>NC_091485.1:76796062-77396062 GCF_947461875.1 Haliaeetus albicilla
CCCCCCCAGCCAGCCAGACACCCCCCCCCCCAAAAGACCCCCCCAACCCAGTGCGACCCCCCCAGCCCAGCCCCTCCCCCTGCCCCCCAGCACAGCCCCCACTGCCCCCCCCCGAGCCAGACACCCCCCCGTTGCCCCCCCCCCCGAGCCAGACACCCCCCCCCGTTGCCCCCCCCCACCCCCCCGGCCCCCTCCCCCCGTGCCCCCCTTTTGCCCCCCCCCGCCCCCCCCAAACCCCCCACCCCGTGCCCCCCCCGCCCCCCCCGTTACCCCCCATTCCCCCCAGTTCCCCCCATTCCCCCCCCTCACCTGCGCTCCCCCCCCGCTCCGCCCGCCGGCCGCCGCTCATCGCCCCGCCGCCCCGCCCCCTTCCCTTCCCCGCCCCCTCCCTCGCCATTGGCTCGCCCCTCCCCGCCCCCGGCCGCCCCATTGGTTCCCTCCGCCGCCCCTCAGCGGAGCAGAAGGAGGAGGGGCCTGAGCTGGGTGGGCGTGTCGCCGCCGGGGGAATGCTGGGAGTTGGAGTCCCGCCGCGTCCCGCTCCTCCCATTGGTCGGGAGGGGCGGGGAGGGGGAGGTGGGCGGGGCGGTTGCCAAGGTTACAAAGGCCGTGGCGGGCGGGGGGCGCGCTACGGTGGCCGGGAGGCGGCGGCGGCGGCGGCGGGGCAGGGGTCGGGCCCAGCATGGGCGACCGCGGCGGGAGCGGGGGGGCCCGGAGGAGACGGGGGGCGGCGGGGGGGGGCGCAGCGGCGGCGCGGCACAGCCCCGGCCCCGGGCAGGGGGACGGCGGCGGCGACCCCGCTCCACGACCCCGGCGGAGATTTCAGGTAACGGGCCGCAACGCGCACACCCCCCCCCCCCCCCCCCCCCCCCGGTGGTCCCGGGACCCCCCCCCTCCCCTCCCCCGGTCCCGTGTGCCGTGTCGTGTGTCCTGCCCCCCCCCCGGTTCCTCTTGCGACACGGCGGGGCCCTCCCCGGCGGGAGCCGCTTCCTCGGGCGGCGGCGGGCCCCCCCCCCCCCACCTTTACCCCCCCCTCTTCTTCCCTCCCCCCCAGGTTGCTGCCGGTGTCCCATCCCGCAGCGGGGACACCCCCCCTCCCCCCCACTGGCTGGGGGGTCCCTGACCCCCGGGGACTGGACCCCCCCCCCTTCCCTGGGGTCTGATCCTGGGGGGGGGGGCTGTCACCCTCTATAGACACCCCTCGGGGGTCCCCCGCACCCTGGGGGGGGTCCCACTGTCTTTCTCCGGCCCCCCTCGGCTGGGCTGGGGGGGGTGGGGGCAAGGGCTTGTCCTCATGGGTTTTTTTGGGGGGGGAGGGGGGGGGCCTAAGTTGGGTGCTGGGCTGTGACATCCCCCCCTCCCCCAAGCGGCAGCGGCTGCCACTGGTTGGGGTCCCCCTGCCCTGGGAGGGGGGGTCCCATCCCCTGGGGACCCCAATCCACATCACCCAAACCCCCCAGGAGTGTGTGTCATGTCCCCCCAGCCCAGCACGGAAGGGGGGCAGGGGGGTCCTGCTCTCCCCCCCCCCCCAGGCAGGAGCGAGGGGCTGTGGGCTGGTGGGTGAGCCCTGCCTGCCCGCTGCCTGTGATAACACCCCAAAAACAGAACTGCACCCCCCCTCCTCCCCTTGGGGGGGGCAGGATCGGTCCCTGACCCCTCCGCAGCCCCCCCCAGCCTTATCTGGGGCGGGGGGGGGGACTCTGAACCCAACCCTGGGAGCTGCCCGCCCTGCCTGCCCTGCCTGCAACTCCGGGCTGCGCCCAGCCCTGGCACCGCTCGAACGTGCTTGGGACACCCCCGTCCCCGTCCCCTCCCGCGGGGTGGAAATCGTGTCCCCACGCACTGGGGGGGGGCCCCTCTACACTCCCCCCCCCCCCCCCATGCTCCCCTCCTGCCTGCTACCTGCCCATCCCGGCGCTGCCCTCCTGCCTGCAGCCCCCCCAACCTGTTACAAAATCCATGGGGTTTTTTTCCACCCCCCCTCCCCAAATTTCCCATTCCTGTCCCAAGGCGCTGCTGGGGTCCCTGGGGTGGCTCTGGCTCTGTGTGTGTGTGTCCCCCATGCTGACCCCACCGCCGCTGTGTGTGTCCCCCCCCATTTGCCCTCCCCCCAGGTGTCACAAGGTGCAGGAGTCTCTGCTGAGCTCGGCCAGCGGCTACAGCAACTACCGCGGCATCCTCAACTGGTGTGTGGTCATGCTGAGTGAGTCGGGGGACGGGGGACTGGGGGGGGGAAACCCCCGTGTCACGACAGACTGAACCCCCCTGGCAGCACGACCGCGGCTCTGGTGCGGTGACGGCTAATCCACCAGTGTGGTTTTAATTCAATTAGCGGGTGAAAGCCGGCAGAAGGGACTCGGCCATGGCCGATTAGCTCGGCCGCCGACGGCGGTTGTGCCACGACGGGGTCACCGGTTTTCCTCGGGGCAGGGTGGTGGGGGGAAGGCGTGAAGTTCCCCCTCCCCGGGGCGACCGTGGTTGCGTGGCGGCCGTTGTTTCTGGGCCGGCGTGTGACTCACCGCGCCGCGTGCCGCAACCCTTGCACAGACTCGTGGCACCGGTGATGCAAGAGCGTTCCTGAGCCGGCCCCAACCCCGGGATTCCCCGGGGATGGCACCGGGGGTCCCCGGGGAGGGGGTGGGGGCTGTGTGTCGTGTGTCCCCCCTCCTCTCCTTCCACCGCCCCCAGCACCTCCTTCCCAGCACCTCCTTCCTCTTCCAGGTCTTGAGCAACGCCCGGCTCTTCCTGGAAAACCTCATCAAGTGAGTTCGGGGGGGTGGTGGGGGGGGGCACACACGGACATCGGGGGTGTCATCGATCCCTGGGGTCCCACTGGAGGGATCCTGAGGGGCTCTTGGGGTTTTGGGGGGAGCAGGGGGTGTCCCCGTGGGGGAACGGTGGTGCAGGTGGGAGTGCACCCCCAAGCCCCGTAGTGGGTGTCCGGGGGGGGTCCGTCTGGCTTCGGGAGCTGGTTGCTCAGGTGTGTCCCCCGCCTCCACACAGGTACGGGATCCTGGTGGACCCCATCCAGGTGGTCTCCCTCTTCCTCAAAGACCCCTACAGCTGGCCCTCCCTCTGCCTGATCATCGGTGAGTGCCCCCCCAGGAATGGGGGGGCTGGTGAAGCCCATCACCCCGACTCGGGGCTGTGGGGACGCAGTCCTGCCGGCTCCAACGCCTTCCTCCTCCTCCTCCTCCTCCTCCTCCTCTTCTCTTTACAGCGGCCAACATCTTTGTGGTGGTGGCCCTGGCCCTGGAGAGACGGCTGGCAGTGGTGAGCCCCCCTGGGGGTGCTGGGAGCCCCCTCCCCGTGCCTGGAGGGTCCCCCCCCCCCGTGCCCCCCACCCCGGTTTCACGTCTCCCTCCCGCAGGGCTCCCTCTCGGAGGGGGCGGGGGCCGCCCTGCACACCCTCAACCTGCTGGCCATCCTCTGCTTCCCCGCCGGTGTCGTGCTGGTGATCACCTCCATCACGCCAGGTGAGGGGAGAGGAGGGGGGGGGACGCGCACAGGGACAGGATCCAGGCTCGCCCTGGGGTTGGGGGGTCAGGATCGGGCCCTTCCCCCCCCTCTGACCGCCTGTCCTCTCCCTGCAGTGGGGGCCGTCTTCACCCTGGCCATCTACACCATCGTCTTCCTCAAGCTCTTCTCCTTCAGGGACGTCAATAAGTGGTGTAGGGAGAGGAGGGAGGTGAAAACAGCCCCCCCGGCCCCTGAGGACAGCTCGGCACCAGGTATGGCACTGGTTGGGGGGGGGGGGCAGGGGGCTTCATCCTGCCTGGGGGGGCTCACAGCTCCCTTCCCCTCTCCCAGCCAAGAAAGCCAACGGGGACGTGGGGAGGAACGAGGTCACCTACCCGGCCAACCTCACCTACAGAAGTAAGTGGCACCCACAAAGACCTGCGGGGGGGGTCCCTGACCCACCGGGGGGGTCCCCAGACCCCCATGGCACGGGGGGGGGGGGGGGTCCCCATGTCTGCGGCCGCCCGCCCCCACGTGTCCCCTCCTCGCAGATCTCTACTACTTTCTCTTCGCGCCCACCCTGTGCTATGAGCTGAACTTTCCCCGCTCCCCCCGCGTCCGCAAGCGTTTCCTCCTCCGGCGCCTCTTTGAGATGGTGAGAGCTGGGGGGGGGCCAGAGGGTCCTGCTGGGGGGGGGGGGGGGGTCCAGGGGGTCCTGTGGTGGGGGGTGGAGGTGGGGGGGTCCTGCTTGCGGGGGGTTGGGGCTCAAGGTTGGTGGGAACCTGCTCTCTGCTTCCACAGCAAAGCCAACAGGACTTGGGGAGGGGTGTCCCTGAAATGGGGGGGTCTCTGAGGCAGGAGGGGATGGGGGGGGTCCCTGCAACAGGGGGGATGCTGTGTGTGGGATCCCTGAGATGGGGAGGATGATGGGGGGGTGCCCTGAGGCAGGAGGGATGATGGGGTCCCCTGAAATAGGGGGATGGTGGGGGTCCCTGTGATGGGGGGGCTGGGGGCTGCTGGGTCCCCCCCACCCAACAGCTCGGTCACTGCCTCTGTCTTCCAGCTCTTCTTCATCCAGCTGCTGGTGGGGCTGATCCAGCAGGTACGGTGGGGTGGGGGGGCTTCACTCTGGACCCCTTCCCTTGGGGGGTCGCTGGGGGCTGAGCTGGGCACCCTCCTCCCTTCTCATCACCCACGGGGTGGGGGGGACTCTGTCCCCGGGTACCCGGGGGCTCTGCCAGCATAGGGGGGGGGGGGCGTGTTGGGGTCCCCCCCTCCCTGTGCCAAGCCCGGGCTCCAGCGGCGTTTTCTGTTCCAGTGGATGGTGCCCACGATCCAGAACTCCATGAAGCCGTTTCGGGTGAGTGATGGGGGCCCCGGGCAGGTGTTTTTTTGGGAGGGGTGTCAGAAGCTCCCCCCCGCCTGGCCTCAGTGGGCCAGAAGCTGCCCAGCCCCCAGAGCCAGCGCGAGGATCCGGCCAAGCTGCCCTCCCTCCCGCATTTCGAGCCCCCCCCCCGGGACAGCCCAGTCCCTGCCTGCCCTCTTCCCGGGTGACCGTGGGACAGGGGTGACGCGAGCCGATGCCTTGCAGGACATGGATTATTCCCGGATCATCGAGCGGCTCCTGAAGCTGGCCGTGAGTACCCCTGCTGCCCCCACTGCCGGTCCCCCTGCCCGTGGGGGGGACACACACCCAGCCAGCCCCCCCCCTTTATTCCTCATGGCTTCTGCCTCCCCCCCCCCAGGTCCCCAACCACCTCATCTGGCTCATCTTTTTCTACTGGTTCTTCCACTCCTGCCTGAACGTGGTGGCCGAAGTGATGCAGTTCGGGGACCGGGAATTTTACAGGGACTGGTGGTGAGTGGGGGGCAAAGGGGGGGGAGTCCCCTCCTGTCCCTGAGCAGGGACGGGGACGCGGCAGCTCCCGGTTGCGGCTCACCGCCCTCTTCCTCAGGAATTCGGAGTCAGTGACCTATTTCTGGCAGAACTGGAACATCCCTGTCCACAAGTGGTGTCTCAGGTACGGGGGGGGGGGTGTCCTGTGTGTGTGTCCCCTCGCTCTGGGGGGCTGTGACACTCCCAGGACTCTGTGCTAATGGGGGGGCTGCTTCTCAGGCACTTCTACAAGCCCATGCTAAAGCGGGGGGCCAGCAAGTGGGCAGCCCAGACGGCCGTTTTCCTGGCGTCTGCCTTCTTCCACGAGGTCAGTGCTCCCTCCCAGCTCCTGGGGGGGGCTGCCTGGCTGCTGCCCCCCCCTCTAACCCCCCCCCAAGTCCCTGCCCGGAGCTCCGATTGCTCCCAGCCCGGGGCCGGCGCTGACGCTGTGTCCCCGCAGTACTTGTTGAGCGTCCCCCTGAAGATGTTGCGGCCTTGGGCGTTCATGGGGATGGCAGCTCAGGTAAGGGAGAGCCCTGACTCCGTGCTGGGTCCCCTGGGAAGGGGGACAGGGGTTTGGGGGGGTCCTGCAGCCCCCCGAGGTTGAGCCCCGCTTTGCCATGGGGCTGACGCTGCTCCACCCCCCCACACTCCATCCCTTCCAGATCCCGCTGGCCTGGTTCGTCTCCAAATTCCTCAGGGGTAACTACGGGAACGCGGCCGTCTGGATATCCCTGATCATCGGCCAGCCCATCGCCGTCCTGATGTACGTGCACGACTACTACGTGCTCAACTATGAAGGCAACCAGTGAGGCGGTGGTCCGACAGCCCGTCCCTCCCCGGTGAACCCCCGCTGGGGCGCACGGACCCCCTCAGACTGTGCCGGTGCCACCGTCCTTGTGAATCGAATGTTGGATCAATGCAATAGCTCCTGGGGCATGGAGGGGGGGGACACACATGGACACCCCCCCCCCCCCCCGCACCGCTCGGCCCTGGGGGGACAACAGGGGGACTGGGCAGGAGGGAGGCAACAGCGGACCCTGTCCAGCCCTGGCTGCCCCCCCCCCCCCAGTTTGAAGCGGCTGCCTGCTCGTGAAAGGCACTTTAAGGGACTGGGACTGTCCTATCCATCCCTGTCCCGCTCACCGGGTTTAGTGGGGGGGTGTCCCACCCCGGCTCTGTCATCCCCAGAGCCTGGGGGGTGGCCCCGGCACGACCCCCCCCTTGCCCACGGTGGCTGTGCTGGCTACGAGCCCCGGGCCCGCTTCCTCCGTCCCTGGTGGGCTGCCCACGCAGGCAGCTGCCTGCGGTTGCCTGTGGCCCTGCTGCTGCCTCCCAGCCTTGCTCTGGTCTCACTCAGCCACTTTTTAACCCTTCCAGATTGTATCTCTCTCTCTCAAATACTGAGTAATTAAAAGTGTCTTTTTTTTTTTTTTTTCTTTTTTTTCTTTTCTTTCCAAGCCTGGCCTCAGCCCTGTTCCTCGCTCCCCTCTGCCCCTGCCTGTACCGCAGGCAGTGACCCTCCTGTTGTCCCTCCCCACCAAGGGCTACTTATTGGTTGGCCAGGGAGCAGTTTTGGTTCCAGCTGGGGTGGTGGTCTTCCAGTTTGGGGTGGGGAAGCAGCTGGGATGGACTGGATGAGGTTCAACCTCTTGCCCTAAAAGGGTCCCCAGTCTCCCTTGGGCTGGGGGGGACAGGGCGAGTGAGGGGCCACATGCTGTGGCAGGACCCCCCCCTGTGCACAAACAAAAACAGCCCCTTCGAAGCGCTCCGAGCCCAGAGGGACCCGAGATTCACCCTGTGGCGAGTCAGAGAATGGTTTGGGTTGGAAGGGACCTTCAAAAGAAGTCATCATCTAGTTCTGCCGTGGGCAGGGACATCTTCAACTAGACCAGGTTGCTCAGAGCCCCGTCCAACCTGACCTGGAATGTTTCCAGGGATGGGGCATCGACCACCTCTCTGGGCAGCCTAGGCCAGTGCCTCACCACCCTCGTTGTAAAAAAAAAATTTCTTACATCTAGTCTGAATCTCCCCTCTTTTAGTTAAAACCATGACTCATCCTATTGTTACAGGTCCTGCTAAAAAGTCTCTACATCTTTCTTATAAGTAAGTAAAAGTTCCCCTATTACTAAGTATAGAAAGGCCACAATAAGGTCTCCTCGCAGCGTTCTCTCCTCCAGGCTGAAGAACCCCAACTCTCTCAGCCTGTCTCCATAGGAGAGGTGCTCCAGCCCTTGGATCATCTTCATGTCCCTCCTCTGCACCCACTCCAGCAGGACATGTCCTTTCTGTGCTGGGGACCCCAGAGCTGGACGCAGTGCTCCAGGGGGGTCTCACCAGAGCGGAGCCAAGGGGCAGAATCCCCTCCCTCGACCTGCTGGCCATGCTGCTCTGGATGCAGCCCGGGATACAGTTGGCTTTCTGGGCTGCGAGTGCACATTGCCGGCTCATGTCCTGTTTGTCACCCACCAGTGTCCCCCAGTCCTTCTCCACAGGGCTGCTCCCCATCCATCCATCCCCCAGCCTGGACAGATACCAGGGCTTGCCCTGACCTGAGGCTGAAGCCCCCCCAGCCTGGGGGCAGACCAGGACCCCCAAGGGCTACAGAGCCCACAAGCCGCTGGCCCCCCCCCACCCTGGGGACACGTTTGTGCCAAGCCATGTCCGTGCTGTAACCCCCCCCCCAGGCAGGGCATCCCTGCCTGCTGCCAGCACCCAAGAAGAAGCCGCTGGTCCCGCTGACCTGTTTGTTAGGGACATAGAAAATAAATTTTATTATCCATTTTTAGATTTCTACACTGTAGTTGCATCACTAACCATGATCCTCATGAGAAGAATGCAGCTAACTCCATACCCCGACAGAGACGCAACAGAGATCAGCCTTGGTCCATCGCCAGAAAGTGTGATATTGTTACTGCACAGAGAAAAAAAAAAACCAAAAAAAACCAAAAAAAAAACCAAAACAGAACCTACATTTTTGCTCTTTTTTTTTTCTTTTCTTTTCTTTTTTTTCCATACTCGACAGAAATAAAAATAAAATTCCAGAGCGCCCTCCCACCCTGTTTCTGCCTCTGGGCAGGGGCTGCCGGCTGGAGCCCATGGCTCTGGTGGGTCAGGCAGGAGGGCAGAAGGCAGGCACGGCACCGGCCTCGGCGCTGCGGAAAGCCGGCGGTTGAGAGGTGAGTTCAGGGTTGCACGCCGGCTGCGGCGGGGACCGGCGAGCCCAAAGCGTTGGGAGAGGAGATGACGGGCGACGCAGCCAGGCTGCCGATGGGCTGGGACGCGGACATCGAGGTAATACCTGCGCCGGAGAGAGAAGGAGCGGGTTGGGGGGAGAGCCCAGAGCTGGCAACGACGCTCGGCCCTGGGTGGGGGGGCCGAGGGGGTCCCCAGCCAGAGCCCCAGCGCTCACCTGCCAACATACTGGAGGAGCTGACAGGCGTGTTACTGGCCGAGAGTCCAGCCGAGGTGCCGATCCTGGCTGGGTCTTTCGCTATGGGATCTGCGGGGCGGAAGGGAAGGCGACGGGTGTCAGCGAGGGCTCCCCGCACACCCGAGGGGAGCGCTGGTGCCTCGCTGCCCAGCCCCCCCTGACGATGGGGCAGCAGCCCTGCAGGGGGATAGAGGAGCTAGAAGGGAGGGAACGGTGGGCAGCCCCGAGGAGCTGGGGCAGGCAGCGACGCCGGCAGACGTACAGAAGTACGGGTGCTCCATGGCGTCCCGGGCAGTGAGTCGTGTCTGGTGGTCGTAGCGCAGCAGCTTGTCCAAGAAATCGAGCGCCTCTGTGCTCACGAGGTGCTGGTTCTCGCTGTGGACGAAGCGCTCCCACCGCTTCCGCGAGTGTCTGCGAGGAGGAGGAGGAGGAGAGAGCTGCATCAGCCCCGCACCCTGCCGATGGCCCGGCGACCTCACCTCCCACGCTGCCCTCTCCCACAACCTTCCCCGGAGAACAGCACAAGTCAGCGGGAATCCCGGCACTGCCGGACCGTTTCTCTCGCCCCGAAGCCCCGACCGTGGCGAGGGAGGATTTGGCCGCGCACCCACCTGCCGAGGATGTCGTTGAAGCGGGGATCGAGCTCGATGTTGTACTTGTCGATGTAGTCGTACAGGTCCTCCGTCCCCAGCACTTTCGCGATGCGCACGAGCTGGCAGAAAGGGTGAAGCAGCAACGCTGAGGGCGACGGCAGAGACGGGGCTCCTGCCAGCCCAGCCGCAGCCCTGTGGGTCCCGGCCCCCCCACTCCAGTGTCCCTCACTCCCCCAGCGAGGCCACAGCTCAGCTCAGCTTCATAGCTGGGGAAGGACGCGTTCCCATCCCTCTCCGGGGTGGAAAGTGAAGGCAAGGCCTCGCAGCCCTTCCCTGGGGCAGCTGGAAGCCATGTGGAAGCGTGCCCTGGTCCCGCTCTTGGCAGGGAAGGGCAAAGAGGTGCCCGCAGTGCACTCCAAGGTCGGCATTCCCAGATTTCCCCTCCTCGCCCCGAGGGTGGGTGCAGCGGGGAAGCCAGGATCCCACAAATGCAGGTTCCTGCAGGCCCTGCTCTGGGCTGCGGTGGGGTTAGGAGCCCGCCGGGCACGCCTGCGTTCGCTGGCTGAGTTTACGGGAGCCATACGACTGGAAAGCAGCAGCCAGCTCCGAAGCCGCGTCCCATGAACCCCACCGCGGCAGCACCGTCCTTTGGAGTAACCGAAATGGAGCGCGCTGCTCCTGCAGCTCCCGAGCTGCGCCCCGGCTACACCCACAGCGCGTGGGTCAGGCAGACAGCTCCTGTTATCACCTCCCAGTACAACCAGTGCTTTGCTCCCCTGCCCAGCCACCCCCAGATTTAGCTGCCAGCTCACCCACTCCTCCCCCAGACAGAAAGAGGAGGGATAGAAGCAGGGAGCACCGAGACCCCGGCGTGGGGGGGGACATGGGGAGACGGGGCAGCACACAGAGGTAGCACGCGTGTGCCAGCGTCGGGAAGCCACCGCGCTGGTTCGGTGCCGCCGGTTTGCTTCACGGCATGCTCCGGGGCTCGCCCAGCTCACCGGGAGGGTCTGCGGGAGGAAGGGGTGACGGGGGGAGCGGGCAGCGTGCTGCCCTGGGGCTCACTTGATCGTAGTTGTCGTGACCGTGGAAGAAAGGCTCTTTCCGGAAGATCATGCTGGCCAGCATGCAGCCTAAACTCCACATGTCTAAGCTGTAGTCGTACATCTGGAAAAGCCGAGAGGAGAGAGAGGGGAGGTCAGCGAAGCTCCAGAGCCACCAGGCTGCCAGGACAGCCCAGGAGGGGGAACACACACTGAGACCCCCCCCGAGAGGACGGCAGAGAGCAGAGGGTGGGTGTCTGGTGCCGCATCCAGCAGCTCCACGCTCTGCCTTGCCCAGGACCGTCTCCAACACAGGCTTCAGGTTCAGACCCTGAACTGCACGTGGCCTCATCGGTCGTGGGCAGAAAAGCTGGACGCCAACCAGCCAAGAGCAGCCACCTCAAGGGCCATTCGGAGGATGGCAAATACTCTCTTTTATTCTCACCTCCCCCAGTTAACTGCACGCCTTGGCACGGATTCACCCCAGGCAGTTTACACTGATCGCTCAAGAGCCTTTCCCAGCCAGCGTCGAGTTGTATCTGGGCTGTCCCCTCTCCCGCTCACGTGCAGCTGCAGGTTGTAACCCACCGGGCATGTGCCTGGGCACGGGAAAACCCAGGGCTGCACGGCAGCGGGACACCGCAGCCGCAGGACACCAGCCTGCGTCTTCCACAGCCAGGCTCCGCTGTCGGCACAAGGGGCTGGACCCCGCCAGGACGTACCTGGTAATCTACCAAGAGCTCCGGTCCCTTGAAGTACCGCGAAGCCACCCGCACGTTGTACTCCTGGCCGGGGTGGTAGAATTCCGCCAGCCCCCAGTCGATCAGGCGCAGCTGGAGGAGAAGAGGAGAGAGCACATCGATATGGGGACCCGCAGACCCCAGACCCCGACCTCTCCAGCAGCCCTTCAGGGGTTTGCAGCAGGAGCATCTCGGGTGGGTGTGACACCACGGTTCAGGGGGTCCAGTGCGGCATCCTCCCTCCTCGTGGCATCGCCGATGCTCCGCCGGCACCATCACCCAGCCAGCAGGGCTGCGATGCCCGTCCTGCGCCTGCCCCCATGACTACTCCCTGCTTCGGACTCGGGCTTTGCGTTTCGCCCTGTTTTTTCAGATCTTTTCTCCAACTCGTCAGGATCGCTTTGAATTCCAGGGGACTTGCAGCCCTCCCCAGCTTTGCTCGTTAAAACCTACGGACGACGCACGCTCTCTGGTCCATCAGCCAGGTCGTTAATACTGAGTAACGCCAGGCTCAGGACAATCCCCCTTGAACCCGTGCAGCGCTGCCTTCCACTCTGACAGCAAACCATTGATAATTACTCTCTAATTATGGCTTTCCAGCAGCTTTAGACCTACTGTATAGAAAATGCATCTAAACCACATTTCCCTGGTTGGCTTATGTCAGAAGTCGTATTAAAATCGAGATATATGACGTCTACCGTCCACAAAGAGCCTCTCCAGTGGTTTTACTACTAATTTGGGGAGAAGGAAAGATTGGCTCACGGCAAAGATTGGCCACATGGTGCTTACAACAAAACGCACCCGGTAGGACGCAGGGCGATACCGGGGAAGATTTCAAAGGGCACAGTGCCCAAAGAGCACGGCGCGGGGGGTTCAGCCCCTTTCTGTTCTGATAACGGGGGTGTTCACCGGCTGCAAGAGGCTTTGCCGGTGCCATGGAGAGATGCCCAGCCTCCCGCTGTCCAAGCAGGCGCCTTTTGAAGTCCTTTTTATTTGAGGTCCCAGCTGGCCAGTTGCTACAGAGGTGCTGGAAGAAATCTAAAGTTCCATTTACAAGCCTAAGTAACTGACAAACAGGTGGCAAATAAAAGGAGTTTACTGGACGCAGGTGCGGGTTTTATGGTCACCTGTATTTCCAAACAAACAGCTGCAAATTCAGCCCCCTCCCCGCGCTGGGGTCTGCTGGGGCCCAGATCTAACGAGGGCCAACCCCGACTTAAAGGCAACGCTCTCCTGCCTGAATACGGGCTCGGGCGCGCTGGTGCTGCCGGAGACGGGCAGGACTGCGCGGCATTAACCGTGCTGGGAAAGTTTCGCTGTCGAAACTGCAACCATCTGCAGCAGCTGAAGGCGGGCTAACTCTGTGCTGGCCTGCAGGAACAGGAGCGTGGGGAAGCGGGTAAAAGCAAACTGCTGGTTCTCTTGCCAGCACAAAGGCTCTTAGCTGGGAGCTGAGCGGTCTCGCTACAGGACAGACATGGAGGTGCTGGAGCGTGTCCAAAGAAGAGCAACGAAGCTGGTGAAGGGTCTGGAGCACAAGTCTTATGAGGAGCGGCTGAGGGAACTGGGGTTGTTTAGCCTGGAGAAAAGGAGGCTGAGGGGAGACCTTATCGCTCCCTACAAATATCTGAAAGGAGGTTGTAGTGAGGTGGGGGTCAGTCTCTTCTCCCAAGTAACAAGCGATAGGACAAGAGTAAATGGCCTCAAAGTTGCGCCAGGGGAGGTTTAAATTGGATATTAGGAATAATTTCTTCACCAAAAGGGTTGCCAAGCATTGGAACAGGCTGCCCAGGGAAGGGGTTGAGTCACCATCCCTGGGGATATTTAAAAGACGCGCAGAGGTGGCGATTAGGGACATAGGTTAGTGGTGGCCTTGGCAATGCTGGGTTCACGGTTGGACTCGATCATCTTAAGGGCCTTTTCCAACCTCAGTGATTCCGTGATTCTAAGAGCTCCCGGCCTTTGCTCAGCCCTGTGACAGCGAGAGCAGGAGCTAGCACAGCATGGCTGACCCTCTCCCCTCCGAGAGGCAGACCCAGGCAGAGAGAACCAGCCCAGCGCTTCCCTGCAGCGTTCCCCTTTCCTTTCCCCAGGGAGTTGGATCTGGGGCCAGCGGGGCCTCACCGTACCTTTCTGTGCTCGTGGTCAATCATGACGTTGTGTGGCTTGACGTCTCGATGCATGACCCCCATACTGTGACAGTAGTCCAGCGCCTGCGGACAGAACGGGCGCCGTCAGAAAGCCTCCCTCTGCGTGACAAGGCAGCAGGATCGGGCAGAGAGCCCGCAGCCAGAGGCGGGTGAAGGACAGACCCAGAGGCTGTTCTGGGACAGAGCCAGCCAGCCACCTCGGGCAGCACTGAGGTCAGCCCCTGCTTCAGTGACGCCTGTCCTAAAAGCTACAGGCACGGAGGCGTTCCCCAGGGATCTCTGGACCTCGGCCCTGTCCCGGATCCTGCGCGGTCACCTCTAGCGTGGACCCTCCCTGGGGTCCAGCACGCGCCGTCACCTCTCCTGGAAGGAGACCACTAAAATCCTGCAGCGTGGGTCAGACCAGCCTGCTGCGCCGCAGGTCTGTGCGCTGGGCTCTGCCCCCCCGCAGCACGTCCTTTTGAAGGTCAGCCCAAACCCCAGAGCTGGAGCATGACCGAGCGGCGGTGAGGAGGCAAACCCCATCTTCCTCTCCAGCCCTGTGCCAGCCCCACTGGAGAAGACCTCGTTCAAAGGCTGCCATCTCCCTGCAGTGCCTGCTCCAACTGAAGCCGGGATGCTGCAGTCGATCCTGGCCGGTCTCTGCCGGCAGGGATGGCTGGGACAGGCAAGGAGTGCTCTGGGAGAGGGTTTCGGCACCCTCGGACCCCCGGCTGACCACCCGTGCAGGCTCCAGCATGGTCCTGGCCTCAAGAGCAGCTTGCAACCCAAGCCACCTCCAATACCAGGTCCCAGCAGAGGCAGAAGTCTTGCAAGGGGATAGCCGGGGAGATAAATAAGATGGCTTTTTGCTTCTCAAGGACACGGCGACCTCACGCTCTGAGCCGCTCGCTAGCACGCTCCACAGCCACCTGCCTCTGAGCCTCCCCTTGTGCGGTGGCCCAAGAAGCCATCCCACGCGTACGGCCAGGCAACGGTCCAGCAGGGTTTAGTAGCCAAATGAGCTCCGTGCTCTACCTCCTGCTTCTACACACAGACCCCCCGGGGGAGATTTAGCAGCAGGTCTCTGCCTGAGTGAGGATTTTCTTTGGGACTGTGGATTTCTCAGCCGCCGCCAGGAGCTTACCTTTAGGATTTCATACATGTAGAACCGTATGTCAAAATCAGATAGCGTCTGGTACAATTGCTGGAAGAATGAAGACAAGAGGCAGGTTAACAAAACACAGCACGTTTATCCACCGCTCCTGGGCGCAGGACACGGGCTCCTCGTGGAGGCACCAGCCGTCTGTGCAGGCGCAGAACAGACACTTGTGGAGCCACAACTCAGGCCCAGAGGCACCAACGGGCCAGATGGCACACAGGCAGCTTCGTACCCGCTTTGTACCCCGAATTTCCCCACCTGGGAACTGCCAGCACACCACAGGGAGGAGCCAGACTCTCAGTCTGGCTAACCAACCTTGCTTCCACCCAGGAGGGGACCAGGGAGCTCTGAGACCCAGCACCTGGAAGGATTCAGTTTCCCATCCTGAGGACAGGGGATGAGGATGAGAGCACACGCCTCACTGCCCTCGCAAAAAACGCCCAGAGAGCAATTCCCTGAGACAGCCCGAAGACAAGCCTTGGGAACAAGAATTGGGTGGGAAAAGGATCACTCCAGGACTTACAGTGCATTAATTACTCCCCAAAAACAACTGAGCAGCCACAGGCAAAGCGGCTGCTGGTTTAGTAACTCCTCCAGCCCCTCTCGATAACCCTCGTCTTCTACTCAGCCCAGGCTCCAGGGACGCAAGGCTCAACTAATCCAAGGTTTCAGCCTGCAAGTTGGCCAACATGAGATTGCGAATACAAGCCCAGGATGGCCAAACACTGGAGCAGCGTGCCAGAGAGGAGAGATCTGGGGACAATCCCTAACACGAGCACTGTGCCCCTGGCTCTTCCCTTAACTGTGAAATGTAGAAAAAAGCCGCTGGTTGCAGCCCAAAATCCCCTGGCCCCTCTGCGACAGCAATGCCAGCCATTTCTGTGACACCGTGTGCCTCTGAAATAGAGGACCGTTCCTTCCCCACCATGAGGCAGCATCAGAGTGGCTCGGGAATCCCTCTGGCAGCCAGGGTGTGATGCCTGCTCTGCAGCACAGCCTAGAAGAGCTCTCCCAGACACGCCATCATCAGATTCAGGCGGTGTCCGCAACAGTGGTGGTCGCTCACCTTGAAGTCTGTGTTGTTGACATGCTCGAAAACCAGGGCAGGCGTCCGAGACTGCAGGATGGCGGCATCAGTTCAAGAGACAGAAAGAAAAGAAGAGAGGTTTAGTCTTCCTCAAGGCAGGAGAGTGCAGGAGGGGGCGGGCAGGCAGGCGGGCAACTGCCCTGTGTCCAGCCCAGGGCCCTCCAGCACCCACCAGGAGCTCCTGCCCTCCTGCCCTTGCCGCCCCAGGTCCTGCCTGTACTGCAACAAGAGCTGCTCTCGAGACAGGACTGCTGCCCAGCATTTAGCAGCATCCAGCGCATTAGGAGCTGCATCTTTACACCACCAGCTGCACGTGTGCCCTGTACAGACCCCTACCAGCGATCAGACCCGATGCGCCCACCTCTGGGTACCGAACGGGACCCAGCAAAGCTGGGTCAGGGTGAGGTGGGAAGGAAGGGAGCTCTTGGGGTCTGATTTATAAGAGCGGTGCCTGCCAGCATCGCTAGAGCGAGCTAAGGTTATACCCTGGAAAGGGGCTCTTGCCTCAGCTGTCAGCAACCCGATCTCACAAAGACTTCATAGAAACACCGGCAGAAAGGAGAAGGGGCCAGCGCCAGAGCTGCGCAGCCCCGGCCAACCGCAACCCTCCCAGACAGGCCCAGCTGGGGCTTCCCAAACTGCGTTTTCGGAGACGCCGCAGGTGGAGGGGGCACGTAGCCCCCCTCAGGAGCCGAGCGAGCTGCTGCTGTAGGTTTCACACCACGTTTTCTGGCTTCTTTTTGTAGGATTCTCCCCACCCCTTCCCCTTTCTCTTTGATCTCCTCCTCCTCCTCCTTGCAGCGGGACGCTGGACCTCTGGGCAGGATTCCCAAGGTCTGTGTGCAGGGAGAAATCCCCCTCTCTGTCTGTACAGCCCCTCCTGAATACACACAGGAGGCCAGGTCAGCCCTTTGGGCCACAGACCACCCTGAGCACTTGTGCAGAGGCCATCGCCCTCAGCAAGCCCACCAGCCCTCCGCTCCTCAAAACAGCCGCCCACCCCAACACGAGAACCTGCACCTCGGATCCTGAGCCAGCCATGTAACCCCCCCGCTCTCCTTCCCTACGACGTGATCTGTCACCTCAAACGTCACCAGCCGGCTTTGCAGACCCCGTCTGGAAAAGGAGCAGCGGAGCGAGAGCCTGTCCCCAGGGCCCCTGCTCGCTGCTATCTCCCCGCAAACAGCTGCCTTTCACGGCCCGTCAGAGGATTAAAATTGGCTCAAATACGCCCTGCTAATTCATCCTAATGCAGCTTTTTAATCAGCGCGTCAGGCGGCACGAAGTCACAGGCCTTGGAGAAATTCAGCCGTGCTACATAAACACCACGGCCTTTATCAGTCTGCCCATGTAAAACTCTCACCTCCGCTGCCAAAAGCGGGTTTCCCAAAACCCTCCGGGTCCTGCCGAGCGCTGCCTGCCCCCCTGCCCAACTCGGGGCAGCAGAGCCCACCACATGACTGACCTGAACCAGCAATCCTGCCCGGATCACACCGGCCGGATTAGAAACCGGCGGGGACAGTGGGATACCCCGGCTCCGCGGGGATAACAGAAGTGAAAGCCGCCCCTGGGCAAGAGCCAGGAGACCGGCCAGCGCCACAAAGGAAACATCATCTGGTTTTGGGAGGAGTGAAGAATCTCAGCACACCGCAGAGCACCGAGGCACGACGGCGGAGGAAAGCCTCCCTCCGCCGGATTGCTTTGACGATAGCGCAACCCCAACCTCCTCCCGCTCTCCGCCGATTTGCTCACGTTGGCCGCTGCCTGTCCTTCTCCTCAGCCTTCGCAAAGGCAGGGGGGGTCACCCAGCAAACAGAAAGCAGCCTGGCGCTGCACAAGACCAGGGTGGTTTGAAAGCCAAAGAACCCAGTGGGCAGAAGGCACCCCTTGTTCCCAGCCACTTTTTCGGGAACGAGAGCAGACGGCGCTGTAGGCACAGCCCTCCTCCACCTGCCACTGCTGGATCAGCCAGAAATATCTCCTTCCATTTCTACCCTCTCGTCTACCGTCTCAGCAGTGCTCGAGTGGGGAACAGGCGCAGAGATTTCCCCAGGCTGATTTCAGCTGCCAGATGGATGCCAAGTGGGCCAGGGAGTCAATCCGAGCTCGGAGAGACTCCTAGCTCATGGGGTGGAAAGGGGTCTGAAGGACTCCCTCGCACCCCCCCAAGCTGCGGGTGTCAGAGCTGCCCCTTCCCCTTCCTTACCACAGGATCTTTCACTATGTCTAGCAGGCTGATGATATTGGGGCCTCCTCGGAGATTCTCCAGGATCTTAATCTCACGCTTGATCTTCTTCTTTTTCACAGGCTGAGAAAACAGAAAACGAGAGCCAGTTACCAGCAGGACAGACCTCTCCAGCCACTCCGGCGTGACGGGCTGTACACGTGGCAGGGAAACGGCAAAGGAGCGTGCAGTTCTTCAGTGGTGCAAAAGAAACGGTGATGAGCAGGCGCATTCTCTAAGCCTGCACAGCCCGCGTCTGACCCCGAGGAGCGCAGGTGGCTCTCGAGGATGGTGGCTCTCCCCTGACAGGGTACCCAGCGTCACCCAGCCCCACGCCAGCCCTGTGGGAGAATGGAGGGAGCGTGATCCCATGCCTCAGTCACTCAAATCACCCTGGAGAACGTCAGCCTGTGAGCTCGTCCACCTAACAGCTCTCTGCTTCCAAAGGAATGGAGTTTCTAGCATTTGGAAGACAGCTGGGAGATTATTTTACTACAAATCAAGGTTTTAAAGAGCAAGCTTAGTTTCTTCAGGTCCCAGGTTAAATCTTTGACTGAAACTTTGGAAACAGTTAACCAAGAAAAGCATGATTCAGTGAAAAGAGCTCTAGCAGCCAAGCCCATCTGTGTCTCCGTAACTCCTCACAAGCAGTCCCCAGCCCGAGCTGCCTGGTGAAATGACCCCCCACTTGCAGAGTAAGCACAGAGACAGCTCTGGAAGTGCTCAGAGAAGCCAACCCGAGTCCCTCTCCTGCCTCTGAAGACGGGATGCTCTTTCTGCCTTTCCAGCTAGCTTTCTGCTTCTCCGTCACAGGCTGGGCAAACACATTAACAAGGACATTTCTCACGTTCTCACTTGTAACCTGCCCCGAGCTTTTCTGAACGTGTATTTCTGTTGTGCTCCTTAATTTCTGTACTCCTTCCACCTTCACCGTTTCTCTCACAAGGGCAATGTTCTTAAGTGTGTCCCCATACTTTGTAACTCACACATTCCACAGACTATAATTGCATATGGCTTGGTCATGCCACAGAAATTAGCTTGCCACCACGAGCTGACGAGCCTAAACACGGCCTGTAGCCCATTGGTCAGGACTCTGTTAGCTTTGGTGAGCCGCTCTGTGCCCTGCCTAAGCTCCCGGGACACATTGGTGTAACCATGCTCATCTCCAGGGCAGGAATTGGCTGCAACTTACCGGCCAAGACACCACATGTTGCAACGACCTTCCGTTGCAAGACGCTGCTCTGCTCATCCCGGGAAAGATCTCTGGGCTCGTGCGCCCTCGCTCGGGCAGGGAGCTGTGCTCCGTGAATCCAGCATGGGGATTTTATGAACTTGGATCAGAACAAGCCAAGTACTCGTGCTGAACTGGTGAGACCATGACCTGAAACAGGCCCAAAGAAAGCCTTTGCCCTAAGTCGCGGAGCACCGCTGAGACGCAGCCGCCTGTCAGGAGGAGAGCATCACTCACCACAATCTCACCGCGGTGACGCCGGCGGGTGACAAAGAGGGAGGGCAAAGGGGGCACAGGCAGAACATCCGTACGAGGCCAGGCGCAGGACCTTCCTTCTGCCTCCACTGCATGTATGTGATCCCCTGCCTCCCTGCTCTGACCCCTGGTTTGCTTGGAAAGAGTTACCCAAAAAAAGCGTAATTCAGTGAAAGAGCTCTAACAGCCCAGCCCGTCTGGGTCTCCATAAATCTGGTTTCTTGGGAAGGAGACAAGCTACCTAAAACTTTTGACTTGGGGACTGGTGTTTTCCTCAGCTAAGATGAGATCATCCAAATATCGACAGAGCCCTTCAAATGGAGAAGGCAGGAAAAGGCAAAGGAAGGGAGGACGCAGAAGCATCGGCAGAGGAACAAAACAGTGAGCAAACACACCTACCTTGAGGATTTTCACAACCACTTTCTCGTTGTTGGTGATGTTGATGGCTTCAAAGACCTCACTGTATTTGCCACGGCCAAGTTTCCGCACAAGCTGATAGTCATCTTGGTTGCTGTTTGAGAAACAGAGAAATAAGAGATGACGAGGTTGCGCCCGGCTCAAAACAGAGCACTGCTTGCTTTAGAGACAACGCTTGTCCCAAGGAGAGCGGGAAGGTCAAGATCTGGGGGTCAGTCTACGGTAAATGGAGAGCTAGCAGTGTACCACAGTGCCTAGGGCTGGAGAGAAGCAGCTACCACCGCAGAGGAACATGCAAACCGACCGGCGAACGACCGGAGAGCACCGCTGCGGTGCAGCGCTGCCGGCAGCACACACGGCAGAGCGCTGGCTCAGCAGTTTCCACGTGGAGATGGACACCAGACCTCACGGGCATTACGGGGAGCTCGGGGACAGCCCCCCCAACGCTTGCACGCACCGCAGCCCTGCCGGCAAACCCTTCCGGCACGCCGAAAACGCTTCTGTCAACTCCCAACGCTGGCGCTCTCTCCCCCTCCCAACCTTAGCTCTCCTCCCAGCTCTGCTACAGGTTGTGCAGAGACGATGCCTTTCCACCTTTCCTTCTTCTCAGTTACGAAGAGGAGGCGGTGGGCTGCAAGGACTAGCTCACCTGAAACTCCAGAGCCCACCATCAGTTAGTTAATGGCAGAGACTGACAAAACACCTGACAGAAAAATTCCTCTGCGACCCCTCCTTTATACTGAGGTCTAAAGGATCTCGCACACCGAAGGATAAATATTCCACACAAGAAATCAGAAGATAATAAAACAACTCTCACCCATAAAACCTCCACGTATTTAAATCTACTAAGGTCTAACCAAAGTCACCTGAGGGGACTGAAGGAAACAGCAGAAGTATCGGCAATTAATTCTGCTACACCAAGGAGGGAAGGCACAGGGCCCCCGGGGCTTTGATAAGGATAAACAAGTGGGGGAAAGAAAGGGAATTACAGGCTGGAAAGCTTGACTTCACAAATTGCTAATTACCAGAGACAATACAGGAGATGACTTGTCAGCACCACAAGGAAAAGAAGGAGAGTTCAAATGGGCAGTGGAGCTGTAGCACAACCCGACCGCACCAGGCTGCTTTGCTCCTTAACCCGAGGTTACGCTCGGCAAATACGAATAAAGGGAGCGTGGTGAACCACGCATTACAGATGGGGAGGATTAATTCATCTTCACTAGGAACCAGACGGGAAGGCTCAGGGTTAACATTAGGGAAAACATTAACTGCAGGGATTGTTTGGGTGACAAAAAAACCCCAGGATGCTCGCAGAAGACATGGAATTACCATCTCGGAGTGACTGAAGGCTCCCCAGGGCTCTGCCTGGCGCAGGAGATTTGGAAGTGGATAAACAGCTTTTCATTTCTAGGTCACCGGTACCGGTGGCGGGCACGCGTTGCAGCTAGCCGGGGTCTGGGCAGAGAGGAGGGATTGCACCGGGGAGGGCTCCTAATCCGGCCCCGGCAGCAACCCCACAGACAGCTGCCAACCGCAGCATGGGAACAGCCTCCTCGGCGCCCAGGGTCTCGCCGTGGCCTCAGATAAAAGACTTATTTTTACAGATTTTACCACAACTACCAAACAAAGAGCAGCCTCTGTCCCTGGCGGGCAGCATTCCTTCGGCCTGAAGCACCGGGTGCACGGCTCGGGAAGGAAGGTGCTCTCGAGCAGGGGAGCATTTCTTGCTGACGAGTGCTACGTTACTACCTGAGAAGTCAAAGCTGGCCCTTTGCCCAGCTCGTCGCCAAGCCAGCTGCCGTATAAAACAATCAACTGGTCGTCTTCATTTCAAGTTCTCAGAGACTCCAGTCCTCAGGGAAACTCCAAAAAAAAAAAATAGTCACGAGACTTTGACCTTCGTCCTTTCAAACCCCTCTTCGCTCCAGGACCGTTTCCCAAGCTTCCCACTGTTGCTCCCCGTTATCCCCATCAGTGCCCTGGGGACAGCAGCGCGGAGGGTGCTGTCTTTAGATGTAGCCATTCTTCCCAGCGATAAAAACCAAACCCTCATCACGCTTCTTTAATTAAGCGCTTACTTGTGTGCTTAAAGCCAGGCACCCAGGTCTATTTGAAACGCTTCGGTACAAGTGGCTCTGCTTGCAAAGCTGCCGAGGAACCGCAGGCTCGAGCCCAGGGCTCCCCTGGAAATCAGTCCCCCCGCTTCCCGCCCCTGGCAGCGCAGCCCCCTGGATGGGCGCTGGATGGCAACGCCGAAAACCAAAATGCCGGTGCCCGCTCCGCTGGGTGCCACCCCTCACACCGCGGCCGGAACAGAGGCTCCGCGACCTGCCCTCCTGCCTTCGGGAGGGCGTTTGTCCCCGCGCCGCGGAGGATGAGCGGCGGTAGCACTCGCGCACGGGCCCTGCCGTAGGTCCCCCTCCTATCTCCCAGGCGTACCCCCATTCCACGACGTGCGACTCGTAGTCCCAGTACTCGCGGGGTCTCTGAGTGTTCACGTCTGCATAGACCCTGGCCCGACTCGGCACTGGCCCCGACATGCTTCCACGGCCAGAGGCGCAGTACCTCAATCACCCTAAAAATATAAACACACGTGAGTTGGGATGAGACCAAGGCACACTTGTGAGAGAAACAGGGAAAAGAGGGGGTGCGTGTCGGGCGAACCCGAGCGGAGCTGGGGGGGGCTGCAGAAAGCGAGGGTGGGCAGGAGGCACGGCTCAGCCCCGCAGGGAACACCCGGCAGCACCAAAGCTGGCGGGCAGAGCGGAGGGAACCTGTGCCCGAGCTGCCAGCCTGGCAGTGGGTCTCTGCTGGGAAGCAGGCTCCGGGGTCTGCAGAGCCGACAGCTGGGCTGTCCTCCTTCACGCCCCTTCCCAGCCCAGTCCTCTCCCCCCACAAACTGCTCTGTCCACCCTGGAGGCCACCGAAGCCAAGGGCAGAAAACTCCCTCTGCTCTCCAGCTCCAGTTAGGAGCGAGCACCACCAGCTCCTCCCTGAACCTGCTAGCTTTGGCCCGAGCCTGCTTCCCCAACGAGAGGAAAATGGTAAAACAGAGACACCAACAGAAGAATTGGGCAGTGCCGAGAATGGGGCCAAACTCCACAGAGCCGGGGAGCAGGGGGTACACACACAAATGGAGAAAGCAGGTCTGTCCGGGATGGGGAAGGGAGCTCTGTTCATCGGAAAGGCTGCACAGACCCAAAACACAGCGCCTGCCTTCCCGAAGGAGCAGCCCAAAGAGGTACGGGGGTCGAGCACGGCCCCTCTCAGCTCATGGCTGACTGCCCAGCTCGAGTGCTCGCCCCCAGAGGTGGCCAGCCTGGCTCTTGACGTCCCCCTGGGAATTTCCCCACGTTCACCTCATCTCTGTGGAGCAACAGCATCGTCTCAACTCCTTCCAACAGCTGCCCCGTGCCTCTCCCCGGGCACCCAGCGGGGATGGAGGCAGCTCTCGGTGCCCAGCACGAGCAGAGGTTAGAGCCGGCCCTGGCAGAGCCCAGAGAGCTCCGTGCCAAACCCTGTCACCTCCCCAAGGACACAGGGAACGGAGCTCTTCCGCCTCCCGACAACTGGGGACGTTGCGAGCCACACGGATCCCGCAGCGAGACCCCGACCCACTACAACCAGCAGCTCTCCAGGAGCCCACCGGCCCCGGTGAGACCACACGCTCTCCCATGGCTGGCAGCCCCTCCGGTACGTGCAGCAGGGCAGCTCCCGTTACATGCCGGTGAGCGCCGGAACGCTCCAGGCGGTGAAATGTGCCACGTCAGCCGGCTGGGCCGCGGAGGAGAGGGCCACGAGTCCTGCTGCGTGCCAGCCCAGCTGCTCCCCCTCCTCTAGGCAGCACCCGGGAAAAGGGGATACGCAGCCATGGAAGAAATGTTTTGGCTGAACAACACAAGCCAGGAAACACGGGCGGGTACCGAAAGCCCAGCTCCCCTCCAAGAGAGGGCAAGACGCGGCGCGGAGCCGGCAGACGTCCGGCAGTTGGGACTGTGGGCTCGGGAATGCTGCTCTTGCTGTCCCCCACCCTCCCACGGTAGCGGGAAACTAGCCTTGCAGTCGGTCTTTTACCCAAAATAGAAAATATTCTGACACAGCAGCCCAGGCTCTGCTCCTGCCATAGCAAAATCACCCGCAAGCCGTGTCACGGCACGGTCGGTGAGTCTATAAATCAATACGAGCCCCGGCCAGCAAGGAGCACCGAGCATTTAGACAGCCCTTTTGCATTTTTAATATCCTGCGCAAGGGTTAATAAGCATCTTGAAAGGTAGATGCTACCCAGCTGGTACAGAGCCAGAGGCAGGCAGCTGCCTGCAAGCTGCGAGCAGAGCTGGGGCTTGGACGGACAGGATCCGGCCCCTCTGCTGCTGCAGAGGCTGCTGTCCTCCACTGCCCGACCCGAGGGGGAGTGAGCAGAGCTCATTAACCCAGGAAAAAGAAGAGGAGTTTTCTGCCAGGTGAATGGGCTCCACCAGCCCAGCCAGGTCCCTGCAGCCCGGAGCGGGGTTTGGGGAGGGTGGGGAGGTACAAAAACCACTCAGAAACTGAAAATGGAAAAATCCCACCAAGTCCCGTCTGCAGCTGTTCAGTGAAATGGCGTGCGCACAGATCCTGGCAGCGGAGCGGAGACGTTCTGCTCAGCAAAGAGCAAAAAGCAAGTTGTTTGGGGGTAGAAAGAATATCCTGCCGTTCTGCCCACAGCGGGGTGCGCCCTGCATCCAGCAAACGTCCCAGGAAAAGCACGGCAGGAGCAGCACACGCTCTGAACAAACCAGGAGCGCAGGGGGCCAGGGAGAAGGAAGAGCCAAGGCCGCCGACTTCAAAGAGAACACGCCGGGGCACATGCAGTGTCGGCCTGCGAACGCGGCGTTCCCATTTATCCTCCCGCGGCACGGCGAGGGAGATCAGCCGGCACCGAAAAGCCGGCGCGAGGGGACGCGGCGCTCTCTCAAGGCCAGCAGCGGGCAGGATCAGGCCTGCCTGCAAGGCCGACTCCGGCGCAGAGGTGACATTACTGCTGCGGCATTGCTGGCATTGTGGATGGGGGTGAAAAGTGCTGACGGGGAGAAGAGAACGACCGCAGAGACATTAGAGAGGGAGGGAAAAAATAGCAGGAACCTTCCTCGGGGCATGAGGCAGCGAGCGAGGACACGGCCGCACCACCGCAGGCTCGGCACGACCCTCTGCTCCACGCGGGGGAAACCCACCCGCAACGTGTGGAGAGCAATCGCACGGGCAGCTAACGAGCCTCGGCTCACCCGAGCCACCCACCGTCCCAGGGCAGGAGAAGGCTCCACGCGGAGCACCTCCCTGCTCCGATCCACTGCAACATCGCTTACGTGCCGGCACCGGCGATCTCCCCTCTGGCCAAATCAGGCTCGCTCCCCGCGGCACGCTCTCCGGCGCCTGAGACTCTCACACGCGAGGCTGGCGAAATAAGCCAGGAATCCTGTCATCCTGTCCCACTTTTCAAATATTTTTAACCTGAAGAGCTTGGGAAAAAAAGCCATCCTCTCTGTTCTGTGCTAATTTCAGAGGGTTTTTTTTTCCCCCCTCTAAAGGCTTTAATGGAAGCGGCGCGCTCTCGGGCAGCTTTCAGTTCCGCGCATCCCATGTTTTGGAGATGTCAACCACCGTTGGGGGCTTCTTGGGCGTTCTGCACTTACTGCTTTTAACTCACAAACACTGGCAGCAGCTCACTGGCTCCCCGTGCTTCCCTACTGCGGAGTTCACTCCCGGCTCCCCTCCGCAGGAAGCAATCTGTTGAAGGATTTTTAAACTAAAATAACAAATACAAGTGGGAGGCAGCATTTGGTCTCTTTAAAAGGGTGACGTCCTTCCTCCTTTTCTCGGCGGCATGACTGAAACGTAAGGAATGTTATCGGAGAAGCATTGAGGTGAAAGCAGCCGGTGCACCTCCTGACGTCGGTTAAACTGCCCTCTGATAAAATGCAGGCAGAACAGGCAGCATCCCTGCCTGGGCAGGCCCCTTCCCCTCAGCACAGACACGAACCCCCCCAGCTGCCCCTCTGAATCCCTTATGAAAAGGGGGCTGTGGGTCACCACGTCCCCCCGCTGCCGCTGCACCACCCCACCGAGCGACACGGCTCAGAAACAGACCCGGGCGTAAGAAACCCCGTGGTCCCACGGGCCACCACCATCCCACCCAACCACCCACGATGCTTGCTTCCAAGCGGAGCCCCTGCTGCGGCTTCGCAGCCCCCGGTGAGAAGCCCATAGCCCCAGACGAGGCCACGGCCACCATCATCCTCCCTAGAAAGCCAGAATCGGCCCTGGGATGTGCTGGCTGGAGTCCTGGGGCTGCCTGGACGGCACCGGTCCCCTCTGGACAGGCCCCCCGGGGTCGGAGGAAGCTCTGACTCCACACCAGCTCCCCGACACGAGCTCGGGCAAACTGCTGACCTTTCACGCACGAGGAGCTGTCGGCACGAAGCCGGGGACAGCCAGGCAAGGCCTTGGGAACATGCTCCGACCTCTCTCCCGGTTGGGAAACGCCGGCTGCACCGTCCCACGGCACACCACTGCCCTCCAGCTGGCCCTGGCCGACCGTCGGCAGTCGGGGGAACCGGCACGGCCCTCGCTGAGAGCGCTGCCTTGAAATCCTCCCTGAGCTCATCTCCCCTGCGAGGCAGCGTCTCTCCAAATCCCTATTTTCTGGGCTTTTCCCGCTGGTCAGACTGCTGCTCTCCTTGGCCAGGACCGCGCCTTTTGGGCTCTGGAAAAAGCAACAAGCCTTCATGGCACTAAATAAACTCGCAGCCAGAACTTTGGAGGAGAAGGCAGCTGAGAAAGGCAAGCCGAGCACGCAGACACGGAGAGCAAGAGCTTACTATCCGCGTTTCCAGCTCTGGATAACAAACCAGAGCAACTCAGCGGACTGAAATGACAAGGGAAGCAGCTGCAGTCGAAACCGAGAGGACAGAAGCAGCCTGGAAACGACAGCCAGGCTAGAAGCAGCTCCACATCCAACCTCAAAGCCTGGCTTCTCCACTCGGCTCAAAGGCAGGCTGCTAGCAGAGGGGAGGATCGGGGAAAGCCCGCTGCTGCCTCCCTGACCGGCTGGCGCAGCACCCGAGTGCCGCAGGCTCCAGGAACCCTCCCCAAAACGAAGAGGGAAGCTGGAGGAGGAGAAGACCTTTCCCACAGCCAGGTGAGTTCCCTCAGGAAGCGGCTGCAGCCAGAGGTGCTTCCAAAAAGAGCGGCGGCTGGAGCTCACCAACACCAAAGGGACACAGCCGCGGTGAGGCTAGGCGAGAGCCGGCAAGGGTCACCGTTACCTCCAGCCCTGCACAAAGCCGCAGCTCAGGGCAGGCAACGTGTAACCGCATGGCAGGAGGCAGGCTGCAGCACCGAAATACTCACGTGCCCCTAACTTTTGCAATCTTGGGGCTGCTCCGAAGGGAAGACATACACAGTGGCTATAGAATCAGAGAACCATTGAGGTTGGAAAACACCCTTAACGTTATCAAGTCCAACCGTTAACCCAACATGGCCAGGTCCACCACGTCCTCAAGCGCCACATCGACACGTCTTTTAAATACCTCCCGGGATGGTGACTCTGTACACGTGGATTTATCTGATTTTAAGAAGGTACAGGAGGAATCTGGCAAGTGCCACCAGCCAAGACTCCCATGCTGGTGGGAGCACACGAAGCTGAGCAGCTGCTCCTGGCCCGAGGTCGGCACAGCAGGCACTGCCCCTCATGCTGCCGAGCCACTCTCCGCTGAGATTTTAATAAGTGTAGAGGCAAAGAAACCAACTTCACGTCCTCCCTTAAACTCATCGACAAGTTAGGAATGTTCTCAGGAGCGTCTTCCACACACCATGCAAAGGAGAAAGCGTAAAAATAGTGATTTGGGAACACGATGAGCCAGGGAGGATGCAGAGAGAGTGGAGGCATGACTAGGGCACGGCGGGGGAAAGTCAGCTCCTCAAATACCCGATCACGGGGCAAAATGCCATGGGTCAAAGCCAAAGGACAGATGCCACAGTGAGAAGAGGAAGATGAAGGCCACCTTCCCATCTCCCAAGGTCAGCAACACTCTAGTCTTGCCTCCTACCAGCCTCAGGAGCTTTCAATCAGCCTCTCTCCGCAGCTTTTAGCAGCACAGCGGCACGCTCGCCCACGGGGTTCATGAGGACAGCCACCTCTGCACGCCCCGGGGAGCTGGGAGCCTCACGGAGAGACCGGACCACCCAGGGAAATCCCAAAGCAGATCCCTGGACCGTGGATGCTTTCAGATGCCAACATTCCCGCTGACAATCTGCATTAGGCAGCGATACAGGCAACTGCTCGGAGACTGGCCACTTGCCCCCAGGACGGTAAGATCACGGTATGGAGTAGAAACCTCACCGATTTCTATCTGACCTGACAACTCCGCAGAGGCAAAGCGCAGCAGGGAAAGCAAGGACAGCTGTTTCCAGGAGAGATGCTGCCTCTCTGAGGGGGCCGATGGCTCCGGCTCCCAACTCCTCCCCGGCTCCCCGGAGGGGGGAAGAGCAGGGAAGAGCAGGGAAGAGCAGGGAAGCTCCTGCCCTGCGGCTAGGGAGAGGGAGGGTCACCTGCAAATGGAGGAGTGCGTTTTTCTTCAAAGGGATACAGGGCTCGTACTCAACACAAGAGTTAAGGATCCAGGTCAATCCAGCCCATGGGGTTAGAAGTTTTTCCTTCTGTTCCCAGCTGCTGCACTGGCCTGACACGCCAGCGGCTGCGGTGAGGCCACGTGAAGTGTCCCTCTTCTCCCACGTAAAGGGATCGCACCCGGATCACCAGACCTCTATAATGGCCACAGCTTTTTTAAAAATCTGCCAAAGCCTCTCCTTGGCACCAGCTACTCGGGAATGACGGGTAAGGGGTACGGGGTACAGGTAAGCCCTCGCTGGGAAATTTCAAACCCCCATTTCAAACCCCAACGTGGGAGAAGACCGTAACCCTTCCTCTCCTGAAGCTCAGCAGTCGACAAGAGCTCACCACCTCCAGCCACCTCTGCAAGGGGCTCACCCGACCTGCCCGCAAGCTACTCCCCGTTTTTAAAGCTTCAGCCCTCACAGTCCTTCTGGGGTCTTGAGAGAAGCAACCAGCCCCATCCGATGACAGGTAACAGGCCAGGGAAACTCTACTCTAAATGCAGGGCTAGGTGACCCCCCATCTGATGCCGTCAGCAGGCCCATGGGGACAAGCAGGTCCCCATCCCTAAAGCAGAACAAAAGCAGCGTCTTGTCTGGTTCCCATCCACCTGCTCACCCCACCATCGTGCCTCGAGCGAGCACTGTGGCTTTAGAGCCCTGTTTCAGCCCCAATTATTCTAAAATACAAAACAGCTCAACTCCAGAAGGGACCACCCGACTCCCAGGTCTGTCCCCTCCTGGCTCACAGGGCATTGCGCTCCCCTTGTCCCCTACACCAAGGGAAACAACTTTTGTCAGGCTGCAGCTTTCAGTCTCTGGGTGACAAAATTTTGCATGCCACAGCCAGAAAAAGCTGATTTAAGCTTAATCCCATCGGAGCCCTTGTCCCTCCCAGCGCATCTCTGGCCCCATCACTTCGAGGAAGGGCACGTCTCTCCCCTCGCTCTGGCCGCTAACCAGGGATCTACGCTGAAAGTGCAGGCAAAGCAGCGCAGGCAGAGAGCCCTGCCCAGGTACTGCCTGCGTCTTCACCCGAGGCCCCAGGCAGCACCACCTGCATCAGGATGCGGGTCCAGGAGCAGTTTGGCTGGATCGGGATGCGGGTCCGGGAGCGGTTTGGCCCAAAATGGTTTCCACAGCTGAGCCAGTTGACTGCAGCCAGCTCAGATTTCCAGCCTGAAATCCCAGTGCTGGCATCAGTGCATGGAGAGACGGACCCAACACTCCTGCCTGCTGGGGCAGACGTGCCCTTAGTCATCCTCCGAACAGGGAAGCCTCTCGAGCCAGGCACTCAATAATGTACTTATTCGTTTAAATCACTGTGATTGCTTCGTTACATCCAAACCCACAGCAGCGAACAGTCTGGAAAGGCAACGGTTTAGGGTGAAATGGCTCATTTGCCTGGATAGGGTGGGCTCAGCTGACTCCATACCCAAATACTGGCACTATCCCATCGCTCACAAGGAACCGTGCCCCCCTCCCGCAGGATTGCAGACTGATTTAGGTTGGAAAAGACCTTTAAGGTCATCGAGTCCAACCGTGAACCCAACACTGCCAAGTCCACCACTAAACCATGACCCCAAGAGCCACCTCTGTGTGTCTTTTAAATACCCTCAGGGATGGTGACTCAACCCCTTCCCTGGGCAGCCTGTTCCAATGCTTGGCAACCCTTTTGGTGAAGAAATTATTCCTAATATCCAATTTAAACCTCCCCTGGCACAACTTGAGGCCATTTACTCTTGTCCTATCGCTTGTTACTTGGGAGAAGAGACTGACCCCCACCTCACTACAACCTCCTTTCAGATATTTGTAGGGAGCCATAAGGTCTCCCCTCAGCCTCCTTTTCTCCAGGCTAAACAACCCCAGTTCCCTCAGCCGCTCCTCATAAGACTTGTGCTCCAGGCCCTTCACCAGCTCCATTGCTCTTCTTTGGACACGAACCCAACAACCCTGTGCCCACCCACCTCCTCCAGCTCAGCATGGTTGATGCCGGGTCCCAAACCCATTCCACCTGGGGAGAGCGGGGAAAGGGGCTCAAATGCCAGATCCCGGCAGGCAGGAACCGGCGTGGGGCTGATGGCCTCTACCTCCTCGCCCTCCCTCCCTCCTTCCACGTCTTGACCTGGACCTTTGACTTCAAACCCTCTCCTATCCCCTCTCCTGCAACTCCAAATCCCTCCTCCCCGACCTCACTCACCTCCAGCTCCTCGCCCTGGCCTCTCGCATCTTTCCCTGCCATGTTTTTAACCACACTTCCACACACCCCGCGGAGCGAGGTCTGGCGACGGCTGTGGCAACACAAACCCTCCCGTCCCCGAAGAGCGGGAGCCGTGCCGAGTTGCCCGCAGCGTTTCGGCATCGTTGCCGAAGGACTTCTCCGAAGAGCCACGGGGGACACTGGGTGCCACCAGGAGAAAGGCTCGGAGGGAGAGCAAGCTTGGTCAACTCCAGGCTTGGGGGAGGAGGGGAAGCGGCAAGGGGTTGAGTTCCTAAATTTAGACATTTCTGCATCACGCAGTGAGTTTCAAGGCGGTCGGAATAAGCAGGGAGGTTTCAGAGGAAGAATCAGCTAAAAGCTGTGACAACGGCACCTTCTGCCCCATCCGCAACTCCTGTGGCCAGCCGGCAACACCGGTGAGACCACAGACCCACAGCGCGGCACCCATCGGGGCACCTCCCGGCATGACCCGAGAGCCGCCGAAAACACCGCCGCGCTGGGGTGCCGTGGTCTCCCTCGCACCGGCTTCGCCGCATCACCCGCCTTTAAAAGGCTTTGCTCTCCTTCCTCTGCGATCCTCGGCAGGCAGGGATCCCTCCCTGCGGGACGGCACCTGGTTTCACACCGAGACTGGCGTTTTCCTTTAAAAACTCATCATTGGTGCTTACAAAAGGCTTTGGGATCCTGGTACGGCACGCGGACTTCGCTGCAGTCACAAGGATGGGGCTTCAACGTTAAGGGGCTGCCGGGCTGGGGACCGGACCCCAACACAGCTCCAGACAGAGGACGGATTAATTAGTACAAGAAAAAACTCTCAGAGTTTGGACAGGAGCAGGCTTTGCGTTGTTTTTGTCTACACAGTTAACAAAGGGCATAAGCAAAGTTCATTAGATATTTCCCACTCTTTCCACCCCCTCGTCGCAGGTGAGCGGGAAGAGGTTCGGCAGAAACCGCAGGTCGGTCGGTGCAGAGCCGTGCTCCCCGGCAATTACGGCTGCGTTTTGCTAATGGGTGGGCAACCGACTGCACCGGGGAGGGCCCGAGTGGTCCCCAAAAGCGAGATGCTGCACCCCACCTCCCCCCGGCCCCCTGCCTCTTGGTCGGAGACTAGACTAGAATTTTTAGAGTAAACCACAAGAGTCTGGTAAAAGTAAACCATGGCGCTGACCCCTGCCCGGCCGCACCGCGCTCGCCCACCCCAGCCCCTCTCCTGGCAGCACCCCACCGCATCGGCAGACAACGTGCCACCCAAAAGACACGCGTGGAGTCTGGCAGGCGCAGGCAGCGGTGCCGGATGCCCGTCCCTCCTCGCAGCCCCCCAGCACCAACACACACCGGTGGGTCGCCGCGTCACCCGCGCAGGACAGCGGCCACCCCGCGGTGCCAGGCACCTCTGCCAGTGGCATCTTCTGCCCCACACCTCGCCCCTACAGCCCCATGTCCCCCCCAAAACGGGGGGGGTCTCCCTGCCCCGCATCTCACCCAGGTGAACCCCTCACGAACGGGACCCCAACGCCTGGTGCCCCACAGGGACCCCCCCCGGCAGTGGGGCAGGCCCCCCTCTGACACGGCCCTTGCAGACTCACACCCCCAGACCCACCCCCACTCCCCCAGTGAGCCCCCCTCCCACCACTGCCGAGCCCCTCCGACCCCCCCTCACCCCACTGACACCCAGCTCCCGCACCTCCCACCCCTGGCACCCCCGACACCCCCAGTGCCCCCCACGTTCGCCCCTCGTGCATCTGGTGCCCGCCGCCCTGCCCCACACTCACCCGCACACCCCTCACACCCATGCACACCCGCACACCCCCCACGCACCCCTGTGTTCACCCTCACCCCCCCCATGCTCACACACAACCCCACACCCAGGCACTCACACCCTCCCACACACACACACTCATCCTCGCCCCCCCCCGACCTGCACACACACCCCGTCACGCTCATACACCCCCCCACCCCTACTCACACCCCATCACGCTCACTCACACGCCCCCCTGCACTCACACCTCCACGCCCACACTCACTCACACCCACCCGTTCACAGCCCCCACCCACGGCGACATGCTCCCACGCTCACACTCTTTCACATCCCCCAACTCGGCTGCACTCACCCCTGGTGCTCACACTCACAACCCCACACTCACACTCATACCCACTCACACCCCTCCATGCTCACGCTCACCCCCCACACTCACATTCCTCCATGCTCACTCACACCCCTCCACACTCACACTCACACCCACTCACACCCCTCCATGCTCACGCTCACACCCCTCAGTGCTCACTCTCACACCCCCACACCCCAATTTCACCCCCCAATCTCCCCCCCATGCCCACACTCAAAACACCCACTCACACCCTCACACAGTCACACTCCCCATTGCTCACACTCACAGCCCCCCATGCTCACACCCCCACCCCATTCTCACACCCACACTCACCCACTCACGCCCCCACGCTCACACTCACATACCCATGCTCACACTCACCCCCCATTGCTCACACCCCCATGATCACTCTCACACACCCATTGCTCACACTCAGCCCCCCATTCTCACACCCACTCAAACCCCCATGCTCACACTCACCCCCCACTCACACTTGCCCCCCCATTGCTCACACTCACCCCCCACACCCACCCCCCCATGCTTACTCCCACACTCCAACACCCCCTCACACTCACCCCCACGCTCCCCCCCTTTGCTCACACTCAGCCCCCATTGCTCACTCACCCCCCATTGCTCACACTCACATACCCGTGATCACACTCACGCTCAAACACCCCCTCACACTCCCATGTTCACACTCAACCCCACTCACCCCCCCCCCACTGCTCACACTTCTCTCCTCGCCCCCCCCCATTCTCACACCCACACTCCAACACCCCCTCACACTCCCCCCATTGCTCACACCCACATACCCACACTCACCCCCCATTGCTCACACTCACCCACTCACACTCCCATGGTCACACTCACCCCCATTGCTCACACTCAGGCCCCATTCTCACACCCACCCCCCCATTCTCACACCCACACTCAGCACCCCCTCACACTCACCCCTCACACTCACCCCCCCATTCTCACACCCACACTCAGCACCCCCTCACACTCACCCCATTGCTCACACTCACCCCATTGCTCACACTCACCCCCCCATTCTCACACCCACACTCCAACACCCCCACGCTCACACTCACATACCCACGATCACACTCACCCCATTGCTCACACTCACCCCCCCATTCTCACTCCCACACTCAACACCCCATTGCTCACACTCACCCCCCCATTCTCACCCCCACACTCCAACACCCCCTCCCACCCCCACGCTCACACTCACTCACATACCCACGATCACACTCACCCCCATTGCTCACACTCACCCCCCCATTCTCACACCCACACTCCAACACCCCCTCACACCCCCACGCTCACCCCCCACCCCCCCACTGCTCACACTCCCCTCACACCCCCCCACATTCTCACACTCCAACACCCCCTCACACCCACCCCCCCCCACTCCCACTCCCCCCTCCCACTCCCCCCCATTACTCACCCCCACCCCCTCCCCTCCCGCCTCCCCCCGCTCGGCCCCGCCGCCCCCTCCCCGCTCGGGCCGTGCTGCGGGCGGCGGGGCCTACCTGGCCGAGCGCCGCGGCCCGGCGCTGCGGGGAGGGGCGCTGCCTCCCCTCCGCCGGGGGTGACAAGATGGCGGCGGCGGCGGCGGCGGCGGCGGACGGGACGGGACCGGGCGGGCCCCGCCGGGCCGATGGGGGGCGCCACCGCGCCGGCGGCCCCCGCGCCGGACGGCGGGACGGAGCGCCGCCTCCCGCCCGGCCCCGCCCCCGCCGCCACACCGCACTGCGCCTGCGCGGCCGAGAGGGGCGGGGCCGCGGCTCGCGGCGGGCGGGGGCGGGGAAGGGCGGGCGGCCCGGTGATCCCGGTGATCCCGGTGATCCCGGTGATCCCGGGCTGGGAGCGGGGCCGGGGGGAATGGCGGGCGGCCCGGTGATCCCGGTGATCCCGGTCTGGGAGCGGGGCCGGGGGGAATAGCGGGCGGCCCGGTGATCCCGGTGATCCCGGTGATCCCGGGCTGGGAGCGGGGCCGGGGGGAGTCCCGGGGCTCCCAGTGATCCCAGTGCTCCCGGGCTGGGCGCGGGGCTGGGGGGAATGGCGGGCGGCCCAGTGATCCCGGTGATCCCGGTGATCCCGGGCTGGGAGCGGGGCCGGGGGGAATGGCGGGCGGCCCGGTGATCCCGGTGATCCCGGTGATCCCGGGCTGGGAGCGGGGCCGGGGGGAGTCCCGGGGCTCCCAGTGATCCCAGTGCTCCCGGGCTGGGCGCGGGGCTGGGGGGAATGGCGGGCGGCCCAGTGATCCCGGTGATCCCGGTGATCCCGGGCTGGGAGCGGGGCCGGGGGGAATGGCGGGCGGCCCGGTGATCCCGGTGATCCCGGTGATCCCGGGCTGGGAGCGGGGCCGGGGGGAATGGCGGGCGGCCCGGTGATCCCGGTGATCCCGGGCTGGGAGCGGGGCCGGGGGGAGTCCCGGGGCTCCCAGTGATCCCAGTGCTCCCGGGCTGGGCGCGGGGCTGGGGGGAATGGCGGGCGGCCCAGTGATCCCGGTGATCCCGGTGATCCCGGTGATCCCGGTCTGGGAGCGGGGCCGGGGGGAATAGCGGGCGGCCCGGTGATCCCGGTGATCCCGGTGATCCCGGGCTGGGAGCGGGGCTGGGGGGAGTCCCGGGGCTCCCAGTGATCCCAGTGATCCCGGGCTGGGAGCCATGGTCGTAGGAATGCCACTCTTCCCAGTAATCCCAGTGCTCTCCAGTCTGGGACCGGTGCTCGTAGGAATGCCACTCTTCCCAGTAATCCCAGTGCTCACTAGTCTGGGAGCCGTGCTGGTGGGAATGCCACTCTTCCCAGTAGTCCCAGCGCTCCCTGATGTGGGAGCAGGGCTCCCAGTAATCCCAGTGCTGGCCCATCTGGGAGCAGTGGTCATAGGAATCCCAGTGTTCCCAGGTCTGGGAGCAGGGCTCCCAGTAATCCCAGTGCTCACCAGTCTGGGACCAGCACTCGTGGGAATGCCGGTTTTCCGAGTAATCCCAATGCCCCGCAGTCTGGGAGCAGTGCTCGTAGGAATCCCAGCTCTCCCCAGTCCGGGAGCAGAGCTCCCAGTAATCCCAGTGCTCACCAGTCTGGGAGCCGTGCTGGTGGGAATGCCGCTCTTCCCAGTAGTCCCAGTGCTCACCAGTCTGGGAGCCGTGCTCATAGGAATCCCAGGGCTCCCGGATCTGGGAGCAGGGCTCCCAGTAATCCCAGTGCTGGCCTGTCTGGGAGCAGTGCTCGTAGGAATGCCGCTCTTCCCAGTAGTCCCAGTGCTCCCAGGTCTGGGAGCAGGGCTCCCAATAGTCCCAGTGCTCCCCAGTCTGGGACCGGTGCTCGTAGGAATCCCAGTGCTCCCAGGTCTGGGAGCAGGGCTCCCAGTAATCCCAGTAATTCCAATGCTCCCGAGTCAGGGACCAGGGCTCCCACTGGTCCCAGTAATCCCACTGCTCCCCAGTCTGGGACCGGTGCTCCCAGTGCTCTCGGGTCTGGGAGCAGGGCTCCCAGTAATTCCACTGTTTGCTTCCGGTGCTTCCAGTGCAGCCTGGTCTGGGACCACTGCTCCCACCGTACCCAGCATTCCCAGTGCTCCTGAGCCTGGGACCAGTGCCCCCAGTGCTCCCCCACTGCCCCAGTATGGCCTGTCCCAGGACTGGTGCTCCCAGTGCTCCTAATACTGCCTGGGACACCTGCTTCCAGAACTCCCAGTGCAGCCTAAGCCCAGTGCTCCCCATCCTCAATCCCACCTCCCCTTCCCCCATCTCTGTGTCTCTGTCCCCACGTCACCATCCACATCCCTGTCACCATCACCATCGCTGTCCCCATCCCTGTCCCCATGTCCCCATCCCCATCCCTGTCCCTGTCTCCATGTCCTCATCCCCATCCCCATGTCCCCATCCCCATGTCCCCATCCCCATGTCACCATCTCCATGTCCCCATCCCCATCCCTGTCCCCATTTCCCCACCCCTGTCCCCATGTCCCCATCCCCATCCCTGTCCCTGTCCCCATGTCCCCATCCCCACCCCTGTCCCTTTGTCACCATCACCATCCCCATCCCCTCCCCACCCCCCTGCTCCCCAACACGGTGCCCCCACACTATGGGGGGGGCTGGGGGCACCCAGGGACCCTCCCAGCAGCGAAACCCATCAGGCACCAGCACACGAGATGGGGACCCCTCCCTGACAGCGTGGGGACACGGTGACACCCATGGTGCCCAGGCACTGGGAATCCCCCCCAGTGGGACGCCCCCTCTTTGTGCCCCCCCAACAGCCCCCCATCCCATGGGGCTCTGGGAGCCCCTCAGGCCCCCTCCTGCACCCCCTGGGGTGCCCGGAGAGGGTGGGGGTCCCTGACGACCCCCCCCAAGCACCCACAGCACGGGGGTCTGTGGGGGAAGCACCCCAAAGTGGGGGGGGGGGCGCAGAGCACACCCCAAAGAGGGGACTGAGCTGGGTGACCGCTGGCCGCCCCGGGGGGGGGGGGCTAGATCTGTGTGTCCCCTCCAAAATTAGGGTCAGGGTCCGGCCGCTTTGATCCCTGAGGCGCGGCGCCGGCAAACAAAGGGACATTGAGCCCCGGGCAAAGGGGCCTTGTCCGCCCTGGGGGACGGGGGCGGCCCTGTGAGTCCCCCCCCCCGGCAGCACCGGGGAGACGCTTCACCGGCATCCTGGCACCCGCCACGGCCGGGGTCCCGCGGCACCCACGCAGCCGGGGCCAGGAATTGGGTGTCCCGGGAGCCCACTGCCCACGGGGGACTGGGGGGACTGGTCCTGGGCGTTCGGACAGGTGGGCTCTGCCGGCTCACCGCGGCTGTGCCGCCTCACCGGGGCCACCCGTACCAGCTCACCGGGGCTGCGCCGGCTCACCGGGGCTGTGCCAGCTCACTGGGGCTGTGCCAGCTCACTGGGACCATATTGGCTCACCAGTGCTGTACTGGCTCACCATCACTGTACCGGCTCACCGGGGCTGTGCCAGCTCGCTGGGGCTGTGCCAGCTCACCACTATGCTGTGTCACTGGGTTTAATGGCTCACCAGGATCATACTGGTTTACTGGGATCGTACCAGCTCACTGGGGCCGTACCAGCTCACTGGGGCTGGACCGGCTCATTGGGAACGTTTTGGCTCACCGGGGTTTTGCCGACTCACGGGGACTGTGCCGGCTCACCGGGACCATACCGGCCCACTGGGACCATATCGGCTCACTGGTGCTGTACCGGCTCACCAGGGCTGTGCCGGCTCACTGGGGGCGAGGACGCCGGTGCCGGGTTTGGGGGTGCGGGAGAGACCCCCCCATCCGGAGCAACTCATCCCACGGGGACGTGGGGCCGGTGCCAGGGACGGGCAACGCCGGACGGGCAGGACGTGGGCCACACGGCCGGATTGTTCCGGCACTCGGCGGCGGCACAAAGCCGGCATAAAGGCGCATTGTGCCGGCGGCAGCTGGGGCTCTGCCGTACCAGGGTGCCCCAATAAAGGGGCCGGGGCCGGAGGGGCCACGTGGCCCACCGTGGCTGGCGGCACCCCAACTCCCGTGGCCAGCGCGGCGCTGCCGACCGGCACCCCAGTGGGATGGGGAAATGGCCGGGAGCCCCTGGCCCCGGCGGGACCCCTCGTCCCCCCCGGCACCGTACGCGGCCCCTGCAACCGGAGCCGGGCGCTCGCCCCCCGTCCCGCAGCCCCTTAATCCGGGGAACAAAGGGGCATTGAGCTGCCCCGGCCATAAAGGGCCCCTTGTTCGGGCTGCGGGGGGGGAGTGGGGCAGGGACAGGACCCCCCGGCTCCATCCCAAACCCACGAGCTGGGCTGCGGGGGGCTGTGTGGGTCGGGGTGCCCCCGGGAAAGGGGTGCTGCCTGCTTGGGGGAGTCTGGTGGGGTGCAGGTGGGGGTCTCCCTGTGGCAGCCCCCCCCGGCAGCCGAGGCCGGGGCAGCCCAGGGGGACCCCGGGGACAGGGGGTCTGGGGCTGCTGTGAGGGGCTGGGGGGGGCCGGGGCTGGGGGGGGGGGCCAGGGGTGCCCAGCACCCCAGTGCAGGGTGCCCAGCACCCCCAGTACGCCCAGTGGCCCTGGAGGGTCCCAGCTGGGGTTCGGGGTGCAGGGGTCCCCAGAGCTGTGCTGTGGGACCCAGCTGTGGTGCTGGGTCTGGGGGGTCCCCAAAGCGGTACTGGGGGTCCTGGCCATGGCTCTGCAGTCCCCAAAATTGTGCTGGGGGTTCCTGCTGAGGCTACGGGTTTGGGGTCCCTGGAGCTGTGCCATGGAATGGTGCTGGGGCTGGGGTCCCCAGAGTGGGGCTGAGGGTCTTGGCTGTGGCTCTGGGACTGGGGGTCCCCAAAGTGGTGCTGGGGGTCCCGGCCGTGGCTCGGGGTCCCTGCAGCGGTGTGTGTGGGGTGTGTGTGTGTCCAGGTTTGGGGGTCCCCACAGCGGAATGGGGTCCCAGCACGACTCGGGCTGGATGGTGCCGATGCCCAGTGCCTGATGCTGGTGCACAGCCGCAGTGCTGATTCTGGTGCCCAGTACCGGTTCCGGTGCCCAACTGCAGTGCCAGTACCGATGCCCGGTTTGGGTGCCGGTACCAACACCGGTGCTGGTCTGCAGTGCCGGTGCTGATGCTGGTAGCGACGCCTGGTCCTGGTACTGGTGCCCAGCTGTAGTGCCAGTACTAGTGCCCAGTGCCAGTGCCCAGTTCTGGTTCGGGTGCCGGTGCCCAGCCACAGTGCCTGTGCCAGTGGTGATGCCCGGTTCGGGTACCGATGCTGGTGCCCGTCTGCAGTGCCAGTGCCGATGCCGGTGCCAATGCCAGTGCTGATTCTGATGCCTGGTACCGGTTCCGGTGCCCGACTGCAGTGGTGGTGCTGATGCTGGTACCGATGCCTGGTTTGGGTCCTGATGCTGGTCTGCAGTGCTGGTGCCAATGCTGGTGCCAATGCTGGTACTGGTGCCCGGTTTGGGTACTGATACTGGTGCCGGTCCACAGTGCCGGTACCAATGCTGGTGCCGGTACCGATGCCAGTCCCGATGCTGGTGCTGGTCCGCAGTGCCGGTACCGATGCTGGTACCAATGCCCTGTTCTCATACTGGTGCTGAGTGAGCTACAGTGCCGGTCCCGATGCCGGTACTGATGCCTGGTTCGGATCCCGATGCCCGGTTCGGTTCCCGATGCTGGTGCCGGTCCCGATGCCTGGTTTGGGTGGTGGTCCGCAGTGCCGGTACCGATGCCGGTACTGATGCCCGGTTTGGGTACCAATGCCCAGTTCGGCTGCCGGTTCGGGTGCCGGTCCTGATGCTGGTCCCGGTGCCGGTGCGGGTGCCCGGGTCCGATGCCGGTTCGGGTGCCCGGTTCGGATGCCGGGTCCGGTGCCGGTTCGGGTGCCCGGTTCGGATGCCGGTGCGGATGCCGGTGCCGATGCCCGGTTCGGATGCGGGTGCCGGTGCCGGTTCGGGTGCCCGGTTCGGATGCCGGTGCGGATGCCGGTGCCGATGCCCGGTTCGGATGCGGGTGCCGGTGCCCGTTCGGGTGCCCGGTTCGGATGCGGGTGCCGGTGCCGGTTCGGGTGCCCGGTTCGGATGCCGGTGCCGATGCCCGGTTCGGATGCGGGTGCCGGTGCCGGTTCGGGTGCCCGGTTCGGATGCCGGTGCGGATGCCGGTGCCGATGCCCGGTTCGGATGCGGGTGCCGGTGCCGGTTCGGGTGCCCGGTGCCGGTGCCGGTGCCGGTGCCGGTGCCGGTGCCGGTGCCGGGTCCGTCCCGCAGTGCCGGTGCGGCGGATTGGCTGGCCCGGCGCCACCTGGCCGTCGCCCAGCCCCCTGCGGCTATAACGGCCCCGGGCGGCGCCGGGACGGGCTCCCGCAGCGCCGCGGACCCGGACCCGCACCCGGACCCCACCGCACCGGACCCCACCCGGACCCCGACCCGCAGCCATGGCCCCGGCCCGCCGGTGAGAGCGGAGACGGGGGGGCCGGCTCTGCCCCGGCCAACACCGGCACCGGGAACCGGGGGGGGCGAGGGGGAAACGCCGGAGCCGGGACACCGGCGCTGCGGGGGCTGGGGGGGGGGGCTTCTCCCGGGGGGCATCTCCGGAGAGATCTGGGGAGCATCTCCCAGCAGTACTGGGGGTCCGGGGGGCATCTCCCGGCAGCTCTGGGGGTCCGGGGGGCATCTCCAGAGAGACCGGGGGGGCATCTCCTGGCAGCACTGGGGGTCCGGGGGGCATCTCCAGAGAGACCGGGGGGGCATCTCCTGGCAGCACTGGGGGTCCGGGGGGCATCTCTGGAGAGATCTGGGGGGCATCTCCCAGCAGCACTGGGGGGTCCCAGGGCATCTCCCAGCTGTACTGGGGGTCTGGGGGGGCATCTCCAGAAAGATCTAGAGGGGCATCTCCTGGCAGCACCGGGGGGTCCGGGGACCATCTCCCAGCAGTACTGGGGGATCTTGGGGGGCATCTCCAGAGAGATCTGGGGGACATGTCCAGAAAGACCTGCAGGGGCATCTCCCAGCAGCACTGGGGGGCCCTGGGCACATCTCCTGGCATCTCTGGGGGGTTCTGGGGGCATTTCTGGGATGCACCTGACCCGCTGGCGTGTGGCAGCCGTCCCCCCCCCCGCAGTGTCACCCCGTACCCCAATGCCAGGCTGCCTCACCGCTCCCCGGCTGCTCACAGGGTCCCCTGGCCCCCCCCCCCATGCAGCTGCGGGGGGGTCGCAGCGTCTCCTGCCCGCAGGCTCACAGCCCCCAGCTCGCCTGGCTCCGGCACAGGCGGGGGGGGGACAAGGCCAGGACGTGGGGTCTGTCGAGGCCGGGGGCTGCGGCACGGGATGCTCTGTGGGGGGGTCACCTCCTGTTGGGTACCCCCCAACCTGCCCACCCGGAGCTGGGGTGATGCCAGCGTGGGGACAGGGACGATGGGGGGGGGCTGCAGGGTCCCAGAGGAGCCAGGGAGGGGCTGGTGGGTCGGGGGGGAGGGTGCCGGGGGTCTGCGGGGGGAGCGGGAGCAGTGAGGGGTGCTATGGGGGTTTGGGGTCCCCCAAAAGCTGCGTCTCCTCCGCAGGGCCCCGACACTGGCCATGGTCGTCCTCCTGGTCCTGGCTGCCGCGACGGCGGATGGTGAGGGGGCTCGGGGGGGGGGGGAGGGCTGGGGGCACCCTGGGTGCCCAGGGCAGGAGTCCCAGTGGGTGCTGCTGGTGGTGGTGGTGGGGGTCCCTATCTGGCTGAGGGGAGGGGCTTCGGGCTGTGTTCCCCCAGGGTCTCCTGGGGACCCCCACCCTGGTCCCCGATCCCCCGGGGGCAGCGGTGGCCCCCTGGCCCATGTCTGCCCCCCCCCTCCCCGTGTCCCCGCAGAGCCCGCGAGCACCCTGGACGTGGCCCTTTCTGCAGAAGGACAGACACCAGGTAGGGGGGCCGAGGCTGGGTCAGTGCCGTGGGGGGGACCCTGCCCCACATAGCCCCCCCCCGCAGCGTCACCCAGCCAAGAGCTGGGACCTACCTGCTCCGTGCCTCAGCTTCCCTCCCGGCCAAGGTCTGGAGGGGGGGGGGCTGGCAGTGGAGGGGGGGGCAGAGCATGGCTGCCGTGGGGCTCACGTCCCCCTGCCCATCTTTTCCAGAGCCCGTCAGCCCGGCCAAGCTGGAGGCCTCCGGAGAGAGTGAGCATCGGATCGGGGACGTGGGAGCTGGACGGGGTGGCAGCCCTCAGCGAGGGTCCGGGGTCCACGGAGGGCGAGGGGTGGCCGGACCCCCGGCTGGGGCACGGCTGGCGGGTGGGACCCCGGGGGTCTCTGCCCCCCCCAGCTCCTCCTGACGCCCCTCTCCTCCCCCAGGTGATCTCACCACCTCGGCACAGCGCGTGGGCAAAGGTACGGCTGGGCAAGAGGGCGAGAGGGCACAGCAGGCACGGACCCCCTGCCCTGTGCGCAGGGACCCTCTAACGTGGGCACGGACCCCCTGCCCCGTGTGCAGGGACCCTCTAACATGGGCACAGACCCCTGCCCTGTGCACAGAGACCATGTGGCGCACGCACAGACCCCTGCCCCGTATGTGCAGGGACCCTCCAACACAGGCACAGACCCCTGTGCTGCAGGCCCAGGCCTCCGCCTTGTGCACAGGGACCCTCCAACATGGGCACGGACCCCCTGCCCCGTGCGCAGGGACCGTGCAACCCATGCCCTGACCCTGCCCGGCATACGCAGACCCTCACCCTGCGCGCAGGGACCATGCGGTGCACGCGCGGACCCCTGCCCGGTGTGCGTCGGGGGGTACGCCGGCCCGTGCGCCGCACGGGGTGGGGGGACGCAACTCGCCCGTGCAGACCCCTGCCCGGTGCCCGCAGCCCGGCCGTGCTCACGTCTCCCGCAGGTCTGACCTCCGTCAGCTTCGAGGGTGCGGAGCGGTCGCCCACGGACGATGGGACGCGCGAGTCCCTCAGCAGCGACTCCTCCAGCCTCGACTCCCTCAACAGCGGCTCCTTCGGCGTGGACACCCTCGCCGGGGAAGCCCGGGGCGGTGGGTGACGATGCTCTGCCCTGCGTGGGGGTCTGGGGATTTGGGGGGGGGTCCCCCAGCTCCCGTCCCATCGTTGGGCGCTGACCCCGTGCTCTCTGCCCTCCTGCAGGTCCCGTCGTGGATGTCCCAGCCCAGTCCAACGAGTCGGAGGAGGGTGAGGCCCTGGGGCTTTGTGTGTGTCCCCCCCCATCCCCGTGCTGCCCCCGAGGTTGGGGGTCCCTGCCCAGCACCCAGCCCAGGGTTGCAATGGGGGGGCTCCCGAGCCGGGGATGTGGGACCATCCCAAGCCTGGTCCTGGTTCCCTGCGGGTTGTTAGAGTCCCCGGGGTGCCCCGTTAGCCAGGGGTGCCCCGTTTGCTGGGGGTGCCCCCCCCCCCCATAAGCCGGGAGTGCCCCGTTAGCGGGGGGATGCGGGTGCCTGCCCCCCCCAGCCCCGGCATCTCCGCTCTCCTGCAGGAGTGGACCACGACGTGGACTCGGAGGAGTCGCTGGCATCCCAAGGTGACTGCGGGGCTGGGGGGGGCACAGGGTGGGAAGGTGGGAGCGCTGCCGGGGCGAGCTGCGAGGGTGCGGGGGGGGCTGACGCAGCATCTCCCTCCCCAGGGATCTGAGACGGTCGAGCCTCACCGGAGATGCCCCCTGGGACGCCATCCTTTCCCGAGCTTTCCCGCTGCCTCTCCATGTCTTCCCCGCCTTGGGTCCCTCCGTTCCCCCCCCAGTCCTCGCCGCGGCCCCCGCAGCCCCTGCCCCAGCCCCCCGGCCCAGCCCGCACCCCATGGTGGGGCGAACCCCCCCGCCTTGGCGTGGTGCGCGGCTCCCCTCGGACCCCCGTACCGCTGGGGGGTCTGTTGGGGGGCCGGGGGCTGCCCGGAGAGCGGGGTCCGCTGTGGGACAGGGGTCGTGGAGGTGGCCGGACCCCTCTGCGTGCCCCTGGAGATGGGGCTGCGAGCGGAGCAGCCCCCCCGCCGCCTGTGCCCCTCCGTCCTCCCCCAATAAAGGTCCCCGCAGCATTGGCGTGGTGTGGTGGAGATGGGTGCTGGCACCCCACGGCCCCCAGACCCACCCAGGCTGGGAGCAGCGGGGCTGCAGACCCTCGCCCGGGCAGCGCCGTGGGGGGGGATGCGCAGGGGTGCGGGATGGGGGTACCGGCCTCCCGCCCAGCATGGAGCTGGGGGTCTGGCCAGCCAGAGGACGGCGGTCGGGGGGAGCCGGCCGTTCGGCACCGGCTGGCCAGGGAGCAGAGAGGTGGGCTGCTGGGTGCAGACCCCCGGCGAAGCCCCCCCCTGCCGCCGCCAGCACGTGGCTCCGCTACCGCGGGGCTCCCCAGGAATCCATCCTGCGACCAGGGCTGGCTCCGTCCTTGTCCCCAGCCCTGGGGCGATAGCGCCATGACTTCTCCGTCGTGGTCCCCTGCGTCCAGCCCCGCTCCCACCGTCTTCTCCCCGTCGCGTCTCCCACCCACCGCAAACCCCCCCGCCCCAACACCGGCATCACTGCGGGCATCGTGCCCGGGGAGCCAACGGCAGTGCTCGTTAACGGGCTCTTCTGCCAACACCTTTAACGAAGGCGTCAAATCCCATCCCCGTGCTGCCCTGGCGCTAATCCCCATCCCATCTGGTGCAGATGCCCATTTCCCCCCCTCCAGCAGCAGCTCCAGAGGCTGCCCGGCCCTTCTCTGCGCCCAAAAATGGATGCCAAAAATTAACACGGGTTCAAAAAAGACGACTAGGAGGAAATTTGGGGGGTGGGCAGTGCGGGAAATCTATCAAGGGCTATTAAACACCTTGGTCCCAGCTCCGGCGCGGGGCCCCGGGGCTGCCGTTTGCCGGGAGGTGATGAAGTGTACCGGGGAATTAGCACCGGGTGTTTGCCTTTCCCGCACACCTCGCCCTCGGCGGTGGCTACCGGCACGGCCACGGTCGGGGCTGCCCCACGGCGAGTTGCCGGTGCCCAGACCCTTTTTTCCCACGCCGGGGGCCCCTTCCCGGCTGTCCTGGAGCCCTTCCCTGGAAGGGATGGATGTGCCTCCGTTACCTGCGACATAAAGGCCAAAAAAGCGCTTTTTAATGGTTTTAATGACGCCTCGGTCCCTACCCCGGCAGAGGCAGCCCCCGATGGTGCCTCCCCACCCCGCGCTCATGCTGACAGGATTTTTCTACAACCTTTTTCCAGCATTCACAGGGACCTGGGGAGGGGTGACCCCCCCGACACGGGGGACGGTGGGATGGAGGTCAGTGAGGGGCCACCCCCCATGCAAGGGGACCCCCTAGAAGCTCCTGGGTCACCTCTGAGTTAAACTGTGGGGGGGGAGGGGGGTTCCCCATTGGGGTCTGCTCCTGGCACTGGGAAAGTGCCACCGTCCTCCCCACGGTGATGGCAATCACCCGAAAGACCCCGGGGACCCCCGCAGGGCTCTAAATCTGTGCAGGGGTCCCTGGGGGGGGGGTGTGTGTTACCGAGCAGCCCAGCGGGACCCCTCCACCGCCAGAACCCCATTTCCATGTTGCAGCCCCTCTCTGGGACCCTCTCTTGGGTGTCATCCCGGGGCCAAACACGGTTCATCGAGGCGGCCCCACGGCCCCGTCCCCCCCCGCGGTCCCGTCCCTGGCGCGGTGCTCAGCGGCTCCGGTTACCGGGGGCTGGAGCGGCTGCAAGGGGGGACGGAGGCATCTCTGGCGGCGGGTGATGAATTTGGGGGGGGGTTTGAAGTTTCCAGCGGCGGTGCTCAGCCCCGCCAGACATTTACCTCATTAGCCGGGATGAGATCATGCGAGCTGGCCGCCCGCGTCACACACGATTAGTTGGATCGTTAACGGCCTGCACGGAGCGAGGGGCTCCCCCAGCACTCGGGGGACCCCAAAGCCCCGGAGCTGCGGAGGGGCCACTGCCCCCCCCCCCAGCCACCGTGCGGCCGTGGCGGCATCGCCATGAGCCCCCCAATCCCGAGGAGATCAGGGCCATGGGAGGGAAGAGTTTTACCCCAGATGTTGCCCCCCCCCCACAACTGGGACCTGCCCAAAGTCTTCCTGCCCCTTTGCACCGCTCGCTGCCCCCGGCGGCGCCCAGCCCGGAGCAGAACCTGCGCAGGCAGGTACCAGCATCTCCGCCAGCTCCCGCTCCAGCCGAATGCTGGCTCCAGCGTAAATGACCCCCCCCCCACCCCCGAGTTGCGGCACCCACCGACGCACCAGGCTGCAGGGAAGGACCCTGACCGAGGAACAAGATGGGGGAAAAAACCCCCAAACTGTCAAGCGTTGTGCACGGCATCGCGTGCTGCAGCCATCCACGTGTCCTGCCAAGTCGTGACCACGGACCACCGCTGCTCACCGCCATGCCCCCCCCCATTGCAGCAGCTCCGAGAGCTGCACAAGGGCCGCCTTGAGCTCGTCCTGCTGAAGCGACACTGAGGACACCCGGGAAATGCCCGGTCGGGAGAAAACGGGGAGCACGGAGCCATCACCCCGGGCATCCTCGGGCAGTGAGGGCTGCTGACGGCGTCCGAGGGGAGGGCAGTAATCCACGGCAAACCAAAGCCCCCGCCAGAAAAGCCGGTGGCCCGAGCTGACGGCATCGGGGGGGGCAGATCCATCACTACGGAGGTCAAACATGGCAGCATTGGAAACCCCATTTCCCAGGTTGAACAAATTTGCCTTCAGCTTCCAGCTCGACCTGCTGGCACAGGCGTGAGCACCGGCTCCCATCCGATGTGCCGCGCAGACCGGGCAGTCCCTCACCGGGAAGCGTTACCCGCAGCGTGCAGGGATTTTGTCGGCTCCTACACTTTCTCCACGTTTGTAATGACCTTGTCAAGTAATGGGATCGTTTCCAGCCACCTCATCAACCCTAAAGGCAGGGCACGATGATCCCTCGTCCTCCTTGCCACGGAGCAGAGCTTCTGTGGCTTGCAGGGCTGGCCCTGCCACGCGCTCCGTCCCGTGCCCAAACGTCCTCCATCCCGCCGGACCACCCGGCTCCGTCCCTGGGACCCCGTGGCTGCCGTCCCCGTGGCTCCCTCGGTGTCCCCGTGCCCCCCTGGTCCGTCCATCGGTGGAAATGCTGCGGAGCGCGGGCCGAGCCCCGGTCCCCGCAGAGCACACTTCTGCACGGGTGTTGTCACCCAGCCAGTCTTTAATTGCTTAATTATGCCTGGGCTATTAAAGGAAGTCGCGTTTTGCCGATGGCCAGACACACGACTTTTGGTGGAGCCGCAGAAGCGGGGGCTGATCCTGCCGCACGGAGCTGAGGGCATCCTCACACGTCACCCCTCCGTCACCGCAGCGGAGTCAGGGTCGGGACCCTCGGGCTGAGCTCACGGCACCACGGACCCGTCAATTGTGCGAATTTGGGGAAACGCACCCACAGGTCTCATCGTGAAGGCGGCATCCTCCCCTCGCCGTAGTGATTCCCTTCTCTTGCTCCGGAAGATGAAGGCAGCGTTGGTGGAGCAGACGTCCGCCGAGGCGACGACTTCGGGGTGGACAACCTCGGGGAGACAACCGGCACACCAAACCCCATGGCAGAACGTGGGAGAAAAGTCGAAGCGGAGCCATTTCAAGGGCTGAGGGAGAGGAGGAGCAAAGGCAAACATCTGGCATAAAGGGCAGGGAGGGAACGAGGGAGACGGGTGTCCGGGGAAAAGGAGCGGGGGGGCTGGCGCAGCGGGAGCGGGAGGCGACCCCTCTCCCGGGGGAGAGGTGGCAGTGGACCTGAATGCTGGACGGGCCACCACCATTTGGAGGGGACAACACCTCTGAGCGGGCCAAGGCAAGGCCGGGCTGAGCTGAGAAGGGGTCGGACGCCAACTGTGCCCCGCTCCGTGGGATTGACGCCGCGGCGCGGGGACGTCCCTGTCCCCCAGCTCAGAAGGTAACGGCAGAGCCGGTCACCGCGAGCACCGGGGCAGGCAGCACGTTGACGGGGACGGGAGATGCTCGACGGCACCGACAAGTAACCCGGCTAAAGCGGACGGGATGGTGCATCGAGATACGCTGGCCCCGTCACACATCATCATGCCCCCCTCCCTGGATGAGACCCGGAGAAGCAGCAGGGTCAGAGGGACAACTCGTCCCCAAATCTGTTTCAGTGCCTCGCGAGAAGGGACGGCGGGGACTTTGCCTACGAGCCGAGCTTGGGGCTCCGGACCACCCACACCAGGTCCCCGACGGAGCATTTCAGGGCGTGCGGGACACTGGTGGGATTCCGGCCGGCGTCCCCCCGTCCCTGCGGCGAGCTCCCGGCGCGAGGCACTGCGGTTCGGACAAGGTCACGGCCCGGCACGGCTTCCCGTCTCGTCGGGAAGGGCAGCAACCCGCGATGGATCTCAGCTAGACCGGCTCCCGGACCTTGAAGACGGAGCCCAGGCGGCAGAGACGGCGCTGCGGCGGGCACCGGCTTCTCCCGACGTCCAACCCCGGCTGTGGTTGAACCCCGACGCCGAGAGGTCTCCGTGACTTGGGGGCGACCAAGCAGCACGTGCCACCGGCCCAGAGCGGAGGAGAGCGGGACGGAGGGAGGTTCGAACGCTCTGAACGTAACAACCAAGATTTTTTTTATTGTTCTTTTTAACAAAAAAAAAGCACCCCTAAAGGTGCGCACGGCGTCCACCACACCTCCGGCGCATCGGCGCGGGCCCCGCTGCCATCTCCTCCTCTGAAACATCCTGGAAAACTCAGTCCCGGAGCCCAGCCCGGGATTTAGGCGAGGGAGCCACAGCACGGGATTCAAACACACACACACACACACACCCCTTGTTGGCTGCCACGGGAGAAGCGCGGTAACACCTCTGGCTCCCGCACGGCCGATGCCGGAGCAGGCACTGGCACTGGCACCGGGATCCTCGCCCCACAGCACAGGGCGTCTGGGGGCATGAAGGGCAATTCCTGGGCCTTTATCCCATCCGCTTCCCGAAAAGATGACAAAAATAAAGCTTTCAACCATAGAAAAGCCACCAGGTGACAGACCATTTGTTTTATATATATTTGTATGTATATATATAGAGAGATATTTATATATATATAGATAGAAGTGGGTTCTTCTTCTCTCATGTAAAAATTCAAAATACAGTTTTTACTATTAACAATCTGAAGTGTAAATGTACAAATTTTTACTGCTAAGCAAAAGGAAAACAAAACCAAAGAAACAAATGAAAAGAAACACACAGAGCAAGAGAAAATAAGAAGAGAAGATAAAGCTGGGCATGGGGTCAACCCCGGGGCCCACGCGCACACGGAGACCCTCGGGGGATCAGACCGCAAGGCAGAGACCACAACGGGATCCAACCCACCGGCGCCAGATCGGCAAACTTTTATTTCTCTTTTAAAAACCATCGCATCCGCCTCTCCGGGGGCAAGGAGGGAAGGGGACAGGGGGTGGAGGGGGAACTCCCTTCCTCAGAAAAGCTACCCCGTCTGTACACCCGGCGAGCGTCCCGCTTCCCGGCCGGGAGGAGCACCCCACGGCTGTGCCCCCCCCACCGCCACCGCCACCACCACCACCGCCGCCGCCGGCGCCGGTGGTGTCTCACTGGGGGCACGGCTGCCGCCCTTGGCAGGGGCGCGAAACGAAAACGCAAGCGTCGCGTAGCGGCTGTCTGTTCTGCGGCGAACCGGGCTCTCCTGCCCGCTCACCGGAGCCGCGGTGGTGCCCGTCCGAGCCTCCGCAGCAGGTCGGGCGACGATCACGCAACGGCGGCGGCGGTGGGGCGATGGAGGGGGGGGTGGCCCTTGCGCGGCTCGGCCCCCCCCCTCCGCCTCGATGTCCGCCAAACTGGAGGAGCGCTGGGTGGCTAGAATCTAAAGCAGATTTCAAAACACCTCATTAAGCACACACACAAATGAAATCCTCACAGTGCCGGGGGAAGCGAACATGAACCAGAGGGTGTTTAGAGCTTTCAATGTCTGTGCAAAGCGAGGAGGCTGACGGCTGGATTTCCCTTTAGGGCGTATTTTCTCTTCCGCTCTTTCACCCTGCCCTGGGCCTTAGGATATCGCAGGGTCCTTGGGTTTGGACTGCTCAGTCCCTGACAAGAGGGAGATGGTGGGATCTTCCGAGTACTCGTCTCCGTCCGTGAAATACGGCCCTTCCCCCAGCTCAAAGAATATCGGCAGGTCTCCGGTCCCCATGTCGACGGCGCTCGAGTCCACCAAGAAGAGGGGCTGGGCTGTGTAGTGCACCAGCTGCTTTCCTGCAAAGAGAAGAGTTTGCACGAGGGTAGCCCCTTTCGGGAGGAGGGCCAGCGAACCGAACGCCAGGCAGAGGAACGAGAGCGACGAGGTTTCGCTCTTGAAACCGCCGACGTCAACTGCTTCCTCGCTACTTTCAAGAAGCGCTCCTCGCCACTCAAGCGGTGAGACACCGGGACTCGTGCACGTCGGCAAGGAATGAGAATTTGACCTTAGTGGGGTTCCAGCCCGCTCTCTGGGACACGAAGTGAGGGACCAGGGGCTCTTCTGTGCCTCCGCGGACACACTGACTCAGGGAGAGGGCCCTGACCAGGCTGCGAGACGCAGAGCCCGCAGCTTGGTGCTGGGGTTGCTGCCGTGAAGGGAGAGCAGCACCGTGACGGCCCACGCGATTCCACGCAGACAGAAATCCCGGGGTCGGCAGGGACCTCGAGCGTGTCTGCTCTGACCCCCTGCTCAGGCAGGGTCAGCTGGAGCAGGCTGCCCAGGACCGGGTCTGAACATCTCCCCAGCCTCTCTGGGCAGTCTGTGCCAGCGTTTGACCACCCTCACAGCAAAAAAAAGTGTCTCCTTCTGTTCTGATGGAATTTCATGTGTTTCCATCTGTGCCATGGCCTCTTGCCCTGTCCCTGGGCACCGTTGAGGAAAGCCTGGCTCCCTCTGCTTCATTCCCTCCCACCAGGGATTTATATGTATAGCCAAGATCCCCCTCCGTGCTTTCTCTTTTCCAGGCTCAACAACCTCATCTCTCTCAGCCAAATACGCTTTTTGGGAGGAGGAATGATTTTGCCACGGCCTCAATTCTCACGCTACCGAGTCGCTGAACACCAAGACGGCCGCCCGGTACCTGTGTCTGCTGTGCTGGCCTCTGTCTCAGTAGGTTTCTGCTGTTCCTGGGACGAAAGGAGATCCTGAATCTGCAGGGAGAAAGACGGGGTCAGTAAGCGCATTGCACGGGTCAGACGTGCGGGGGTCCTCTTTGCGCCCACCTCGGGACTGACCCGACACACGCACTGCACAAAGCAAGCCGTGATTTACAGCCTCGAAGCCCCACTAAGGCAGCGAGAGACATCCTCAGAGGTTTACAAGGTTGTCAGTGACCCCGCGCAGATCCAGACGCAGCCTGTGCGGAGCGCTCCAGCTCCCAGGTCGCAAATGTGACCGGTTCGGGCAGTACACGACCCTGGTTTCGCAGATCCTCTCTTCTATACGCACAGGTCCTGCTCTGCAATGCTCCCTTTGATCACAGCATGAAGCCTTTCTGCATCCCGGGATCTAAAATCCTGGGAAAGCCTTCAGGACAAGTTTGTAATGAGTCATTTTGTTTTTTTAATTTATTTTTATTTATTGGAAGTCTTATTGATACTAAAGCACCTGAGAGCTGCCGGTCCCGGCAAGCTGCCAGAGCGACCAGGGCTGTGGCTGAGGACACGATCCCAGTTCACATCCCTGTCCCACAGGCATGACTGGGTTGGAAAGGCTGAGACGTCAGTGTTACAGGGAGAAAAACTCTGGAAGCGGGAGAAACAGCTCTGCCCACCCGAGAAGCTCCGCTCACTGCAAAGTCAGGGGGGAAGCCCCGCCACCCTCAGAGCTAACGTCATCCAGGGAATATGGCGCTGAGCCTGCTAATCCCAGATCGCCGAGCAGGATTCTCCACCGGTGCCACGGGGAGGACAACGCCTGAGCAGAGACTCTCCTGCGGGATCACTTTCCCTCTTTGGATTTACAGTCAGCGAATAATCCCGTGGCTACTTATTACAGCAACTGTTGCCACGGAAAAGTCACCTTAGCAAGTATTTCAATGCGTACCCAGCGTTTTTTGTTACCAGTTAGCAACCGGCACTAAGTAAAAGCAGACCGCTTGTGAGCACGCAGGTCTTCACGGAACGTCTGGCCACAATTTAGGAACCCTGCAGCTCAACCTACAGCGAGCACGGGGGTTTTTGTAGTGTGAAGGCTGGGTGAAGACAAAGCCCAACAAGACACCCCTCCCGACATTACACAGGAGATAAATAATACGCAAGTGACCTTGATCCAACCACTGCTTGAGCTGAAAAGCTAAGCTGTGAATTTCAAAGGACACCAGTTAAGACTCTTTTGGTAAATCCTGCTTCCAGATTTTCTACGGTGTAACTCTCAGCTCAACGACACAATGTAATTCGTTTCTGAATTACTGAATCTTCACTGCTCATGTTCTTCTCCCAAATCCCGCTAATCCTTTGTCCTGCTTTGCCGGCCCAGCCAGCCCCAGCCCCAGCTGCTGCAGCAGAGCCTCGAGTCAGTTGGAAACTTGATTAAACAACTTATGGGGTAGGTATTGGTCTGCACACGTGTAAAACCGTGCCCTGCACCTCTGCACTCCCCCCTACAGCCCTTTTTCTTTGCAAATATCCAAAGGACTTGGCTAGCCATCGGGTGTCTGTGTCACACCGCTGGGCAGCAGGAAGAAGCAAAAAGGTAGAGAAATGTCTAGCGAGAGACAGGCACCAGACATGCTGCAGAACTATTAACCGGGAACTCCTTTTCTGTATTCTACCCTGCATCCCAGGCAGGGGAAGGTGTACCCCAAAAGAGCTCGTGGGAATTGTTTTGCTTAGGGAAAAGCTACAAGGTCTCTAAAGATGTACTTTGGAGAGGGACAGGATGCTGTCCGTGCTCCCCCTGCTCCGTAACACCGGCATTAACACCATCTTCACAGCCATCCCAGGAGCATAAGTTGCATCACTCGTGGGCCTGCAAGGTCCCCGGCAAAGAGACTAAATTTGGCCTTTCCTGTTTTGCAAAACTTTCAAGATGTTTCCTGTTCTGCACTGGGGGGAGAAAACACAGAAATCCCTTTGTGCTTTTTCTGATAAAAAAAAAAAAAGAAAGAAGTGAGGGGGAGAGAAGGGGCTAGAGACCAGCTGAGGGTCTCTTGCTTACTGTATCAACCGGAGCAGGAGACCCCCTGCTTGCTCTGACCTGGACCAGATTCCCTCTCCTGCACTCAAGGCAGCCCCCAAGCTGTTGTTTATCTTGGTCTCTCTCTCAGCTCTTCTCGCGGAGTTGTTCCATTTTGTGCAAACACCGATACGCGTCCCAGGGCAGAGCGAGGCCGGCGCCGCAGCCCTGGAGCCGGAGCATGCGCGCAGCCAGCAGAACACCGGGGCTGCAGGCGCTGCTCTGAACCGGGGCCGGGAGAGGGACCTGGCTCTGCCCCAGCCTGGGAGCGCTCCGGTCGTCAGGCTACTGGCTACTCTGAGGGTCTGGGACTCGCCGGTTTTGACCGTAACTTCCACCCTGCTGCTCCAAGCGCCTTCTCAACGCAGCCACGAAATGCTGTGCTTGACTAAACCCCCCATCTGATGAAAAAATCATTTTATCAGGCAACACTGGCTCTTGCAAGGAGAGTCTGTATTAGTGCCATGCACGGTGTTCAGCGCTGATGATATGCAAGTAAATAAAATAACTAACACAGCACATGATGGAGTTTGCCTTGAGAAAACCTGACAATTTAGGAAAGTCAGAAGGACGGGTTTATGGAAACCACATGCAGCTCTATAGGCTTCAGTGCACTTCGCCGTTCAGGGGGCAGAGCTCACGTGAGAGATGGAAGTCTCAGCACCTAATTAACCGAGTATGAGTGATGAAGTAGCCCCGCTCTCTGTGTGAGCTGCTCAGAGAAAGCCGCAGTGCTAATTGAATTATTTCCCCTCGGTGGCTCCCCCAGCCCGCGCAGGGCTCCGCGTTCCTCCTCTCTCCCACATCCCCTCCCTCCGGGCTGGGGCTGGCCTGGACACTCTTCAGAGCCTGTCAGAGCCTTCCTTTAATCACATGGAGAGGCTGCTGCAGAACAGCAGGACACACTTCATTCTGGCAGCTGTGTGTGCATGGAGGGATTTTTAACAGCTACTCACACTGGCAAGGCTGCTGTCCAGGTCGGGAAGGTTCATGTCTGTAACCGTCATTGAAGGGCTAAACAGCTGCCAAAGGAAAGAATGATTAGTGTAGGGAAAGAAAGCAAACCCAGGCGTGCTGTGGAAATTCATGGTTGAAGCTACCGTGGTCCATCTGCCACTGCAAGCCACACGCACATGGTACCGCGGGACGCAGCTGGGGCCCGGCTCCTGGAAGGACAGGCAGGAGGGAGGAGATACTCACATCTAATAGCGCGCTCGTGTCTACGCTGAAGCCGTGTGTGGTCAGCATCGTCTGAAGGTTATCCAGGTTGGAATCGATGGTGTCCAGATGGTCGTTGAGTTCATTCCTGGGCAAAAGAAAGAGGAGCGCAGGGGATCAATGCTGAGAAGCCCTCTCCCAGGTTCTGGGCTACTAAGGGGACTTTATCCACCCAAGGACTGCAACCCTCCTACAACCCGCGCAGGAGAGCGGGGCTGGGATTCCTGGCTCTGCGCAGACGCCAGCTCCGGCTGCCGGCGAGCCCAGGGGTTGCGGTGCGAGGCTGCAGCGATGCTCTCTCCCCCTCTCCACCTAGTCCTCTGGCCTGAGCCTGGAGACTCTTCCTCCCCAGAGGTCCGAGGGCGAGCGCAACCCAGGCGAAGGAGAAAACAGTGAATTTCTTACGAACCCCAGGATTTCTGCAAGCCGTTTAGGGCTCTGTGGTTAGGGTCTTGGTAACCACCAACCACCGTGGGCTGGCAGGGAGCTCGGTGCAGCTGCGCCTTTACAGTAAGCAGCTTTGGACCCTTGTTTCAGTCCAAACGCAAGGACCGCCTCTGCTTGGCACCTCCTGGCTGCGGACACATGACAAAGGCAGGGCGACAAACCTTCTTCCCTGCAACAACTTGCTTTGGGGGAAAAGTTTCAAAGGGACCGCCGCTGGCCAGAAAAAACCTTTGCATCTGGACTGGCAATGGGGAAAACTTCTCTTTGTTCATCAGGAGATGGAGTTTCTAGTAGCAATGGAGAGAACTAGAGCTGCTTCCGTGTACCTGGGGAAACAAACCTTCCCACTGCATCCTGACCTGCGCACGTCCCTGCACGGCTCCCGGCAGCACCAGAGAGCGTACATCTGCACGGCGGGGCACGGGGGAAGAAGCACCAAGCCCCCGCGTAAATCCCGGCTCACTTGCTGGCAGACGGCAAGTCCAGGATGAGGACTAACAGTGTAATTCATCTCAGCTATCTTTGCCGCTGAAAGCTGGCATCTTGTCAAAGCCGGGCTCCCTCCATAGCCACCTGCAAACTGGACGCTGCGCTGGGATGGACGGCACTGAAGTGCCAGCCCCGCAAGCCAGACAAACCAGGCCAGGTCCGAGGACACGGCTCGTTCCCTCCTGCAGAGCCCTGGGATAACGCTGCAGACCAAGGCGGGTGGCAGAGCACGAGCAATCCCGGCCAAGATCGCTTTTAACTGACCTAGACCTAGGGCTGCGAGACTGAGCTCCAGAGAAGGCTCAGCCAGATAGCGGAAGGACAGCGAGGGCTGCAGAGGTGATGAAGTGGGGAACTGGCCTCACATTCTCTTATTCTCCGGTTCCACGGTGTTTGAGGCACTTGTGTCCACGATGCTTCAGAATAGGAGAAGAAAAGTGGATGATCTCAACTTCGTGGTGCTACCAAAAAGCCTGCAGGGCTCTCTCATGAGCACTCTTGGGAAGAAGAGTCACGTTTGTTAGTGGCTCGGGGTTTGACCCGTGGCCCTGCTGAAAAGCCCCCGAATTTGGCAAGGCTAGCAGCAGCAGGTTCAGTTTATTGCACAGTCATCAGTTCTGGCGTGGCCCCATATTCAATCCACCATGTTCTCTGTCCTAAAAGGGCTCTTTTTGGCTACTGAAGGTGCCCACGAGGGACCGGCAGCGTAGGTCCTGCACAGGGAGACCCAACACTGGCAGCTGAAGATGTCAAGAGGCACGGGCAGACGGGCACAAGCACGAGGCAAACAGCAGCGCTGCAGTTTTCAGTCTCATGGGAATTAGAAAAACGCCATGAAGCTACTTCTCTTCTTGGAGGGTCTGCAGCTGCTGTGGAGTTTGTTGTCCCCCCCCCCCCAGCTACCGCTGCCACCAGCATCTCACAGAGGAGCGTTTCTGCGATGATCCCTTTGGGAGACCGATCATCCCCAAGCCCCCGCGGTGCGGCAAACACCCGACTGCGGGGGTACGGACTCAGCCACAGCACGGCCAGTTCCAGGTCCCTCCCCGGCACCCGGCGTGAACCTCCCCGGCTCGCCACTCCAGAGCTTTTACGTTCTCTCTCATCCTACAGCAGCACCACGAGGATTACAAAATCAAGTCTATTTTGTCATTGCTGCAGAAAACGGAAAGAGGCCGCAAGGTCACATCGCAGCTCAGAAAGCCTAGCAGCAGAAACGAGCATCCTGCCAGAACAACAAATATCCTCATTCTGGGAATACTGTGCCTGGGGCCACAGGAAAGCTGGCTGCAGACGCAGCCGATGAACACATTCCTGCCTTACCTCTCCCGCGCATGCAAGCGGGAGCTGCAGAGATCTGCAACTCTTTTTTAGGGCTAAGATCCATGAATATACTGCAAATAAATTACTTATCCAAGTTTGTGCTTTTAAATGACTTCCAAAGTCTTCACTGCACAGCACCTGAAATGCTCTGATGGATTTCAGCAATCCCACAATTAGGAACGTCCAGCAGCGTGGAATGGATCAGTCCCAGCCAAGGTGTTATTAGAAAACCCGCCTGTGACCAGCTGGTCCTTCCACCCCTGAGGGGATGGAGTCCAAGCAGGGGTATGATCCAGATCACGCAAAAAGTGACACTGGGACTCGACTACTAACAAACTCCAGGCCTTCGAAGCGAGTCTCCCCGTTTCTTTGCAGAAGGAGACAAGGGGCCCCTGAACCGCCGCTGTTGATGTTGAATTGGAAATGGGTAGTTGCTGTCTGGTTCCCAGCACTGCTGGCCGGTAACTCTCCCCGCAGGTCCTGCTCTGCTGTGCTGAGCCACATCCGACGCCAGGCTAGGTTTGCCATCAAAAACTGCTCACCGAGCGGGGAAGAAAGGCAGAGTGTGATTCTCTGGAGAAATACAGTCTTCCGTAACTTTCCAAGTGCGTTGTGGGTTGAAGCAAGAGGAACCAGTGTCTCCAGGAGAGAGAAGAGGTTGCTGCACAAGACATGGAGATGGAGGGGGCCGAGGGCTCTGTAAGGTCTGTGCCCGTGTCCCTAAAGCCCAAAAGCCCCAAAGGAGCAGCCCGAGCCAAGCGTGCTGAGGAAGGAGGCCAGGAGCGCTCCGCTCCCCCAAGACAGGCCATGCTCTGAAGGCGAGGAGACCATCTCCAGTGCTGAAAGATCAACACCTTCTCTTCAAAGCTGATACTCCAGCAAAAGGCCTGTCCGACGCTTGCAGCCCATGGAAGACACAGGGAGCTCTGACACGAGGGTCCCGCTGAATCGCTGTGTCCCATGTAACCTACATCAGGCCCTGCAAACTAAGAGGAGAACCCCTGGAAAATGCGACGGACACAGGACTGATGATATAGGATCGGTGACGCTGACACAGAAGAGCTTTGCTTGTCCCCAGGTACGCGGACATGCAGGGAAAGGGGGACTGGAAAGATTTTGGAGGTAAAGAATAACCCTGTCCTAAGTGTACGCCCTGGCTCTGCTTTCCCCGTCGCACCAACCATCCATCCCCACACTCAGCCCATCTTGGTGGCAAGCTCCCCGGCTCTCGCTCCGCTTCCCCGCTGCCAACTGCCTCGCAAGAACAACAAACCCCGGCTATGCCGCGTGCCTCGCTCCAGCGCCGCTTCCCCGGCTCCAGGGGCAGCCCCGCAGAGCACGGGCTCTCGCGAGACCCTCGCCGTCTGAGTTTCCATCTGATGAAGTGATGAAAGTCAGCCTGCGCGGTGTGGTCTCGCTCTGTGTGGGCTGTTTTACAGTCTGAGAAGTAGCTATGTAAAAATAGCACCTTCTTACTCAACAGATCTGCTCTCCGTGGGTCTGCCTCTCTTCCCCAGCAGAAAGATGTGTTTGATACCGATGCCACGGTGGCCCTGGACACCGGGTGAGCGAGCCAGGGCACGCTGTGCCAAACCCACTGCCAGGGAAGTCCTGACCGTGCGATCCTTGTTATGACTGATGGAGGCAGCAGAAAGCAGGCGACCTGCCTCTCCCTCCGCTGGGAACCAGTTGAGCTGGCAGTCAGGAGCAGCAGCTTTTTATTGGGGAAAAGGCACATTTTGATACGGATGCTGATTGAGAGAACTCCCATCTGCCAGTCCCTTGCGATGCCTCCAGCGCTGCCTGCTGCTGCCCCTGCACGCGTGTTATGGCAATGCAGCTGCCTGCAAGCCCAGCCAGTGCCCAGCACCAGCGTGGATCCACGGCCACGAGGAGATTGTCCTTCCCGGGAAGGACCTGGAGCTCCTGAGCACGGTTCTCAGATCTCCATCAGGCACAGTCAGTTCTTTCGCAGGGAGCAGCTCGCAGCGTCACCAGCCTGGCTCCCTTCCCTAGCAGAGCTGCCCGTCCCTTCTGATCCTTAACTCTACCAAGCACAGGCTGCTGGCTATTTCCCAGAAACAACTGACCGGGCACTAGACACTTCTAGGTGACAAGCAACCCCCAGTCCTCCGAATGTGAAGCACTGACGATGCACTGAGCTGTTTTTCTTCCCTGTATTGCTTTCCTTTTCAAATGTTCCGTTTTCTAAAAGCAAGAAGACAAGCAGCTTTGCAACGACTATCACATTTATACAGGGAAAAAAGCAGTCCTCTGGACCCTGCGCTCTCTCCAGGCTGTCATGTTGCTGTCTGTTTGTACCTGGGAAATGGGCTCAGGGCGTAAGACAGCAGGGTCCAGATCCCACCAGCCTCCAAACAACAACCAGAGCTGTAAGCAATGATTCCTGCAATGACCACCTCTGACACAGCCCTTGAGGCAGAGGCAAGAGACCAATTTAGAAACGCATTTTAGCTCAAGACATACGACATTGGTCTTTTGCATTATTCTGTACATTAGCTTAAAGTATCTAAGGGCAATACTTCAGGCAGTTTTTCCTAGGCTCTTGTGGGAGACACGATACTGGCCTAAATGGATTTTGTCCTGACCTGGGATGTTTTTTATTGTGGAAAAGCTGTATTAGAACAGTATCTTGGTGTGCAGTCAGGTTTGCAGTGGGAAGTTTCATTGTTCTGTCATTATCACAAAAATGGAAAATGCGCCAGAAAAGTCATTTCAGCCCTGAGCTCCCATCGCTTTCCAATGCAACGCTTTGTTACTGAAGTGTGCGAATTTTGTGCTGGCAAGAGATACCAAACCAGCAGCTCTCAGGGCTGAAGTTTCCATTCATCAAAACCAGGTACAGCATGGACAACAGCAGAGCAGACTTCCCTCCCTTCCCTGCCAAGACCACCTAAAAGGATGAGAAGCAGTTCAGCCTCTGCTGGCCACTCAATATTTTTTAGTTGCTGTGTTGAGTTGGCCAAGAAGTCTGCCACTCGGTGCCAATTTTTAGAGTGAGCTTTTTCCGTGCTGATATACTACCTATAACGTTTGGAAAGCTGACTTCAGTGCACTGACAGCTCCCTGCTTAGTGCAGTGTTCCCCTACTCTCTTGCCCAGAATTGCAATGCTTGGGGACAGCGGCTATTGAAATGCTAACCCTTGCTGTGATCTGCAATGAAGTGAGGAAGAGGAAGAACTGGGGCAAAGACGAGTGACCTCTGACATCTGCGAAGTGCGAGTCAAACTGAAAAATACAAACAGAAGAGGATACTAGATTCAAAAGACTCACAATCAGGCACTTTCAGGAATGAAATGTTTGTTATGTTCAAAGGCAAGAACAGTTAATCGACCATGCTCCTGCACTTTAAGCAGCGCGGAATGCACTGCAGTCACGGCACTGCAGCGCTTTTGAAGCAGGCAAGCAGTTTCAGGCTGGCAGAATTCTTATTAACAACAAAAAACAAACACGAAAACAAACAGTCCTGCGAAAGCAAGTGAAGACAGCACAGGTTTGTTACAGCACAGCCAAGCTCAGTTAGAAGTTTCTCAGCAAGACAAACTCCTTCTGATGCGGGTCTGCTTATATTAGCTTCTGTAGGGTGGCACTGACACGGGGACCGCAGCAGCTGTCACCTCTGTCAGGGCGCTGAAGCTCTGGGAAAACACAGGCACTGGCACACAACGCTTTGTTCAGACCCACAGTGGCCCGCTGCTCTATGTAATATATACATTATGTTAATAATGCAGGTGTCGATGTTTTTCAGCATGCAGTGGGCTTTGGCTCTTGTAAAGTGGCTCACGAGGGTCCCCAGGTGGATGGTGGATAATGTTTGGGCAACACTGTCAAGTGTTTCCATGCAAACGCTCCCTTTTATTGCCTGAATCTTGGTATTGTCACCTGCTGCTAAAATGCTGTTGGTCACACGAAGGCAGCTCTCAGTTCCAATGAAATTCCCTTGGACAAAGAATGTCTTGTAGATTAAATAACAGCCTGCGTGGCTCACAAAGAGGCACTGCGTGCAGTCTTAAGGGCTGCTCTTCGCCAATAAATTTGAGAACAACTGAAACATGCTTTGTGTGATGAAAAACAGGTATCACTGAGACTTCTTGGCAGGCTGTCAGTGCCTGGGTCAAGTGAGCGGCGTTTGGGCACCCCTGACATACTGTAAAGTCACCTACCGTCAGTAAACACTTCCCTTATTACCTACATCTCAATACAATGAGAAAACTCCTGGGAATTTAACAGAAGCCTCAGAGAAAGGGCACTGCACAGCGTCACGTCCTTGGTGCGGTGCACGCAGTGCAGGCACCAGGACACGTGGCTTGTTTGGCTCCAAAGCCTGAGGAGCAAGCACTGAGCGGTGAGCTCTGACCACGGGATGGGGCACACGGAGAGGCTGCGTGCCTTGGCGCTGAGAAGACTCTGAAGCAGGGTCTGACACACTCCTGGGGACGTGACAAGCAGTGTGCTGCCCATGTAAAACAGCTCACTGCCAGCACTTCAATTAGCAAGTCATCCTTTCTGCCTGTTCAGTATCTCAGTGCAATTCGTGCTCTGGTTATTCCACTTCCCACTGGGCACGTATGACTGCTGGATGGTTTAGAATCATCGAATCATCGAATGGTGTGGGTTGGAAGGGACCTTCGAAGGTCATCCAGTCCGACACCCCTGCCATGGGCAGGGACATCTTCCACTAGATCAGGTTGCTCAGAGCCCTGTCCAACCTGACCTGGAATGTTTCCAGGGATGGGGCATCGACCACCTCTCTGGGCAACCTGGGCCAGCGTCTCACCACCCTCAGTGTAAAAAATTTCTTCCTTATGTGTAGTCTGAATCTCCTCTCTTTTAGTTTAAAACCATTACCCCTTGTCCTATCGCTGCAGGCCCTGCTGAAAAGTCTGTGCCCACCTTTCTTATTGGCCCTCTTTAAGGATTCCTTTTATTATTTACACTTTGCCTTCCAATTCCCTGGGGCAGGGACAGATTTTCTGTTAAATGGTTACACTCTGCCTAGCACTGTGCGCCCGTGGGGTTGACCACAGTATGCTGCAACTCTTCTTTTACAAATTCATGTGACAAACCAGCTAGGAGCCAAGAGATGGATACAGGACTACTGCACGGCTGGGAATCCTTACTGGCCAGATTCCTTCCTTCTGGAATGCCCTCTAAAGGAACTGCAAACAGATGAGAGAAGCACCGTGTTGCTTGCAAACTGCATGAGTAAGAGAGCACCAAAAGAAGAGGAAGCACAAGCCCTTTCTTTTAAACAGTTCTAAGAAACTTTCTAAGACGAAGCGTGGAGCTCAGTCTCTGCAGGGGCAGGGGCAAATGTTTTCTGTGTCCTTTCCCTGCTTCTGCACAGCCTGTGAGAGTCCTTAATAATTCAGAGATGCTCTCGGCAGCGCTTTTTTTTCTTCATTTTTATTACCTTTTAAATGGCCAGTTTCAGCTTCTGATGAGCTGTACAATAAAATCTGTCTCTTTTTAAGGACAGCTGGTACCGGTGAGATGGATTGCAGTGCCCTGGATGGGTCTACAAATAGGTGAAGCTACAGACAAACATCTCCTCCAAGGCCAAGAGGAAGGAGTTAGCAGGCATCTCCTGACTCCACATGCCTCCGAGGTGTAAAGGCAGCAAAGCCTGTTCCATCGCGCTGCCAACAGGCTGTAGACCCTGCTGTGGTGGGGCAGCCTTCAGCTCTCTCTGTACTCACTGTGTAATGTTAAAGGAAGAGGGCTTCTTCTACAGGTTTTGTCCCTTCTCCATGTAGAGCTATGACACTACAGCTCTGAAAAGTGATGGGTAACATAGAATTCATGCTAATGTGCGCATGTCCCACTATCATCAGCTTGGGCGTGTGAATCCACAGCAGCCTTCTGGCTAAAAGAGCTCTCTGCTGCCTTCCAAGACCCTGAAACTAATTGTGTCTTGCCCAAACTGCTTTTATACTTTAAGGACTGAAAGTCTGTCCTGGCATTGAGAGGGAAGACCTTAATTCCGATACTCTGTTTTCCCCAGAACATAGGGAGAACGGGAAATGGCCGAGATCTCAATACAGTCAAAGGAGAAGTTCTTGGCAGTTTGATATGGACAAACAACTTTCTAGTTTTTCATCCCAACACTTGCAGTTGCATCTGTGAGCACTGTGTGGTGATCAAAGACATAAGACTACACATCTGATCCCTAATCAAATGCTACCCATCAACTTTCAGCCTGCCACCCACTGAGTCCAGCCTAAGTTTGATGCAAGCTGTGTCCTAGTGAGTAAAGAAGCTGAGTGGAAGAATGCATGCACCATGACTAGAACTACGTGGGCAAACGACAGTTTAATGCAAAGCTTCCTCCCTTATTAATTTGGAGGGCAGCTGGGACAGGCAAAAGCAGAGGACAGCACAAGGGCAGTGCTATAGTGCACACTGTCAGAGCAGGCTCATGGAGAAACGCTGCCCACAGCGGTTCCAAGTCTCACCTACAGGTAAACCCACGGGGATTAAAGCTTCTAGCAAGCAATACTGGAAGCTGCCTGCACTGTGTGCCTGTCAGCTGCCTTTGGACTGCAAATACAATGCAGAAGCTTTTATACTGTGAGGATGTGCTGGGCCTGAGATGAAAGACAGCTGATCTTACAGTGACTCAATTCCTACACTGGAGAAGCAGGCAGATTGAACAAGCCCTTATTTAGCACAGTAATTTTTATCCATTCTTATTTTGGCATCCCACGTGGCCCCTTGCAGCAGAGCGCTGGGTCCCCCACGCAGGGGGTTTAATTCTGTGCCTGGGCTCAGGTGGTGGGCTACACTCATTGCTCCAAGCAGAACAGGAATGGGAGAGCAAAATATCTACCCTGGCACTGGCAGGGAGGGCTGCGCTCAGAGCCACAGGTGAGCTCCTTGGACAAATGACCACATTTGCTTCCAACGTTGGCTGGAAGCCCAGGTTGCTAGCATCTTTTAAAGCTTAACGGTACAGAGCTGTGGGATGGCTGGCAAGACCTGAGCTTGGCCGGTCTCAGCACAGCACTTACTTGTCGAGGCAGGCAACGCTGAGGCACTTTTCCTGGGGCTGAGGCTGTGTGGTGCTGTTGCCGGCTGCAGCGGTTGTAGTGCTGGGTTCGTTCTCCTGCAGGATGGAGTCAATGAATGTGGAGGGGGACAGAGCAGTTTCAACAGCAGGAGGGTTTCCTGGGCTGACCTCCTCTATCTGGGGGCTGCAGGCAGGGCTCAGGGGTTCTTCTTTGATACGGACCACAGGACTACTCCTGAGAGAAACAGAAAGAAAAAATTGGTAAAAATCTCACACTAACACATTCCTGATTTCTGAGCTCTGCTTCTGCACAATAGGACAAAAAATCCTCGCGACTGCTGTTGCCTTTTCACATACAAAGCCTCCGGAGCCAGCTACAAAGATGAGGTTGAACGAGTACCTAAATATTTCTTCTCTGATTCTGATCCTAATCAGCTCCCCTGACACATCAACGTCTTCTGCTGTTACTGCAATCTCAGTGTATTTCTTGTGGCTAAAGGTTTGTGAGGCTGCTCAGTCGAGGACCTGCCATGCAGTCAGCTCTGTACAGGCTTATTGGAAGGAGGGTGTGATTTTTCTTTAACAGTACAATTAAGACAATACAGCTTTTGATGTGGACATAGTCTAAATAGTACAGAAGTAGCATAGTGTATATACCCTTTTTTAAAGTCACTTCTGAGACGTGCATGACATAATCATCACCATAGCAGAGGCTGTAGTGTTTTAACTGCTCCCACAAGGTCAGCGGAGTGACTCCCTTGTGCAGACAAAGCCTGGGATCGACCTTTTACATAAGCACCCAGGCATTTTCAGATGTACTATTTTTATGGGATGGGAAGATGGCTTCTTTGGTCAGCCCTAAGTTTACTACCCAAACTCACGGATTTGGGGGTGTAAGAGGTGCAATTAGTCCTACTGGAAAGGACAGCAACTACAAAAGGACAGAGAAAAGGGCCATTAAGCAAACATATGGTCTATATTTAAGAGCGAGTGTTCCTGGCAGAGGGTATTAAAAGCAGTAAATGGCATTTGTGGGTGATTCAGCACCTCAGGGGAAGTGCCAATGCCAGGAATAACCTACTGAAGAGGAAGAAAAAAGGAGTCGGGAGACCACAAGGAAAGATGGGTCCTTCTTGCCCGGGGAGGCTCAGCAAGTTCAAGAGCTGCTGCTGGTGGGAGCGGGGCCGCAGGGAGCGAGGGCTGAACCGCTGCACCGAGGGATGCTGCGAGGGGCTTTCACTGATGCAGACCAGCAGTGGCCGGGGCACACGAGGCTGAGTATTACCTCTGGCATCTGAGGACAGCTCTCACCTCTGCTAGGGCCTGTAAATCTGAAGGAGTTGAAAACGCTGCTGCCGGGCACTAGCTGACCTGCACTGGCTACAGATTCTCAGTCTCTTCACCCTTGCTGTTTGGGATAGAGCTGTCATTGTTATTCTCAGTTACTTGGGATTGAAGCTGCTTTCTGCACCTCCTCCTCTGTGCAGCGAGTTTATAAGGGCAGGGCAAAGCTAACCCTGCTCCCAGGATGTTGGTAATTTCACAGGACAGAGCGGACAGGCCAACGAAGACGGCTTCCTTGTGGAAACCAAACTGTGACTCCCCCCGGACAGGTTCACACTAGACGGGGCAGGGAGAGGAGAGAGTATTGTTTGGAAAACAGAATTAAAGCTGAACAAAACCAACTAACCAACCAAAAATCTGCTGAGGTGGCAGTGTCCTGAACAAGACTATCCTGGAGGGACAGGTCCAGCTTTCTGTAAAGTCCTGGTAAGGTAAGCAGGATTGAGTTCAAACACCCTGAACATCCCCTGCACCAAGGGCTGCACCATTTTCCAGCTGTCACTCATGGGGGATTCTTAACAGAAGAGGCACGTTATACCGGTGTTTGACTACTCAGCTCATTGGGAAACACACTCTCCTTATGCAGACAGTTTCGGATTTTATGACAGCAACAGCCTACCTTTCATCGAGACTGCCGCTGGGAGATGCTGAAGGACTGGACTGGGCTAGCTCGGTCACGTCGGAGATAATGGGACCAGAGTTGGCTGAAGAATCCGGGGAGTATAGGTTGGAGCCACTATATGCTGGGGAAGAAGCCTGAAATGACAATCACAGCATTCGCGATGTGAAGCACTAGGCACGTACTGTACGCTGTCCCGTGTGCGGGAGATGGAGTGGGAGGAGGTACATCGGAACAGTCCAAAATCCTGACCCACCCAAGGGAGAAGGCAATGTGGGACTCAACACGATGCCTAGAAATACACTACTGCCAACCCAAAGCACTACTGGAAAAAAAAAAAAAATTTTAAAAAGAAAATAATCAGACTTCTGTCCTGTAAACTTCATTTTCTTGGAAATAACGGAATTTAAAAAGTAAAAATATTGGATTCTTTTTCTGCATCATTCACACTTGGGCTTTTAGAAACCCAGATTTTCAGCTTTCCCCTTCTACTAAAACTCCATTCTTTTACTCTTAAATGAAAGCTGAAATTCATGTGACCGAGACCTACAGATGTAAGAAATACAAAGATTTCTACGCTCTAACAACACATGAAATGGCTGCATTATTATATCAATCTTGTCAAGGAGCAAATTAATTGAGACATTTGAGTGAACCTGAATCCCCTTTCCTCTTTGCGTACCCGCGTTTGTCAGTCCAGGACACAAAGCAAACTGCAGATCAGAAGATGCACCCAGGAGTCAGAAAACCACGGGGGATGTGGAGAATACAGGGTAAGAGATTCTGCTCAAATTCTCACAGCTGCCCTTAGCTTTGAGCTGATCCATGGTCTCGCTCACTCTCCTCCTTCGGAGCTATCTCCTGACATTCAGACAGTCAGCGATGGTAACACCGAGCGGTAGCTAGAGAAAACCACGGTCCATCCTTACCTGCAGATAAATATTTGACTGTCTCTCCTTTAATGCTTGCCTGTACTGCACGTGCTGTAATTTCGCTTACAGCAGCACTACGTCAACCTTCGTGATCACCGCTTAGCACAGTCAAGACCACAGTGCGGATACACCCCCTCAGCTCCCTCGTAATTAAAAAGAATACTAAAGAATAACCAAAATTAATTCCATCTCACTGCATGCCAGGTGGTGCGCAGGGACACACGGAGGTACTCTGCAGACTCTCTGCCCGTGGGCTTGCCTGGAGAAGTTGGATCCCCACCTCCATCTGCACGAGCCTCCTGCCCAGCGAGGAACCTGTCCTGCGAGTGGGAGCATTTCTGCCTGGCACTGTGCTCACCGACACGTCAATAAAAAAGGCAGCCGCTGATCTGAAACTTTTATAAAGCCTGAAGTGCCAGCTGTGCGCAGCATGTGCACCGAGGAGCGTGCAGACAGCACGCTGTCCTTGTAATGCACGATTGTGCCCTGTTCTGGACCGTGGCTTTTGGGCTACTCATCGTTTCTGCAAGTCTGAGGTTGCATTCTTGAGCAAAAAAGGGCACGACGATGCGGCAGGAGTTACACAGATGCAGCATCCCTGGGGGCACAGAGAGAGCTGCTACTTAGCGGCAGCGATGTGAGATCCAGTCCTGCTGAGCGGCACGCCATTGATCTCAGCTATGTCGTGGTCAGGACTACCCACGCCTCGCCTCCGCTAAGGTCTTATGCCACGTTAACACTCTTGTTGTGGAAGGACAATTTTTTTGTTCACTGTCAAAAGCAGAGAGTATGGCAGTGTCAGGATCCAGCGTACTTGTCGGCAGCTCGCTCTGAAAAATTGCCCAACTATCATCTCTCAGTTCTGTTTGGAGCTGAAAATCATAAACACTTGAGTATGAGAAAGGACGACCACCTGTGTTTCCCATAATTGGGACAATCCGGTAATACCTGGAAGAGCTCCCGGTGGTTCTGTGTAAGTATTTGCTGCATGCAAAAATAAAGGCACTTTTAAAAAAGAGATCACAGGATTAGATGGGAGCTGGAACGGGAACAGAGAGCTTCCACAGAGGGTGGTCTAACTGCAGGAGAGCTCTTTAATGGGGCTTAGCTATTTTGGTTCTCTGCTAAAAAATTCATCAGGATCACCTTGGCACGCCAGGGCGGCTCGATGTCAGGAGCCAGCAGCTTGAATCCGCTGTCCCGAACAGGACGTCCCAGCAGCAGTACAGGCAGGATTGTACCTCGGAATTGGGGACAGCTTTTATTTTGCTACAGACAGCCGATATGAAAGCTTAGCTATGTTCCCAGCTGTAAAGCCCTGTTCCTGGACTACAGCATTGCCAGAGGATCGGTATAAAGAAGAACCTTGATTCACACAACAGCTCTGGCCAAGGAACACCAGCTGGCTTTCCCATGCCAGGCAAGCAGGGGTGCCGCAGACCAAGAGAGATGCCCCGAATTTAAGTGGTGCAGTTTCCCAGGGCACACACACTGGTAAGAACCAGATCAAACAGAGCATCTAAAATGAAAACAACTATGTCAAGACTTAAGATTTAGTGGATTAGCATAGGCCTGAGGTGATTAAAAGCAAAGAGTGACCAAACATGTCACATCTCTCCTATCAGCTGTAAGCACTGAGCCAGCCAGCTCGCCCTCAGGGAGTGCCACGAATGTGGCTTTCCAGCTCTTAGGGCACGGGATGAGTCTTCCAATTCTCACGGTAAGTCAGAGCCCACAGTTTGAGACCTGCACGGCTCGAAGATGGGCAGTTCTTTGCACTCGAAGCACCGTGCCGCGTCACGACAACAGGGTTTACGTGCAGGCACACTGCAGCTGTCAGGTCGAGAGGTAAATAGCAGGATGAGGGACCCTGCTCCCCTCCGCTGGCTTACGGGGCTGAGCAGACTCAACGTGCGCAGGCCTGGGAGCAAGTCTGTAGCTCATCTGAAAAAAGGATTCAGGGCCAGCATTAATGAGTCTGGGAGAGACACCTTGTGTTCATTGGCCGTGGAATAGTTACGGGAAGCAGCGCATCAAAAAGTGCATCAAAAAGAGGGGAGAGTATAGACAAAAACTCAGGATTCGCTGGGAACCAGCAGCAATCTGAAAAGCATACATTTACAGAGACTCCGACTAGTACGTTGTGTCACTGCGTCCCGTGAAGCCAGCTCCTGCAGGCACCAGGGTGAGGTGCACCCTGGAGCCAGGCAGTGCGATGACTGCCTGGCATTCACCCACTGTAATGAGGACAAGGTCTGAACCACATCCACATCCAACGATGAACTCGTTTCTTCTGGACTGCATTGACGACGTCTTGCAGGAAACCCCTTCATCTCGAAAGCTACTGCCTGCTCTCTCATCTCCAGTCTTTAATACCACACAACTTTACTTACAAGGGGATTTTTCTGTGCACAGGCACCAGTTGGCTTTGCTCCACTCTTCCCACCTCGCTCCCTGCCTCCATGGACACAATTCAGCTCTGACCACTCAGGTCTTTGCTACTTCAGGCCTGTGCCTCAGCCGGGCTCTCACCCACACCACCTTCCCTGACCAAAAGCAGTCTTCTTTGGAGAGAATAATGCTAATTATACATGGCCACATGTTAATTAGGCAATATGAGCAAATGTTTAGCAGGGATTGACCGACATCAGATGCGTTTTGTTTGTGACAAAACCAAAACATGGACCAAGTCAGCAGATGTGAGCTAAGCAAGAAGGCACCACTTCTGCTTTCACTGGAATTCAGATAACTCCTCGTTTGGTCTGCAAGCCAAATCCTTGGCCCCATCACAACTATCATTGAGAATTACCAGCTAACAGCTCTCTCCCCGTTGGCTAAGCTAGAATGCAGCTGTCACCTTAAAATACTTTGCCAAACCAAACAAAGAGGTTGTGAGCAAACGGTTGTACAAAGGCAAGACCAGCTGGAGAAGAGCCTAAAACGGGTCCCTCCCCACGAAGCTGTGTCCTCGTCCCCCTCTCCAAGGCCAGGCGTGCACGGCGTACTTACTGCGTATGGGGATGAGCCGTGGACGTGCTCCAGGGAGTACTGGCGACTGTATTTCGGCATGGAATGTGCTGAACTGCTGTCGTTCAACATCAGGGGGCTGCAAAAGATTCCCAAACACCACAGGAGTTACCGCACTGCCGGCACCAGGTCTCGGGCACCACATCTCCGCAGCAGAGCCCACCGCCCCAACCCCAGAACTGGGTACTTGCACCCACCCGAGGGGCCAACGCACAACCGTCCCCAGGTCTGGGTGCCCTGGAGGGGCCAGTGGCCACGGGGGGGAGGTTGTGTCAGTACAGCGGAGCAGGCAGCCCCACCACACAGAGGAACACAATGAGCCCCCGTGACCAGCCTCTGGGCTACGTTTTGCAAGTCTATTGAGCAGAAATGTAAAACCTCAGGCCTCGGAGGACTTCTTTATAGTCCCTGGTCACCTCCTTCTGCAGGCCTGTATTGTCAGTGCTCTGCTTGGCTTCACTTCTCCATGGCCAACTGCTCCAAAGATGGATTACTTGTGGTCAGCTGTGACACAACCACTTCTGTGGCCCTTTTCAAGTACTTGAGTACTGTGGAGAAACTCTTTCTCCTTACAAGATAAATCATTTCAGCATGTCTTGGACATTATCACCATATAAACCACTATCTTCATTAATAATAATCAAGCCTGCTGTGGTGTTGTCTGCCATATGGTGCTGCTGGGCACTGTTCAAACACAAAAGGACAGCCTTGCAATTCGACAGGCAACACAGGACAAGGTGGGGGCAGGAACAGACACAGAACAGAGTATCTGCCAGTTCATATGTGAACAAGTGTAAAAAATCAGGTGGAGGAGGAGCCCATCTCACAGGATGAGACTGGAAGAGCGGGGCCCGTTCAGCCTACATGAGACACAACGGGAGAACCATCTGTAAAAGCTGAGGAGGGAAAAGTAATTGTGCTACAGGACAATCTTGGGACAAAACCAAGTAACTATTAATTGGTCAAAGCAAATTAACCTGGAAATGTTCTTAACCGCCTAGGGCACTTAAGTACTGAATGGTCATCCAGTACAACTAGCAAGGGGCAAAATAATCCACAGCACATTTGAGGACAGGCTTGATTACTTTGTGAAGGTGTCACAGCAGCCTGTGACAGCAGGAGGCTGGTCTGGATGGTCCAACGTTTCCCTTTTGGTATAACGACAGAAATATCGTGGCAGTGCCAAGAGACTATTTTAGCAGTGCAAGACCCCAGCCCTCACTGTGTGTGCTGCCACAGTGCAGCAGCAGTTTCACATAGTGCGGTGGTTAGCTATGAAGTAGGTTCTGCACGGGCTTATGCGGCCTGGATGGCAAACCCTTCTTGATTATCAGTTGCATAGCAGTGTTAGCTGGTTTTGGCTGGAGCAAGTACTGGAAGGCTCACATGATCCCAATGACCGCTGTCCAGTCCTACCCCACTGGCAAGGCTGCTACAGAAGACAGAGATCTGGGGGACCCACTCTGCTGATCCTCTCTTTATTCTCTCAGACAGGGAATCTTTATCTGGATGTAGAAATGCAGACTTACATCTTCCTCTTCACCCCAAGAATACGGTTGGATTGCACCAATGAAATCAAAAACTGGATAAGCTGTGAGGAGAAAAAAGAAAAACCTGTTACGGTGTGCACAGTACGTGGGACAGAAATAGCTCTGGGTCCCTGTGCTCGGAGCAGAGCCAGAGCTGGGCACAGGGGGACACGGCAGAGTGCTGACTGCAACCCTAAGCACGCAGGTGAAGGCTTGGGGTAAAACCATTACATGGCAGCCAACTGAATTCTGCATTGTAACACTGCCGGCCCAAATTTAGCCTCTCCCTGCTGGATTTCCAGAATCTCACGGTGTCAGGAAGAAAACACAGTGATCAAAATCATCCTTAAACAGAACCAATGCCACTGCATCCCACCAATCCCGCAAGTGCCCGGCCTCGTCACTACATCACTGCATACGCGAACACAAGAGTGTCCCAATCCCTCCGTCTGGAAGACCAGGATTTACCTTATTGACAACTTTCTGCTGCTGAGCGTGCTTCTGCCTCAAGCTGGCTACTTCCCTCCACAACGCCTCATTCTCGCTGCAAGAGAAGAAAAAGCCATCTCAGAAAAAAACGCAGCCTCTCAGGCAGAGCAAATAAAGCACGGGGCAAGTCGGAAAACTGCAGCAGGGGATTTGCCGACATCTCCAGATACTGGCTCATTTACAACCTCCTGGGGCTGCGGGTGAAATTGTGTTCATTAACTTTGCTTCGCCATCATTTTAGCTTGCACAGCTCCAGAAACAGCAGCTATTCACACGTGGGCAGTAACACAGAGCCTTACCCAGAGAGAGCGAGCAGTTCACATCTGCTACAAGCCATTACTGTGCCCCTGTGGAAAGGCCCCTGGTGACCGAGCTCAATCTCCTTGATCTGGCCCAGGTGCACGCAGGGCTGGTTATAAATCGGCTTCTCTAGAGACGGCGGTGGGGGGGAAAGCCGAGGAGGAGCAAGCTCCGCACCCAGGCTGAGACCTAGGCTGCGTCGGGATAGAGCGCGGGCTGCACAACCTATGGACCGAGGAGCTGCACAGCACCTACCCCTCGGATTTCCTCCTGCAGCAGCAATTCCCAAACTCTACACACTTTCTAGAACTCCATATTTGGCTTTTCTATGCATATAAATGAAAACAGCAATGATCGGGTTTGTGTGTTCTGTGAACATAAAAGACAATGGAGAAATTAGCAATAAACCTGCAACATTTTCTCTTATTCTTAACGCTACTAGAGCTCCAAGGAGCTCACAGGTGACATGGGTTTAAGTTATATGTTTATGTGACTGCAGCATTGATGTGACCTCAATGCCAGAGAGTTACTCTGCAAGCAAACCAGCCATTTCAAGCCTTTTTTGGGGACACCCCCTGCTTTGTGGGACCTTTACTGCTCAAGCTATAAAATCTCTTTCAGATTTTAATTCAGAGACTTTCCCCTCTGGAGGGTTTTGAACTAGCGGTGACGATCCAGGAGAGGCTGGACGGCTTCCCTTGGACTTCAGGGCAAGAGGAGCAGGATGACGGTGCCTGGCAGAGCCTCCCCAGAACAGGGCGGCCAGAGACCCCCGGTCGTACTCGATTACGATAAAAGGGCAAGCTGAGCCCTCGGTAGAGCAAAAGGGCGGGTGACAAAAACTCAAGAGAGGGAAAACTCAGACGAAATCACTCCGACTTTCTCAAAACGGGCTATCACTCGCCGACGCGCATCAAAAACGCCCAAGTGAAGAAAGCGTTTCCCCCTCGGAGAGGACGGTCACCCTGAGCTCTCCGCTCGCCCGCAGCAAGGGGTGAGCTTACAACCAAGGGGCTGCGTTTTGGCCACGGCGAGGAGCGGTCGGTGCTTTCGGCAGCAGACGCGGGGCGTCTCTAAAGGCAGCAGGGCAGGCTTTGGGGGTCTTGGGGGTGGGAGCCGGTGCCTGGCTGGGGAGATGGGGCTGCCCTCGTATCGACGGGTACAGCTGCGGTTATCTCAGCTGCACCGTCGCTCCCCACGCACCAGCTGCCAATTACGCGCACGGAGGATTGCTGCTCCGGGCCCCAGCGGGGATTTGGGGAGGTCTGTAAATTAGCCAAGCTTTCCTCGGCACAGACCATCTGAACGCGGCTCCTAGATTCGCCTCGGGACAGAAAGGCGCATCGAGAAATTGCTGGGCCCCGGTGTTAGAAAGGGAAGAGCCGCAGCCCCGCGCCCGCTGCCGAAATCCCAAGGGCGAGAGGCAGAGATGGAGCCATCCTCGCCGCACCGGCCGCTGCCCGTGCCACACCTGAGCCATGCAAAGAGGTCGAGGTCTGGTGGATCAGAGCCAGTGATGTATCGTGAAAGGCAAAGAAAGAAGGTGGTAACTGCTCATTAGGCAGCGGGAGAGAAACAGCTGGACACAGGGTCCCCGAAGGGTTAAACTGATCTGAGGGCAGCAAAAAACAACCCCTTTAATACTTTCTTTAGCATACTGTTTTATGAGGCAATTAAATGCCGGTGAAGAGTTTACAAGGGCCAGTTTCAAACGTTTCATTTCGGGAGTTATTAGAAGATCTTTGAAGCGTTTTGTTTATACAATATTTTACAGGACCGCATAAACCCGACCCCGCTCCGCACCTGCCTCTCTTAAACCGCTGCTGCTCCTCGGGGACGCCCGGCATGCCCTCCCTCGCCCTGCACAGCCGGGACGTTTCCGAAGCCGGGGATGAGGTCCGGCAGCCTTAGAAAAAGGTCTGTTGGCTCAGAGCAGAGAAGGGGCATGTCTCTCGGGAGCAAAAGACAAGGGACTCCTCTCTTTCGCAGCGGAGAGCGCGTGGGACCGGCTGACAAGCCGAGCGCTGCCTGTCCCTGGTCCCCCCCGGTACCCGGTGCTCCTCCATCCAGCTCACACAGCACGTGCCCATCTCGGCTGGGGGAAACACGGGGGTCTGGAGGCAGAATCCCCATCCAGACGTGCGTTTTGTACCCCCCTCCCCAAGAAAACCAGTCTCCCCCAGTTTGAGCGTGGAGCTGACGCAGGGCTGTTCCGAGGGAGCGGGTGCCTCCTCGCCGAAGCCCAGGGGCTCAGGACGCCAGCGCGCTTCTGCCAGACAGAGAATGACATTTGTTATCTCCCGAAGCCAGGAGAGACGCTCATTTATCACTGCGGCTGTACAAGGGTCCTCAGGAGAAACGTCCATCCTGCTTGAAAAACAGCCTTTCCAAAGAGCTTTAATTACCAGTATACACTCAGGAAAATGGTCGTTACTCTCCTTTCAGATAAAATTACTCCGGGTAAAAGCCGCGCTTGACTTCACAGCTAGCAATTTTTGAAATAAATGACTATTTTTTATCCAATATTTCGCAATTTAAAGAAAATGCAGTCTTGCATTGGATTTGTGCTGCTGCTTGGCATTTTTCTTAAACCCAGGCTTTTACAATCAGGTAACTACAGGAGAGAGTCACCTTATTCTGTGTGAGGGTAAACTCCAGTACTCAGCTGCAGAAAGAAGCTTGCACCATACACACTCGCCAACAGCACGCATAGAAAAAAACCCTCAATTCAAGTTTTTTAAATCTCCTGCTTTGGGGGTTTGAACCCTGGAGACTCATGCTAGAAAATACATGATTTTCAATGGCAGCATGTGATTGTGACTGTGTATGAGCACACCTGATGCCCACAGAGTTTGTATTTGACCTTTTTTTCTGTCCTGCAAATATTTTTATCTCCTGCCACAAGGTTCTTCAGAATTTATTTAGAAGAGGCATTGCAGCAAGCAGCAGATTCCTTCATCATGCAGCACAGAGATGTTCTAGTACTTCAGACAGCAGTGTAAAGAAAAAACTGGATTTTAATCAAGCAAACCGATCAAGATCTGAAGGGTCTTGCTACATCCGTATTCACTTGAAAAAAAAAGAAATGGGCAAAGATCTTCATTCAGGCATCGTATGGGTCCAGAGCAAAGTTTAGGGTCACAGATGCCATGGCTTCACCCACATTTCAGATGAGACGCAGTTCTCCAGCCCTCTTCACGCAACCTGCCTTTTCACGCAGAGCGATGCACCCTGTACAACACCGTGCCCTGCCAGTTACACGTTCAAATGGTTTGAAGGCTTACCAGAAGGAAGCGAGGGTGGCTTTAGCCTTCGAGAGCAACACTGAACCCTGTCACCGGGGCTCTTAATGCGCACCCATGGACGATCTCAAAAAGGGCAGAAAGCCAGGTCAATCTGTGTTAGTTATGGCAGTACAAATGAGTGAGAGCAATACGTTGGGGCAGATGAAAATTACCCAGAAAAACACGAAGCAGCACGCGTCAGAAAAACCGCAGTCCTGCGCTGAGCGGTGCCGCTCAGAGAGACGACCGTGACACGATAAATGAGTGGTTCTGTAAAGCACGGACCCGGTGCCCCACAGCAGCGAAGTCAAAAGACAAAGCGAAGGCGAACAGGCAGCAACTGTTCCCTCTCCCTTCTGATTTGAGGCTAGGGATATCAGCTGAAGTCAGCAGCTGGCAGATTCAGTACAAACAAAGGGACACGGTTCTCCAGACACCACGTAATTAAGATGCAGACCTCTGCTGCCGGATCCCAGGAGTCATCGGACAAAATCGCACAAAGAAAAACAAATCTACTGAGGACCATTAAGTGCCAGGGCATCACCCGTATCTCATGAAGCCCCTAACCCACAATGCTGGTGCCAGGAGATTGCTCGCCTTGCTCCTTTCCTCCTGCCCTTTGCGAACGGTCTTGTCAGGAACGGAACTGGAAGACCAGGACCTTTGATTCAACACCTTGTAATTTTTAAGTCCTTACTCCACACCTGTACAGCTCCTGTCTGCAGTTAAATCCCGACTCAGACCTTTGCTGCGGTGCCTTGCAAACTATCACTCTTCTTTCCTCAAACCAAATTTTAAGCTATTCTTTTAAGATCAATACTTGAGCTGTCAGCTCCCGGGCTTTAGGGACTGTGCTGCCATCCGCGATACCCAGAGGAAGATGCATCGGACTACGCAGGCGAGCTTAAGAGGGCAGGGTTCAGATGCCTGGAGCTATGGTACCTCCCCAGGGAACACGGCACGTAAGGGAAAGGGTCAGAGGCAGAGCTTAGGGCGAGCCAGACTATCAAGGCAGAGATCGTGATGTGCAGGATGAGGCACCGAGCAGAGACGTTCATTCCCTGTAATACCAGTTGTCCGGAGGAAGGAAGCAGCTGTGTCTTAGTTCGCACTAAATCAGCTACTAGGCTAAAAAGCCGGTTTGAATCCTGGCTCGAGTGCTATCAATCTTTAATCTCCAGCAGGTATAAGCTTTGGGGGGGATTCACTCTTGGAAAAGAGTGGAATAGCTGTAAATGGCTCTCACTGTAGAGTCTGGAAATAGCTCAGGAACATGGAACATTAATGACTGCCCCCACCAAGAGAGATTGTCCGCATTCTGCTGACTAAACAGGGATGCAAACCAAACACAGCTATCAACAGACTATCAGTGCTGCTTTTGCGTTCTTTTTACTACCACAGTGAGCTTCTAAGAGAACGCAGCATTTCATTTCTGCAGACAACCTGGCTGGAAGTAGTGACAGACCACAGAAGAAGCAGGTGTCGCAAGCAGCAAAGCAGCAATAGAGCCCTCAGACATCGCTGGTTTTCCAAACCCCAAGCTACCTTGAACACAACAGCAAGGAGTGGTGGTACCAGTACCCTAGGAAGAAAAGTGATTTTCAAAATGCGTGATGTAACACGCCTGAGACATAGCGAAAAGGCTTGGTTTTGAGACGGAGTCGCTTCCAATAGCAAACCTGCTCTGGAGCAGCGAGAGATCCTGGCTTAGTGTTTGAAGTCAGTGCCCTAATACTTGCTGCCTAACGAGCCAGGCACAAAGACACATTTTTTTGTTGCTTTTCAGCAACATGAGGGGAGAGCGAGAAGACCTGAGCTTAGAGGAAAGTCTGACCTGCCTAATAAAAGTGATTTCCTTGTCTTTTATACTTTCCTTACCCGTTTTCGCATTTGTATTGGTACCCGCAGGATCCATTACCGCGGCAGACCAAGATTCTTGGACCATAGGCTCAGAGAGCTGCTGATCATCTCTTCACTTTCTCAAAGTGTTTAGTTTCAGTTGTTCCCACACACAAGCTGGCATTGCCACTGAAAAGCCACCCTGCCGTCTCCCCGGGGCACCCCTTGCGCTAAGGCACACGCTGGAGCCAAGAAGCAGGTCAGGGAACGGTGCAGGGTGTTTTGCTCTGCATGTCCACGACAGCGAGGACAGGCGGATCACTGTCAGGGTTAGCCTGGGGCTGTGGAAAGCTTTCATCTCTGCTGCCCGACACCAAACTGCCCACTTCCATCCTCCTGAACGTGTCCTGCGCTCAGATGTAATAGAATAAAACACGATAGGAACTTGAATTTCAGGGACTGTGAGCAAGGGTGCATACAGAAGTTCAGATCTGGGTTTGCACAGTCCCCAGCAAGAGGGGACCTAAGCCCTGCTAGACCCCAACCGCACCTTAGTGCCAGCCGGTGCTGGAGGACGTCGACCGTAGCAGAGTTCCCAGGAGATGCCACTTGGCCCACCTTGTGGTAACGGCGAGATACGGCGAGGAGAGAGGAACCTGCAGCTGTAGGTTGAAGGCGACAGCATGCCTCCGCTGGGTAAAGGAGGTCTGAAAGCTTTCCTCTGCGAGGATGGAAAAACTTACGCCGCTCCTTTTCTCTTAACGAGATGAATCTTGTTTTCTTTTTATGGAGAAGGACACAGCTGACTGTGGTTTAAGTGCGGTGCAGAAACTTCAGCTACTCTTTGCGGCCGAAGAGGTTCACATGTTTTGTAGGTCTTTCTAAATACTGAGACATTCAATGATCCCCCAAAAGTGCCTGTTCCCAGTTTATCAGTTTCCACTTTTTCAAAATGCATAAAGGTAACAATTTCAAGAGCTTTAACAACCTCTGCTCTGCCACAGAAAATGGCATTTACTTTTGTCAGAGTAACGAGACAGGCATTTTTATGTTGTATTTACAAGAAAAAAAAAGACCTTTTTGTTTCCTCAAGGCTCAAAAGTCACCATCTTAATCACCATCTGAATATTATGTAAAAAACTAGTACCACACAGCAACAGGTTGCATTTTTAGGTTGCTAGCTTGAGAAATAAAAATCTACAAATAAGCTTTTTAAGTGTCTACATACTTTTGTGGGGAGTTTACATAATGATAACATCCTTTGATTATAGAGGCAAAAACCCCCTTCCACCTTCCTCATCCATCAATTGTATGAAGAAGTCAAAGGTAAACAAGGCCAGGGAAAGAACAAATGATACCACTGAATAAATCCACAGCACACCAGTATCCCAAATACCAACCCCTGCTGTCATCACTATCGCTGACATTGTAGAAAATGAAGGTCAGCAACCAGGGTGATCAAAGATGTGGACAATCTCTGCAAGAGGAATGACCACAGAAATGAGGGTTCTTCAGGCTTGGAGAAGAGATCAAAGCGATATGTCAGAGCCCTATAAAATCATGAATAATATGGAAAAAAGTTCTTTGTTCACCCTTTCAAAATAAGAACTAAGAGTCACTCAACTGTAAGTTGTAACAGAAGAGTATTTTCACTGCACAAGGCAATTTAATTGCAGAACTCGCAACGCTCAAAAGTTTGCATCCACAAACAGATAAACTAATATACTACAGGAACACCAGAAACTGTAAGACACAGGCGCAGTCCTTGGTGCAGCAGCCTTTGAAGCGCTGGAGCTCACTGCACAAGGCAAGAATCCTCCTCCTTGCCCCAACACTAATGTTCTTTCCCCACATGTCTGTTGTTGTCAAAGATTTTCAGCAGTTAAGTATCTAACCACTAACTCTATTATACCCACAACTACTTCATGCTTTGAGTTCACTAATTCTGCTGAATTAAAACTGAAAAAAATCCGTTTTCTCTGAAACAGAACGTTCAGAGAAATGCTGATTTCAAATCCGTCAGTCATACGACCAACACAGGCAAACAGATGCACGTAATCTGTGAGGTCTTGCTGGAGGAGTCTAAGAGAAAGCCATGAAGACTCTTGCTGCAGAGCAATAGTTTTGATCACTGCCCAGCCAGGATTTAACCTCAATTTCCAAGCAAAACATCTTGAAAGATCTGTGTGACACCCTGCAAACTGTTCAGGAGAACCTCTGTCCTGGGAAGAGCTGGGGAGAAGAACAGGTCTTACACGGGACATCCTCAGAACTCGTCACAAACCGGAGCAGAGCACTCTCCGCCAAAGAAGTGTTGGTCTGGGTCAGAAAGCGCAAAGGAGGCAACACCATGGTTCTCCAGAGCTGCAGAAATCAGTGCATTTTTTCAGAAAGGTGACAGACAGATGCTCTTGAGTGTGAAAGGTTACTCCAAATAACGGTCACTCACTCATTACGCCTGGGGTCTCACAGAGGTGGATGGACTGATTCGGTATTAACTCATCTTTTAAAATAATTTTAACTGTGACAGAATATTCAGGTAGCACCAGTTCATACAATCAGGGGAAGAGCCCATTCTTCTGTGTCAATAGAGATGAATTGTCTGTCCAAATAAACTCACAGTGCAATTAAAAAGCTTGTATCTCGGGATCCTGCCACATTATCTTTAAATAGCCAACAACTCTTGGACTAAGCTAGCTACAAGCAGAGTGGCTTTTACACCACATGAAGCTTTTTAAAAGAACCAATCCAGAAGAATCAGTTCATGATGGCCAAACCTGTAAGTACCAGGGAGATTCTCTTCAATCCTGAGTGCAGGGTTAAGCTAGGCTTGTGACCAAAGTATTTAAGGTCTCTGCGGTGACCCAGAGTAAGACATCCATCGAACTTCAGCCACGGCAGCACTTACACCCACCAGCACATTACAATCAAAATATAGATGTAAATCAAACATCAAACCAGATTTTATTTAAAACTGCACTCTTCCTTCTCTTCCTAGTGAGCTAGCAAAATCTGTTTCATTCAATACGTTGTTCTGAACCATTTCGGATGAGTATGGACACAGGAAACTGAATGCAGTTTTTAACTGTTCTCTGCTTTTCTTCCGAAAAAGTAGAGGATCAAGAGAAAACCAGACCAGTTTACTCCTCCTTAAGTAATTACGTGACTGGAAGGACGCTGAACAGCAAAGTGACCTGCTCCTTCGAGCTCTGGCCGCCCTCAGGGTACAGTTTGGGGCACAGTCTCAAAGCACCCCCCCGACAAAAGTCACTAGAAGACTCTAAACAGCTCTTCCTCCAGAATACTCTGAAAAAGCAAATCAGCGAAGATGAGGCATGCTGAACAGGACAGTGCTGTGCAGGAAGCAACCGGAGAGATGGTGTGAACACACTGCCAAAAGCTGGTGCCTCTGTAACTGGCAAGATGCCTGCACATGCTGTCCAGAGAAAAGAGCCCGCAGTGAAAAGGATAAAATCCCGTTACAGACCATATACACAAACCTGCTAGAAAGCAGCTTACACTACAAACCGGGGTTAAGAGATGCCAGTTGGGTTGAGTTATTTTAACATCAGTATGTCAGACTATGGTGGTAATTAATTTCAGATTTAGATCACTGCACTGAAAAATGAGTACTCTACAGGTCTTTAACCTATGGTTTGGAATGACCAATAAAACTGACTTCAGATGATCTCAAGCAGTGACTAAGCTCATAAAAAGCAGCAGCGTAGATAAAACACACAGATCCCGCATTATACTCAGCATTATAAGCCATCAAAGCAATTTTAAGATCAAGCTGATGTTTGACTCTGAGCCAGCCCAGGTCCCCCAGGACCAGACTGACATGTGGAGGCCGTGGTAGGAGAGTTAGTGTTTTGGCCCCAATCTCTGAACAGCTGGAGCCTGTGCAACCTTTGCACAGGAAGGCCATAAAACAACGCATTACAATTGTCCAATTTAGAGGTCATAAAAGCACGGACCACAGTCTCAGCGCGAGGCTGGAAGAGCCAGAGTTCAGCCAACAACACTCGAGCAGTGAGCACAAAAACGAAGAATAGCACACTTGCAATTAGGGATAGGCGAAAGCCACTGCAGACCGCAGAAACCTGGCCCTTCCTCCAGTAGCACCGCAGCCTTGCCTGCAAGTGGCCAGGTCCAGACATGCAGGTATCCTTTTCCCTTCTGGCTCTTGGGAGAAATGTAATTATGCACATGCAGTCGTCTTTCCATAAAATCAGGCTTAATGGTAACTGAGTTCCAGGAGCCTCATTTCCCTTCCACTGCAAAAGCCCTCGCCACCTCCTTTTTGAAGTGGCAGATGCTCCAGCTGACGATGTTGATAGCACACCTGCATAAAGGCAAGCCTTAATTTTGTTACAGGCGAAACCAAAAAGAGCAGCAGATTGGGCGGCCGATCACCATCACCTCCATCTCCTTGCTCTAAGCAAGGCTGGGGACCATTTGCAGTAACAGATGGTCCTTCCTTCATGCACAATCCAGGAACGGGGGCTCTGGTGGGGCTGAAGCCAGAGGTAATTGTTTCCTTAGATTACTGCAGCACACGAGGAAATGGGATGATGGAAACCCTATTAACAGAATACAGCTGCTAGAGAAGACCACTTCAAGCACAAGCCTTCTCAAATGCCCGCTCCTGAGCTCCTGCAATCCCACCCGTGAGCGTGGGGAGCCTCTGCCGCATAAACCCCCCAACCAAGACATCGCTACGCTTCAAGATTTACTGCAGCTCTACAAGCAACCGGTGCCTTGACAGTGATGTCTCATTTCCAAATCCGAACCAGGAGTACATCATTACTTAACTCTGCTCGCCGCATTCTCGCATATTTTGAAAAGGAAATTCAGCAACAAAGTAAAATTGTGATTTGTTATTTCCAGACGGGTACCAGTGAACTGAGAAGCAGAGCCTCCACAAAACTGCTTGATACAGATTCTCGGCAACAGCGCTGTAATTAATCCTAATACCACTTCTTTCAGTAGGAAACAGCCAGTTAATAACAGGCAGAACACCACGGAGGAGGACACAGGCTCTTGAACAGGAATACACAGATGCTGTCCAGCTGCCCGACCCTATACAGTGCACAAAGAAAAAAGGCTCTTTCTATGCAGACAGACATCCATGGCTGCTCAGCTGCACAGGGACGAGGCCCCCGAGGACAAGATGCTCCTTCATCTAGTTCCGATTCCAGCAGGCAGACCTGGTTCACAAGAGAATATAGATCACTACTGCCTCCAGAAGACTCTTTTGATAAAGAGGTTTGGCCACCCTGGCTGCAGACAGCAAAGGCACAGTCTCATTTGTTTGCTGACAGCTGAGTGTCCCTTCCTTTTTTTGCCCACAAGAAGCAGAGAAAGCATCCAACCTGCTCAGAGTGGCAGAAGGAAGGCTTTGCACGGTGACTAAACTACCCAGAGATGCAGAAAACTGACTGCCTGGCATGCTTTCCTTGAGTTTCATAAGGTTTTGGGCAGGATGATACGTGGGGTGCCTCTGTCCTGTTACCACAGACTGGATCTTCCTAACTGGTTTCCTTCCTGCTCCCCAGCAGCAATGGGCAGGAGCAGGGTGCATAAGGAAGAGAACACTTCTTGGAAGCAGGTTTTCACTGGACAAGAAAATCATATTTGTGGAAAAAGCCTTGGATTTTTTGTATGTTACCTAACCCATGTGGAATTTGCCCCAAAAAACTTGAAACTGCAGGTATGCACTTCAGTACAGCGGTGACCAACGCCATGGGTATGCCACTGGGGACCAATGCTAACCGTATCCTGGGCTCCATCCAAAGCAGTGTCACCAGCAGGTCCAGGGAGGGGATTCTGCCCCTCTACTCCGCTCTGGTGAGACCCCCCTGGAGCACTGCGTCCAGCTCTGGGGTCCCCAGCACGAGACGGACACGGACCTGTTGGAGCGGGTCCAGAGGAGGGACACGAAGATGATCCAAGGGCTGGAGCACCTCTCCTATGGAGACAGGCTGAGAGAGTTGGGGTTCTTCAGCCTGGAGAAGAGAAGGCTCCGGGGAGAGCCTTCCTAAAGGGGAAGTACCTAAAGGGGGCCTACAGGAAAGCCAGAGAGGGACTTTTTACAAGGGCATGTAGTGATAGGACAAGGGGTAATGGCTTTAAACTGAAAGATTAGAGGAAGAAGTTCTTCTCTGTGAGAGTGGTGAGGCACTGGACCAGGTTGTCCAGAGAATTTGTGGATGCCCCATCCCTGGAAACATTCAAAGTCAGGTTGGATGGGGCTTTAAGCAACCTGGTCTAGTGGAAGGTGTCCCTGCCCATGGCAGGGGGGTTGGACTGGATGATCTTTCAGGTCCCTTCCAACCCAAACCATTCTATGATGGGTCTCAGACTGCAGTATCTCAGGTTTTAGGTGGCAGGCAGACAGCTGGACTGCAGTACAGGCATGGTCACTGCCTCTGAGCCCAGCACATCTCCAGGTACTGTGTTTTAGCCTCCTGTTTCCCCGAAGCGCAGCATCTCCAGCACTACTCCTCTAGATCAGCCTGCACGTGATGCCTCCCTTCCCATGGTACATCCATCCAAGCAGGTTCGCTGCCCACACATTAACGAATCTCCGCGTGTTCACCCACGCTGCTCTTTCCTAGCAAAGATGCTGTTAAAGAACCATAGATGAGAAGTAAAACGTTACTTCCTATTACTGCCCTAACTGGCACGGCCCACTGGGACAAAGCCAGTGCGTCTCTGAAGTACCTTGGAGCACTACTGGCTGCTATTTAGAGGTAAAGGTCAATTTTGCCTGTAAACCGACTTGTGTATAAAAAGCAAAAAGTTAAAACTTGGTTCATATGTACAGGCTACATATGTAGCAGCAACAACCTGCAGTGTAAGCTCAAAAAGCAGCACAGAAATTCCCATTCCGGCTTAAGAGACCACGTCCCCTCCTGCTCGAAAACACCTCGCACTGCTTGGCCAGGCTGCAGAAACAGGACACAAGATATTACGGACTCATAAAGCATGGTGTAAAACACAGAAAATACCTGGCCAGCAATTTCACAGATGATCATCTTACAAATTTTACGTCTTTGCTATATAGACTGGGCCTCATTTTTTCCACGCCAGGATAGACATGCAGAACAGATATGCAGAACAAAACAGTTGCGCTCTCAGAGCTATTGCGGAAAGGTGAAGAGAGAAACAGGGCTGCAGAGTTCTGCTTAATTCTAAGTCTAGGACTAAAAGCCATGCAGTTACTCATCTCCCAGACGATTTTAAGCAGCTTTTAACCAGGGCACCTTACTCCCCAAAGGTGGGAGGGCTTCTGTTAATGAGGCTTTTCTGAGCACGGTGACTAAACTTGGATATCACCTAGTTGGCTTCATTATGTCCTAGCTCAGCTTTTCTCTCACCTAACACTGATGGATTCAATCTTTTCAACAAATGTTCTAATGCAAACTCTATCCCCTTAGGTCAGTGTCAAACGATAATATATATGTTGCTTTTGGAACCCTGAAACCATAAAGCAAGCTACACGGGTCAAAATTATTTGGTATGATTTACTGGGGGTTTGCATACGGTAAACTAATTCTGGTGAAGAGGAATTATACTGCAAAAGGCCAAGTTCTTGTGTCTGTTTAGATTTATTTTTGTCAAGAGAAATTTTAACTTTTAAATTCTGTTAGCAACTGGGGCCTTGTAAAAGCGGCGGGGCCTTGTAAACAGAGTCTGGTCAGGAGGAAGTGCTCTCAGCGTCCCATGGCAGAGCTCCGCGCGCTGAGCCAAAGCGAACACAATCCCTGAAGGAGACATGGAGAAAACCGATAAAAACAGGTGCAGACACCACGGCTAGCTTGCTGCTTTCAACAATCTGTTTAAAATTAAACTTACGGATACACTCGGGCTCCCAGCGGACTCGAGCAGAGCCGATGAATCACTGGGAAGTGACAGCCCCCCTGTCTCACCTTCCTGCCCCGCGCCTTGCACGAGGGCAGTAGCGCTTGGGAAAGCCGCAGGCAGGGGAGCACCGAGCGCGGGCGCTGCCGGGAGAGCCAGGTGCTAGCGGGCAGGCAGAGGTCTCCTTCCTCCCTGCAAAAGAGCTCGTCAGGGCAGATATTTCCAAATCAAGGGACAATGTCTCCATTGAGAGGGCTGGTTTGGTTTCACCACTGTCCTCACGCAGCCGGCGGTCAGGCTCATTTTGTTATGCTTGTAACGTTAGTAATTACTGCGACGCTTTTCCAGGGCAATGCCACAGCGGCGCAGAAATCCATTATCTACTATTCTACACCTACAGTAGATGCACACAGATAAAAAGAAGTCCAAGTGTTATCTTCTTGAGTTGTTTACGGTCCTAAAAGCCAAGCGTGCTACCACACCTAAGGTTAAGCTAAACCACTCTCCTTACAGAGCTGCAGGCGGGTCTCAAGAGATGAGGAATTACAGAAAGACACCGATAGAACTGGAGCTGGGAAAGAACATTATATTCAGATAAATGTTGCTGAGTACCTGACAGCTAGTAAGGCACCGCAAGAGCCAGCTTTAATTGCAATTGTCAGTTTAAAATCTAAACAGTTCCAAGCTAAAAAGCCCAGAAGAAAACATTTGGCTTAGATGAGTCACAGCTTCAGAAGCTAAGAAAGCAGAACGGAAGCCAAGAGAAACTGCAGAAATTCTAGGTCAGTAACCTGCTCAAAATTTAGTGTAATTAATAACCACTCTTTGCTTGAAGATATCTCTGGAAGGCAACGGCCTCCCAGCTGACGGGACGGTGTTCAAGCGGATGCCGTTCCCCCTTGCTGAGGCTGGGGTTCCTATCCTTTCTCCCGCAGTGGTTTCTGATGACTTTCCAATTTTAAAATACTAGAAGATAAAAGCAATCAGAAATAGAAAAGATACTAACAGTAACGCTTTTAACACAAAACATCTCATGCGAGAAAAAGCATACTGGCTGTTGTTAAATTAAGCATTTAAGTTACGCAGTACCCTTTAATATCAAAAGATGACTTACTACAGTCAACCTGTTAATAATGGTTCTAGCAAAGCCTCAGCACCGATAAGAAACTGCTGATGGTGCTGCAGAGTAAAAAGCAATACTTTCCAACGCCATTCCCAAATACCAGCACAAAGAAGTTACGAGAAGACGTTAAGTAACCAATGCTTAAGCTGGGCAGTAATTATGTTGACCCTGGAGGGAAAGAGAGCAAGAGTTGTATAACAATGTCCAGCCAAAGCCGTTAGCCTTGGTGCTCCAGCTCCGGCAAGGCTTGCAGCATTAGCTGGTCACATCTGGTCTTTGCTTTTGGAAAAACCAAGCGTCTTTCAGCTGCTGTGATCCCCGACATGACCGTGCGATGTCAGGCTGCAGGAATGCCAGGCTGCACGGTGACAGTTCCAAAGAATCACTTCTACACCAGACTTGCATGAGATACCGTGATTTAGAGAATAGGAAAATGAAAGGGATGTGTTAGCATGAGCTGTCTGAAGTAGAGTACAAAACTGAAAGCAAAATTCAAGGCCTCACTGTGACTTACTTAATCTACGCAGAACTGCCTGAAGGGGTTGTCTTCACATGCTCCAATAAATTTCACTTCATGATAAACAGGAAAAAAAATCAGCAAAGGAAGTAATTTTCAGATGGTTAACTATCTGAAAAAAGCAGCTGAGAATAACAGAGGAGCTTAACCAAGCACAGTGATGCACTTGCAACCTCAACTCCAGATCCCCCTTCAGCTAGCAGGAGCGGATGAAAGCTCTGCTACAGCACCGCTGCCAGAACGAAAGGCGACTCCTTGTTTCTTCAGCAAGAGGCGAGGGACCCTCAGGCTTTAAGTTCCCCAGAATGAGAAGATTTGCTCTTTTTGCACATCTTTCTCCACGAGGTAACTAGAAGGACAAAGGAATCGTGATGCAATGTGACCCTTAACTCCAAAAGCCAGGAAGGCGGGAGGCCACAAAGACCATTAAAATCTTCCCTAAAGCTCCCAGTCATTTCAGACTCTTGTTTCACCTGTAGCTTGCTTGCACTTTTTTTTTTTTTTTAAAAAAAAAAACAACCACAAAACCAAAGCCACCCCCCCCCCCCCCCAAACCTCCCCAAAACCCCAAACCCAAAGCAAAAACCCCAACTCTCCAGAGGCCCATCAAGTACCTGGAAGAAGACAAGGGACTTCTGTTTTCCAGGAGAAGCAAAAAACCCCACTCTAAAACTAACCCCCCTCCCAATATGTCAAACTAAGAGCACAGAAGTGCAGATTAACCGAACCTAAACAGGTGAAATTCCCCTGCGTTCCAGGGAAGTTATGTCCTCGCTCACAAAACCTCAGCCCCTCGGGAGCACTATCCAGTTCTGCTGAAGGAGCTGCTGACAAGGAAGAATAAATATTTTCACATCCAAAGTTCAGTTTATCTACTTTTCATCATTTGCTGCCAGTGTTAGAGACTGACAGCAAATTATCCAGACACGCATTATTACATGACAGCGGAGATGTGTTTGACTGTATTCCTGAGCCTTTCAGGCAGACTTTTTGAGCTAAGCTGTGTCAATATGAGAAGATTTGAGAAGGTCTGTTCACAGCTGTGCAATAAAAAGACATTTACTAGGAGCATTATATTGGATGTGCCAAAGATGATATCCAATTCAAACCAGTAAAAACCCCCAGAACAGCTTTTCCTCTACTAGCTTCAACCCATATGCATTTTCAATATGTTCTAAAGATCTTACTTCGACAGAAGACAAGCCGTGACTGTAAACCTTTTTTTATGCCAACAAAGCAGCTTAATATAAATTACACCTGGTGTGTTTAGCGAAAGCGGAGCCCCCTCCCCTGATCAAAATACACCTTTAGACAGAAAAAAAATAATTAAGAATGGAGTGTTTCAGGCACTAAGAAATAGCTTTATGCTTCTGGCAACCTCATCCCTTTGGAGATGACTGTCACTGTTTCAGGTAATACAAACCAGTTGTAATTTCCCACCATAACCATGTAGACACATCTCAATAGATGCACGAGGCAGATGGAACACTTCTGTGCTCAGCCTCGGTCAGACGTCAGAGCCCTTTGCTGGAGGAGTATGATCGAGCAGATGAAGAGCTGGACTACAGACCCTCTTTCAGCTGCTACCTGCCCACCCGTATAACAGGAACAACTCCCCGTTTCCACTGGTGACTCCGCATGGAATCCAGCAGAATGTCACAGGAGCGACTCTCAGGCTGTGGCTAAAGCGCAGGTCTCCTCTGCAGCTGAGCAAGTCTACTCAGATCCAAGTTCAACAGGGAGAACAAAGTCACATTTACAGTCAGCTCATGTTAGTGCCTACTAACATACTCTCTGTTCAAGGGGAAAAGTCTTGGAATTGGATTCCTCAAAAATCTGTAAGATGGGAACAGGTCTGTTGGTGAGGGGGGAGGAGAAGAGCACTAGCAAGACACCAGACACTGAAATCTTTCCAGAGCATACTTTGTGGCATCAGATTTTCAAGCCAAAAAAAACCCCAGAACACTGGGCTCATCTGGTCTGTAAAGCACAAGCCGTAGCACTTACATGCGTTCGCTCCTGCTTCAAGTCCAATAGCTGTGCTGAAATGGAGAATCTTGAATTCACATTTTCAGCGGTGAAGAAATCAACCACAGCCTTCCATACATTATTCAAATACTTCTTTTCACTTAAGAGCACAGACCTTATTGCTAGTCTAATTTTGACTATTTTCACCTGTCACCGCACGAAAAAGACTCAAGCTACCGTTCCTCGGGCTGGAGTTACCTCCAGAGGTGCATGCACATCAGCATTCACTCACCTTCCTTTTTCAGTAAAGAAAGCTGAGCTCCTCCAGTCACTCGTTACTCAGCAAGTTTCCCATCGCTTCAGTCATTCCTGTTTCTGTTCCTGAAGTTTGCTCACTGATTCAGCATTCTTACACTGCTGACACAAGACCTCGACACACTCCTGTGGTTGTGACCAGACTACGTCTTTACAAAGTCAATAGTTAACCGAGATCCCCTACGTATAACCATTACTATCAAAAGAGAATGTATGCAGGACCTTTCGGTCCCATTGCAAGCTCATTTTCAGAGTTACTGCTCTTCATTCATAGTAACCTTGCACTTTGCCAAACAAAAATACGCTGTTTTTATAGCAAAATTAACCTGTTTCTAACTCACAGTTGAAACCACTCAGACCTTCAGGTGAAGTTCACTTCACACAATGTAACTTCAGGTAATCCGCTCGGGCGTTTGAACGCTTGGGAGCTGCTTCTAGAAGCTGGGCTGTGCAAGACCAGCGTGAGGAAGTTTGAACCACGCTGTGTATTTCTGTGCAGAAAAACCTCAGGAGGTCAGTGTTATTAAAGTCCTCCCTCAAAGACCAACACGCACCAGTTTGTTTGACAGCTGGCCTCCTCCTTACCAAGTCCGAGCCTGCCGCAGTCTGAAATGGGCTTTTTTTCCGTTCCCTGACCACCGGTGGGTGCACAGCACTAGCCATCAGTGGTTTTTCTGCATTAACGGCTGATGAAGCAGCAGGCCTGTCTGGAAGTTCTACGTCGCGACTGAAGTCTTTTCCATCTTGCGTGGACACAAACAGTTCCCATATTGAGCCATTAACGTGTTTCAAGCCTCCGCGCTGGAGGATTAAAAGCCATTATTCCCACAGAATTTGCAAGAGACCTCTGCACACTTTGTGGTGCGGTTAAGGCAGGAATCCAGTGGGATTCTGGCTGCTGCCAGCTGCAGTGATTCAGTGAGAAGCGGCACCACAATAGGCACAAGTTGAAGGTCTTAACCCACACCATTTCAGCTATGAAATGATGGTAGCTGAGCAGGTGCTAGAGGAGGTTGACTGTTGCCACTGGTGTGGAGAAGGGGAAGAAGAACCTGGAATAACCCTGCTGTGGAGATGCAACCTGATGCGAACCAGCAGGCCCTCAAGAGCATTCCATAAACTTGTCAAGAAAACAAGTGACAATGATGTGATGGTACGAACCAGCTGATGCTTTGAAGCACGCCACCGATCCAGAACTAGGAAGGCTAATCTTAAGTGAATTGGATGTATTATTATTCAAGAAGCAAGGAAATAATTTTTAACCACAAGTTCCTGAGAAAATGAAGACTTGAAACATGGCTTGCAAACTCCACCCTCCCAAAAAGGAACAGCAATCTAAGTATATGGATCCAGTACTAATAATGGAGACGGGAAAAATTAAAGGTAATGAAACACAGAGTCAAAAGCTGTGTTTACTGAGAGATGTGAAGAACCTGCAGAAGACCGAAAAAAACCAGTTACTAATGGCTGTGATGGATGGAGAAGTAGCCAGGAAGAATGGAACACATTAAACCAAGAAAAGGTTACCATGCTATTACAAGCTACAGAGAGCTTGCAGCTGGATATTCCAACCCAGAGCCCGTACAGCACTTGCTCACTCGGGTAAGTCCCCCCACGCAGCTCAGCTCAGCAGCCTGTCCAGGCTGAGGAATGAGGGTCCCATCGCCCCGCTCCTCTGCTCCCAGACCTGCTAAGGAACCTGCCCCTCCGCTCACTAGTCCCCCACTTCTTTTTGTTGGATGTTTTCTGTTGTGCTGGCAATCAGACCAGCTCTTGTGGCAGAGTACCAGAGCCACGGCACGGTACGGAGCGGGAGCACATGCGCAGCAGCCGGTACGGTGAAGGGCAGCAGCTCTTTTGGGGAGCAGGCGGCTGCTGGGCTGGCTCAGCTGGGACTGCACTTCTTCCAGGCAGCAGTCTCAAACGAAGACCTGCTAATAGGCAGTTGCGCAGCACTCGTAGTTCACACAAATTGTTTAATTTTGATTGTCTTACAGGAGCCTATTTACCTGATAAGCTTTCAAAGAAGTACAAAACACATTTCTTATTAATTGGTCAATAACTATCTTCCTGGAAGGAGGGGGAAAGCTTTGCTGCTTTGAGGGAGGTTCTCAGTTCTCTGCTATCAGTAGAGCTCAAAGTACTGCTGTAGGCACTCCACCTAGTGGTTTAGAGACCATTTATAATTAATAATGCTAATGTTTGCTTTAGCAAGAGCCAACAGAGCAGCCAGAATGCAGCCTAGAGACCTATAATGCATTTGTGAACGCTCTCATCCTTAACGCAGGGGTACAAGCCTAGACGATCTCAAAACATGCCACGGGACTGCAGAAGCCACGGAAATTTAGATGAGCACCGTGTGGTGGGAGCAGAAGACTGGCAGCTGGGTTGAAGATGGCTCTTAATGTTGCTTGTTCTTCCTGCAAGGGACAGAAAACAAACGTGCAAAAGCAGAAGCCTCCCACACGAACTTGTCATAACGGCTGGGACTAGAGCTGCCAAAAGACACGACGCATCACAGCGAGTGGCAAACTAATTGTTTTAGGCAGCTGATTGCTTTTCCAGGAAAGTGGAAAAAAATGGCTTCCAATCCGGGGACACACAAGTTTACCCTGTTGTGGATTTAACAGCGGGTTCATTACTAATGAGCCATCTGATATAACTTGTACAATTGCTGGCAGACTAATGAAGATTTTGCTGGCTACACGCGTGTTGAGTATGCTTCGTTAAGGTAGCTTTTTGGTCATTCAAGGTTGGCTGCACATGAGTTTTTCATTCAAAGCCATGCTAGGCAAGTCACTTAGTTCACTTGAAAGGGAAAAGAGAAAGAGTCACCTCTGCTGTCTACAGACCCACAAAACTGCAGTATTGATAACAGTGCACAAATCTTTTACTCGCCACCATTTACCAACAGGTCAGAAAGACAATCTACTTTTCTTTCTCCCCTTGCAAAGAGCCTGAGGAGAAGCACAGCCTAGATATAAGGCTGGGCACTCACACTGGGGCAAATCAGAATATGAAGAGAATCATCTAGAATGACCTAGGAGACGAAGCAGGTTGTCTCCCCTCCCATGAACACCAGAGGTGCTAGAGAAGTGATCTGCAAGCAGAAGATATAGTAATGAAATCCAAGAAAAGGGAGGCTTTGGAACACAGCGTGGAGGAAGTATTATTCCACTATGAAACTGTCCCTTCAAAAGCCCCCACCCTGCTTTCCTGCTTCATCCAGCAAGAATGGAGGGCTGCTTGCTCCATTTTCCATAAGACCCAGAAGCAAATTCCTTAGAAACAATGGCAGAGATGAAGAAGCTAGGCGTAAAATAAAATTCACAGATATATGATTCATTCCACTTTGTGGAGAGGTAAACAAGGGGGGGGGGGGGGGGGGGAGCTTTAAACCAAGATTTATAAAGATGCCTAAGGAAATCAGACCCCCAGACCCCCATATTCCTTGGACTCAACAGGTATGTAAACTTAAAAGGCAACTTTAAGAACCTCAGTGCAAGTCTTACAACTGGCAGATTATACACAGATCCTGCTATCTGGGAGGGCAGCCAGTTCCTGGTGCATCACTTAAAAGATTCTGACTAGGTGACGTTAACTAAATTCTTCTGCATGACCAGCACGGGAAAAAGTCACGTAAGGGTGAGCAACAGTGCCCTGATCATCTCTAAAGGTAAGGCAGTGTTTATCAGCGGGACTCAAGATCACCCATTTTGCCTCCCAACCCAACAGCAAATACTGGGTGAGCAGTATCCGGTGAGAATTTAACCGGGTGCAATTAAGAAGTCAAGAGCCTGGAGTAAGAATACAGTATTAGAACAGAAGTTATCCCAACTGACTTGAATACCCTGGTGCAGTGTAAGACAAGACAGAATAGTTGTGTTTTGCTGGACAAAAAAAATCACAATGGAAACACCCAGCACCACACACTGACTGAAATTTCAGATTGTAACCCTCGTGGCAGTGAAGGAAGTTCCCGAAGTCTTCACAGCCTTTCCAACTGATACCTCAAAGCAGAGCTGTACTCCAAAGAAGCTCTACACTGTGTTTGGGGTCACGGGTCTGGTTGCTGTGACACCAGGTCTTTAATGGGTTTTAATTGTGTTCAGAAGGCCCCTCCACCACCCCCTTCTTGCCCTAAGCAGAAAGCTTCTTAAAGCCCAGGCTATACTCTTGAGACAAATGGAAGCTGGAACAGAGAGCAAGCAAGCAGCAGCCAGCCTTCTCTCAGATAAGGTCTTAAAAATAATGTGTTCAGGAAAGAAATCATGGGCAAACTCTCCTGCATTTTCTGCCACCCCCTCCCCACATACATACTGCTTCATGGCTATCAGCTTGGAGTCCATGCTCTCCTGCTTTCCTTTCATCACCTGGATGTCAGTCAGTAACTTGGTTACATTGTCTTGCCGAACCTTTATATCCTCATTCTTTATACTGGATACCTGGAGACAGAAAGGAAGATGTCAGTGATGTTTCCTTCCTACAAAATGGTTATTTAAGCTTCAAAGTTGATACTGCATATAATTTATCTTGCCCCTCTAGACCAACCGCTGCATTCACACCTGAGTGCACCATGTCAAGGGACTAAAACCAGTCACCTACAAAGCAAGTTTTTTGCAAGCATATTGCTATATGAAAACATCAAATTCTGTCGCAGCCTTAAAAAAAAAATAATCTTTTTGGATCAGAAATACAGTGCTCAGGTAAAAGCGAAGGCCTGCACCAGACCTGTTTGCCTACGCAAACCTTCAGATAGGCAATGGGCCAAGACATTCATTCTTATCTATGACAATCCTAAAACTAAAACTTAGCAGTCACAAAGACCAGGAAGCACATTTGTACTTAAGATAGGAAACAAACATTTGCCTCACGCACTTTCAAAAGTCTCTGCTGCGTGCAGTGAACTGAATATCGGTCTTAGCAATTAAGAAAGTCATTAGCTGGTCTGAGAAAGAAAATCAGGAGAAAAAGGGCAGATGAGCTCACTGCAGCAGAGAGGCCTGCAGGCGGAACGGTAAGCCTCTTCCAGAGATCCCTGAGCAGCAGCCGGTCGCTTGACATCCTCATCATTTCCACTACAAGTGTTAAAGCAGCTGAGGAGAAGATTCTGAGCAGACGATTTTATTTTTCTGATAAAATACTCATGAGAAATGACACCTAGACATGTTTCACAAGAGCTGTACCACGTGAGAAGTCTATGAATCTGCCAACCGTTATAGGGGTTAACACATCTCACCTATTCAATAGCAGCTTCTCTCCACTTCACTTGCCAGCAGGTCATATATCTTTAAGATCTCTTTACATCCTTCTAACGCGTTTGCCCACTGTGAAAATGTCTAGAGGAACTAAATGCCTCAGTGAAAATGGCACTTACGGTTATTTGAGAGCACCCTGGGATAGGCAGAAGAGTGAGCTACTCTCTCTACACATTGCTTTGATTAATATTTCGAGAAGAATGACAAAAACATGTTTCTCCAGCCCACACTTCAGGACTAATAAATTAGCCTGCAAAATTCATAAGCATTTTTGGAACTCCTGATACCAACTGTTGCTATACCACGACTTCAGTACATGTACTGCAATTCTGTATTTCAAGAAATGGGGGCAGTTGTAAAGCAGCACATCTGTGAGTTTAAAGGGAAAATGATAAGTTTATAATTGGGATATGCTGGACGTTAACACATTTAAGATAATTCAGGTATCTTATCCTTCCTTTTCCTCCTGCCACTACTACATCTAACATATCTCCATGTGTCTGTGTGTGTACACTTTGTATGTATGTATTTTTCATTCCTTGAAGCATTTTAAGTAAAGACTGCAGCTCAACTAGTGATCACTCTCCCTCCTACTGAAAGGTACAATTGCTCTTCAGTCTCTCCAGAGAACACAGTAAACTTCCCTCCACCAAGCCAAATTCAAACAGATGCTACTTGTCCAGAAAAACAGGAAAAAATATAGTGACCCTTTTTACTGAACTCAGAAACAATTTGGTTTGCAAGGCCAGAGTGCTGGCTCTTTAATGGTGGTGGTGTGGGAGAGAGGAAGTCTCAAGCAGTGCTATAATGAACCTAATGCTGAAAACATTGAGAAAAAGACCCAGAACCAAAGGGACTGGTACCAAGAACCTGAAGCCAGCTGATTAGCAGGATGGCACTGCAGCTTGTAACTGGGTGAGAGGGTAGAGACAACCAGAAGAACTGCTGGCATAAAACAATAACCAAGGACGCCAATGCCCCTCAACCCTTAGAGCACACTGGTGCTTTTCGGACTAATCCTCTGTTTTTAAACAGTTTATCTAGAGCTTGTCCCGAAATATCTGTTGCATAAACTTACGCTGGTTACTTTCCTCTTGATGTTCTCCAGGAGGTGTTCCTGGCCTCGGATGAAGTACGGATGCTGGAATTCAGTATCATCTTTCTCTGGCTTCACCAATCCTCCCTGCTCAATGTGGACAACCTTTCGAAAGCCATCTGAAAATCAAAGGGGAGATAATTGGAGAAAAGCTTAACAGGCTAAATATGAACTTGAGAAAGCAGAAACTAGCACAAGTCACCCTTGTTAGTTTAAACACCCAGCGCTCCATCACTGTGGTACTGCATTCTAACAAATCTCATCCTAAAAATGCTATGTGGAATGAGGAACCCCTCCTTAAATTGACAGACCTTCAGACAGAGGCTTATGCTGATCCTCTGAACAGCAAGTGGTATGAGTCCTCTCCGGCCACCAAACCCTTGTTTCTCCTTGTTTCTCCCCAGGAGCAGAGCCAGGCCATTCAGCTACCTGACCGGAGCAACAGCTTGACACAGACGGCTGAGAAGAGTGGGATCCACTTCTACATCCTAGAATCGTTTTGAAAAACACCTTTCGCTGCTCCCACAAGACCAAGCTACGCCGATGGTTGGCTGATAGCATAGGTCAGCAAGAAGAAAGGCTGAAATTACTGGAACTACACCAAGAGTCTCCAATTAACCTCCCCATTTCCTGATAAAAGCCCCTCATTCACAGGGAGCTGACCTGTTACATGAGTAAACAGCACCTTGCCTTGCCTTTTCAATGCAGAGCAAGATAAGGAAAGACACGTATTTCAACAAAACTTCTTTCAACAATACTGCCAAAAAGAGATTCAAACATTCAGCACACGCTCCAGGCAATCCCAGAGGGCTTATGTTTTATTTATTCAGGGAATAAAATGGTTTCTGAGAGCAATTAGCAACGTACTCAGCAACATACATGATGCAGATGAAGCGCCGCTGCCGCCTATCATCTCACAGACTAATGAAAATAGGAACACCTTGGAGACAAAACCACGCAAGTGCCCATCAGCACACAACGGGAGATGAGTTATTACTGCATTTAACTGAACTCCCAAGCCCCTCCATTCTCCATTTCAGTGCCTTCTCACAGCAGCACATATTATCTCCCCCTACAAGCCCATGATGCAGGCTGCTGTAGCCAGCACACCTATAATAAATTTGCACATTCCAGGGCACTGTAGGCACCCTGATCCTTAACCTGAAAGGAAGGAGGAATTTTCTTATAGTAAAGGAGACCCCACGGCACAGAAGGTAAACAAATGACTTCCCAAAGGCTTCTGAGCCTTTCCAGAACACTTCTTCATAAGCGAGCTGTACAACACTACTAGGACAGAGCTGACAATCTCTGCAAACAGGGTTACTAGTCCAGAAGCAGACAATCAAGTTGACAATCTACTCGCCTTAATACTAAGACTTAAAATTCTTTTTTTAACCAGTCTGCTCCACCTTAAGAAATATAAATCCACAGCATTTTTCTCATTCTAACATGTGGCAATTAAAAACATCCTGGCTCCAAACAATTCCCCAGAACTACAGCGACAGGCACCACTTTTGTCATCCCCGCAGCAACACAACTGTCTGGTGAGGGTGACGGTGCAATTCCTCTGCTGCATAGGGAAGGGAGAGGCACGGCACGCTGGAAAGCGCTTCCGCAACAGTTCAGGCAGAAGTTATGCACCAAAGTCTTCAGATGTACTTAAAACACCTAAAAGCCACTCAAGAACAGAGTGTAGTGCATCAAAGTATTTCTGGATCTCAGCATTTCTGTAAACCGCTAGGATAAATCAAGAGTGTTATTTAAGTTGCTCAGACCACAGCTGTGGTTAAAAAAAAAAGCTTCCTGCACTTGCAGCAGAAAGTGATTTAGAGAAATTACACGTTATTGTAGTGATATTAGCCAGTTTTCGGTTATTCAAGTCATCCTTAAAAACTAAAGGCCCCGGTCACAAAGCACAGAATGTGCCCCACAGCTATTCAAAGAGCTGGTGTTGAAAGGTAATGAAAATGTCATCCTTTCTAATAACATTGGAATGCTCTCTGCAGCCCACATCTGGAGCATTAAAGTTAATCCCTGATATAACCTCCACGTGAGAGGTGTATGAAAGGCATCCTTTATGTTGCTGCCTATCACAAGAACCCGCAGCCAAAACGTAAATGCAGATCTGTGTGCGCGGGGAGGAAGCCGAGCAGACTGCCGTGAAGCAATGTCTCTGGGATAATCCCAGAATGTTCCTGTTAGCTGGCAGGAAAGAGCAGCTACAAACGCACCCATCAATCTCGGAGCATTTACACAGGCAGGCAGTTCTCGATTTCCTTGCACATCCGAAGGGTAAGAGAAGGATTACGCAGTATAAGTTTGGAAAACCAGGAAGGGGGGAGCATGGAGAAAAAGAATATTGTTTGATTAGTAGAGGACAGGGAACTAGTAGCACAGAGATACTTGGTCAGAACAGTGAAAGCTTTGGGCAGTGCTCCATCTGTGTACCCAACCTGAAACACCAACTTGGATTCAGTTTGCTCACACAGCAACCAGAGCAGGAGTAAAGGAGTCCCTAGGCAAAATTTCCACCCGAGCTCACAGCAGATCCCTTTTTTTTGCCTGTAGGTGTGCCCAGAAAGGTGACCAAGGCTCAGCACACACTGTGAAACACCAGTTCTGGAGAATTTCATAACCCTCTCTCAGGTTTTGCATAGGGATCCACAGCCTGACAGCTAGCTCAGAGGCACTCTTCACGTTACTGGACTATTGACCCAGTCAGGATAACGAACCTGTGAACAGGTAACACAGAAATATACAATTATGCTAAAAGTGAAGTGATTTGAGAAAAATGCAACAACAACTGCACAGCTGTACTAGAAGCTAACGAAGCAAATCCCCCAAAACAAAGCGTAGAAAATCATGTTCCATTTTGGGCACCCTTCTCTTTATTACATGTCCTTTAGCAATCCCTGCTCTTCAAGCAAACACGCCAAGCAGTGTAGGGACAAACTCTGAATTTACTTTCAAGTTTGGACATACATCTACCATATCACTCAACTCTAAAATAAATTGAAATCCTCAAACTGCCACCAATCACACGCTAAGAAATCTGTTTTATAATTCAAGTAAATCAAAGCCTCTGTAACACAGATTGGGAAGAATGGGATCTATGTTAAAAAACAGATTAAGCATAGGAAAAAAGTTATAAACACCTGAATATGGAAGTTACATTTACTCATTTTCTAGTGCAAGACGTGAAGCCTAGCTTTCCGTCGTCTCAATACTGTATCATGCTATCATGGTAGTGTAACTGAACGTATCAGAAAGATCCCAAAGTCTGGTTGAGGGCAGGAATTCTGTTTGGAGAACCCGACTCTTGAGGTCTGAAAAAAAAATCTCAGTTCCATTTCTGATCAGAACAGATTTGGTTTTTGGGTTTTTTTTGTGGTTTTTTTTTTTCTCCCCCCCCCCCCCCCCGAAGTATTGAACCACTTGGGAAAGGTGTTGTTAGAAAGAAGTTTCAGTCCTGTCTTAGCTTGGTCTTGGAGATTTATTACTTCTTTCTCCCCCCTTTTTAAAAGAACACCTTATCACTCAGATGTGCTTTTGTCCGATCACCTAATTCTGTTCCAGCTCTATCTCCGCTATTGAAAGGAGGAGCTGACACCCGGAATGATGTTAATCCCCCTGCCCTCCCCTGCCCTTTTAACATTACATACGGTGAGGGGGAACAGACCAGACAGCTTGCTTTCTTCTTCTTATTCCCCAGTTGCAGCAGCGTCTGTTGGACAGGCAGCCTTTACCTTATTTGACAAGCTAATGCTCAGGTTGATCCTATTCCAAAGCATTCCAGGACATGCAAGTACTAAAGACACCTGCAGACATGTGCTTTGGAGGGAAGTATCGCCCTCCTCCCTCCAAATGCAAGTCAGATGTGGTGACAGGACAGACAAGAGAAGTGCAGCTGGAGAGGTCACTGCTTGGGCTGGGAAGCAAAGCTGCTGAAGGAGCCTGTCCCTCTGCAGGGTGACCTGCCACCCCCCGCCTGCAGACAGGAGCTGAGCCTTCCTACCTGTCCTCCAGCAAAAGAAACAGCAAGGAAGGTGAAAAGCACCGATTAGCGATATTCTGGAGTCCTCATTCTCCTGGCAGGATTTGGTGTTTTGGGCATACCTCTCCTCAACGGTGATGGGAAGTGGAGTATTCCCTAGTTCTCTGGGAACTCTTGACCCTTCTCAGAGCTATGAAAGCAGGTGCCACTTTTCACGTACAAATGTGTGTAAGTAAAAAAACTCCAAAACCAAAAACCGAACCAAAACAAACCAGGAAGACAAGAAAAGGTCACGTAAAACCAAGTTAATTTTCTTCCATGATGGTATAGCAAGCTTTATCAACAGAAAAGCAGCAGACATCCCAATCAAAGCATGACATCCTCAAAGCAGGAAAATCAGCAAGGTGAAACTGATATAATGTGGGCGTAAACCCAACAGAAAAAGCCTTATTTAGGGAGCAGTTAGCAAAATATATTGTAGTGCGTGGTCTAAGAGTGTGGGCCCAGTCCTATCCAGCATCTTCATTAATGGCATGAAGGACTGAATAGAGCATGTTTGCTAAACTGGCTGATAAGACGCAGCTGGGAAGAGCTGCAAGTATGTTGAAAGACATGACTGCAATTCAAAGTAATTTTGGCAAGAGGAATGAAAGTCACTACTGACAAACACAAGGTACAACTCTGAGGCAGGAGTAAAACCAAAGAAATATGGGAGGGAAAACCACTGGGTAGATAGTAGCTCAAGAGAAGATAATGCGAGCGCTGTAGTGGATCGTGAACTGAACATAAATTCAATGTCATACTGCTGAGGAAAAGGCCAATGCCATAATGCGACGTACATAAAAGTATTGCCTTCAAGACACACGAATTACTCTTTTTATTCTATCCAGTGATACACCCAATGTTGGCTACTGCAATTCAACAAAGAGATGGAACAAAATCAGTTGAGAAAGGAATGCAAATGATTAAAGGCTGGAAAACAACCTAAAAGAACTAAAAAAGCAGGCTGTTTACTCTGAAGAGAAAAAAAAAGAAAAAAGAGAGGACTGAAGAGAGATATCAAGTTTTCAAAGACACAAAGGCTGATGCAAAGGGAAAAGGAATAAATAAATCTCTTTATATCCACAGCAGATAGGAAAGAAGTGGAGGATTTAAACTGTAGCTGGGATGGTTTGGGTTAGACATTCAGCAATCAACTCCACTGCTTCACTATCCTTATATCAACAGCATTTCCTTGAAGAGCTTATGGAATCTTTATTACTGGAGGCTTGGAAAAAATAGGTTTGATGCAAAGTCATCAGGAACAACACAGAGGTAGTTGATCCTGCCTTGAAGCAGAGAATTGGACTAAATGATTTTGAGGTCCCTCCAGCCCTATTCCGCTACAGTTCTATGATTCTTTATTTATTTTTTTAAATAATTGCTGTTTAGTAGAGCAAGTTCAGTCAATGCCTGCTCTACATGACGCTGGCAGCAACATCCCCTCAAGAAAGCGAGCAGAAAATGAACAAGTCACATGGGGTGGGCCTGCCTCATGGGAGCATTCCAGAGGAGGTCCTCCTCCATGACACAGGATGGCAGAGTGCCATCGAAAACGCTAACGATGGGCGAACACACGGAAAGCATTCAGAACTCCTGCGCTAACAATCGGGGAATTTCAGGATAATAGAACTCTGGGAGTCTGAAGTTGTTTATATCTAGCAGAAGTTTTCAGTTTTAAAAGTTGTTACTCCTTTCAGCAGAGGCCAAGCTTAAAACTACCACTTGGTCCCCAAAAACGGAGTGATCGCAAAGCTAGCAAATACTCTCAACTCAATGAAATGTTCCCTACGTTAAACCTGGGCAGAAGACAGAAACCTTATTTCGGGACAAACTTTACACTTTGCACCCGAGCTGCCCAGAAGATACTTACACATATTGAGCTGCCGTACAAAGCTGGCCATGTTGTTGTGTTTGAAGTATTTTGGAAGCACCTCCTTGGCAAATTGGCCTTGGTCAAACACATGGAAGCTGCTTCCACTCTGTCAAAAAAAACAAAACAAAATGAAACATTATCAACCACTGTTACACAGAAAGAGAGAAGCCCACCTGCCCCTTCATTTCACAAATATAAATTCTGCATTGCTGTGGGTGAAATCAGTAACGGCCCCATATCTTGGAGTCCCTCAACTGCAGGTAATAACGTAGTTTATTAGCTTTGTTTGAAGCTGTTACCATCTGACCAACGCAAGCTCCCATCAATACAGCTCAGAGGGACCCCAACGTCCTTCAGCTCCCGGTGCAGTTCGCATTTAGCACATCACTGCATCTCAGCTGAGCCAGGGTAACTGCCCACGGAGCCTTCTTGGCCAAAATCACATTTCCTTGCACTCAGCCCAGAACAACAACATGCATCCGTCAGTTATCGAGAACAGGCAGACAGCCGATAACTCTTTACGCTGTGATCAAGCTGCTAATGTGGAGGAACCAGCAGAGCACAACTCCCCAGAGACTTAAAAAAGCAACCCAGGAGGTTAAGCAGGCTACAAAGATTAAACCTCGGTTTGCAAAACTACAAATCTATTAATTCCCCAAGTTGTCCCAATTAAGTTGTTTTTGTATCTACAGCAACAGCCAACGATCTTCCGAGCAAATTAAGACAACTAGACTAGTCTGATTTTCAACATCAACATCTGCAAACAAACGAAGACAATTCTGCGTCCTGCCAGCCTCGGGCAGCGCGCCGTGCCCATGCAGACACAGCAGACGAGGTCCGGAACAGCTGAAAGCAACACATGCTGTTGCTGGCAGAGCGAGAGCAGCACTGACTAATGAGTTTTAATTTTGCACTGCGACTGATAAACATTTTCTACATGTTGATTTAAAAAGTAGGAATAAGTAGGAGACAGGAGGAAGCGTTCCTGCCCCTCTAAACCCTGAGGTACTTCTGCTGTTGGATTTTGGAAAACAAGTTATCACCAACAGAACAGTGCATGCCAAGAATAATAAGTTATTTTGACTACTATAACTATCTTGACTAGTAGTCAGGATTACATTTCAGCCACTTAGCTTTCAGGTCTGTGGTGCTGTTTTATCAAGTATGGTTTCTATTACCCTTCTGGCACGCTGAGCAGGAATTATACTGTCAACATAAGCATCTGCAAAACAGCAAAAGAAGGGATTTTCATTCTGGCAAAGGGAAACAAGAACGCCGAATGCATTTTTACAACCCGGATTTTCTTCCACGACGAAGTCCTGCTCCCACTCCATCCTCCTGCTAATACGGTCCCACGTATCACCAGCACACAGCGCTGGCAGAGCACCAGAGGAGAGCCAAGCCCAACAAGATACTCGCAAGTCATTGCACGGCCATGAAGCAATCAGACTTTTTAGCTCAAAAGAAAAGCGGCAGGCCAGGCCAGACCACCCACACGACAGCAGAGGGACGGTGCCTCCAGAACTCCAAAGTCCCCCCAAATTCACGAGTGACCCAACGAAAAGACCTTCACAAGCAGGGGCTGCTGCTTCCATATTAAACGAGGTCTTGCTGCACAAGGTCAGAAGAGCCCCCTCGCCCGTCACTGTGCTCCAAATTCCACTCTTGTCAGACAGCTAAACACCACCAGTGTCTGCAGATCTCTCCAAGTCCCAGCAAGAACCTCCTGGGAAAAGATGAGGCCAAGGTCTTCTGAACTGACTTAAGAGTATCAGACCCAACATCCACGAGATGATTTTCAGACAGGCATGTCTTACTTTTAAAGTTACTGGGCAAATTCAATGCAGCATTAATCCTAAAGAATTAAGACTACTATTAAAAAAAAAAAGGCAAAAAACCCCCCACCACCCTAAAACAGACCACAGAAGATTCTGCCTGCCAATAACAAAACCAGGTAAGGGTTTATTAAAAGTTGACAGTTTGGGGTTTTTGGATGAGTTTCATTACTCGTTCAGATGATTCACCTGCGTTTCAGTGTTTGTCTTCATTTCCTTTACTCTTTATCCAATACTTACGAGTACTCTGAGTTGATTCTAATAGCAAAAAATGCAATAGATGGCAATGAAGGAAGGAAGCGCACACTAGCCATCTCCTAATGATGGCAACCCACAATAAATAAGACATCTTTGAGTCCCATTCCAAGGTTTTTTGTTTTGCTGGAGTTGCTCCACTCCAGAGTTCTTGCTTTTTTGCCCCCTAAGGATAAACAAGTTTGCTGGTGGTCTTCTCTGGTCATTCGCTGTACATCAATGCATCCAAAATACTCTGCTTCCTTTATCTACGTCCAGATCCCCCAGCCTGCCTCCCCACCTGACTTCTCCTGCCCAGCCTTGTGAATTTTCCCAGGTTTAGCTACTCCACAGGAGTCTATCCATGCTGCTAACAAGCATAACAGGTTTTCCTCTATTTTCATAGGAGGATAGCCATTATGTCCATCAACTTCAAGGAGTTTCACCCAAGTCTCAACGCAGTACCTGTTCCTTCCAAGGAAGCGGGGAGGAAGAGGGACCTGAAGACAGGCTGCTTTACAACCTGGATTTGTTGCATCACACTGGTGTTTTCCTTCATAACATTGTTTCTTATCCTAAAATTTATATTTTTAACACTGTACCACTTAAGCATTTATCTCTGCAATTATGAGAAACACTCCCATTTCCAGACTGCTGATGGCTGGCTTATGCATGTTTTCTTGCATCACACCAACTACCTTTCACTTAACCAGCTCTTCTCCGTTCCTGGCGTTAGTCCACACATGTCCAACACACGGCTACGGCTGCTGACAGCAGCTGCTGCTGCAAAGTGGTAGAAGACTTGAGAGTAAGCTGGAAGGGCAGGGGTCTAAGATATGTAAGAAGTTTACAGGGAAACCAACCTGAATTAAATTGTCTGTAAGTGACAGGATTATTTGCACAGTTAGGACTAAATCAACCCTGCACAAGCGTTAACCAAATTCTGCCTCATTTCTATCATCCCAGTTCTCAAGGTCGTCTGGTTTCTTCTGCACGGCATCTCAAACCTTCGCTGTGTTAACAAAGCCCAACAGTGTTTTGTGAAAATTTTCTCAACACATCTTCTGTGCCAAAGCCATTATAAAAACCACATTCAGAAAGACTGTTCCAAGATTTGATCTTTGAGCAGCTCTGCCATGACCTCTCTCCAGACTGGAGCCACCCTCCAAAAAATAACTGTTGTCTCTGCTTTATCCAGTCCCTCCCCCACAATTCTTGTATTAATCCTCACCTTCTGCACTTTCATTTATGATTTTCCATGCAGCAGAGTATCAAATGCTTTGCAGAAGTCCAGACACATTAGATCTGCCCCAATTCCTTTATCCAGAAAAGGATTTCATGTCCAGAGGAGAGGTGAGGAGGTACAATCAGTTGTTGTTAAGTCTATGTTCTATTTTATCCCATTTCCATTTACTTTTATGACTTTAGTTATTCTCCTCTTCAGAATCGTTTCCAAAGCACTTCAAACCATGAGGGTCAGACTAGTTAGTCATTAACGCTCCTCTTAAAATCAAATAGCTTATAAAAATGAGACTAAGCATCTTTCTTGGGGTGACTTCTCATGCTGCAGCAAGGGGATGAGAGGCCTCCTGTTCTAAATCCCACTTCTCCCTCACGGTTAGGGGATGCAAACACAAGGATCTCAGCTCCCAGGACTGGAAGAAGTGCCCCCCCAAGCTGAAATTCACCTCTTGACACTCACCTGCTTTGCCTGCTGGAACCACACTTGGGTGTTAACGATGTGACCCAACAGGACAGCGCAGTGGTTGGACCATTTCCCAGCAGTTATGGGGTTTGTTGAAAGGGAAGAAACAATGCAGGTGGATCTCTCCACATGGCATTGCAAAAGTTCTGACAGTAAATGAAATACAGCTTATCTTGCGTAATTTCGGTATACTTTTACCTTGACGTGTGCCAAGTCCGGTTCAGACAGCATCAAACATTTTAGCACAGATCAGGTTGTTTTGTCAAAAGCCTCAGCTTTCCCTAAGAGGGGGACAACATGAAGTCAAAATGACTCATGTAACACTAGACATTTTCAACCTGTTGGCCAGCACCATACTCCCTCCCAGTCTAGACGGGCTCTGACCACCCACTGCATACTCCAGGTCTCCACATCTGCACTGGCACCCTTCTGCTCTTCCCATTCTCCTTCTGCAAAGTCTCACAGGCTTGAGACACCATTTCTTCTTCTGATGGACAAAGAAAGGAGGTGCCCCCAAAGGATTTTCTGAAACTTATGCTGGGGAAGAAAAGTCAGTTGATTAGGGAAAGTGGCCGAGTTTAGGGTTGGTGTAGAAAAGTCTCCTTCCTAGTCCCGGCGGTGCTTCCAAGCCACCACATGCTACTTGCTTCTCTCCCTGCTGCCTACACATGCTCTGCAGCAGGACGTTCAACAAAAACACTCAATGACCGTTTCAGAATTAAGATTGCAGAAGGGCACTTGTGTTTAGCAAACATCTTTTCACTCTGTTTACAGAAGTGATAGTAGTTCTACAATGCAATAAACTGCTCAAACTTTGCTGTTAATCAATTCTTGACGGCACTGAATGGCTGACGCTAAGGGGTGTCCTGGTTTTGGCAGCAGCAGAGTTAATTTTCTTTCTAATAGCTGGTATAGTGTTATGTCTTGGATTCAGTATGAGAAGAATGTCGATAACACTGATGTTTTCAGTTGTTGCCCAGTAGTGTTTAGACTATGTCAAGGATTTTTCAGCTTCTCATGCCCAGCCAGCATCAAGGCTGGAGGGGCAAAAGAAATTGGGAGGGGACACAGCCGGGACAGCTGACCCAAACTGGCCAAAGGAATATTCCATACCAGGTGACGGCTGCGTGGTGCTTAGCTGCTGGCTGGGGTTAAACCACGACAAGGGGCCAAAAATTACAGAATGGGACTGAGGATGAAGGCTGCAAGCCTTTTCACATACAGTTACAAGTAGAGCCATAAATCTGAAAACATTAAAGCTGGGCACAGGTAAGACCCCTCTGCAGCCTTCCCTTCAGAAGCATCACCAGCCTCCGGCCCCAGAGCTGCCCCGAACCCTCCCAACCCCTCCAGCTCCTGATACAGTCCTACAGTTTCAGAGGTTTCACACCAAAATTTTGCTCTGTACCTTCTGCTCCATCCCCCAGACCATACTATTTACTATCTACGATGACGACCTGAATGTCCAGAGTAATCCTTTAGCATGCCTCCTCTTGCTGCCCCTCTCTGAAGAGTCGGGTTTTCCTCTTACCACCTTCAAGTGAATCCATCAGGAATGGTTGGGCAGTTTTACCAGCACAGCAGCTGTGAGCAGCAGCGTTCAGAACTGTGACCCATCCAAAAACCAGCTGCTGAAAAGCTATCTTCTCTTCCAACGGACAGTCCTGATCATCTATCTTGCTTCTGCCTTTCCATCCTCCATGCTATACATAGAACTCAGAGACACTGGACAGTATACATTTAAGTACTTGCGGGCATTCCCTCCTCCCCCATCAAACTAATCTGAGGAATCCCTTCACTCTGCCCTGTTGCTAACCACCACATCTTCCAGCTCCTCTGCAGATAATGGGCTAGAAATTACATGGGCCAACAGTTCTCCATCTATCATCATCAGTAGGCAGGCCCCAGTTCGAAAACTTCTAAAAGAACCAGCAAAGTGATTTTTCAATATTCATTATTTCTGATTGATGTACTGCTGAACACAATTTTTTTTTTTCCAAAATAATAGAAAATCAGAAAGTTTAAAAGAAGTGCTGCAGTCATGCCCAGGTGAGCTGGAAGCTCTGATAACCGTGACCGCTCTGAAGCCCAACACGAAGCTGGCTTCAGCTCAGAGCACCGCAGAAGCTGGATCACTTACCACTGGATCAAGAAAGAAAGAAAAACTCATTTCTAAAGTATAATTTAAGATCTTCTACATATTTGGACATTCAGTTTATAAGAGACTTAAGTCTGTGAAATAAGCAGGAAAATCCAGGAAAACACTGCCTTTAGAGCAACAAATAAAAGGTTCAATACTATTTCCCAACATCTGACACGCCAGACCTATTTTGAAAATGGAATTACTGATCCCTACAGTGCAAACGTCACTGCGCAGCGAAATCATCCAGATGGGAGGGACAGCAGCAAAACCATGACTTAGCATAAAAAACCAAGTAATGTTATCAGTCTTACAAAGTCACACCAGAAAATGAAATCCTTACAAAATGAAAGCCGATCAACTATGGAAGATATTTAAAAAAAAAAGGATGACAATATTAGCGTTTATTTTAAAAACTTAAATGTTCAAATTTCTGAGGCTAGCATGAGATTTGACAATTCTCAAACTCCAGTTTAAATCTGATCATTACAATTATGAAAACTTCTATAGCTATCATCTGAGATATTTAAAAAACAAACAAACAAACAAGAACCCCCCCCAGGAACTTTCTGGCTCCACCACTGTTGAGAGCAAGATTAACCCCATGAAATTCTCTTATGTCCCAGCAATGAAGATTAACTAGACATTGCTCATGCCTCTCCAACAATAGAGTAGTACTTTGTTTAAGCTTTGGAAACCCGGGAATTAGAAAAATTTACCTGTTTCTTTCACCTTCCACCCTAAAGACGAGACACATTATGAAGCAGCTCCAACTCAGAGCACTCCAGCCCCACGATGGCTATCTTTTACTTAAAAACATTTAGTCCCAGATGCACAGCAGGCTGTGGGGCTCCAGCCTGCGAGCAGGATAACTCACTGCCCCTTCCACTCAGGTACCACCTTACCAATCTTAAAATACTGCGTGTGATCTGCAAGGGTTCGGGCTTTGCTTCCCAGGCAGCTCAGCCCTTAGACACGCTGTGCTTGGCCACCTTGCCGCAGATCGGGGGCCTCGGGGGCAGATGGACATGAACTTCCCAGACGGATGCTGCTGGAGGCAGCTTGCCTTCCCTGGCTCCTTCTTAGACCAGGCGTCCTGGATGCTGCTGGAGCTGCCGTCAAACCCGGGTCGTGGAAGCAGCTCGGGAAGAGCTCCAGCAAATGGACACGTTGGGAGGGGAGGGAGAGAGGGAAGGGGAGAAGGAAGCCATCTACAGCCACAGGACCACCAACAGGACACAACAAACCCGTTCACTAGCACAGCAAAAGCACAGACTACACGACCGCAGCCTCAGGCATCGGTGCCAGCGTGGCAGGATCCAAACTGGCTCAGGAGCTTTCATCCCTTCAGGTTACTCAGCGTTTGTACGCGTCAAGTGCCAACTAAGAAGCTCGACCAAACCAAAGCACCTGAAGGCTTAGGTAGCAGCGCGCTTGTTGCCTGCCTAAAGCAGCCAGAGCTGACGGAATGGGTTTCCCTGGGCTTCTCGAGGGATGTACGCACAATTTCAGAGATTAATAAGCATTTGGATAAAATGCACGGTGGTGGGGCCAGAGAAGACTCGCAGTTTTCTGGGTGTCATGAATCCCACTCTGAAACGCGTATTCCTCCTGTTGCAAACACAGCAACTTTTGTGAGAAACCTGAAGAAATTGTGAGAAATTCAGCTCCTGGAGCCGGGCACTAACTGCTCCATCTGACCACAACAAAAGCAGTTTGTCGTGCTGGCCCTGGCTGTGTAGAAGACCTGGGGGTCCTGGCAGGCAGAGCCAAGCACGCCGGCAGCGTGCCCTCGCAAGAGGGAAGGGGCCAACAGCACCCTGGGCTGCATGAATCAGCACCCTGGGCCAGGCGGGAGCGCAGCCAGTGGATCACGGGAAGGGATTATCCCCCTCTACACAGCATCCGCTAAATACTGCCCGGACAGCGTGTAGAATCTTGGGTCCCAATACCACAAAGACATGGATCAACTGGAGCAAATTCAGCAGGTCAGTGATTGAGCAGTAGTGATGGGGCTGCAGCTCTTGCCTGGACAGGGGAGGCTGAGGGAGGAGGGCTTGTTCAGCCTGGGGAAGAGACTGCTTCGAGGTGTCGGGGAGCAGCGAGGACCAGCAGGTCTAAGGGAAGGAGAGACAGGAGCAGAGCCCAGTCGGAAGGCAAGGCACAAGCATCACCTACAAGGGGCTGCAATACAGAGGAGCAAGTTTGGGTCAGGATCAGAGCAACCTGGTCTGAGCCCACAGCAGATCCTGCTCTGAGCCGCAGCTGGGACAAGAGACCACCAGAAGTCCCTGTTCACCTAAATTATTCCAGGACTTAAGTTTTTTGTCTAGTTAGTTTTAACTAGGAGCAGTTCCCCAGCATAGTTACACGTGCAGCCCCACAACCCTGTGTTGGTACAAGGGTAGGTACAAACACTGCTTTGAGCAGAAATGCTGACTTAAAGGAAAATGAACTGGCCTCATTTTCCAGTAGATGCGACTGCTGAAAGACACACCTTTTAACGCACAAAAAATAAACCTTTCTGCTATCAGCAGCTGACCTACCGTTTAGAAGATGCCTTCCGTACATAGTTAAAAGGGGGAGACCCACCTGACACCTGCAGCACTGCTGCCGTAGGCAGCATTGGACTGGGAAGCATTTATACCCAGCTGGGCTGAAGATGGTTGGGAAGTTGCTAGACCCAAGCAGCAAGAACCAAAGTGACACAATTAGAAGTATCTCTCACCACGTGCTAAGAACTGTCAAGTTTATCACACTTACACTTTCATAAGAACTAATCTGGAGCTGAACTGTGTCCAAGTGTGCCTGCACTGGGGCTACCGAAGTGCTGAGCGTGTCCGCAATGAAAGCCAGCCTTCGTGTGACCTTCCACACAACTCATCAGTACGCTACCTTGGGTGACTGTGCCTGCTGCTAGACACAGCACACCATCCTCGTACAGCTGCTGGAGAGGCAAGGCCACACAGTAATGCCTATCCTTGCTAATACTTAGACGCTCTTGGCTAGAAATACAAAAATTCCGTGTGTGAAGTCGATACCAAGCGTGGCAGCAGAAGCTGGCCATTCCAATGAAGGAACTGGAGGTCCTGGATCCGAGGTACTTGCAACAGCTGGCACAGCTGGTTAGCATGCTAGTTGAGGTCTATGCACATCGTCATATTTAGTTTCAGGGTGGGATAAGGCAGGATGAGCAGAACCTCTGCATCAGTGTGCTGCAACCAAAAATTCATCCTCCCTCCCCTTCCCCTTGATCTCAACTGTATGCTCTCATCACCTTGCACAGACCATGATGCTCCACAGATTCCACTCGCTTTCTTCCGCAAGACCTGATCCAACTTGCTAATTCAGCAGCAGAAACCTTACAGCGGTTTCCTGTGAGGCCAGACAGCTCACAGAACCATAGAATATCTCAAGTTGGAAGGGACCCATAAGGAGCTGAGCCGGTTCATAGCCCATCCGACAAGCACTGGAGACAGGACAAGGAGGGGCTCATCACTACGCTGGCTCAGCTGCTCAAGAAACCGTGCTGTTACAATCACTGAATTTCAGCAATACAGGCTGCATGTGACAAACCCAGACCTCCGTGGCCATGTGTTCACCTCTGCAGGAAACAGTTTACAGACTCTTCATGCCACATTTGGGAAACAAGTCATTTAATTCTAGGAAAGAAATTCTCCTTCCCTACCACTGTACAGAAAGAGCATGTGCTGGTGTTGATTGCGCACAAGCTACGTTCAGTCACGGCACTATTTCCAGCTTCGGCGCGATGAAAAGAGAATCTTGCTCCAGTCCAAAAATCTAAACAAGTCGCCATTTCCAGCATGGAGATTTGAAATTTGACTTTTTGAAGGCTGACTTTTCATAAAGCTCAGCTACACCACTGTTAGACACCTGTCACCACCTGGGTTCTGACTACATTCCTCCTGTGTGCACAGAATGGCGTGGAAGAGACGAGCTTTAGCTTACAAGAGAAAATCCAAACAAATCTGTAAGGTGCTGACAATCTTATATACAAGGGGACTTAATGCAAGCAATCTCCAAGGTGAAACTTCACCAGTTTACCCAGAGTTCAGACACCAGCAGAGCAGGAAGGAAGTTTTCTGACAGATAGTTAAAAGCACACTCCACCAGAAAATCCTCTGCCGAGTGCTCAGCACTGGAAAACCGAGGTCAAAGCTGGTGATCAACACCTTCTAGCAACTACAGACAAGCCACCCACTAAACAGACCGATCAAAGATCAATTCTTTTTTTCATTGTTCACCTTAACACTGTTTCTTCAGCTTACTGGCCCCATTCTGCTCAAGCGTGGCAGAGTATCACCGGCTCCCGCTACGCACTGTCTTCCTGGGAAGGCAAGAATGAGAAATCCTGCAACGGAAGAGCTAGCAGGGAAAAAGGTAATAAAGCAGCATCTCGCTTATCCATGCAGCACAGGACGCGAAGAGACCTTGTGGGTGACCAGGTTCAGCCCCAAGCTATCGCAGGGGACCGTGGCACTCACACATTTATTCCATCTTGAAACTTCTTTTTTGATGCCACAAGGCCTACTAGAGCGCAGACCCAGAACTCTCCTTATTTCTCAGTCACAATTGTTAAGTGAAGGTCATACCCACATGAGCCCACTCATCTAGGCTTTATCTTTTCCCAGCTGTTGTTTTGCTGGGCTAGGGAAACATAACTTTCGGACCATGGTTTCATATTGCTAAACTACATCAAAGCATCAGCTTAAGGTATTCAGGCACCACCACTGCTTGTTCCTGACTCAAATGCAGTGCTGCCAAAACCCTGCTGGTTTTTGGGGACCATGCTGCGAACCAGATCAGGTAACTGAGCTCACACACGCACAAGCGTAAAAAAAAAGCATCAAAGTGTGGTTTTGGTTTTGAAGCAGGAAAAGTACCCTGGTCAAATTTGTAAGAAAGAAACAACTATTTGCAGGCATAACTAATGAATTCCCAGAAGACAGCAAAAATCACTTACTTGCGTGACCTTGCATCTCATACGAGTAGGGTCATACCACTCCTAAATTAAGTCCTTTCTCAGCACTTACTCAATTCTCCCTGCAAGATAAGGCTCTGCGATACTGACGCCTTCCTACTTTATTCATTTCACTTCACACAGCTACTCCTTTTTTGTGCCAACGTCATGAGAAGAACTGCAGCAGACAGACCCCAAGAACCTTAAGGAGCCCAGCTAGTAACTTCACCTAAACCTTAAAGTATTTTCAAACAACACACTTCCCTTCTTTTTTGCTGGTTCTTCACTCACTTTGTGGATCCTTACCTGCCTATGGGTAACACATTTTCTGTGCAGCAGTTACTGGAGTCAGGTAGATTAGAGCTTTGAGCTGAGCAAAGATAGCTGCACTTTTATTTATAAAAGATATTAAAGGTAAGAGGAGGTATAGCCTGTGAAAAATACATTGCTAATGGAAAAAAAAAAGTAAAGAAGGAACTTCTCTGTATACAAAGGGATTTAAAATTAGCTATTCACCATTCTTTATAACTGAAAGTGAAAACACGCTGTGCTGGAAGTGGTATCACAAGAACAGAAATCCTCTTGGGCTAGACCAGGGAGTCCTAAACCTAGAAAAAGGCAAGGAATAATCACTCCTTTGTGGGTCAAACCAGAAGTTTTCATTGAGTGAGGCTGACAGCTTCTGTAATCAAGCATAGTGGGCAGGAGGATGTACCAAATAGCACAGTGGGACCAGCAGTAGATTTTATTTATCTAGTAATTTATATAATTACTATGGGATATAACAGAGTTAGATTTTTAAGTTCCACAGCACATCAACCACTGAAGTAATTTATTCGTGTTAATCACCAGTTATAACTAACATTTTAGCATTCCACGTGCTCAGCACCAACCGCCCATGCGCAGAGTTGACAGCATTGCTCCTCTCTGATGAGCAAAATGCAGAAAAACGGGGAAAACCATCAACATCGACCAGGTTAAAGTTTCTTCCAAGCTCTGCATCAAACTGACCCAAACTCTGATCGCATCGTTTCGATTAGCAACTGCAGCCAACGTCACCACACAAAACATAACCACGTTTGAGTTTACACAAGTTATCTGAATCTCTCTCCCGAGGTTACAGTTCAACAAGGTACAAGGAACTACGGCACGACTCGCTGCTGGCGCAGGGTGAGCGGGCTGCTCTGCCTCGCTGGCTCCATCGTCCACATCTGCACTTACCCTCAGCCAGCGGCAGCTCCCACTGAACACCTCCATGAGCAGCCTTAACCCTAATACAGCAGAAAAGGAAGAAAATCAGGTATTGGCATGTTAAGGCAGTCCATAAAAGGGTCTGACAAGAACCAGAGTCAGTGCAAATGTGGGGCAGGATCCTGCGACTAAAACCGAGCGATCCTGTAGCAGAAGCGTGTGGTTAGATCCACCAGCTGATGCCGGAGCACGGCAAGGCAGGGCAGCCACTTAGGAAGGAAACGAAGTGCCTGGCATAAACGAGCGTGGAGCAAGACCAGCGCAGGACTACTGCTACACAGCCTTTGCTGGAAAAACATCCCTGTACTGGAAAACTGCTCCTTGAAGTGGTCCAAGAGCTCCTGCGCCATTCGGGAAGAGGACAAGCAATGTCATCTGTATTCAAAAAGTTCTGGCAAAGTAATTTAAAGAGGAAGAAGGTATGGTTGAGACAGAAACCTGAAAAGCCAAGGTTTCAAAGGACAGTTTCTGAATATTCAGTTTTGTAATGTGTCAGCAGATTACCACCTCAAAGCCTGTTCTGAACAGCATTTAGAACCGTTCCAGTTTTTTTTGGCTACCAGCAGTCTTCAGCTCTAAGTAGAGGTTTTCCATTAAGTGCTCCTCTTAAAGCTCTTAGTAAGTCTCTTACTTTAACCTCCTACCTAACCCTGGACCTTCGCCTTGTGATTCTAAATGCACCTTTTAGTTTGACTGATATAAAAAAAATGACCTTTAAAGGCACATGAATTCAATCGGAAATCCAACATGATTACAGATATCATTGCCTTGTAAAAATATGCACTTTATTTTGACTGCCATGCTTAACGGGAGTAAGTTTTACTTTGAATTTGCATTGCAAATACAGAATTTGAAAATAAGCAATTCAAACATAAAAGCTCTGAACAATGGTTGAATTTTATTTTATTAAAAGTCCCATGCCTTATTTAACAAACCCTCACCTATATACCAGACTGGATCAACTCCCGCTTGCAAAACCATGAAAGTTGCTATTATCTATGCATGTGAGGGATTAAATATAAGATGAAACCTCACATTTCCCCTGTTCACTGCTTGGCAGCTATAAACCCTTCCTCATTCTGATTCCCCGATTTTCAGTTAACTTTCACAGACCATAAATCAGCACACTTTAGAAGCATGCCACTGTTGCAGTTCTTCTGCACATTCCTCATTTCCAGCTGTAGGTTCAGATCTTCTGTACAAGACTTCCTCAAAGCAAGTACCTTGCCATGAGATAGCACTGGTTTTGAGAACAGCAGGAAGGGAAGCGGTGTCTCCTGCACACCGAGAGTTAAGCCACCAGGAATCTCCAGCGCTCTTGAAGGACCCAACTGGTGACAGACAGTTTCAGCAAAGAGTAATTTTCCTAGCGCAGGCGAGGACCTCGGCACTGACCTCATGAGAGCTGGCCTCGAATTTGGCAAGCTGTGCAGAAAGTGTGTACATGTTTACAGGCAAAACAAGCCACTGATGAAGTTATTTCACGCACTCTGCTCCCCTCCACTGTCCAAGAGCATTAACAGAGCCATCAGACTGAAACATGGCGGCAGGGAAACAGCACCTCGCTCCTACTTTGCTGAAGATCAGCATGCTGCGGAGGGCTTGCTGTTCCACGTGTGGTTGCTTTCCAAGTCTGAGTCACCCTCTCAAATAGTCCAGCCGCCTCTCCAGGTCTAAATCAGGGCAAGCCTCAGGGTCACTTAGATGCCCGTACCAGTCTGGACTATAACATCCACGGCCTGGCCGGAGCAACCTGTGCCTCACCGCATGGACTTTCCTCTACTGGAATCTGGGCTTCTGCTAGAGCAGAAATGGGGACAGGGGTTTTGCCAGCAGCAGGTGGTAACATTTAGACTGCTGATACAAGGGCTGACGCTCAGGTTCCACAAACCTAAGCTTAGCATGTTCTAAATTCAGGCATAAGACTTGGACAGGAGTGACTGTCTGGGTGGGTGTCCTGGTTTCGGCTGGGATAGAGTTAATTTTCTCTCTAGTAGCTGGTACAGTGCTATGTTTTAGGTTCAGTATGAGAAGAACATTGATAACACACTGATGTTTTCAGTTGTTGCCAAGTAGTGTTTATACCAAGTCAAGGATTTTTCAGTTTCTCATGCCCAGCCAGCAAGAAGGCTGGATGGGCACAAGAAGTTGGGAGGGGACACAGCCAGGCCAGCTGACCCAAACTGGCCAAAGGGGTATCCCTTACCGTGTGATGTCATGCCAACCGGGGGGAGTTGGCCTGGGAGGGATTGCTGCTCAGGAACTAACTGGGCACTGGTCAGCGGGTGGTGAGCAACTGCGTTGTGCATCACGTGTTTTGTATATTTCAATCCTTTTATTATTGCCATCTCAACCCACGAGTTTTACCTTTTTTTCCCCCAATTCTTTCCCCCATCCCACTGCGTGAGGGGGGAATTGAGTGAGCAGCTGTGTGGTGCTTAGTTGCTGGCTGGGGTTAGACCACAACAGTGGGATACCAAATTTCACAGCTTCCTCCTAACTCTCCCTGTGAGGAGCTTCTTCATGTTCTCCCATGCCCTCCCTCCACACCTCTTTTGCCCCTGTTCCCCAGGTGAAGAGAACCAAGCTGATGGCTCTGAACCTGACGCTCCCTTCAAGATGAGTAACACAACAGCAAAGTGTTAGCGGCTGGTTTACCCAAGCCTGCATATCCCTTCCCTCTAACGGGGGGTGCTCTGAAGACATGACTTCACAAGATGGAGGGCCAGCCAAAAAAAACAGGTAACAACTGCAAGAAAAGGGAGGTCTTGCTCCATCTCTCATTTACCTTTTGCCAGTTGCAGCCCCCAGGACCCCTCTGAACCAGCTCGGCTCTTTCACTTCAGCAGGTGGAAGAGGCTCAGCAGAGGGTCCAACGATCACCAGGAGGACAGGACAACCTGGGCAGAGCGGGAGAGAACACAACCCTCCCCACCTCACCCCCACCCTCTTGCATCTGCAAACCTCTCAAGGGGTACGCTGCAGCTCGTGCTGATTCACGGACTTGCCACCACCACCAAGGGGAAGCCCCGACCCTGCCTGCTCCTGAGCAGGCGTCTGTTTGCCTCTTTGCTGAGGTGGTTTAACTTAGGAGGGGCCAAAACTACCACCCGTACCTAGCCACGGCAAGACGAACACGGCCATCTCACAGACCTTCACCGTAAGGCACGGTTTCACCTGCGGTCATGCCAATCTAGCACCCTGCTGATGCCGAGGAGCAGCCCTGACCCATGTTTGCCAGCCCTGATGCTCACCCAAGCCCACAACGTGCCAGACCATGGAAGTAAAAGCAAAACCAATTTTCTGCCAGTTTAGAATAGAATCATAGAATTGTTTAGGTTGGAAAAGACCCTTAAGATGGAGTCCAACCGTTAACCTAACACTAGCAGGCAGGGACGGTTCAATGTGAACCCAAGAGCTGCATACCAAGCCAGAACAGAGGTCCACGCATGACAGCAGCCACATACCTAAGCAGGAGCTTCTCTAGGAGCAGAGCAAATGCACTGCTGCTTCCTCAGAGCATCTCCTGGCCTCCAGAGATTCACAAGCCATCCACCCTCCAAGTAACTCAATTTAAACAGGTGGCTGCTACCAGCAAAGGTTGTCCCCCTCTTCCTACCATCCCCAGGTACACTTTCCCATTACCTCCAGCAGAAACGGCAGCAGGATGAGCCACTAAAACTCACAAGTTCAACAGAAAAAGATCCAGGGGAAAAAAACCAACAAAAAACAACCCACAGAGGACAAAAAGCTGAATCCACTCACCGAGGCCCCACAATCACTAGCAGAGATGCAAAGGCGATTCGCACTCTTTGGCAGTAGCCAACTCCTAGTTGAGTGTATGCCTTGGAAAGGAAGGTAAACGTAGCAAATAATGTCACAAATAAACTACTCTTCAACTAGTCTTATTATTTGTATTGCAAATATACTTCAACTTGGTTGTTTCAATGGAGGAATCTGCTGCAGAGTCAACAAGACTTGCTGTCCCACGTCAGACCGAGGTCCAGGGAGACAAGATGCCACCTCACACACTTGGGGAAAAGTCTAAGCAAGACAACATCAACTTTCCCTAACAAGCTTCTACCAGCAAACAGCAGTGTTGGTACTTCTGAGGGCAGAAATTATATCCAGATGTTGTGTTTTATAAGAAAACAACCCATCCTCCTTGAACTCTTTTCAAATTCTCCTACGGTTTTGGCCTGCGCACCATCATTGTGAGGAGCGATTACACAATCTGTGAGCGACATTAAGAGATATCTGCCTTTTAAACTTGCTGCCCAGTAATCCAGTCGGGTGCGATCTCATCTTTATATGTGAGAAGCACTGACTGATTTGAAACAATGAGGAAAACGCACTTCTATCTGCGTGCCCTTTGGAAAATCCAGCTCAGCAGGCTGCCCCTGAGGCTGAGAAGAGAGGTTTTGGTGAGAGAGGAAGCAGACTGGGGTACTTTCCCAGAACACTTTTGGCCTCTAGCAAATCTGAGAGTCCTCTGAATAGAAAGCGGCAACGTTACACTTGAGGAAACGGCAGGATTTATGGATGAGGCAGGGCAGAAACCTGGCTGTCACAGCACCTGATGCTGAGGACATGGTAAACACCTAAAAGCCATCCTGGCTTTCAGACTTGCAGTGACTGCACCCAGGGGGAGGTTTGAATCATTAACATTAGCTGTAGGGATGAGAGAAGTTTCCAAGATGAGAAAGTTATAAAATAATAAAAAAAAAGGTGTGTCAAGGAATCACAAATAAAATTCGAAGACTTTACCTTCAAAAGAAGTCAAATTAGAAGCTATATATTTTAAAAAGCATGTTCTGCTTCTTTATCTCCCCCTTATGTTTATTTTTCTGCTTTCTACTGAGTTGATTTCTCCTCAAAAGCACATAAAAGATCCCTTTCCTTATTGCAACCACTTAGAGATCCATATTCCTGAACCCCTACAGCTTGTTTCTTCCATCTATTACTAGAGGAAATTAAAAGAAAGGAATTAAACACAGTAAGCTGAGAGTCATCAACTACTGATTACCTGAGTGAGCCTGAGGATAATCAGCTACTTTGTTTCTGTATCACAGTCTGTATTAACAACAACAAAAAGCGAGAGAACTACTTAGGGGAAGATCCAATCTTTTCCCAGGTTCTCACAGATTCCATTGACTCACAGAACATTTACTTTCACCAGCAGGAAAAACAAAGACCTCAGACGTCTGACACAGTCATTCCATACAAGCAGAACCCTGCTTCTGAAGTGAAGATCAGGATCTAAGACTTCACAATAAATTTTAAGAGTTGTATCCATCCAGACTGTGCTTCCTCAGCTCTTGCCAAGACCTAGAAGGTTTGTCCACCTACCAATAGTCTAAAGCAGTTTAAAAAAAAATATCTATTTATCAGACTGGCAAAGTTGCTTTGGAATAAAGTTTCGATCTGGGCTGAACCTCAGTGCTCCAGCTGTCCAGGCTATCACGCTGCTCTTCACGCACACTGTTACCTGCAGCAAACCCGCAGTAAATAAAGGTAGCTTATCCCTCGGTGAACAAAGCAAGAGATTGCACGTTTAGCACAGGACAAGAACATGTACCTGGACAGCTACTGCGAAGCAACCTCACCCAGCACACTGCATCATCAGATGCAAAACGAGTGGATGAATCTCCCTTTCCACTCTCACCTACCAGGAGCAGCTCCCTTGCCCCCCAGGTGGGCTAGTACAGCTTGGGGTAGTCATGCTACAAACCAAAACGATCCCCATGAGCAATAACCCCCAAAAAGAGGGGGCAGCAAACTGTGCCATGGGGTGGAAGCAAGCAGTCAGGAACTCCAGCCTCAACACTGACACCTCTTTCCTTCTCCACTCAGGACATTCGCAAAAATCTTTTGGGCAAGGAGAAATGTAAAGATGTAGGCAACTTTCTTTACCTGTCAACATAAGCAAAGTACATATACCTGTTTGCAAAAGCATGCTGATTTGCATGTAGGTACTAATTCCACGGATACTACTCCATATTCCCAGTGGCACAGCTTAATTTAAACACCGCCCAAACAGCGAGTCTGTCTGCATTCAAGCAGAGGCCCAAAGTTTTCACGGCACCCCCAAAAAAGCTCTTGCACCCACCCCCAGGAGGAAGGCGCCCTGCCTGCGCGCTGCAGTTCCCAAAGGCAGAGGGAATGGGGTAACATCATTCATCCCCTGCCCCTACAGGCAATTTCTCACAGTGTTACAGCAACACAAAACCGAATACAAACTTATTTAACGCAAGGCATCAAATCTTTGTTTGCACTAGTAACAGGACAAGGTGTTTGTTCAGAGGCAATGACTTGCAAAGTTAAGAGCAATGCAATATCTGCAGCAAACAGACAGCGCAGGTCTTTCATCTCATTACTGCCACATTGAGTCAGATAAGCAAACAGTTAAGAGTTGCTGGAGAGCAGCTACGATCAAGGCTTACAAGAAAACATTCCCAGCGTGTGTATGTTTTAATTTTGGTCCTTATCTTTCACGTTTTATTATCTTGAACAGCAGTTCCACTCCTCTCAGCTCCTCACTCCCATCTGAAGTCAAACCTCTACATGACAATCCTTTTTCACTCTTACCAGTATTACCTCATCTCTCTTCCCTCGACAGTTTTGGCAGCAAATGTCTGATCTGTGGTCGAAGCAAGGCGATACGGCAGTACAGGAAACAGAATAAGTGAGCATTCACAAGAACTTATTTCTACTGAACTGTTTGGTCTGCCAGGTTAAGGACCAAACAGCTACAAAACTTCTTCCCTTTGATTTCGGGTGAACACCACGGATGTAACCGCCTCCGAAAAACAGCTTGTGGTATTTGGCTCCACACGCTACCATCTTTTAGACAAAACTTAAAACTTCCCCGAGCGGCTAGAAAAGATAGAAAAAGGGGACTTGCGTGACTAGTGCAACCACAAATCGGGCCAGCGCCATAGAAACAGGCCAGAAAAACAGCACGGGCTGTACCACAGCGGTTATAATGACATGGCTAAAAGCTGTTGAGCATCCCCTACCATGGAAACAGCTAGAGGAGCATCCGGATGCTGTTTTTTTTGTTGTATTCCCCCCCCCCAAGTACACAGGATAGCTCAATTGCCCCCGAGGTATCGCGGCGCTGGGGTAACTAGGTAATGGGATAACCACCTGGGAAAGAGGCAGCACCTCTAATTAGGAGCAGGCAAGAGCGACTGCGAGGCCTGGAGAGGGACGGGAACTCGCTCCCATGTTGTGACACACCGGTAAAGAGCGAGGTCCAGGCCTGCGGCGGGGAAAGTCACTTCGGAGCCCGAGGGAGACCGCGGACACGCCTGGGCCGAGGCCCCGGGGCCTCAGCCGCCTCGTCCCCTCACCGGGACTCACCGGGCTCCAGCAGATGAGCGAGTCGGTGTCGGGATCCTCCACCAGGGTCCACAGCTTGGTGAGGAAAGCGGGGACGTTACTGCCGCCGGGGCCGGCGCCCACCGCCGCCGCCGCCGCGCCAGGCCCCTCCATAACGGCGGCGGCCACCGCTGCGCCCTGAGGGCCCGGTTGCAGGCCCCGGGGCAGGCCGCGGCGCACCGGCGCCCTCCCCGGGAAGCCACCGCCAGCTGGGGTTTAAGCGGTTGGGCCGAGGCGGGCAGGCGGTGCGGGGGCTTAGTGCCGCCGGCGGCCGCCGCCGCGGGGCCGGGCCGCTGCCTGCGCACTGCAACCCCCGGGGCCCAGCATGGCCGCCGCCATCTTGGGACGCCTCCGAGACAAGCCCCCCGCGCGGCGGCGCCGCCGGGCGCATGCGCGGCGCCGCCCCCTCCCGCGCCGGGGCCACGCCCCCTCCCTCCCTCCCTCCACGCTGCCGTCAACAGCCCGGCGTTGGGCGGTGCGATGCGCATGCACCTCCTCCGGGAGAGCGCGCAACACCCCCCCCCGCCGCCCCGCCCCTCGGAGGGGAGGGGGAGGGAGACGCACTTCTGTGCGCATGCGCCGTGCCGCCGGTGCGCCCGTTCCGCCCGTTCCGCCCGTCAGCCTCGCCTACGCGCATGCGCACCACCCCTGACGCAGCCGGCCTGTCGCTGGGCGCATGCGCACTCCTCCCCTCCCGCCTCCCTCCCCCTCCTCTCGGTGCCCGCTTCTGCGCATGCGCCTCTCCTCCCGCCGGGGAAAAGCGAAGCGGCGCCGCGACCTTTGACCCGGGCGCGCAGGCGCGGTGCGTGGCGGCGGCGCACGCGGGACGGAGCCATGGAGGAGGTCGGGGCGCGCGCGGGGGGGTGGTTGCCATGGTTACGCTGCTTTTGGGGTTTTTTTAAATTTTTTTATTTTTTTTTTTTCCCCCGTTGAAGGGGACGCGGGGACCGGTCCCGGTCCTGGGGAGGCGGGGGGGGACACAACCGGGGGGACACGACACACACACGCGGGACGGGACACAACCGGGGCCGCCACCGGCCTGACACCCTCCCCGTTCTCTCCGCCGCCCCGTTCCTTTCCAGCCCTGTCCTGCCGGGGAGAGCGAGGAGCTGACGGAGAGCGAGGAGAGCGTCTACTCGGGGCTGGAGGACTCGGGCACCGACAGCAGCTCGGCGGAGGAGGAGGAGGAGGAGGAGGAAGGCCCCGGCGGCAGTTCGGCCCCCCCCCGGACACACGTAAGGGTCTCTTGAGCACCGGGAAACGGCGTTTACAGCGGGAGAGGCCCGGTACCTCTCCGGGTGTTCGCAGCCTGGGGGATGTCCTGCTGGGACCGGCGGCTCCGGGGGGTCCCGGCCCTCAGAAATAACGGCCTGTGGATCTGTAGGATCTATACAGTCTAGATACGTAACACAGGCCCAACGCGGTTTTCTTCCCCTCTCCTGCCTGGAGGAGGAGGAGGAGGAACGGTTGTGAGGAAGGCCCCATGTTGGTGTCCCCCCCCACCCCATGCATAAACTATGGAGAAAAAGTAAAACCAAACCCGTGCGCGCAAACCCTGGTGAAGCATCTGCAAAGAGGAATCTTGTTCAGACCTGTGAAGCTGCTAGATTATTGGTTTGGGGTTGGGTTTTGGTTTGGGTTTTTTTTGACGCTGTTTCTCTTCAGTTGCACAAGCGGGGGCTTCGGCCGGGCGGTGTGGCTGGGTTGGCGTCGGGAACCAGAGCTGCGCGTTGGGTAGAGAAGCCCCCGGAGATGCTGAGGAAGATTCACCCAAGCTTGAGCTCCTGGGAGTCAGGGATGTCCGACCAGGCGGGCTCATGCTCAAATTTGTCTCGAGATATTAATGTGCAGATCCCCGGTACTTCGGGCAGGCCAGCCTCCTTCACCCTGGGTCACACCCCGAGCTCGTTAACAAGAAGTGCCTTGTGATTACCCTAGCTGTCTGGATCTGTCTGTTTATTTATCTGTTTGGACAATCGGTAGAAGCTTTACCTAGGTCTGGAGTAGAAATTTAGTAAAAAGTTCCTCTAGTAACCTGCTTAGGAGTTTCATAGCAGTGCCTGGGGCTGCAGTGTTGCTGTTCAGCAGCCGTCCTGCTTGGGTTGTCCCCATCAATGGCTGCTCGTTCCCACCCTGACACCGCCTTCGTTGTTGTGCTTCAACTGCTGCTTATAAATCTACGGCATAGGCCAGGCCTGGCGGCTGATCCAGCCCAGAAATCGCTCTGCGGAAGTGGGGCTTTTGTTGTTGTTCTGTTTTGCTTTTCAGAACAATCGGTCCCCTAAACTGGGCAGGCGTTTTGGCTTGTGGTGGGGGTTGTTTTCCTTGGCGTTGGCTCTCGGGTCTGTTTTGTCATGCGGCTGGGTAAGCAGTAGGGTAATTGCTAAAGCTGGGACTGACTGCCAGTGCATTGTGCATCTGTCTGTCTGAGAGCTGGGGCTGGTTCTGCACCCACCCCTCCCGATTCTTCAGCCTTTTATTCAATATCCAAGTACGTGCGATGCTATAGGTCCGTAAGAAAGTATCGGCAGGTGTTGGGAGCCATCACTGTCTTGTTGCAACCCAGGTCAAGCTGGACACGATGCTCTGCTCTGCACTGGAACATTGTGTGCTTTGTGCAGATAGCACAGCCTAAATGAGAGCTACAGCGGTAACAGCAGAAGCTAAGGAGGTCGGTGGGGTTTAATCCTGAACGCTGTTTCCGTTACTGTGCAATATGTCCCTTTTTTGGCCTCACTGCTGCTTTGGGCAGGGATAGCCTGTTGGTTTTGTAGCGACATCTCGGCGAAGTCAGATTCCCAATTGCCTTTCTTGCTTGGCCTTCTGCCTTTGGGGCCTTTGCCATGCAAAGGCAATGGTGTCTTAGCAGAAGGGCAGGAGCTAGTGCCGTTCCTGCCACACAGGAGCCCTGCATGCTGCTGGGCTGCGTGTGGAGAGAGTTCCTGAACGCAGACTGCAGCTATGCTGAGCAGGGAATGTTAGGGACTGAGCAGAGACTTGACTGGGTTTCCTCTTGTGTGGGAAGGGTCCTGAAAAAGTTTCACGGAGGGAAAAGACATGAAACACATCAGACTTGGACCAGTGGGGCACCACAGCCCGATCCTGTTCTGCTGACTGAGCGGATTGTGCGCCATCCCTCCTGCCCGAACAGACTTGGGACAGCTGAAGCCCAAAGTCATGGACTGAATGAACTTGAAAAACGTTTGATAGAGATGGCCCATAGGCTGCGGGAATGCTATCTCTGTGTATTATACACTAAAAGGCAGGAAAAGTGGTGTGGTGGTTAATTAGAAATGTATTGGGCAGTGTGGGATCTGGGCATGATGTAAATGGTATAGAATAAGAGGCGGATATTGTCCTGCTTTCAGCTGGTACAGAGTTAATTTTCTTCTTGGTAGTTGGTACAGTGCTGCGTTTTGGATTTCGTGTGAGAATAATGTTGATAACACGCTGGTGTTTTCAGTTGTTGCTGAGTAGTGCTTATCTGAAGTCAAGGATTTTTCAGTTTCCCATCCTCTGCCAGCAAGCAGGTGCGCAAACAAGAAGCTGTGAGGGAGCATGGCCAAGACAGCTGACCCGAACTAGCCAAAGGGATATTCCATACTGTAGAATGTCATGTTCGATATATAAACCGTGGGAGTTGGGTGTTCACCTGTTGTTTCTGTTTGGAAAAAAAGAAACGCTTCTTGCAAGGGCATCACTTTCCCAGTGCAGAGTTTAACGGAAGTTTCGTCTGTTCAGACCCTTTTCTTCTCTGGGGTCCTGCAAGGAAGTAATTCTACTATCTGTGCCTCTGTCCTTTTTGATTTGCAGCACCCCTAAATGCTTTCTGATGGAGCTGTGAACCCTGCGTGGTGAACTACAGCCTCCTGCAGCTAGGTTTTCTTCTCTTCCTTCTTTACAGGGCCCTTTGCGTAATGCCATAAGTAAATGGGTTGAAAACTCCTATGTTAGAAGTGTTAGAAGCTTCTGCAGTTCAGACAGCTTCTCAGAGTGACTCGATGATTTCATGAGCTGTGTGCAATTTAGAATTTTACATTGCTTCGAAACTGCTCGGGAACTTGGGGAGAGCAGAGGCAAACTACAACGTTAGAATTTCCCAGAAGCATCTTGAGTGTTTCCTCGGCCATTGCTCTATGCAGCGTCTTGCTTTTGCTCTTAGCTTGGGAATGGTGGTCGCTGCTTCATGGAGAGAAGAAAATTCACTTTGGAGAAGAAAATGGAGCTACACGCAGGGTCTGGGGAACGAATGCTTGTAGGACAACTCTGTCTGAGCTGGGTCTGTCACCAGGGCGCTTGGTGGTCCTCCTCTGCCGGGGAGAGCTGCTGGTTCACCAGCGGAGGTGGCAGGCACAGGGTACACTAATGCTCTTTGTATAATACTGTGGTATTTAAAAATGGACTTACGGCTTTGGGGCGAGAATGAAGAGACCTAGCTTCTGCCTAGAAAATACTTCACTTGCTAGCATTGGAGAGCTGTCTATTTGCCTTGGGTAGATGTGTTTAATTTTGAATGAGATTTCTCAAATTCTGGTCTCTTAATTGCAGACTCTTAAAACTTTGATTTCTGTTCATCAGCTCTCTGGTAGGCAAATCTGCTTCGTTTACTAGGAGTTAGTTATGAAAACATTATTAAAAGGCAAGCTAAAATTTTACTTGGATTGGTTGTGATGGCAAAACCTGTTGGGGGGGATTATTTTTTCTTATAAGATAAGAGTGTGGGTATCTGTGCCTGCATCTAAGGGCTTGTCAGTTGTCAGAGCTGCTGTTAGTGTGATGGGTAAGAAACTGACACCCACTGGGAGTTGTAAGTTGCCATGCTGCAGTTTTCTCTGCCATGGGAGCAGTGGGAGGGTCTGCCCACAAGACCTCAGCTCTTGCTTGAGCTGGTATTTGTGATATTAGCTTGTGCTCACGCTTTGGTCTGTGGCCTCGACCCTGCCCGTGCACACACTGCCTCCCCCGCTGCCCCAAGTGCCCACTTGTTTTTTTTTTTTTTAATTATCAGTTTTGTTCAGTTCGCTGTGCTGTGTAGGAGTGGTTTAGCCAAAGTGATGTACAAACCCGAAACAGTCTTCAGGTGCCACCAAACAAGTTTTTATTCTGGCAAAGCAGAGTTGTCAGGTTCTTAGTTGCAGGAATGTGAAAAAGAGAAGCAAAGGACTCCGAAAATAAACACAGACTGTGAGTGTCCTTGCCGTTAATCCGTGGCCTTGGCTGCTCATTAGGATCTCCTCCAAGCTACGTTCCCTGTAAGGGAACACAGGATGCTGCTACCCAGGGCTGTGTCCCTAAAATGCTCCGAGGAGACCTTGCGGGGGTTTAACCCTGGTGAGAGAGGAAATGGTTTGACTTGCACCTCTCTCGGCAGCCTTTTCAGAAGGGGGCTCGTCCCTGCTCCTTTCAGGGGGATTTTAATGCTTGCCCAAAAGTTTAGAGTCTGTTCTTAGATGTCTTTTTTTGTTTAGTAGGTTGGTGTGATGACTTTGGCACTTCTGGGAGTGGTGCTGAATGATGATTTGTAGCCTGCCTGTGAACAGGTATCTGAACAGCAGGGATCTCTGGAGGCCAGTCGCTTCTGCCTTTGTTTAGCTCATTCTCGGAAATTTAATTGATTTTTAGCCCTAAGCTTAAAATATGTTGCAAATTATACAGCATTCATTTCCAATACAGTGTAGCACTGTTGGGGACATGATGTGTAAGTGCCAAAAGCAGCCATCAGCCATAATGCAGAGCTGTCATTACTATGTGTGGCGGTGACAGCCCCCAGTTCTTCCTGCTCCTTGCAGTTAGGTAATAAGGTGCAAATACAGAATGCGGACCTTCCCTGGCAGCTTCTCTGAAGCTGTGTTTTCACAGCAGGCTAACAAACTTCACGGTCAGCAGCTTCTCTGAGGGCTGCCAGAGTGGGGATGTTTCCCATCTCCGGCCTTGTCCTCTCCCTTCTGGTTCTGCTCCGTCTCAGAAGATGCTTTCTTGAGCCAGCTCACCTCGTCGGCATGACCGAGAGCTGTCTCTCTTCCCTGCTGAGGTAGTTTCCCTTCCGCGAGGTGAGCGGGTTGAATTGGCTCCCTGGGGAGTGTGTCAGGAGCCAAGCCGGCACACAGGGAGCGGCAAGAGGAGGGTGGGAGGGTAAAGACCACCTTTCAGCAAGATCAGCTTGCCCCCTCTGAGAGAGCCAGGCCTGATTTTTACAGTCCTCTTGCGTGTTTTGGCGAGCATGCTCATTCTAGCCTGGATGGCTGTCTTGCTGTCCCTGTTTTTCAAAACTGAAGACCTCATTCTGTCTCGTGGAAATTTGCTTTGAACCTGCCTTTAGACCTCCCAGCTGATGCCAGTTTGCTCCAACATCACTTGTGCCTTGCCGCTGGTGTGGACACCTGAGCTGGTGCTGGAGAAGCCTCCTGCTCCTTCCCGTTGGATTTTCAGCCTTGATGTTAAAGACATCCTTGTTCTCTGGGAATGGCCTGTCACCATGAATGTCACTCGAGCCAGGCTCTGGAGCGCTTTCGGAGGGCTTTGTGCATGTCCTGGGTCTCTTGCTTTCAGTATCTTCTGGCTGTCCAGCAAGTTAATCGAGGTTGGAGAGGATTCCCAAGCTGCTTCTTCCAGAAGCTTCTGGACTACGCGCAGGAGAGCTACATGCATCAGCTGAAGGCATACAGCACTTGGGAATCGACAGGAGGGTCTCCTGCTCTGCCAGAGAAATGCGGAGAGCATCAGGGAGCTTGTGGAGAAGGATGTCGTGTGGATGGAGAAGGGAAGGGAAGCTTGCAGATGTTCTGTGATTACTCTGAGGTTTCCTGCTGAGCGACCAGACAGCAAGGAGCCTTGCTTGCTCAGGTTGCCAGAGCTTTTCTGTAGTCTCAGCATCATGGTCCTCCCGGAGAGGCCTGTCTGGGGCTGCAGGAAAAGCTGGGAGCTCTGGGAGGACGCTGCTAATGTCGCACCTCATGGCGAGGGGTTGTGGCACTGTTCTGCCGACTGACTCCGTTAATCGTGGTCTCTCACTGCTTCCATAAAAGCTGTGATATTCTCTTGGTGAAAGCCAGTGATTTGGAGGGTGCCGAAGCCAAGCTGATGCTCTTTGGCTGGTCTGCTCTTTGTCCATCTGTGGAAGCAGTGGCTTTGGCAAAGGAGAAACCCTTTAGATTTAGGGGAAGTGTTACTGCTCCCTGAACGTTTCAGTGTTTGAAATACTTTTGCCAGAGGCTTGTATTTTTATCTTGTGAGGTATCCCGGTTTGTGACTGTTGTGTTTGACCAGCCTAGGGAAGCGATGGGAAGACTGACGGCTCCTGAGACAATGAAACACAAAACGGCTTAGGACGTGTTAGTGTCTGGGCAGAATTCAAGCGTAGATGGTGGTGGGATGATGAGGTGCCTCTCCAGAGCTGTGCTCCTGCTCACGATCCTGGTGGTTATCTGCAGCTCCCTCCAAGAAGATGCTTTTAGGAAGTTGGAATGTAAGAAGTCTCGTCCTTGGGGCTTAAAAAAATCTGCAGAGGAGTAAAGACAGCCTCTCTTGAGGACAGGCGAGAGAGAGGTACTGAACTGTGAGCCAGCCCTGGCGCCTCAGCCCGTGGAGAAGTGTTAATCCGGTCTGAGCAACAAGGTGCTGAACTGAGTTGTGCTGTCCCAGCTCCCTTCGGGATCCAGGAGCGAGAAAGGCCACTGCTTCCACCACCTGCCTGTCAGCAGATTGCAAAGCCCTGTTCTTAGTGCCTCTCTAGCTCACAGGGCTCTGTAAATATTAGGCTGTCCTTGTCGGATTAGATTTCCTCTTAATGACTTCCAGCGTTCTGACAAGCTGTGCTTTCTTCCTTGGCAGCCCCAGTGCTGAGCTGAGCCGTCCGACTCTGCTCTTGGAGCCCCTGGGGAAAAGCCCGGTGGCCTGCAGTTGAAGGCCAGGCTGAAATGTTTATTTTCTGCTTTTATAATCCAGGAAGCCCCTTCAGTGCTGCTCTGTCAGAGAGTCCCTGCTGTGGCACCGAGCGCCTGAAGCAAATCCATCCTGTGCCAAATCTGGGCACTGCCTGTGCAGCGAGGCAGTGAGAGCTGCTTAACTCTTCCTTTCCTGCAGGGATTGCACCTGGAGACTTTGCCTTGCTCTTGTTCCTTCAGATGCATGGTTCGGAGCACCCTCGCAGGGCTGTGGGCTGCAGTACCACATCCAGCTCCTCTCTGCTTCTCCATCAGCGCCTGTCAGTGAACCTATGCTCATTTTCCTTCTTCTCGGTGGCTCCACGCTGCCTTCAGCTCAGCACCGCACAGCCACAGCAGCAGGACCCCAACCGTTTGGGGCTGATGCGTTCTCATCAGCAAAAGCGCATGTGGGGACTGGACGGAGGAGCCCCTCGGTTCAGTTGTTCTTGTTAGCCCTGTATCCCTTTTTCTCCTCTCCTCTGGATTAATTTGTACTCATATTTGCCACACCAGTCTGAAAGAGAAAAGCAGCTGACATTCTTTTGTGGTGGCCCAATTTCTGCAGAGTCTTCTTGCCTGTTGTCGCTGGGGCTTGTTTCTAGCAGTCACGGAAGGAAGGAAGCCCCTGTTCATGCTAGCAGCAGCTCGTGGCATCAGTGGAAGCGCCACTTCTTGGCGCTTGGTGCCTGTGGTGCCTCGCTAAGTCACTGCACCAGGAGGGCGGCAGATCTCGGTGTCCCCAGCCTGCTGCACCGGTCCCTGCCCCAGCGCGGTGTCGGTGTTACTGGAGGGCTGTGCTCAGCTGTGAGCCTAGGTCGGCGCAGGGCTCCGTGCTCCTGGGGGTGACAAGCCAGCTTTCACACACACCGCATTACATCCTCTGGACAAAAGCTCTGCAAAGGAAAGCCGAAGCAATGAACAGCAAACCTGCTGAGTTTGCCTGGTACTCCGGCAAGCTGTGTCTGTCTTGAGATGTGTTAGTTCTCGAGCCTGGTATGCGAGCGAGACTCTTCCCATGGCAGGCTTCGTTTTTTTGTGCTGTTAGCAGTTCTGTCAGCCCCATGGAATGGAACAAAATTGATGTTTGCCCACAGGGTGAGAATTTCAGGCTTGTTACTTGCACTGACAGTCTTAGCGTGAGTTACCTCTCCTCATCCTCAGGCCTTCAGCTCTCGCAGCAATACATGTTACAGAGATACAACAGGCTGGCTGAACAGCACATCGGTACTAGAAGACAGTGACGTGTAGAGCCAGGTGACAAGAGAAGGTTAATAACAGCCGACTTCTTCAAAGCACTGTGTGTGACGTGGCCACCGAGGTTCTGTCTCCTGGTTTTGGAGAGGTTAGCAGAAGAAGACTTGACCTGGTGGAAACGAGACAATGTCCACTCTGCCAAAGGCACCGGGCTGTGGAAAGATCGCTTTGTCTCCGACTGCGATGGGGACCTGCTATCATTGTTGGCCCTATGTCACCCAATTTTTCCTACAGGGAGGATCCACGTGAGTTCCTCCTGGGTTCCCAGCAGCAGGCATGTTCCAGTTACAGACTGCTGTTCAGATAGCTGCTTGCACAGGCTCGGTTACATAGCCCTGGTTCCACGAGGCTGACTGAACAAGGTGCTTTGTCCTGGCCCTGGTAGGAGCCACTTTACTGCTCTTGTTCAGAAGGCGTTGATTTGGATCTTCTTACATCTAAGCTCAAACCTGAGGTGTGCACAGATGTTCACTTAGCAGTGGGCTGCAATTGCTTGAGATGCTGTTTTGCATCTTGTCGCTTGCAAGAGGTTGCCTGAGAACAGACACCTCTTAAAATGCAACAGCTGGTAATGAGGTAAACACGTGTTTTAAGCCCTTAAACTGCCACAAGGCTCAGCTGGTCTGACGGGCTTCTTGGGACCTGAGGCCCTGCTCATCAGAAGGAATTATGTGGCTTCATCTCAGCTTTCTTCACAAGCCTAGCATGTTGTTTGTCCCTAAATCAGCAGCAGTTGGTGTAGAGGCAGTGGAACAGCTGGAGTTGCTGCAGGTTGGTGTTCACGTGTGTGGAGGGGAGGTGGAGGACAGGTCCTGGAGAACAGCCCACGCGAGTACACTGTAGCTCGCAGGGCTGTGAGTTGGGGAATCCCGTTTCTAGCCCTGTTGCAAGCTAGATCACTGCTGCTCCCTTAGGTATTGTTTTTCCATGTGTAAAACTGAGGATTTAGCTGTTTTGCCTCACAGGGTGAGCAGAGCAACTTTGACAGTATTAGGCCCGAGAACCATCTTGCTTTAGCAAAGGAAGAGATGACGCGTGTGTGGTGGTTGCTCGCTTTTCCCCACCCTGACCATATGATCTTAGCAAGGTTGGGGCTTGGCACCGAGGAGCAAGATTCTCTCACTACTTGTGTGCACATCCCAGCATCTGGTAAAGCTGAGAGAGAAACCTGGCAGCCCCTCTTCTGAACACGAGGGACAGTTGCTTTGAGCCCACATAAGTGCTGTTGCCACAGCTCCCACACCCGTCTGCTCTAGGGCTGCTTCCACATTAGGGTCTGTTACCTGTTCGCTCCAGCCCTGACTGGCACGTCTGGCCTTGCTGCTGCCCGTCCTCCCCCTCACCTGTCCAGCTGCTCATAAACCAACTCTGTCTCTGCAGCAGCAGCACCCAGCTGGTGCATCCTCTCCCTCCAGCTTTCCTGCCTCTGCAGCTCCACCAAGGAGATTCTGCTCCACTGTAGCTGGGAATCGCTGGGACAGCAGGGACCTTTCTCCCTTCCTGCTGGAAGATTGCAAGCCAGGAGTTTCTGATCTTTTCTCCACAACCAAGGAGGAACTGCGTGGGAGCACTTTGAGAACTTTACGGTGGGAGGCAAGCGGGTTTTGCTTAGGGGAAGGGGAGCCAAAGGAGCTACTGATGTTTTAATCCAGCTTCTGGTGGCTGTTGGTTTGAGGAGGAGGAGGAGGAGGATCTAACTGGGCCATTAACGTGCGCTGATGCTTATTCTACTGGCTAGCAAATGCAGTGGGGGATGCTTCCCTTACCGATTCAGCTAGTCCAGGCAGCCGCTAAATAGTCTGCCTAGCTGGTCTTTCCGAGGCTGTCTAGTATGGATGTCATAGCAGCAATAGCTTAAGGAACTAAGCAGGACTGGTGTAGGCAGAGGCAGTATCTTGTATTACACAAGTTTATCTAGCTGGAGGATGTGGAAGAGCTTTGCGATAGACAAGCCTTCTTCAGTTCTGCTTCTCCTTCACACCTGAGGGGCTTGTGTTCCTGAAAGGGTATTTCCTTTCTCTAATTTATAACTAAAGATATTGTCTCTCCTTAGCATCTTTGCTGTCATAAGACTCTCTTTCCAGTCAGGTACGTGATGTGCTTTTTGCAGCATAACTGGGGAGAGCTGGCTCTGCCTGTGCTGGAAAGCTGTTATCTTGGCCTGGCCAAGACACGGAGAAGCTCGTGCAGCTCAGCAGCGTGGCGCTTGTGTCTGAGCAAGCGTGGTTTGCCTGCCATCCCGCACGCCTCTTTGATGGTGTAAAGTGGGGGGCTCTGAGGATGTGGCTCTCCTCAAAGCCTGCTGGTGGTATTCTCCCTCTCCTTTGTGCCTCTCCAGTTTGTGGTTTAGTTTAGATTAATCCTTTTTTTCTAGTTCCTCTGAACTCTTCTGTTGAATTTACCTGTTGGAGTTTGGGGTAGAGGAATCCCGGCTGATCCGCACATGGGGAGCAGGGGGTGGATTTGGGAGGGAGGAGGTTACAGGTCTCACTGGTGTGGGAGGCTTCAATCTTTCTTCCCTTATCCCCCTCATTACAGCTAAACCTGTTCTCAGGGACCATCCGTGCTGTCGAAACCCGCCTGCTGTTGAAACCCACCAGCTGCCCCGGGTCTCCCCTCCAGCGACCAAAACTGCCAGAAGTGGGGTTCGCCGATGGCTGTCAGGGATACTCAGCGCTGCCCAATTCCCCTCTGAGCCGAGGTCTGGGGGTGCCGACTCCTGGATCCCCGCTAGCCGTGGATGCCCGGGGTGGGGGCCAGGCGGTCCTCGTCCCCGAGCCCTGGCAGCAGCTGGGGTGAGGGTTGCCGGCAGGGCAGTTTTGAGGGGTTTTTGCAGGGTTTTGCGGTGTGTCCGGCATTGCTTGCCGCCCTCTGGTGGAACGAGCCTTTCTGCACGGGGCTGCCTGGGCGCCAGAGCAAAGCTTCGCCGTTATTCCCCGAGTCCAAACGCAGCCCCTGCGAAGCTAAGGGGACCAGCCTGTCCCTGCCTGCCCGGCTGGCTGGGACCCCGGCAGACCGATACCCGGCTGCAGGGAAAAAGCCTTTGCGTGCGTCAAGGTAAACGTACCTGGAAGGTGCAGAGAGGTGTTTCCAAGAAGCCTGCAAGAGGAGTGAACGGTGACCGCACTCCCCTGCGACCAGGTCTGCTGGCCCCTCTGCTCCTGGTACCTTTTGCTTATCCTGAAACCCCCTTTAGAGCCCTGTCTGGTTCAGACAGACCCTTTTCTGGTAAAATGGTTTTAGTATTCAGTGTGCATTCACTGTGTCCCAGGTGGCCTTTAGTCAAGTATTATAGGGTGCTGGGTGTGTGATTGATGTCCTAGCTGAGGTCTGTCTTATTTTCCTGGCAAAGCTTTCTTGAAGGGTTTGAACTTGCCGACAGACATGCCTAATCCCTGGATGCTGGAGTCTGGTTTGCAGACGTGCCAGCCAAGGTGAATCTCCTGCAAGAAGCCTGGGCCAGATCCTGGCATGTGCCAGCTCTCGGAGTAAACCCAGGACCTGGGGAGCCCGTGGGCCTCTGTTTTTTCTCCCTAACTGCGTGGACCGGGAACCTGAGCATCACTGGGGTAAGAGCGGGAGTGCTGGAGTGACTGCGTGCCACCTCCTGGCACGGCCTTCACTCAAGAACACTGGCAGCTTGTAGCATCAGCAACCCACGTTTATGGCGCAGGATCCTTCTCCGGTCTCATCGTGGCGGTGGAGAGAAAGGGGGAAATGAGGGAAAGATGGAAACTCAAGTCCAAAGCCATTGTAGCGCCAAAAGCCTGGAAAAAAACTTATCTCCAATCTCCCTTTTTAAAAATTTTTTAATAAAGCCTTTTGTTTTTGCAGTAATCTCATCCTCTTGCCGGCCCAGTATTTTCCAGGCTCTCTCCCACCCCTCTCCCTGTGGCTCGGGGGAGCTGCGCTGGTGTGTACGTACAGCAGAAGGTGATCACACACTGTGTGGATTTTACTGCTCCCGCGAGGGACGTTTTCTGGGGCTGTTTTTCCGATTATTTCACTGAATCCTCCCGTAAACCCGATCTAGCCAGGGTCCCCATTCTCCCCCTACCCCCACTCCAAGTGGTGCGCGGGGGGAGAGAGAATCTCTTTTCCAGGGAAGGATCTGTAGCTTATTCGGCACCCACACAGCAGGTCAGCGAGTGGGCGAAGTCTGATGCTCAGTGCTGTCTGATTACCCGTGTCTGAGGAGGGAATTAATTCCTGCCCGAGGCATGCCCCGTGCGTTGTCTCTCTGACGGGAGCAGAACGTGTGGCCCGTGGGACAGGACAAGCTCTGCTTCAGTGCAGGTGTCCTGCCCGCTGTGGGTTCTGGCCTGGGAAAAAATTTGGGATAACCCAAGCAATAGAGGCTGCATTCAGCTCCTTGTGAGTGGGGTTGGTCCCACCACTCCTGATGGGTAACCTCAGTTGGACACATCTGGCACAGTGTGTAGTACATGTGATGGTGTGAGTCTCTTTATCACAGTGACTTTGCCACCTTGGGGGCTGCATCTGCAGCTTGTTCCTGCCCTGTTCTCTACCCAGGTCTCTTCCAAAGAGGTTCAGAGTGGCTCCAAATGTGCACATTACACCAAAACTCACCAGTAACTTCATATTACGCAGGTGAGATGGTTGTGTGCTTTACCCAATCTCAAACACTTTGTCCGGCAGCTCTGGAGTCCTGAGTTCAGACGTGGTGGACCCCATCGGTAGGCAGGACCTTTGCTGAAGTTCAGTGCTGGGAAAAGCCTGCCCTTGTGATAGCACCGTGCACTTGTCCTGCCAGATAGAGAGAATGGTGCTGCTGGGTCTGTCCTTACTTGAGAGAGAAGGCTCTGGGGTCTATTGGGGATCTGCTGGAGGGCAGAGAGACCTTGACGGGCTGGAGAAGATGGCTGACAGGCACCTTGTGAAGTTCAAGGGTGATAAATGTTAAGTCCTGCACCTGGGACAGAATAACCCTGTGCAGCAGGGCCGGCAGGAGCTGAACGGCCAGGGAGTAGCTCTGGGGGAAAGGACCTGGGGGTCTTGGGGACAGCCTGGGGATCTGCACATGTCCTCTGCAACACCGACCAACCACATCTGGGGCTGTACTGGCAGAGCCACAGCTGGCAGTGCCAAGGATGGGGTCCTTCTCCTCTGTTTGGCACTTGAGACCCATCCGAGCTCAGGGTCCAGTTTGGGGTTCCCCAGTACAACACACTGACAGGCAGGAATGAGTCTAGCAGGGGGCACTGAGATGGTTGGGGCTGGAGCATGGGACACGAGGAGGGTCTGCGAGCTGGCTTCTTCAGCTGGGAGAAAGGACAAAGGGGGATCCCATTGGTGTCTGCAGCTTCACAAGGGAGTGCAGAGGAGATGGAGCCAGGCTGTTGTGATGTCTAGGGATGGGATGAGAGGCAACAAACAGGGACAGGGTGGAGCAAGGAAAATTCTGGTTGAACGTAAGGAGTGTTCTTGCCCACAGGAGTGGTGCAGCCCTGGAACGGGACCCGGAGAGGTGGTGAGATCTCTGTCCTTGAAAATACTCAAAACTTGACCAGACAAGATCCCAAGCCTCCTGATCTAACTTGGAGCAGGAGGTTGGATTAGGGTCCTCCAGAGGTCCTTTCCAGCATAAATTTTTCTGTTTCTGCAATGTGAGTTTGGGTGGTTTGTGATGAGCTCCTTGCATCCTAAGCCTGGAGCCGCACTGGCACTTCGTCCTTGGCTGTTTATGTTCTGACTGATGCTCAGAGGAAGCAGTGTTGCTGGGAAATCCCTTCCCTGTTCTGCTTGTTCTTGCAGGTTGGGTAGTTGCAACCTCTGCCCTGGTTGTGTCTTTCCGTGTCTCAGTGGCATTGAGCTCCAGTGGAAAAGAGGGACAGAGAGTCTTGAAATAACTCTGGAAGATGGCTGGGATATCATAGAATCATAGAACCGGTTGGGTTGGAAGGGACCTTAAAGATCATCTAGTTCCAACCCCCTGGCCATGGGCAGGGACACCTTCCACTAGACCAGGTTGCTCAAAGCCCCATCCAACCTGGCCTTGAACACTGCCAGGGATGGGGCAGCCACAAATTCTCTGGGCAACCTGGTCCAGTGCCTCACCACCCTCACGGTGAAGAACTTCTTCCTCTAATCTTTCAGTTTAAAGCCATTACCCCTTGTCCTATCACTACATGCCCTCATAAAAAGTCCCTCTCTGGCCTTCTCGTAGGCCCCTTTAAGTACTGAAAGGCTGCAATAAGGTCTCCTCACAGCGTTCTCTTCTCCAGGCTGAAGAACCCCAACTCTCTCAGCCTGTCTCCATAGGAGAGGTGCTCCAGCCCTTGGATCATCTTCATGTCCCTCCTCTGCACCCACTCCAGCAGGACCATGTCCTTTCTGTGCTGGGGACCCCAGAGCTGGACGCAGTGCTCCAGGGGGGTCTCACCAGAGCGGAGCAGAGGGGCAGAATCCTCTCCCTGGACCTGCTGGCCACGCTGCTCTGGATGCAGCCCGGGATACACTTGGCTTTCTGGGCTGGAAACGCACATTGCTGGGTCATGTTGAACTTCTCATTAACCAACACCCCCGAGTCCTTCTCCTCAGGGCTGCTCTCAATCCAGTCATTGCCCAGCCTGTATCTGTGCTTGGGATCACCCCAACCCATGTGCAGGACCTCGCACTTGGCCTTGTTGAACTCCATGAGGTTCGCACAGTCCCACCTCTCAAGGCTGCCGAGGTCCCTCTGGATGGCATCCCTTCCCTCCAGCGTGTCGACCGCACCACACAGCTCGGTGTCGTCGGCAAACTTGCTGAGGGTGCGCTCGATCCCACTGTCCCTGTCGCCAACAAAGATGTTAAACAGCGCCGGTCCCAATACCAGCCCCTCAGGAACGCCACTCGTCACTGCTTTTCTCATATGGAAGCTGCAGAGGGAGAATAATTTTGGGCCCAGTGAGTGAGAATGCAATTCTTGTGCAAGCTAAGCAGCTGCCAGAGAGCTTCTCAGGCAACCTGTCCTCAGAAGAGAGGTGATTGACTTTCTCTCTTTGCAGTCCCAAGTGAATGTAAGAGCATGCTGCTTAATGAGCGCTTTCCTTCCTTCCTTCCTTCCCTCTGCAATGTGGTGTCCCAGAGGATTTAAGGGTGAGAGGTTGTACTGCACAGCGCTGTCCAGGTTGGGGCATGGAGTGCTTTGTGGTGATCTTGGACCTGGCAGCTGACTAGATGTTAGTGGCAGCTTCAGATTTCATTGCCCAGCACAAGGTCTCTGATGTAGCGAACACAAAAATGCAAAGATTCACATGATAGTGTCTTACTAAGCTATTTTTTTTTTTGTCTTTCAGGCCAAAGGGTCTCCCAGGAAGAGCAAAATCTTGGAAGATGATTCGTCATTGAAGGAAAATGAGAGTCTGCTTGCTCAGAATGAATATGAAGAAGACAGCTCAGATGAAGAGGTAGGACCCATTGCAATGTTGTTTGTTTGTGTTTTTTAATATGTGGATATGAGATAGAGGTGATGGATGGATTTCCCTCTCCATGTTGGCTTCTGTGTGATCTCGAAGGGAGGGGATACGCTCAAGCAACGTTGTCCCTGAAGGGGAATTGCCCGGACTGCTCTTTGCCGCTAATGCAGAGCAGGCCAGAGGCACCAAGTCAGGGCTCTTAAGCAGACTCTTGGTGAAGGTACGTTACTTGAGTGCGTCGCTTGGAGCACCTGGGGCAGCTGAAAGGAACGTCACATCCACCTTGGAAAGGACAGCGCTTCCCGTATGGGAAGAGCCTCCCTTCCACTCTTCCTAGAAGTCGTACAACAAGCGCTGTCTTTGCCCAGCCAGAGCTGGAGCTTTCAGCCCAGGGTCAAGAGAGGGTTTCTTCAGCTCTTTAAAAGGTGACTGAGCCTCGCCTTTGGCTCATGGGGTTACGTTCGCTGTTCAGGGATCTGCCCTGCTCTCAGAGGGGACCTCTCTGAGTTATGCTCATTGGAAAAGTTTGGAAACCGCTTGCGTGGAAGATAGCAGGATCTCAGCAGTAAAATGCCCCTAGGGTTTGGTTGTTCCAGACAAACTTTGTTGCCTTTCTTAATCATCTGCTAAATCAATTAATGCAATTGGCGTCAATCAGCTGTTTCAGTAGAGCACTGGGGTTGGGATGGAGGGATTGCCAAGGGCTGTGGGGGCGTTTGGATCTGGCCCTTATTGCTGGGATTTAGGTTCACCTGAAAGGGTACTGGGTAGCCTCATACATGACTTGGACAAATGCTTGGAGAAGCCTCCTGGGCGCTGGTTAGGTGGAATATTTCAGGCTGTCTCCTCCTTAACCACTGAGAAATAACAGAGCACAGAAAATCCTGCATGACCAGGCAGGTGAAGAGCCAGCTGGTGCCTGCCACACGCCGCAAGTGCACTGAACGAGGAGCTCTGACAGCTCGCTCGCGTGGGGTGCCTGGCCGCTGTGGAATGGCTGTGGGTACCAGGGGGGAATGTCGGGAGTAACGACAGCGTACCACCCGGGGCTTGGGACGGGAGTTTGCTGAGCAGGGACATCATGAGCGGGACTCCGGGCTGCGCACCCAGCTTCAGGAGAGATCTTTGGCATCACTGACGGTTCAAAGGGTCTAGGCTTGCATTTCCTGGTGCTTTGAGGGATGTGTCTGTTCCCGTTTCAGTCCCAGCAGAGGGGAAGGGGGAGGATTGGGTGCCTGCCGGCCTTTCTGGTCCAGCGAGGGCCCGAAAGGTTAGACGTTAGAGGCCCACCTGGGCTAGCGCTGGAGCTGCCGGCAGTCCCTGCCCCGGGGTCTGGAATAGAGATTTAGAGAGAGGGGAAATATATGACTATAGAAAACATACACTTGTGTAATGTCTCCAGCATAACCCAGGAAAAAAACCCTTTCATGCAGGAATTCAAGGTCGCTCTCTCCCCAGCTGGTCCTGCTTCAGGGCCCCGGTGGGGGGAGCGCTGATTCAGAACCTGTTGACATCAGAGCAGCTTCCAGTGGCTTTGTTCCTTGTTCCCCGTTCCCAGCCCCCTGCCCTCCCTCTGTAATTGCATTTATCTCTCTTCCATAAGAACCCTGATGCTTCTGCTTCCTGCGGCTGGGATGCGCACACTGGGTGCTTTGTGCTCGCCTCCATGAGGAGCATCGCCCAGCGCTTGTCTGTTGCTTTGTGGCTGGGAGGGGAGGGCAGCATCCCCCCCGTTCAGGCAGGGGCAGCTCAGACGAGAACAGGGCCAGGAAAACCCTTTCTTGCTGCACATAGGATCTGTATTTTTTTATTTTTTATTGTCTGTTGAGACCTAGCCTGCATCGCAGCCTCGTCCCAGTTAGCGTGTAGCCTCGTCCTAATTAAAGTCTTCATGAAATGCTATGCTGTGCTGGTTTTGGCTGGGATAGAGCTGATTTTCTTCGTAGTAGCTAGTACGGGGCTATGGTTTGGATTCATGCTGAAAACAGTGTTGATAACACAGTGATGTTTTAGTTATTGCTGAGCAGCGCTTACACAGAGCCAAGGCCTTCTCCCGCAGCCTGAGGTTTTGGTCAGCCTGGCTGGGCTGGGAACCGTGGCAGCCGGTTTCGGTGCTGGGTGTTGCTTCGTTACCCCCGTCACTCGTCCCTTGTCCGGAGGCGACTGGTCCGTGGGCTGGCTGTGTGTTGGGGGGTGGCTAGGTGCAGAACTGGGCTTCGGAGGGTGCACAGCGTGCTGCCTGCGTCCTCCCACCCCTGCTGGCCGTGCCACCAGCCTCACACGGCCGTGTTGCTTCACCGCCCTCTAAGTCAGCCGCCAAATGGCACTGTTTTGCAGTGGGACCGTGAGCTTGGGGTGGAACACCTCCGGGGTTTGCGATCCCTGATAGTGGAGGGTCCAGATCCACCCTTCTGCCAGAGGCAATGGGATTCCTCTGGATGTCCCAACCCAGGGGTTAGCTGCGTGGCATGGCCCAAACCGGCATCTCGAGAGCAGAGCGGGGAGAGCCGTGAAAGCTGGAGCTGGCTTGGCTGGAGTAGTCCCCTTTCTTGCCGGATTTGGGGTCCCAGCCTTTGTCCGTGAGTCGGGGCAGGCAGCCGGGGCGGTGGGGCTCTGCCGGAGCACGGCGCAGAGCTGCAGGAGCAGATTGTCCCTGGGCTCTGGTCACTGCTGGGAGCTCTGGGGGAACGGGCAAGAAATTTGGCAGCCTCTGGGTAGAGATTAAGCCTTGTGCTCCCAGACTATACCTATCTCCGTGATAATTATCTCTGACCTGATTGTTATCTTTAATGATAGCAGCTCTAAATGTTATTGATAGGCGATAACCCCCCTGTGCTTGTTCATGCTGTGGCGTTCAGCAGCAGCATTGAGCTCCAGCAGTCAGGCGCTGCTGTGGGAAGACGTCCCAGTCCCCTTCGGCCCCTTCCCCTGCCATTCTCCCCACCGGTCACGCTGGTGGGTGCTGCTCAGCGCAGACCCCAGCCGGGAGCACCCTGGGTGCAGCGCTCAGGGTGCTCCCCCAGTTCCCCTTTGCCTGGCTTCGTCTACAAACCCCTAACGGGGCGCCTGCGACCCTACAGCCTGCCCTATGGCTCCGTTCCCAGTGGCGCCCGCAGGTTTGCTCCCTAAACCAGCGGCAGTTTGGGAAAATACCCGGTGCCACCGCTGGCACGGCTGATGCCCCGGAGCATGCCGCCGCTGTGCCGGCTGTCACTCACCCGCCGGCGGCCGGCTCTGAGCTTGCGCGTTCTCCCCTCCGCCTGTGCGTGGGCTTCGGAGCTCTTTAATAAAGAATAATAGCTCAGACCTGCTATGCCCCTGTGTTTAGCACAGACTAAATTTCTTCTAGCTGTGCTCCTGCTCACTTGGCAGCTGCCGGTGCTCAGCCTGGCCGGGCGCCCAGGCCGGTCTCTGCCGTGTGCTCTGAGCAGAGACACAACAAAATAAATCGGTTTCCTGGCCGGGGCGGGTAGGATAGCCCGTGTCGCACGCAGGACCCTTTCCCGGTGCCCGGCGGGCAGGGTCCCCGCGCCGGGCGGCACGAGAGCCGCGGTGCGGGCGGGCTGGCCGCCGTCGCAGTGCCACCGGGGAGCAGGTCCCCCCCACGCCAGGCCCCCGCGGCGATCCCTTCGGAGCTCACCGCCGAGCGTCCCTTCCTCTCGGCCGCTCGGAGATGAATGGCCGTGAGCTGCAGAGGCTGTCAGGGCCTCGCTGGGAGGAAGCAGTTTGGGGCTTTTGTTTGGTTCTGTTTCCTCCCGCAATGACTATTCCATATGTCAGTGGATAATGAATGAAGGCGCGTTGAGTGCTCCTCGGTGAGCCGGCGGCTGTTCCAAGCCCACTTCCCTCCTCCGCAGCGCAGCTGACCCGGGCGGGGGGGTGCAGCGGCTGGCCGGGCTGAGGGAGCTCTTCTTTCAGTAGCTGATTAGCCAAGAGAGAGGAAAAAAAAAAAAAAAAAAAAAAAAAATCCTGCAGAATCTGCTGCTGGCAGACAGCTCCTTCAACTCATCGCTCCGTGTGTGTGTGTGCGTGTGCGTGCGCTTCCCGACCTGCCTGGCTCCAGCAGATGCTCCAGGCTTCCCACTCGCCGGCTGCATTAACCGCTTAGCAAATCTCCCCCGCGAGCGTGTCTGGCCGGGCAGCCGCGCGTGCTCGGCCCCGTCTGACGGCCGCGAAGGTGCGAAAGGAAGGGCCGCGAGGAGACTGGGATTCGGGCTCGGAGCAGGAAGCACGGTGGCAGTGCCGCCAGGATGGAGCTGAGCACGTCGGAGCCGGGAGAGGAGGGACCCGAGGGGTGCTTTGCCACCAGCCTGGTGGGCTTGGCCTCTCTCTCCGGTGATGCGGGAGGAAGGTTGGGGCTCCTTTGCTCCGCTCTCTGCCCTCACAGCTCTGCAAAAGCTCACGGGTGCCCCGGGGCAGAGCCTGGAGGGGCTCCAACCCCAGCCTGGTGCTCCCAGACTCTGCGCCCCACCATAACCACCACTGCACCCTGAGCCGGGGAGCCCCCCGCCCCAGCTTGCCCAGGCGAAGCACATGAGAGCAGGTTCGCGAATCATCCTGGCTGCTCAGCAGGCAGGTGTTTCTGCTGCTAAATTCAATACTTTTTCTTTTCCTGCCCTTTTCTGTTGAGGGGGAGGCACATCCTAGTGTTGCTGTGTCCTTTCCAAAATGCGCCCGTTCCATCTCGGGGAACACTGATGGGCCATGGTTGTTTCATACGCTGATAAGGGAGTAGGGCATGGAGATTTAGAGAGAGCTTCAAATCCAGTGAAGAGATCGCCCTAACCCGCATTTACCTGTGCTAAAGGATCTGGCTGTAGGGGTAGCACGGGCTCCTCCGTGCCTTCCTGGGCTCCCAAGGAATCAGTCGCTGACAGAAACAAAGTTCTTGGAAAGTACGCGGTGGAAGTGTCTGCTGCTGTGCTCGGCATCGGGAAGAAGTTGGAAATGGGATGCAAGAAGGAAAGCACTGAAAGCTTCGTTACAGCCCGTCAGTGAGGTCCTCCAGCTGCAGTGCCATGCCCCATTTCCATTATTCCGTTTTGAAAAGAGGTAGGGAGAGAAAAAGGAGCTCCAGAGATGGATAGTGGGGATAATTGGTGGCCTGGGGGGAATCTACAGATGAAGAGATGTGAAAAGACAAGATTTGTGTAGTTTGGAGGCGAAGCGGAGTCTGAGAGGACACAATAACAGGATGTAGAAGGTAGCACGGGGGGATATTTGACAAGATGAAACGGCATCGGATTTAAAACTGAAATGGCAGGAGAGGGACACGCACACCATGCGGACAGATTATCTTACACACCGCTGGCCTGTGGATTTCATGGCCACGAGGTGCCGGTGGTGCCAAAGGCTTCGCAAACATTAAGGTTTGCAGATACTAATGTGAATAACAAGAACATCTGGAGCTACAGCGTTTTAAAATAAAATCGACGCTCTCGGGACCTTGTGGATCAAAGCCTGGTCCCTAAGCCATGCGCCCTGGCAAGGGTCCCTGCCTGCTGCCCGGGGGCAGCTGGTGCTGCTGGGCGGTGGGAGCCTCTGGAGCAGGCTTAGGCGATGGGATGAAAACAGCAAAAGGCAAAAGACGGGGTTGTCCGGGAGCCATATCACCTTCCTGCTCGGAGGAGGGGAGGGAGGTCTCCGCAGTGCTGTTGGCAGCGATCTTCTCTCCAGCCAGACCCGACCAGTCTTTGGTCAGGTGCCACCACCGAAGGTGGTCTTCCCCGCTGACCGGGGCGTTTGGAGTTCTTGTGGATTTCCCAATAAAAGGCATCGTACAGGCTAGTGTAGAAACCTCAGCTGCTGCACTTTCTGCTTTAAGTGCCAGCTGGACGGAGACGGAGAGGCCCCAGCCTTGCTTCATGCCCCTGCCTGCCATCTTTCCCTGCTCCCCACTAAAGAGGTGGGAGGTTTTGGGACCGACCCCGTGCCTGCGTTTTGGTGCTCGGTGGCCGTCCTCGGGGCCCGTGCGGGACGGCAGGGCTCACCCGGGAGGGGAAACGTCCACAGCAGCGAGCGGCTCGGGCACTCGCTGGGGTTTCTAGCGTTTGCAGCCAAAATAGAAAGTTTCCGTGCGCTGCGTGTGATGGAGGGTGGGGGAACCAAGGCTGGAGCTGCCGGACTGCCAGCGCAGAGGCAAGCCCGTTCCCCGTGCTGCTGCCGGCGACGGGTCGGCCCTCGCCGTCCATCTCCCGGCTTCATCCTGGCCTCGCCGGGCTGGCGCGTGTGGATGGAAAGTGGGCTGGCTCCACGCAGCCCCTTGGCGTGGGACCGTCCCCAGCAGGCTGGCCTGGCGAGGGTTTCTCTCCAGGTCGGGATTAGGAAGACCTCAAGGTCCAGGCGAGGCTGGTGGAGAGCAGAGGGGAAAGCCACCAATTAACGGGTGCTGATACAACCGTAAAAAAAAAGAGCTAAATTACTCTGTCTTTTGGCTGCCCCAAACTTGATATTTAAAGCATTTGTAAAGCAGCTCAGTTGGGGCAGGAAAGGCTTTTTCCTTCTGGAAGGAATGACATCACCGAATATAGTTAAACGATCAGGTCCCTGACCCAAAGAGAGCGAGAAACCCACAACAACTTTCGCCTGATGAGTGGAAACTTTTCTTTCTTTCTTTCTTTCTTTCTTTCTTTTTTTTTTTTTCCATTTGCTTTCCCCCTCTGCGTGCTGGGTCTGCCCACTCTGCTGCGGCTCAGCTTACGGCCCGTCCTTTCCAAAGCGAGCTGACGTCTCTCCGAGCAGGCTCCTGTGATCGGGGCAACCTGGGAGCTGAGGGGGGGCTCGTCTGCCTCTACCCCACGCTTCGCCCTGGTCCAGGATCCTGCTGGGAACTGAAAGGTTGTGCTCGCGGCACAGCACGGCAGAGCGTCGCGCCGAGGCTGCCGCCGCGGCGTGAACTCACCGCTGCCGACAGCGCCTGCTCGGTGGGGTCGAAGTTGCCTTTTGGCGGTGCTGTCTGCATCCCGTTTTCCCTCCCGAGGCCCGGCCGCAGCATCACGTTCCCTTCGCATGGGGCTGCCAACTGCTCCGTTGGCAGTGCGGGCTCCCTGCCAGGTACCCACAGCTTCCTCGAGCAGGCAGCAGAGGCAGGAATCGGCCTGCCTGCAAATCCAGGACGGATAAGGCTGAGTATTTCCCTGGCCCCAGATTAGGTAGAGGAGTCTTGCACCACCTCTCCTGCTCTGGACAGCATTGTCTCGGGGGAACTCGCACCACGGACCCCCCAAACTCGGCATGACCCGGACCGTTCGTGCTGTGCTCTGGCTGCCCGCAGCGCCTTCCACCAGCCTTGGCATCCAGAGAGGCAGCGAAAGGCGCGCCAGCGCTCCTGGCTCTCTGTTCCCGCAAGGATGGCAAGTGCAGCCTGCTCTCCCCTCCCTGCCTTCACTGAGTGACTCTGATCCCTCCACTGACTCGGCTGGCAGAGCCTTCCCTCCGGCAAGCCAGGGATCCTGGTTCTAGTTCAACCAACAACTTGTCTCCTTCTGGAGGAGCGGCCCGTCTGCGTGCCTCGGAAGCGTGGCCCTCGGCCAGAAGCGTGGGCATTTGCCGCCGGGCAGGGACCTGCGCGGCAGCCCCGGCGCTGGGGTCACTGCTCCGCTGCCCTGAGCTCGGGAGCTGGCCTCGGCCTCCCTCCTCTTCAGGCGGAGGGGTCCGGGGACATGTGCATCTCCAGACCTGAATCGCTGGCCGCTGTTCCAATGTCCCACTTCATTAGGCTCGGCTCCGCTCTGGGTACTAGAGAACGTGCAGAGGAAGCAGGAGGCTGCTTGGCCAGTTCAGGGGACCGGGGTGGGTTGGTTTGTTAGTCCAGGGCTAACGCTCCAGCCCAAAGATTATTTTCCTCAAGCCATAACGCGCCGAGCAGATACTTGCTGCCCGTTTAAATGGGAGGTGCTGATATTTGCTAACAGAGACGCACGCATCTCCGGCGGGGAAGGCTTTGCAAATCTATTTTCCGCTCCTGGCGACGGTGTCCAGTGCTTCTTGCCCCAGTGCCCACATTTGACCCCGCATCTCCTGCTCGTCCGGTCCTCGCTACCGTGGTGCCTGTTGGCTGAGCATGGTTTTGCCTGCACTGTCCGGTGCCTGGCGCGGAGGCAGGCTGCCCTTTGTTGGAGAGCTTGCGGTGTAAACCGGAGAGCTCGTGGTCTAAACCGGCACCCCTCCGTGCAGCGCCTGCGGGGATAGGGCTTGTGCATTGATCTCACCCGGAATTTTGTTTGGCTTTTACAGCCCCCAGCTGTGTCGGTGGTGTCAGGGAGCTATTTGGGAAGATTCCTGGGTTTGCTGTGGTGACCGTTGATTCCTAAGGTAGCGCTCAGAAATGTGGGTTTAAGTGCGTATACATATATATGGAAGGCTCTTTGCAAACCAATATTTCACTGCCAGACTTGGGGCTGACGGCTGGCTCCCGAGGGAGCTTCGGAGTGGCCTGTGCCCGCGAGGATTCCTCTGAGCACACGTCAGCTGGGTGTATCTGAAAACTTAGATCTGAGGCCAGAAAGGAGATACTTTGGAGTTGGCAAGAAAGGAGAAGTATCCAGACAGTCCGGGCTGTTGGGAAGAGGTGCATGACTCAAGTGAAAAACAGCCCGAGCACCCTTATTTTCCTCAGATGTGTACTGTCGAGCGTGGACGGGCAACCTGGGGGCAAGCAGGGCATGGGAACAATTATTTGGACTTTGGACTTGCCTTCGGAGAGCTGTGCTCTCAGAAGGCTTTTAACATATTAAAAAAAAAAAAAAAAAAAAAAAGCCTGTTGAACTCCCAAGCCATAAACAAGCTTGACAAAATAGCTAATAATTCAGTGCCAGCCAAAAACTGCCAAAACGAACCAAAAAACAAGTGCTGATCGACCTCGCTACCCTGGTGATGATTTCTTCCTTGACGCTGCCTAAAGGCGATACAGGGGCACTGGTAGCAACAGCCAAGTTGAAAATTTGGCCTGGTTGGTTTTGGTGGGGTTCTTCAGCCGTGAAGCACACAACGGTGATGCCGGAGGAGGGGAAGGGATGTGGAAGTCATCCAGCCCGCTGTGGGACAATCCTTGGGATTTGCAGCTACAGCAGACCTGCGTGCAGCAAGCACACAGCGTTGCTTTTAAGTCGTGGCAAAGGGAACTCTGTGGATGCCTGGTGAATTAAAATCCTCATTCAAAGCCAGCCAGGTCAGTTTATAAATTCCTAACTGTCTCCTGGGGGAAAGGCAGGAGACCTGCACTCAGCAGGCAGAGCATTTAGAGCAGAGCTCGCAGGTGAGGAGGACGGGTCACCTCGGGGTTGAGACGCTGCCCTGGGAGCTGGAGCGGTGAATTCGGCCGATGGTGTTGGTCTGCCCTGGGCTTCCTGGGGAAAGGGCGAGGTGGGAAAAGGGCTTTCCCGTGCAAAGCCTGCACCTCCTTTCCCCATCACGGAAAGGGTGCTAATGCTTCCCCGGCCTCTTGCCTCTTCTCAGGCTGTCTTTGGGGCCAGATGTTTCTCACCTGTGGTCGCTGGGTGCTGTCTTAATCCCAGTAACGGGTGATCCAGAATCAGGGAAGCTTTAGCTCGGCCGCTTTGCCGTGTCCTTGGGGCAAAGAGTGCCAGCTCTGCCCGGCACAGGCTGCTGTGTGCCCGGCGCTGGGCAGGGATGCTCCGTCGCTGCTCCGTCACCTGTGGGCTGGGGGCAACGCAGCTGCTCTTAAGTCCTGGGCTTGCAGACCTGAGTCCGGTCCTTCCTTCCTCTCGCTCACGGTGCTCTCACAGGCTGGCCTCGCTGGTTTTTTAATTTTTTTTTTCATCTATCCCTATCCAGTAGCACAACTTGTCCAAAAAAACACCGCTCAACTTAACTTCAATTCCTGGAAAAACTCTGGAACAAAATAATCAAGCCCTTTGCAAACCTCTGGAAGATAGCGAGCGGACTTGTAACTGCCAACATAGACAAGTCTGTCAAAACAATCTCACTTCCTTCTGCAACAGGGGAGCGACGTCTGAGCGGGGCAGGGCGGTAGGTGTCGGTGGCAGGAGCCTCGGGAGCCTGCTGGCATTGCCTCCTGTCTCTTTCTGTGCTTTCGTGGGAGAGTCCAGGCGACACTTTGGCACGTGGGTGCCCAGCTGGCAGTGACTGTTCGTGGGGCATCGGCATCCAGGATTCGTGGGGAGGCCGGCGGGGTGCATTCGCTGGTCCCGCTGAGGTCTGCGCTTGTCTGTCACCTGCATCGTGACTTTTATGAATGACCTGCATGGTGGAGCGGCTGGTGTGCTTGTTAAAAGACACATTGGTAAATGGGTAAGGAGTATGGTGGAGGACAGCAACTACCCAGCTGTACCACTGGGGAGATGATGTCCTGCGAAGGAGAAGGCAGGCTGATCACGAGTGACAGCATCGCGCTGTTGTGAAAAAAGTGAATGCTGAGCAAAGCCACCGGAGCAGGCTTCTGCTGCGGCACCCGCGCAGCATCTGCTCTGCTCAGCGTGGACGTGGTCTTGGCTGGAAAGGGAGTCCTGCTTCCGTGCTGCTCCTCAGGAGAACGGGGCCCTAATCGGAGAGCACGAAAGCAAGCACTGAGAAGTTCTCCCTTGGGTTGCGATCGGAGGTTTAGCCTCAAGAAGAGATGTCTGAGAGCCAATGTCCGGTGTTCTGCTCCCCAGTACAAGAGAGACATGGACTGACTGGAGCGATTCCAGCACAGGGCCACCAAGATGCTGAAGGGACTGGAGCATCTTCCATACGAGGAGAGGCTGAGAGGGCTGGGACTGCTTAGCCAGGAGATAAGGATGTCCTCCTCCATGTGTGTAAATCCCTGATGTGAGGGAGTGAAGTCAAGGGAGCCCGGCTCTTCCCGGAGTCCCCATGGCCGGGGCAGGGGGGAAAGGGCATAAATTAAAACCTGTGGAATTCCATCAGAACATCAGGAGACACTTGTTGACTGTGAGGATGAGCGAGCACTGGCACAGGTTGCCCACAGAGGTGGTGGAGTCTCCATCTCTGGGTGTATTCAGAAGTCATCTAGACACAGTTCTGGGCAACCAGCTCCTGGTGACCCTGCTTGAGCAGGGGTTTGAACTGGGGATCACGCACAGTGTGCCGGGGCTCAGCATCCCTCCGGACAGTCACCGGGGACGAGGGAAGGGACCCCTCCCTAGAGAAGGGGCTCTGCCTGCTTTTGGGAGAGCGCGTGGGCTGTCAGCACCACTCTGCAGAGGCAGGAGCTGTCCTGAGAGCAAAATCCGTGGCTCTGCATCCCTTGGGGACGGTTCTTCCCCAGTCAGAAACACAGAGCCCGTCCAGGAGGGGGGGCAAAAGGTTGGACCCTCGAGTGGTCCCTGAGCTGAGCCGGCTGCGCTCCGGCCCCTGCAGTAGCCGCGCCGCCGGGGCCCCCGGCGCGGTCGGAAGCGTCGGCCTGTGCCTGCGCTCGCCTCCGGGTCTCGGCTGTAACTCTAGAGCGTGTGGAGCCGCTGCCGAGCGCCTGTTTGTGTGTCCGGGAACCACGCGTCGCTTTGCTCTGCAGCCAAACGCCGTTAATGGCTTCTGCCGGCTACCGAACCGACAGCTGCCAGAGGACTTGGCCTCGGCCCCCCGCTCCCAGAGCGTGTCCCCGCTTCCCTCTGCATCCCACCCCAGCTGCAAGGCTCGCTCGCAGCCTGTGCTCTGGCAGCGGGGCTCTTTCTCATGTTTCCTAAGCTCCGGAGCGATCCCTCTTTGTTTAGGAAAGAGCCTCTCCCGATGGCCACCGTGTCTTGAAAATCGCTCATGGCCGAGGCGAGCCGGCGAGCCGGCCGCTGCCCTTCGCCCGGGCTGGGGGTCCTGGCTCTCTGCATCCCGCCTGCCGGCTCTTGGGGAGCAAACTGACCCCGAACCCCCTTTTCCTTCGCCTGCCCCTGCACGAGTTCGTCCCATCTCTTTCCTCTCCCAGCGTCAGGTTTTCCTACCACATCGGGTTTTCCCATTACGCGTTACTGAGGCGTGGTGGATGTGGGTGACAATCAGACACTTTATTTCAAAGGGGCGCGAGCCCATCTGCCTCCAGGAGGAGAGCGTCCTGCCCCTCCGAGGGGCTGCCCCGAGGGTCCGACCCCTTTCCGGAGCCGGGCTCGGATGGCGGGAGGGGGAGGAGATGCGCCGAGACCTGGCTTTGGAGGAATGTCTCTTTATGGGACTTGGGAGTCATTAAAACCTGTCTTGCTTGTTGCTTAATGGCTGAGGCTTGCGGACGGCAGCCCCGGCGCGGCGGAGGGAGGCAGGGGTGGGTGGTGGGCTTCCAGTGTGCTTTGGGGAACAGCGACCCGCACCGCTCTGCGATGCAGGAGCTGTGGCATCGCAGCCCCTGCCTGGAGCTTTCTGTTTCCCCGAGGTTCTCCCGGGCTTGGGCTTTGCCCTCAGAGAAAGAGAGGTCCTGTGCAGTTCAAACCACACAAGTCCCATCAGCTGGAAACAACTCTCTGGGCTGTAGTGAAGCGGGTGCGAATGACGTGACCTGGGTCTGTGCGCTGCGGTGGGGAAGGCTGGGCCGTTGCCGTGAGGATGGAGGAGAAGTCCTGGCCCCTTCCAGGAGGCTGGCGTGGTGCGAGGAGGCTCCGGTGCCTCTGCTGCGGCTCAGGAGGCCGGCGGGGCTTGTGCCGAGAGCCAGCCGGGAACACCACGAGATCCTGGCTGCTGTGCTCGGGACACACACTATTTACTTCTTCATTTAAGGGAAATTGCAAAATGAAAGCCTCCCCTTCCGTGGTGGGAGCTTAGAGAGCCGAGCAGGGTCGTCAGCGCAGACCCTGTGTTTCCCTGGGCAGGGCGGTTGCTTTCTGAAGGTGGGGAGAGCAGCAGCATTGCACATCGCTTGTGCTCTCTGAAGTGCAAATATTTTATCTGTAAGGACTGGAAGAAGGGTTCTGGGCTACGGTAACAGAGGCTGCACCTCATCTTGCCCTTTGCTAAGAGTCAGGTGGCCAGAGACTCCAGGAGAAGCTGCGCTGTAGAGCTGTGATGCTTTTTGTGTGCCCTTTTTTTCCACAGGTCACTCCAGGGATCTTTGTCATTTTACTGCTCTCAGTTCGCTCGGCTCCGTGCTGTGCCCTCGGGAATCGCAGCGCAGCGATGTGCAGAGCTGCTGGGCGCACGACCCTGGTGCTGTCCTGCTGGGAGCTGCTGCTCGCGCTGGGCACAACCGAGACAAACCCCTGCCGTCCGCAGCAACGCGATCCGGTTTGGGGGTGAGGGCAGAGCCCCCCGTGTGCCTGCGGGCTGGTGGGGGCTGCAGGACGGCGTGGCTGCAGGCAAGGACCAGGGCTGCAGTCTGGCCTACGGGGACCGTGACCAGCCTCCGAAGGGGGCTCGGATCAAACGTGCCTGGCGTTGGCCCCATCCCTCCTCGATGCTCTCCAGTGTGTGACTAAACCTGTGATACGGCCGGGACAGTACGGAGAAAACCATCCCGTGGGGCAGGAGGAAAATAGAGCTGGGGAGGCTTCTGAACAGGACAGCCCTGCGCTTGTCAGAGCTGTTCCTCCCGCTGTGCGATGCGGAGAGGGAAGCTGGCACGGCACGGGACGTGGAGCCTTCTCTGCTCGCTCCCGACTGCATCTCCCCACCTACAGAGCATCACCTCTAGAGATGCCGAGGAGCTGCCCGGGCCTTGCCCAGGGCTGGCGGCGATCGGTCAGTTGTATCACGCGTCCCTGATTTTGGCCGGGCTGCGGTACCTCCCTCTGCTTTCTCTCCGCCACCCGGCAGGAAATCTCTCTTTAATAGGCTATTCAGGGGAACGGGGCCGTGTTTTCCTAAGCAGGAGGAATGTTGACATGGAAGACTCTGCTCTTTCTTTCTGGCAGGTCCCTGGGAGCAGCGGTGCTGGATTGCGTGCTGCTCCTGCTGCGCTGGCTAATCCTTCCTTGGGCTGCGGAACGGGGCTTGGGCGAGGAGGGGGAGTTGGGGGGGGACGCAGGTGCGTATCTAACGTGTTGGAGGGGGCGGCCAGGCGAGAGGGGCTCTCTGCCACCTCTGCCAGACCCACTGCCCGTCGTTCTGCGGGGAGGGCTTGCGCAGGGTTTCCTTTCATCCGGGTTTAGCTCTGCTCCCAGATGCTTGGGAGAGAGGGTCCCGGGAGGGGTTTGCCGGGCATGATTAAAAACAGCTGGAGGACAGAGCCCGCCTGTGTCTGGCGTACTCCCTCCTCCAGGGGAAACTTGGCATAAGGGACAGCAGGGGCATCTCTGAGCTCACCGAGAGCAAGGAAAACCATCGCTCCGCGGTGCAACTCGTGCTCTTTGGAAGCGGGGGCTGCGCATCCCCAGGATGCCGCTCTCCGGCCGTCCCAGGCTCATGGCCCCGTCGCCCCATCCCTCTTCCATCCCATCCCCCTTGCCCTGCTTGGGAAGGCGCCGAGGCAGGGGGGCCTACGGTCTGCCTTTACATCTCATAATCTTTTAACGAGCTGGGCCTGCTCTGCACAGAAGCGAGATGTGGGCGGCTCCTTTATAAGGCAGCACTTAGCCGCGGGGAGGGGGAATCTGTTCGCAGGCCAGCGCGAGGTTTTGGCATCCCAGCGAAGGACGAGGCAGCACCTCCAGGGCTCCAGCGCTTCTTCGGGTCCGCAGCCCTCGGCATCTGGAAGCGGCAGAGGGTGCAGTGGGTGCCTCTCGCCCTCCCTTGGTGCTGGGCTTGTTTGTGGGGCGGCTTGTAAATCTGCTTAACCACAGGTTCCCCCGCAAAGCGACTACTTGCTGTGGTTTCTCTTCCCCCAGCTCTGCTGGTGGATCTCCGTGGCCTCCCTTGCCAGACAGCTGCTCCCCGCTTGGAGCTGAGCTGAGCCGAGCTGAGCTCCTCTTTGCCGCGCTGGCCGGTTGCCCACTGGGCCAGAGAAGACCACGGCTCCGGGCTGGCCGCTGAAGCGGGACCTTTCCAGACCTACCTGGTTCGCTCCTGAGCTCTGCCAGTAACGTGCCAGTAAACACCAGCCCAGGGCAGGGTGGGGAGTGGGGGGCTCTGGACCGTATTTGGCTGCGCAGCATCAGCCCTCGTGGCAGCAGCAGCAGCAGGTCCTCCCAGCCCTCGGTTCTTAACGGGGAGGGCAGAGTGCCCAGGAAGAGAGGGGGATGCCTGTGCCCCGCCCCCCCAACCCCAGGAACAGCTCCCAAGGTGTCGAGAATGGAAAAGTCTGACCACGGTCAGAGCAAAGGGGACCTGCCAAAATTAACAGTTGATTCGGGTTTGCGGGAGCAGGAGCCAAAACGCAAGGAATCTTGGATTCGAAGAGGGAAACTTTTTCTGTGGGCAGTAAATCAGCACGGAAAGATTGGAGGTGGGGAGGGAGGGGGAGACCGGCCCCTGCACGCTGCAGCCGCTGGCAGCGGGCAGAGGTGCGAGCGTGGGCCGTGGCCGTGGCCGGTCCCAGGACGGTTCTGCTCCCCGTGGGGAGCTGCCCGAGCCAGTGGCTTGGCTGCAGCCACCATGGTGGGTTTTGCTGCTGTTCTTTGCGTGGCCTCCTGGGATGGCCGTGGAGGAGCAGCAGCGAGGTAGGTGGTGTGTTTGGGGACGAGGTGGGCTGATAAAATGCCGTTTGCCACGAACAGGCTCTTTTCTGCCTCCTCCAACAGAGTTTATCTTCTGGCATGTGCTGTTGGTGAGAAAGGTCGAGTTGGGAAGTCCCAGGACTTTCGCTGCTGGCTCATCCCAAAATGCTTCCGACCTGCCGGCCGAGGAGAGCTTCCTGGAGGGGTGGCAGGAGCCTGGACCCAGATCTGCACTGACTGGGGCAATATTTCAGCTATCTTAGGGAGGTTTATAGTCCATTCTGTCGGATGTGTGGCAAATTTCAGCTGTGCTGCTGGGCCCATGTGGGTGCAGCAACTTGCAGGCTGCCATCCGTTGTCATGTGAGCCCACGTTTACTCTGAAACCTAGTGGTTACCATCTAAATTGCTTGGGACACGAGCTTTCCATCCTTGTGGGAGGAGAAGGGTCTCTCTGGGGTGTCGTCCCCCATCACTGAACCCCAGAATGGCTGGGGGTGGCAGGGGCTGCTGGAGCGTGTCTGGTCCAACCCTCTGCTCGGGCAGGGTCAGCTGGAGCAGGCTGCCCAGGACTGTGTCCAGGCAGGTTCCGAATATCTCCGAGGATGGAGACTCCACCCCAGGCCAGAGCTTGACCACCCTCACGGTAAAAAAAGTGTCTTCTCGTGTCCGGGTTGAATTTCACGTGTGTTCCTTTGTGCCCACGGCCTCCTGCCTTGTCAGCGGGCACCACTGAGAAGATCCCGGCTCCCTCGTCTTTCCTCCCGCGCGTAGGCGTGATCCCCCCTGCCCCTTCCCAGCTCTGTGCAGGGGGAGGACGGGTCAGTCCTGCCTCTCCAGGTGCAGAGCAGGGTAAAAGGCATCGGCAGGAAGGCCACCGGCAGCTGGGTTTGCTAAAGAAAACACCCCTCCATAAATCAGGGAGAGCCGTGGCTGGGGGAGGGCACCGTGCAGCCTCTGCCTTCCCCCTTCCAGCCCACGAGCAGGGGAAGCCAGCGAGCGCTTTCCCCCTCATTAACCGCTCCGCGGTTCCCGCGTTCGGTGCAGGGAATCCCAGCCCACCTCCCTCCGTCACCCTCCGCGCTCCGGCTCCCTCTGCGCCCCGTCCCTGCCGGGGGCAGCAGACGGATGCTGCCGCAGGGCCGCGTCGGGGCAGGAGGCAGGAGGAGCCCAGGGCTGACGTCCCGTTGCCTTCCCCACCGGTCTGCACCCCCTTGCCCCTTCGGCTTCACCGTTGGCCACTGGTGAGGAAGATGAGGGCCAGGGTGCTCCCGTGCTCCTCGGCAGCACGAGTGCCAGCAGCACCCTTAGGCACGGGCACGAATCCAAGGTGGGGGGGGGGCTGCAGAAGCTGCTGCCCCCCGCCAAGACCACCCTCAGCCTGCGCCCCTGCCCGCTGCCCAGCCAAGCTGCCGCTCGTCCCCTGCACCGCAGGAGGGCCGGGGTGAGGACACGGGGTGGTGGTCCATGGCTCTCTGCTCCTTGCTGGGAGCAGAGCCCCTGCCCTGCGGGGAAGGAGGGTCCCTGGCAGAGCTGCCTGCTGCTGCCCAGCTCCGGGGCTGGGGCCGTGGCAATGCCACGGCTGCCCTGCCTTTTGGGAGGAGGTGACCTGTGCTAGGAGGACCAAAAGACCCAGAGGTCCGTCCGTCTGTCCCATCAAGAAGGGCTGGAAGTCTCCAAGTCCTGCTTCTAGCCCTGTGCTCCGCTCTGGGCTTCCTGCCTGGATAGGAGACCCCCCCCCCCAGATCCCCCAATTCCCATTGTAGCCGCAGGCTGACCTGCTGTCGCTGGCCCAGCGTGCCCTGCGCAGGCCAAGGGAGTCACGAATTTATTCTGAATCGTGCTGCCCTGTGCCCTGCCATGCAGTCCGGCTCAGTTTCTGGGCAGGAGCAAAGATCTCCGAGCCGAGCTGTGGCAGGAGCTCATGCTCCCGGGCACGCGTTCCCACCCCAGCCTTCGGAGGAGACCCGGCCTCGTGCAACAGAGGGAAACTGAGGCAGGCGGGGATGACGGATCGTGTGGGAGGTCTCGTCCGCTTCGGGTGGCCTCCGAGCCCCGGGGCCCTGCTCTAAGCTCTTTGTTGTGGGATGTCCCATCTGGGCACTGGAAGTGAAGGGGATTTGGCTGACGGAACTGGGGACCCGCGTGTCCCTGCCTGCTGGGACCCCTCGTGCCGGTTCCCCGTCCGTTGCCCCGACCTGGCTCGTCTCCCCGCTCGCTCGCCCTCCTCCGTGGCTCCTGGCTGCTCCCGCAGCCCCTTCCCCATCCCGCTCGCTCCAATTGGAGCTGACGTGCTCTATTTGTCAGAGATAAAAAATAGCGGAGGAGGAATGGAAAGACAGGAGGCACAGGAAAGCAGTTTGGTAGTTAGAGACAGAGGAACAGAATTAACGTGCAGTGGGGGATTTGGAGCGAACACTGCATGCATTGTAATCTGATAGGGGCAAGGGAAAAAAGAGAGACCGAGAGAGAGAGGCTGACCCCGAATCCCCGGGGGAGACGCGGGGAGAGCAGGAACGAGGAGAGAGTGAAGGATTCCAGAGGTGGACTGGCTTCCTCTTTCACCAGACAGACACAGGGGAGACGGGCAGGGAGCCAGCAGCGTACCTGCACTTCCCATCTGAGCCATTGACAGCTGGAGCTGCTTTGGGAGGGGGCTGAGGAGGGGGGGGGGCAGCGGCGGTGGTGGGGAGGGGGGCACGCAGGCCACTGTCGGGGACGGGGAGACCGAGCAGCATGAACCAGGAGCGATGGCCGCTGATGGGGAGCCGAAAAATTGGATTAATATAAAATAGTGGGGGGGGGGGGTGAGGGGGTCCCAGCTCCCCCGTGCAGCCCCCCGGGGCTCCTGCCCCGCTCGGGGCTGGGGGGCTCGGGGCGGCACCTGCCCCTGCGCAGGGGAGCGCGGCTGGTGAGTCCCAGCTGGCAAGCATTCAGCCAGGAGGGCAGGCAGCGGAGCGAGGCAAGGGGGAGGGTGGAAAAGAAAAAAAAAAAAAAAGAAAAAAAAAAAGCTAACAGCAACTAAATCAGAGGAAGAAAGGCCTGCCGAGCAGTACCAGCGGGGTCACATGTGTTTCCTGGCAGCCTCGCAGGTGCTAAGCAGGGATGCAGGCAGGGAGCACCTTGTGATGGATCATGTGGTGAGTGCGGCAGCTCATTCCCCCAAGCCTGGGGACAGGTAGTTGTGAGTGGGGGGCTCGCCTGGGCCAGGTTTGCTGCTGCTGCTGCTGCGGACACGGGACCCCTCCGAGGGCCGGTGGCACGAGCGGCGAGGTGCCCATGGTGGGACAGCCCACGGAGGCTGGGAGCCAACGGCGGCGGCAGGAGGGCAACCATGTCCATTCCCACGTATTCCCAGCCCGTCTCGCTCCCCGGCACGCAGCTCCACGGCGAGACCGGGCAGGGGAAGGCAGCATGCCGGTCGAGAGCCAGGGCTCCGTCTCCCGTCCCCAAATTGCAGGGCACTGATGTGACAGATGCATTCAACACGTCCCAGAGCGAGGTGCTGTCGCACCGACTACTTTCAGGTGCTGAGCTGGCTCGGCAGCGTCTTCCCTGCCTTCCCTAGCCCTGGCTGCCCTGATGCGCATCCTAAAACCTTGGGGTACCTGCAGCCTTGCAAGAGGGGGATTATGGAGGCACGGCCCCGCTCGTTCGGGCTGGAGGACTCCAGCACGGTTGCATCACTCCACGCAGTGAATGACAGAGATGCATCAGCCCGGGGGGGGGTTCATTAGGGGCTGCAGACCTTTGCCATCGGGCACGAGGGTGGTGGCTGAGATTCTCCCTGCAGCGTGCCCTGGGGAAGGGTCCCGGCTGGGGGGGTCAGACCCCTCTCGCTCTCCCCGCCTCGGCGTGCACCGTCGGCCCTCCCTGCGCACGGGGGCTGTCCGAGTGGGAGAGCGTGGGGCAGCCGGCGTGGCTTCGGCCAGGCTGCTAGGAAGGGGCGAGCGGGGAAACAAGCCCGTTCTGCCCGTGGCCGCAGAGGGGAGAGCACGTCCGAGGGCGCAGCGCTCGCCTTGCAGCAGGAGAGGAGCGACCCACTGTCAGCCTTAGCCAGCAGCGGGAAATTTTCATCAGCGGAGGGCCCCCGCTCGCTCGGTGCAAAGCCAGAGCTCTGCCTCAAGCCGTAAACCAGGAGAGCCGCAGAGCAGTTGCTGTTTCGGACAGGGTTGTTTGGCAGCGGGGCTGACCACACAGGAGAGCACCCCGTCCCGTAGCGGCGTGAGGACGTGCCTGTCCCCGGTGCCGTGCGGCTTCCCGGCGGCGTGGGGGACACGGGAATGGCAGCATCGGCCTCGCCAGACTGGCCGGGCACGGCCCCCTCCCCCAGCCATCTGCGGGTTCCTGCAGGATTAAGCGGAGGAAATCTGGAATTGGGTTACTCTCAATATTGAACCTGCCATTATGATGTTTTTTATTTTGTTCTGTTCCGATCGAATTGGATGCAGCCTCCTTTTTAGCCCTTAATGGCTTGGCTTTGAGAATTTCCTTCAAAATTACACCACTGGCTTCCTGTTTTTAGAGCTCCCCGGAGCCCCGCAGCCGGGTGGAATAGCTGGGGAAATTGATCCCCGGAGCTGAGCTGGAGCGTTTGAGTCCTGCCGTGCCTGTGGGTGTGCGCGGGTGTGTTTGGGCTTTCTTCTCTTTCTTTTTTTATCGTTTCACTCGCCCCCCGGGGCCGAGGGCTGAGCGCTTGTAAACAGAGTTAGTGCGTGCCTGCGCGAGGAGAAAATCCCACCGACTGGCAAATCTGCAGCCGCGCTTTCCTCTTCTCACTGGGGTGCAGAGGCAGGAGGAGCCGGGGCCCCGGGGAGGACAGGCAAGGATGGCCCGGGGAAGGGCCAGGGCCCCCCCCAGGCACCACTGCTCCTGCCTCTGGAGCTGTCCTTGGGGCGGCGAGACCCATCTCTTCTTTCTGAAACCCGTCTGCACGCAAATCCATGCGCGCTAGCAGGCTGCGGGCTCTCTGGAGGAAACCGGACCCGCAACCTCAAATGCTTCATCCCTAGTCCTGCCCTGGTGCACGCAGGGATTTCCCCCAGTAGCAGGTTGTCTCTTCTCACTCCCGGTACCAGCGAACGCTGGGGAGCAGAAACAACTGCTTGGGGCTGTCTTGGAGCTCCGTGCGGCTCCCTCTGGCTGGCTCAGGCTGTATGTGTGACGCTGTGCCTCGCCTGCTTGCTGGGCTTAGCTTGCTGCATGTGCAATATGGTGCATTTGTCTTTCCAGAGGCTCCTGGAATCCTTCGAGCGGCCCCGGATGGCTGTCTGCTTTCCCTGGGTGGGCACGGCCGTGCCACCTCCACATTTCCGCCAGCCCGGCCCCTTCCCCAGCCAGCCCCATGCACGGCACAAGCCAGTGCCCAGGCTGGGGAACGTGTTGCTGGTTACTGGCGAGAGCTGCAGCCGCACCCGGATCCAGCTGCTCTCGGAGCGTGCCAGCTAACGCGGTACTTAGGTTGGTCACCACAGCTAGGCTTGCTGGAAAGCATTTTTCCAGGCTGCAGATCTGTGCGGCTTTCCCTAGGGATCCATCAGCAGGTAGAAGACCAGTAAGCAGTTAACTAGGGATCTGGAAAGGTGTTGGAGCAGAAAAGACCTGTGGCGTTGCTGCCCCAGAACATCCCAGCTCCCCAGCAGTGCTCCCCAGCAGCACACTCGGCTCCCCAGCAATGCTCCCAGCACCCCAGCAGCGCTCCCAGCTCCCCAGCAGTGATCCCAGCAGTGCTCCCAGCTCCCCAGGAACGCTCCCGGCTGCAGGACAGCACAGCCACCCCCCAGCAGCGCAGGCTCAGGGGCTGCCCCTGCCCGTGCTTTCAGAGCCCTGGCCCTGCTTTTTTCCAGCGGGCTCCAAGCGTGCTTTGGCTGCCGTCGAATGCGGCGAGCACCGAGCATGCAGCCGCTTCCTTTCCTTGCAGCTGAAGCTGTTGGGAAGGACTCTCTCTCTGGCATCTGGGGCTGGAGCTCTCCGGAGAGCAGCCGCTGCCTGCGGCCAGCACTGACCCCGTTCCCTCCCTGAGAGCCAGCCGAAGGGCTCCCCTCCAGCTGCTGCCCCAGCAGCTCCCCGAGGCATGGCTTTTGGCTCAGAGGTGACCGCCGGAGCTGTGCTGCTCCTCCAGCTTTCACCCTGCGATGGCAAAACTCTTCTGCCCCGATCCCACGGCTGTCGTCGCTGTGAGAGGACTCCATCCATCTGATGCGTCGTGCCGCACAGTCGGTCCCTCGTCATTGGGACAGCCCTGGCACTGAGAATACTCCTTGTCTGGAGCCATGCTTCCCCTTTCTGGTAAATGCAGGAGATAAAACAGGTTGGATTTGAACCCAGCCAGCCTGGAGCGTGCACGAGACAGACAGGTTTCTCCCTGGAGGAGGGCACGTTTCTGCAGCATCAGCAGTGCAGAGTGTCTGGGAAAAGCTCCCTAAGGGAGGTTTCATCTCCTTTTCCTTTCCCACTGGCACAGGCTGCCCGGAGAATTTGTAGCATCTCCATCCTCGGAGGTATGCAAACCCAGCTGGACACGGCCCGGTTGTCCCGTGGGGTCCTGAGCAGCCTGCTCCAGCTGACCCTGCTGCGGGCAGGGGGTTGGAGTGGACGATCTCCAAGGGTCCCCGCCAGCCTCGGCCATCCCGTAAATCCCCGCGCTTCCAGCAAGGTCACAGGACCCGTGCTTGTGCCTGGGCTTGGGCTGGCTCAGCCCACTGTGGTCGCTGCAGGACCTGCACCCAGCAGAGCTAAAGCTCCGGGACAGGATTTTTCCTGTGCTCACCGTGGCGGGGGACAGCTGGGCCCCTTTTGAGGAGCTGAAGAGCTTTTCCCTCTCGCCTTGCTTTTCCTCTCGCGTGCTGGCGGCCGACTGCGTCACCTCCTTTGGCGTCTCACCCGCTCATTCATTTTCCCCTTCGGCTTCTGGCCTTCTGCAAAACAGCAGGGAGAGGAAAACACTTCACAAGTCCGCTGGGCCGGTGCCCGGCGCTGCGGTGACAGGCACCGAGGGCCCGCGGGGATGCTCCCGAATTCTCTGAGCCCTTGGCAACAGAGCTGGGGGAAGGTGGGCGGCTCAGTGGTGTGAGGAGTGGGCTACAGACGGTGAACCGCGACTGCCACGGCTGGAGGGTGGGCAGGGACCTGCTGGCTCCCCGAGTGGTCCTGAGCCAAATGCTGTGGGGAGCAAGGAGGTCGGGAGAGGGGAAGGAGAGCCCGGGGAGCGATGCTGGGGGTCAGGAGAGGGAAGGGGTGCCCAGGGAGTGATGCCGGGGGTCAGGCGAGGAGAAGGGGTGCCCAGGGAGCGATGCTGGGGGTCAGGAGAGGGGAAGGGGTGCCCAGGGACTGATGCTGAGGGTCAGGAGAGGGGAAGGGGTGCCCAGGGAGCGATGCCGGGGGTCAGGTGAGGAGAAGGGTTGTCCAGGGAGCGATGCTGGGGGTCAGGAGAGGGGAAGGGGTGCCCAGGGAGTGATGCTGGGGGTCAGGAGAGGGAAGGGGTGCCCAGAGAGCGATGCCTGGGGTCAGGCGAGGGGAAGGGGTGCCCAAGCTCTGCTGGCCCTGCAGCTGGCCAGCCTCACAGCTCGGAGGGCTGCAGCACGCCCTGGGGCAGCTCTGTTTCCCCAGCCGCCAGAAAGGTGTGTTTAAAGACCCTTTTCCTTTCTTCTCCGAGACCTCTGTAAGGCTTTACTAGCTAACCTATAATTTTCACCTGCATTATTTTAATAGCTTGCCAGCTGCACGTGTTGCCGAAGGGCGACAGCGAAGGGGTTGGGGGAGGCGTATGGAAGCGATCGATTGGGAGCGGTGGCAGCCGTGCACAGTCCTCCCGTCCCGGGCGCAGTGGCGTGCGGGGACACGTGGGTGCTGCCGGAGGGGCTGCGTACCCCGTGCACTGCACTGCCAGGTCCCCGGTCTGCCCAGAGCTCCCCTGCGCACGGGAGTCACCCTCAACCTCTACGAACTCTCTTGTAGTTTAGCTCTGGTGTTTCTGCTTGGCTGGCACGCGGTCCATGCGGCTCAGCAGCATTCGGAGGGGTCCGGGAGGGAGATGATGAGAAGGTGGGCTGGGTGTAGTGGGAGGCATGGGGAGGGCAGGCAAGAGATGACACCCTCGGCGATCATTTGGCTAACAGGTATGAAAGTGCCGTAAAGCTGCTCTGCTGGCAGCGGGTCCCGGGTCTCTGCTGTTGGAGATCATTGCCAGGACATCCCAGTCGCTCTGGGGAACACGGGTCAGCAAGGGTACGGCCGCGATGGGCAGAAAGATCCTGCAGCGGGGCTGGCGGCAGCTCCGTCTCGGGCTGCTGCTGGTGCTGGGGAGTCCCGGGTCCGCGCCGGCTCGGGGCTACATCTGGAATTCGGAGGGGTGCGAAGCCCGCGGTGGGTTGTATCCCCAGCCTGCGCCGTGGGCTGGGTGAAGTTTGCTTTGCGAGGGCTGTGACGGAGGCGGCATTCATTCCCGGTTGCACAAGGTGGAGCGGCTTACTGGGAAACATCTTGTCTCTCCGCTGGCAGTAGTTTTGATGAGCATTTCTGCCCGGAGGCGAGGAAGGTGGAGGGAAACAGACCGGTGCCTCGCAGCCTCAGCCTCGTGTGCCGTTGGACCTTGGGGCAGCACCGTGGTGGGAGGCTGCGGGCTGGTTCCTGGGCAGCAGTTGTCCTGCAGTGCCACGTCAGGCTTGCTGGGTCTGCTTCGTGCTTGGGAGCTTTGAGGGAGGGAGGGCCGTTGCCCTCTGCGTCAGGGATCTCTGAGCTGTTGGTCTTTTAGCTGGCTTGCAAAATTGCCCTTTTTGTTTCTTTCTCTCCTAGTTGTGGGTCTCCTGGGCTCACAGCGAAGGCAGGAGCTGCAGCTCTCGTCCCTTGGAGTGTCTCGGGTGACCGAAGCGGGGTGACACCTTGGGGCTGGCTGTCAGCCCCAAAGCCCTCCGCTCCTTCGTCTGCTTCCAGCGGGAGCTGGGCATTGCTCCTGGAGCTTACAGTGTGGCTGCAGGACGGGGGCCGTGCTCCGGGGCGCATCCCAGGCACGGAAGGCAAAGGCTGGGCTGGAGCAGGAATTAAGAGGAGAGCTGCGGTGCCCGGGGCTGGCAGCGAGGGGCTCGCGGGAGCTGAGGGACCTGCAGCCCGTCTCCCCATCCTCCCCGAGCCAACGGCGCGTCCTGGACGTGGGCAGACGTGCGAATCCTGGAGCTACCTGTGACTTCACAGAGCAAATATGTGGTGGAAAATTGCTCTGCACCCGGGCAGGCCCTATCACACAGCTGAGAGCAATTGCTGCACGGCTCTCTGCGGATGGCCGCCCGTGTCCCCCCCCTCTCCGACGCCAACCGGCGAGCAGAAACAGCCTCCCGAGCCGGGAATGCTTTTCTGCAGGTCCCGGGAGCTTTCACCTCTTGCAGGGTGCAGGGAGGCGAGCAGCCGCACCGGGGAACGGACCTGGCTGCCACCTCCGCTCACGGGCCGTGCCCGCAGGACGCAACCCATCTGCACTTGGCTTTGCGCGGAGCCCGGTGCTGCCAGCCGCGCAGCTGGTGAGTGCTGTTAAAGCAGGGGGAAAGCTGCATCTCCTGCAGCTGTACCTGTGCAAGCACGTCCCTTCCTGGCCGGCTCTGGAGCTTTTTCCCTGCTCCACCCGGACAGAACAGTGTCTGTGCTCGGCCCGTGGTGGCAGAGCCCTGTGGCGATGAGCTGGGGGAGGAATGCATGGCTGGAAGAGGCCCTGTGGGATCCGGCGGCAGCGTCTCGGAGCTGCCGCCTGCCAAGGTATGCGCGGCTCACCGTCTGCCAGGGCATTGCTGCTCAAGCCCTCCTCTTCTGCCATCCGCGGCTAGAACCGGTGCCTTCTGCACCTTGTCGGTGCTGAGCTGCGGCTTGGCAGCTTCGCTTCGGCTCGGGTGCTCCAGCTGTGCAGGGACCCTGCGGATCGCCAGCACCGTTCTGCCAGGCACACGCGAAGGCAAACTGTGCTGCCTCGCCGTGTTTTTATTTGCTTGAGCACCGATCCCCTGTCCCTGTGTGACCGCAGCAGCCTCGGTGTGGGTGGGGACAAGTTGGCAGCATCCCTTGGAATTGGTGAAGCATCATTTAAGTGTTGAGTGTTACAACCTCATCTGCAGGACTCGAAAGGACTCCACTGAATCGAAGTTTTCCTCCCCGACGCCTCCAAATTTCATTTCAACAGTATCCATCACCGCTTGTGTATGCCTTTGAGTCCTGCCTGAGAGGCAGGGAGGCTTTCCAAACCTCTTTCTCCAGCTTCGAAACCGCTAATATTGAAATTAAAAATATAAAAATTTCCATCTCCGTAAAGCAGAGCGCTTCCAAATCCTTACGTGAAACCCTTGCGCCCGGCCAGGCTCCCTGCGAGCGAAGCACCGGACGTGTCAAACCAGCAGCGCCGCGCTCCAGCCGCTCGGGGCCTCTGAACCATTCGGCGTGAAGCAAATGGCCTCTTCCCGCTCCGTTAACGCCGGGGGAGCGAGGCGAAGCCGTGCTGCTGCTCGCCTGCCCTGGCACCGGCTGCCTCTGATGTTCCTGCATCCCAGGGCCGTGCGGAGCGGCGAGGGAACCCTCCCGCAGCTCCCGGCCGGGGAGCTAGCACGCCTCGTGGCTGGCAGGACAGCCGATGCCTGCGCTGAGCCCAGCTGGGGGACGTCGTCCCACCCCAGCCGGTGGCCGAGGTCCGTTTTTCCCAACCTCCGCTATACTGGTGTGTTTGGAAGGAGGAGCTGTGGACACGGCCGTGCCTGGCCAGCCCGCTGGCTTCCCAGTGCGGAGCATCCCTGAGTCCTGTTGCTCCCCTCTTGCAGACCATGGCCCCCAGCCCATCCGAGACCCACCCGCAGCCTGCGTAATTCATCCCAGGCAAATCGCAAAAGCCTTTGGTTTTGGTTATCTTTGGGGAATGCCTGCGACCAGCATGGAGCAGCCTTGGGGCCCAGGGCACTGGGGTCTCTGGGGCTCGTGGCGGTTCCCTTCTTTGAGAGACGATGTCCCACGGATATCTGGGGACAAGGCACAGGGGTTCCCGGGGGCTCGGGACACCGGCTGACACCTGTTTGACCTTCCCATCTTGTCTCAGCTCCCCCGGGCAGTGGCTGTCTCCGTGCTGTGCCGAGCACGGAGATGCTTCACAGCACATTTTAGCCATCGAGGCTGGGTCCCTCTGCGCAGCGGGTCCCTCGCCAGCGCTGGCAAGGGATCTGCTGGCTCCCGGCGTACTGTGGGCTCTTCTCCACGCTTGCGAGGAGGAGCGCTGGCTGTGCCCTCCTTCCCCCTGCCGCAGCACGTGGAGCCCACTGCCCCGATGCCCTCCGCTGCCTCCTCTTCTTTCCTCTCCGACCCTTTCTCACCGCGTCCTCCCTCAGCCCTCCTGCACGCATGCGCTGCCCAGCTGGGCGAGTGCCCTTGGGTATCCCCTGGGGAGCCCCCCACTCTTGGTGCCGGAGCAACCCGGGTCCCTTTTGCAGCCCGCGTCCCGCAGAGGAGGTCTGGGTACCGCTGGTGGGGCGTTTCTGGCGTGCTGGCGTCTCTGGCAGAGCTCAGAGCCGCGGCCCACCGGGGCCACACGTGTCAGCGGCCGTTCAGCACCGGAGCTCACCCCCGTCGGGCTCCCGAACCGAGGAGGGGCTGGCAGCCCTGCTGGCAGCCGAGCAGCCCCTCGCCTGCTGCTCGAGGCGGCCGGGGCTCGACCTTTACTCCGTCTCACGCTTTTTATAACCTCGGGACGCGGTTTTGGTGACATAAGAAGGAGCATTTCATTGCCCTGCGGCCAGAGGCCGGTGAAATTTCGGAGCGAGCGCTGCCTGGAGGAGTGCCGGCAAGCGCTGCGATGCCGTGGCGTATGTGTGTAATTTATTTCCCCAGGAAACTCGGCTCAGCTGCAGCATCTGGTTTTCACCGAGTCCCTGCTTTTTACCTGGTCCTCCAGCTGGGTTTGAGCGTGGCACATGGGGGTCGGTGCTCGCCCCGGGCCACCCTGCGGGAAGGGTTCCCCCCCCTCCCGGACCCTGCGCTGGGGCTCAGTCCCGAGGGTAGGGGGGCTTTGCCCAGCGCCGGGGGAGCGGACCTCGAGCCGTGGCTCAATCGCTTGCCGACTGGCCGGTGTTTAAAGCAGCGCGAGTGAGGGCGAAACCAGAGGTTTCTTGCGCGAGGGGTGTCGCGGGCTCTGGAAGGAAAGAAGCTCCCGCCGTGAGTCTGAACCATATTCATTTTTAATTATACAAATTGCTCAGGCTTTATATTATCATATCAATGACATGAAACACCAGCATGTATTGATTAAACTCAACAAATGCAGCACCCCAGGACTCAGGGGACGGAGTGGCTCAAAGCTGGAAGGGAACGGGGAGAGCAGGGTGTTTCCGTAAGCGGTTTCACCAGCGCTGCTCAAGTCAGACCTGCGATGGGGCACGTCCGAGCGCCAGCTCTCCCCCCGGGAGCCGCCGTGCGTGGCATCCGCAGAGACTGGGGCAGGGACTCCCCTTCCAAGGAGCCCCCCGGAGCAGGTCCCCTGCCCCTTCGGCTCGCCGGGCAGCGGCTGCGTCGCCTGCGCCGTGGCGGAGCGTCCCTGCGCGGCGAGAGCGTTCCTCCGAGCCGCCGCGCGCGGTCCTGCAAAGTCCTGCCGCCCCCGCGTCCGCGGTCGCCTCCCGTCTGCGGTCACCCCTCCGAGCCGGGAGGACGCCTGGCCTCTCCCGAGGCGTGTGTCCGGGTCAGGGTAAGGTCCTCCGGGGTGACGCCGTGCAGCTCTCCCCAGCAGCAGGGTGAAGGCAGGAGTGTCCGTGGCTGTGGTTTTGTGTGTGTGGCTTTTCCATCCTTCCTCCTTCTGCTCCTCCTTGTTGTCCTTCCTGAAAACTACGATCATCTAGCTCCGAATCGCCGTCTTCCTGTCTCGGTCTTTACTCTGCAGAGAAGAAGGAGAAGGCCAAGTTAAAAAAACACACCTGGGGCTGGGAGTTTTGCCAGCATGCCGGCTCCAGCCCAGGAGCCTCTCGCTCCTCCCCGCGCCGGTGCTTGGCAGGAGAGTCCTGCGGCAGCTCCGCTCCGACAGCTCTCAGGAGCCGCGGGGCAGCTTTCCCGAGGCGTCGTTGTCATCCCTCCGTGTCTCTCTGGGGGTCCGGAGCGGTCAGTGGGAGTGGGAGCTGCGTCTGCCCCAAAGCCCTGCTCCTGCAGGTGCCTGCCCTGGCCCTGCCGGGGGACTCCCCTCGCTGCCTGCCCTCTGCCACCCGCGCTCCTCCCCAGGACACTTGGCACGTCCACCCCACTGTGCCGTGCCCCCCACGTGTCCTCCTTTGCGGTCACTCATCCAACCGCCTGCCTCCCGAGCCCTCTCCCCAGTCAGAGACCCTCTACACTGACCAAACTGCCGATAACAGCGCCCGGTTCGGGGCTCTCTGATCCCTCTCCTGCAGCCCGAGTTCCTGCGGTCAGGACCTCTGTGCGCTCTGCTGAAACCTTGAAAACACGAATCCATCCCTCTCCATCTGGTCGCCATCCGCGGCTTGCAGGAAACCTTCCCGTGCCATCGCAAGGTCCTCTCGGCCAGCCCCTCGGTGACAGCCAGGCTGCGAATCGGGCTTTGCTCCCCGGGCACCAGAAAAGCCCCCCCACCACCATCATTGCCACCACTACCACCGTCACTACCACCACCACCAGCACCATCGCTGCCACCACTAACACCATCACCACCATCACCGCCACCACTAACACCATCACCACCACCGCTAACACCATCACCAGCACCACTGCCACCACCACCAGCACCATCACTGCCACAACCACCAGCACCGCCACAACCACCAGCACCGCCACCACCAGCACCACCATCACTAATACCACCGCCAGCAGCACCGCCGTTACCACCAGCACCACCACGGCCCCAGCCAGGTGTGCGCAGGCAGAGCCGGTGCTTCTCGTTTCCAGTTTGATGGGATTCGTGGCCCAGCTGGGGTCGGACGGGGTTGGGTGCAGGTCTGTCCGCCCCGGGGACCCAGGTGCTGGGTGACGTTTCCACCTCTCCTCTGCTGGCCCGTGGCTTGCCAGCGTGGCCCGGCCGAGGCCACGTCCCTGGGCTGGTCCGCAGGGCTTGCGGCGGTGCAGCCTCCCCCACGGCTGCACGTGCGGCCCCTGCTCTGACTCTTCCTTTGTTACCGGGGGTGGGGAGGGGAGGGGAAGGGGAGTTCAGCTCAGAAATGGTAAAATTAAATTTCCCAGATGTTCAGGCCCCAGGAGTTCTTGTGCTGTCTGGAGAGGAAATGGGGATTCGGAAAATCCCGCCTCATATTTTTTCCCCTATCACCTTGCCTTTCCGCTGCCATTAAGTGCAGCAGGAACAGTAAATTACAGGGCTGCGGAGCCGTCCCATCTTGTAGATACTGTGGGGGGGAGCGGGGGGACGGCGCTGGGGCGAGGCGCTGAGCTCCTGGGCTCTGCCCGTGGCTCCGGGCGGCTCGCCGTCCGCTCGTGGCTCTGTGCTCGCAGAAGGATTTCGGGGGTGCGCACGGAGCCCTCCGCTCTCCGGCACCGTCGCTGTCCCTCCAGCCCAGCACTCCCCGCTGACGTGCCGCCTCGTGCCCAAATTATGGCTCTTTTCGCACCAAACCCGCAGGCGGGTCCAGGCTCCGGTCCTCGCTGGCTAACGCCAAGCCCTGGCCGTCCCGTAGGCTTGGTGGCAGGGTGACCCAGCTCTGGGTCATGGCAGAAGGGACCTGGAGAGCGCTGGGGGGGAAGGCCGTTGTGATGAGGACACTGAGCTCCCCAGTTCTCTGTGCTGCGCCTGGGGTGAGGGCAGGGGGGCTCGGCTTGGTGGGGGCTGAGCCCTGGGGCTGCCCTGGGGTACCCTGACCCACACCTGCGCTGGAGCCCGGAGCGGGATGGCTCTGGGTGCCCTGCAGCTCCAGTCGCCTCCGCAGAGCCGTCAGGGCACGGCACTGCCAGCCACAGTGGAGCGAGGGCGGCTTTCCCCGCGCTCGGCGCAGAGCCCCCGGTGCGCGGCTGGGCTCAGCCCGTCCTGCGCTTGCCCTCGGCTGCGTCCAGCGTGGCACTCCGCGCCGCGGGAGAGGTGGCTGCCAGCAGTTTTGCTACGACGGCAATCGAACCCGGGGGGTGCAGGCAAGCGGCGGGTGACGGGATCAGCTGGTTCTGCCCAAATCCATCCACCCCGCTCCTCCTCTTGCCACTCCTCCCCGCCGCTCTTACCCCTGACGCAGGCTGCGGGTTCCTCACTTCGTGTTGAATCACAAGCCCGCTCGGTCGAGGCTGCCCTCAAAAACCTTTGCCAGCGTTCTCCCTCCCGAGGGATGAAGCGTGAACGGCCAGCGGCTGAGCTCTCCTGTGCCTACGGCGGGGGCCGTCGGTGGCGGTTCAGCCGGATCCAGCATGCCAGCGCTGCCTTCCCGAACTCGGCCACTGCCCACCTTGTCCCCTCCTGCTCGGTGCGGTGACACCGGCTGCGCTGGCGGAGCTCCTCCCCAGCCCCAAGCCCCACAGGTCCCTGCAGGGCAGGCTAACCCCCACCCAGCCCCCTGCCCTCCTGCATGGCCACCTCGCTCCTTCCCAAGGGTCCTGTCCTAGCCACAGGAAAATCTCCCATCCTCTCATTGCTCTGCTCCAGCCCTACGCCCTGGTGCATTTACCTCTGCTGAGAACCCCTCTCCGTTCCCTTTCCATGGGACCAGAGGTGGTTTGGGAGATGCTCTGGAAAAAATTGCTGTGGGGCTCCTGCCACGCTTGCCCCATGTGTGGCCAGGGCAGGAGTCCTTCAGGAGCTGGGGGTCTGCACGCCCATCACCTTCCTCCCTCTCCTCCACATACCTATTCCTCTGGAGGAGCTTACATCCTCGGGGGAACGGCGAGGCATGGACCAGCCTGCGGCACCCGGGTCTTCCCTCCCTGCCTGCCTGCTCTGCCCTCTGGGGTGGCAGTGGGACCTGGAGCCGCTCCAGCCCCTTGCACAAAGCTGGCGGTCACCGACCTCCCCTGCCCGCACCTCTCCGGTTCCTCGGCACGGGACGCACGACGGATACCCCTCCGTACCTTCCCTCGGCTCTCCGAGCAGCGCCTGCCCCACGAAGGGGGCCTGGTTTTACAACCTTGCCGTGTCCCAGGTTTGGCTGCTCCTTTCTAACACGTCACCTGGCTGGCGGTGCCGCTGCGGCTGACAACACGCTGTCTTCTCTGTCTAGAAGACGGAGCGGCCGATGCTGGACACTCGTCCCTCGTCGCTTTAACTGGTGAGCAATCCTGGCACTGACTGCTCGGGGTGACCCACGCGCCTCTGCCCCTGCGTCTCGTGTCCCCGAGCCCGCTTGCCCCTCGGCCCTTTACAGCTCTACACGACGCCGGCAGTGGGGACGAGCGCTTTGTGAGGGCTGTTGGCACACAGAGGACGCGGCGAGGGTCCTCAGCCCCGGAGCAGTTTCAAGCAAGAGGCCTTGCTTGGATTTGGACTTTTTGGCATTTGATCAAGCCCAGTCCGCCCCCCAGCACAGGCAGTCCGTGAGCTGCCCCGAGCTGTGGCTGTTCCCAGCAGCTCTCCCAGCCGATTTGGTTACTGGAGGAGAAATGCCCTGGTCTTTCCCCCCGTCAGCACTATGTGTTCTGGTGGGCACGACGGCACAGGCAATGGCCGCAAAGAAAAACCTGGAGAAGCACAAGCCCCTCCATGGGCTGGCAGCGATGGGGTGTCCGGCCCCCTCTCCCAGCGCTCGCTTATGGGAATGGCACGATCCTGCTCCCTAGCAATGCTGAGGACCATCCTGACCATCACTGCTGCTCGCCCACACGTTGTCCTGCAGCGCCTGTGGCAAGTGCGACATTCCTACCAGTATGGTGTCCACCTCCCTCCTGCATATATCCTGACTGGGGCATTGTCCAAGGCCTTGTCCCCATGCAGGTTTTTAACCTTTTGATTAGATCTGGAGGAACTGGCAGCCCCTTTAGCCGAGCTCAGCCTTTCTCCGGCGGGCAGCAGACACCTACACATGAGTCATTTTTAAAGAAGGATCTTTCCAGGGACGTGGTGTTGGTTTCAGCCCGATACGGGAAAGTCCCTGGGATAAGGCGGCGTCGGGACGCCTGGGTGCAAGGCAAGGCTGAGTCACGCAGCACGAATCTGGGCAAGCCCCTTTGCCCGCCGGGGTCCCGCTCGGCCAGCAAAAGTGGGACAAGGCGAAAGATCAGCTAGGAAGGGTTGGCAGAAACTTTGCTGCCTACTCAGCTGTCCCTTGGGGTGCCCACCGCAGCCGGCAACCCCAAACGTCCCACCCGAGCTCCGTCCTGGGACCTCTCTCACTAGAGAGAGCCTCTGCACAGCCGCTCATGCCTTCCATCCCGTTTCTCCCCTCCCTGCAGCGGGTCCTGCTCACAGCGACCGCAGATGCTCACCCGCAACTTCCCTGGTGCTCCTGCCTTCCCAGCCAGGGTGCCCGGGGACGAGGTGGCATCTGGCCTTCACCCACGCTGTCTCCTGGGGTTTCAGTGCCATCTCCTGCCTCTCTAGAGCGTGTCGGGCTTTTAACGAAGGGAGCCGTGGCATCGGCTTCCCCTTCGGAATCACGGGTTGGGCGCAGCCTTCCACGGCTTGGGATGGAGACGGTGTGCCTGGCACGGACAGAGGCTGCAGAAGGGCTGGGAGCCGGGCAGGCATGGCGCGTCTTGGGTTTTTTGGGAAGGAGGAGGTTTTAGAGAGCCGGCCGCAGCAGGCGCCTGCAGGCAGGGGTATGGTACCTCCTGGCGCGGGCTGGCCGGCTCTCGGGGTGGGGAACTGCGCGGCACGTCTGGCACAAAATGGACGGGCAGAACTGGTGACGGAGGGGCACACGGTGCAGGGGCTCGCTTGGAGGCTCCGTGAAGGAGATCCCTCATGAGGTCACCCTTTCTTTGGCAAAGCCTAGAAAGCCGGAGACAGACAGAATCACGCACCGCAAGGTCGCATTGGTTGAAATGACCATTACCTGTAAGCAAAAAGCCATGGCGAAAAAGCAGACCTTTCTGACGGGGATGGATGGGCTGTTTTGACCTGAGCACCCAGCGGTGCAAGACAGTTTGTATTCTGATAGGATCAAGCTGCTCCCCTCTAAGCTCAGCATGGAGCAAAGCTCTGTGTGTGTGTTTGGGAGAGGAGAAGTGGCTCTGCCTCCTTCCCTCGTGGGACGGGTAAGTGGGAAGAGGGCGTCCGAGGAGCTGCGTGCTGTCGCTTGCTGGGCTCCCGAGCCTGGAAGCGCTGGGGCGAAGGGCTGGAGCTGCCACGCGCGTTGGCGCTGGGTCAGCTTTGGTGCTCGGTGAGGTGAGCGGTCTCGCACGGAGCTGGCTTCTCCTGAACGGGAGGGTGGCCATCTGGCTGTCCAGAGCCAAGGCAGGGTCCCTTCCACCCGACGTCAAACGGGCTGTGAGATCCCAGCTGCGCTGTGTTTGCAACTCCAGAGGAGATTGCTTTCATTTCCTCACCATTTGTCAAAATACCTTCCTGATAAAAGATGGTTTATTTTATTCCTTTAACACACAATAAAACCTATCGAGTTGTTATCTGGCCGTAAAATCTCAAGCACAGACCAAGTGCGCTGCTCAGGCACTGTCTGTTTGGTCCCCTCTTCCCAGCATGAACCCGAACTAGCTTATTTCTCAGCCAAACCAAAGTATCTCGTCCCCTTTGACAGCTGCTGAGGGTCTAATCTCGGGGAGGCTTATCCAGAAAAGCTGCAGGAAGGGAGGTGGCCCGTCTTGGCCCAGGACTCCTGCACTGCTTATCCTTTCCATGCGCCTTGGCACTGAGCTGCCTGTCCTGGGGTTTGGTCCCACACAGGAGCCTGTGCCAGGAACTGATGCAAAAGTGGCAATGGGAATTTATCGGAATTGATGCAAAAGTAGCGATGGGTATTTATCGGAATTGATGCAAAAGTGGCGATGGGTATTTATAAGAATTGATGCAAAAGCGGTGATGGGAATTTATCGGAATTGATGCAAAAGTGGCAACACCAGCAAAAAGAGAGGGAGAATGCTGGATCTTTGAAGCTGTTAGAGGAGGTCTCCGAATAGGCTGGTAACTGGAAGGCAGAAGAGTTTTCCAGTTCAGCCCTGTAGGAGCTTCCCCACCTGCAGCTTCTGTTTTCAAACTGGGGTGGTACTGGCTGGAGCAGTTTGCTGGTGCACGAGGGCACTTTGCAGCCGGTGGTCTGCATCCCTCACCCACTGAGAAGAGTTTGACACTTGTGCTCCTGAAAGCCAGGGACAGGGCAGGCACTTGGTCTCCGCTGCCCAAGCGGAAAGAGCTCCACGTATCCGTCTTTGATGACCTAAGGTTTAGCAGTGCAAATCCCAGCAGATGCAAAGGCTCCTGACGTTGTTCCCTCCTGCCTCCTGCTCCCAGCTCTGTCTCCTTCTCTAGTGAATTGGAAAGGACGTGCAAGGGGGATTAACAGGGTTTGGGGTTTTCCTGCTCTGGAATACTCAAGCTGTCAGAGTTTGCTCGTGACTGGTTTTACCGCCACTGCTTCATGCTTAATGAGCCTTGAATCCTTAACAAAGACTTCTCCCTCTTCAGGGCATTACTCATTGGGGTTAAACGGGTTCAAACGGTGGAGCGTGCATGCACGGCTCCGGCTGCCACCCCGACGCCTCTGCGTCCGCTCCCCTTGCGCTCCCCTTTACCCCTACCCTGCCCGAGACCATCTGCGCCGTGAGGGCGACCAACAGGATTTTAAAACCCAGCCACAGCCTTCTTGAGCAAGGCTCCATGCTCTGGACAGCCACCTCCTCCCAGTGCCCCCGCTCCCCCGCGGCTCTGTGCGTGCGTGGCAAGACCTGTGCCATACGTCAGGAGAGCCCTGAGAAAGGCTGCAGCCCTGCAACCGTGCCGCTGCGCCCTGCATGGCACCCCCAGCAGCTTGAGGGGGGCTTTGATTTCACTGCACCGCCGGAGAGCGTCTGCAGGGACAGGCAAACGTGCAAACGGCCCCCGGAGCCTCGGCAGAGCTGCTGCTGAAGTTGGATTTTTACAGTCTAGCTGCCGGGCTCGTGTCCTGCTCCACCTGCCCCCTTGCCCTCCCTGGGCAGTGGCGTCAATCCCACCGGAGCTGTGGGCCTGCGTGGCAGGCGTTGGCCAGTGCCGGTGCCAGGCGTTGGCCAGTGCCGGTGCCAGGCGTTGGCCAGTGCCGGTGCCGGTGCGAGGCAGGCACAGAGCGGTGCTGCCTGCTGGGACACCGGGAGGAGAGCGTTCCCCTAAAGACACGGGGTCGAGAGCCAGGAGGGGGGAACACCGGGTGAACTGGGCTGGCCGGGACGTTACGGCTCCTGCTGGGTGGTAAGAGACCCGCTGGTGCCTTTGGCAAGCTGGGACAGCCGTCCCGCTTCCCGAATGCTCGTGGGGCAGAGCTGCTGGTCCCCGCGATCCTCCGGGACGCTTGAGGGGCTCCTACGTGCTGTGGTGTCGGCCTCGGCTTCCCCCCCCAAATCCCTGTCCCGGCACAGCTCCTCAGGACACCAGGCCCATGGCTGGGTGCGCAGAGCCGGCTCTGCCGATCGCTCTCACCTCGCCGTTTGCTGGCTGCACTCTGCCGGAGGCGAGATGCAGACTCTTTCCAGACTCTTTACTTTCCCCGCGCCTCTGATTCCCAGCTCCTAAAATCCATTTCTCACCCTCGTAGGGTTTCCCCTTCTCCCGTCCCTTTGCCTTTCAGTGAACGCATGCGAGATTTGGAGGCAGCTGCTGGGGGCTTTGGGCAGCAAATCTGGACGTGCTAAAGGGAAGCGCCGTGTTTTCCACGCCTGGGTTTTGGGCTCGCCGGCGGGGTCTGGCGCGCTCTCCGGCTCGTGTTGACGCAGCTCCCACCGGAGCTGCTTCGGCTCTCCCGGCCGTCCCATCTCCCCCTCGGCTCGCACCGACGGCAGCAGAGCCGCAGCCAGCGTCCCGGCGCTCCCAAACCCCCTCCTCACACGATCGTGGCCGGGGACACCTGGGGGTCCCCCGACTGTGGCCGGCGCGGCCCCCTTCCAGCCGAAAGCCCCGCGGGGACGGCGCGAGCGGCCACTTACCAGCTTCCTCTGGTTGCTGAGGCAGAAAGTGCAGATCTGTTTGGGCTGGGAGTTCTCGGTGTCGCGGGCGGGGGGGCTGCCGCCGCCGTGGTGGTAGAAGGCAGGGGTGGTGTGGCAGGGCTGCCCGTCCCCGCACGCCTCCCCCACCAGCAGCACGTTCCCCAGGTGGGAGATGTAGCTGGAGGCCAGTCTCAAGGTCTCGATCTTGGAGAGCTTTCTGTCGGCCGGCTCGGTGGGGATGAGCGTGCGGAGGGCGGTGAAGGCGGTGTTGACGCTGTTGGTGCGGTCACGCTCCCGCGCGTTGGCCGTGTGACGCTGCCGGGGCTCCCTGTTGATCCGGTTGGGTTTCTTGCCGCTCCTGCGCTTGCCGGCCTTGATGCCGTAGCCGTCGGCGTCCAAGTGGTAGGGCTTCTCGTCCGAGCCGGAGCTCTCGCTGCCGTTCTCCTCGTCCTCGGACAACATGCTGATCTCGGGGTACAGGTACCGGCTGGGGGCCGAGCGCAGCATGGCAAAGGACATGTTGGGCGGCGAGGGGACGCCGGGGAAAGCCGCCTGGGGACCGCCGCCTTCTAGCCGACCTCCTCCTGCTGCGGGCGGCCTCAGCTCCAGGCGCTCATGCTGCTTCCTCGGCTGGGGTCCGGGGAGCCCCGCTTCGGCTCGCCCTCCCCGGGGCGAGCTCCGGCTGGGAGGTGTCGCGGCTGGGGGTCCCCCTCCCCGGCTCCCCGCCGGTTCTCTCTGTGCAGAAGGGGTTAAGGGCTGCTCGCAGGCAGGGCTGCCTCTTTCCTCTCCCCACACATGTGCATCTTAAGACGCCGAGTGTGGCAGGAGCGGAGTTTTATAGCGGCGGCGATGGTCAGCCAGGCCCCTCCTCCGGCTCCTGCTCCGGCTCTGGATGTGGGAGCCCAACAGGCTCACGCCTACCTGAGCTCACCCTCCATCCCCACTGGGGACTTAACCCTTCAGGGCTCGGCCGGGGGTCCTGCCCGTGGCCTGGAGTGGGGAAGGGGCTGGCGAGGACACGGGGGCGAAGCACTTGCTGCCGTTCGTCTGCCAGCTGCGGGCTTCGGCTGCCAACCCGGCACATGGCGGGCACACGGGGACTCCCGCGGCATCCCGGCCCGTCACCTGGGTGGGCACCGGCAGCGGGGTCCGTGGGGGCTCCCAAAGGACCCCGCAGGCCGGGGTGGGAGGGAGGGTCCCCCAACCCCACGCCTGTGGGGTTCACGGGCAGCTTGCGCCTGGGACAGAGTTGGGGACGGGGCTGCGTCACCCCCCCAGGCCGGGGCTGGGAAGACAGGCTCCTGCTCAGGATTAGTCCCCGCACGGAGAGCCCCCGAGAGCGCTCCCTCCCCTTCCCGCAGCATGACCAAATCCATCCTACTGCTGCTGCTGCTGCTGCTGCTAATGGGGCAGAGAGGCAGGAATTAACCCTTGAGGAGCTGCCCGCCAGCACGCCTCCGCCGAAGCTCCTGCCTGGTTGCACGCCTGCTGCTTTAATTTGCTTTAATTTCCTCCCCAGGTATCAAGAACGGCATTTGTGTCTCTGTCAGCCTGATAGGCGTGTGCGGGTGCGGACCCCGCTCCTGTCCCCATAACCTGTCCCCATAACCTAACCCGTCCCCGTAACCTGTCCCCGTAACCGCGCCGGCCTTGCTGAGCCTGCAGAAACCAGCACCTGCTGGCAGGGTCGACTTTGGAAGCTGCCCCAAATTACCCCCGGCTCCCCTTCCCGCACCAGCTCATCGTGCCCACACAGGCACGTCCAGCAGAGTCCTCTGGGGACAGAGGGCTTGGGGGGGTTGAGCAGGGGTCCCCATGGACCCCCAGCAGCTGCCGCTTCAGCGGGGCAGTCCTGACTCTCTGTGCCCAGACCCGGGACCGAAGGAAACCAAGGCATTTCTGTGTTCTGCAAGTGAGCTTAAGAGGCTCGTGGAGAGAGCCCTGCGCCCCAGCCCTGGCTTTGCTCTGCAAAACTCTTGGCTCGGTGGCAGCCCCAGGCAGGCAGGCTCAGTGCAGCCCCAGGGCTGCTTGATTTCATGGCATCAGTCCTGGGCCTGGAGCCACGGAGGTGCTGCAAGGACGTTCCGGAGCTTGCCGGCCCAGCCGGTCCCTTGCTGCAGAGGCAGAGAGCAGGCAGGGAGCTTCGTCCCCGGTGAAGGCCATCAGCCTCCTCCTCTGTGGCCAGGCACGTGGGAATCCCCATAGCACCCTGGGTCACAGAGCTGTCCCTAAGGGCTGGGACCCCACAACCAGGATGGGTCCAGGGAACCGAGCGCCGGAGCAGGCAGGGAATCGCCTCAGCTCTGGGCTGCCTTACCCTGGCCCCGTAACCTCGTCAAATAGGAGTTGGGACAGTGGGAGCGTGCCGCCTTCAGCTGCACGCTCTGCCTTCGCACGAGGAGAGCATCGGTGCCTGGAGAAGGCCGGCTCTTCCCCCAATCCCAGGTACATCTCCCAGCCCGGCAGAGCTCCTGCCTCCCAGCCCTGCTCGGTGGACCCCCAGGGCAGCGGCATCCCCTCGCAGGGCGACTGCAAACACGCAGCCTGGCGGGGGGCTGCAAGGGGGTCCGCAGGGCTGAGCCCCACGGACTGCTCTCCCCTTGCCAGCGGGAGGGACACCGGCTGCTTTTGGTGACGGCGGGGACTGGCAATCCCCAACAGCGGCAGCTCCGGCCCTGCCTGCACGCAGCCCCCGGGGGCAGCCGGGTAAGACCCCCGTGCTCCGCTGGTAAAGCTGCGTCACGGCCTTCGATCGCGCTTAGTTTGTGTGGTGCGTCGATAAGGAGCGTTTTAGCTTGGCCAGAAATGGCAACTGCCATTTGCTGTGAAGTCTCGGGTTTCTCTCCGTTTCGACGGTGCGCAGAGCATCCCCCCGAGCGCGGTCCCCAGCAGGAGCTCCGCATGGGGTGTTGTCACTCCGAGCCAGTGTTTTGCACCTTTGCAGTGTGCTACCACAGTTAATCAACAGTCTCAGCAGCTTCTGAAATCCAAGCCACTGTCATCTCCTTCCACAGTGCTGGGCGCTCACCATGTGTGCTTTGGAAACCCAGGCTCCTGTAGGCATCTGCTTTCGTTTAGCTCCGCTAATGATCTTGCTTTTCTCTAGCACCTTCTATCCAAGTGCAATCCCCAGGCACTTTCCCTGCGCTGTCCTTCCTGGTGGGAAGCACGTCCGTCTCCCTGCGGCCCAGCTCCTCTGGCTCTGGACCGGGATGCAGAGCGGTCCTGTCTGCAGGTGACGCTCAGCCCTGGGTCAGGCCAGAGCACCAGACCTGGCACTGACTCAGAAAGCACCGCTCTTAAATAAGCAGAGGCATTTGGCGCTGGAGATCGCAGCGTCCCGACCCCTGGCTTTGTGGCTCTCCTGGCTTCCCAGAGACCTGCCATGATGTCCCGCTTTGGGCATCGTCTTCCCAGTCCTGGCAGGTCAGCAGAGCCTGGTGTAGGCGCCTTCTCCCAGGGAGGCTGCGGAGCCACGGCCGAGGAGTCTGAAATTCCCCGTTGCGATCCATCCTCTGCCACGGCTTTATTACCTGGAAGCTTGGCCTGGCTGCCTGCAATGACGCCACGGCTCCGCTGCAGGGGAGGTGCTGCCTGCGGTGGCTGCCTGCCTCGTCCCGCTCCCTGGACCGAGGCGCTGGGCCGTGGTGCAGCTGGGCTTTCGTGGTCCCCCCCTTTGAAACCTGCCTCTCCCCGTCTTCGGGACCTGCCCCCCCCAGCTAACAGCCCTGCAGAGCGTGGGGTGCTTGGGGTGCCTTTCCCGCAGGCACCTTGACCCCAGGCTCTGCGGAGCTTCCCTCCCCGCAGAGGGTGCCCGGTGCTCGTGCCGGACCCCTCGAGGACCCCGCTCCTATGGGAAGGGGTGCTGGGGTTGCAGAGCCCTCTCCAGCACTGCTGGACTCTTGACTGTGGTCACCTCGGGGCGGGGGGGCACGTGAGGCGTCCTCCTGCCGCCGACCCGGGATCCCCAGCACCCCACCAAGTACCCAGGCACGCCGCTGTGGTCTCTGGGATGGGGGGGGACGGGAGGGTTGAGCTTGCCCCGTCCCCTTTCTCCTCCACGTGGACCGGATATTTTCAAGAGAAGAATCTTTCCTACGAGGCTCTCCAGCTGCCAGGAATGTGCGTCTAGGAATGCCCAGGGCCCATCCAAGAACAACTTCCAGACGTGAGGCTGAGTGACGGCAGTCCCTCGCTCCGGGGCTCCAGACTCCCCCGCGCTCGCTTGGAGGACGCAGCTCGCCGGAGGCGATGTGTTAACGACACGGGAGGCAGCCGTGCAGCCCAAGTGGGTGGGTGGGAGGCGAGCGGAGGGGAAGGAGGGGGCCCGTGGCTACTGGGCTGCTTCCACACCGTTAAGAAACTCTGTCTGGGAGGAATTTGCTCCTTTCTCCTCACTGTGGGGCTGTCGGGGGGACGTGGATCCCACTGCTGGGGATTGGCCCTGGGCGGGGGGGAAGCTGCAGCCCAGCCATCCTCCCGTGTTGGCCCCAGGCATGTACATCCCTCCGGGATTTTGTCAGGGCCGAGACCCCGGTCCTGACCTACCCAACGGCACTGTCAGTGCTTTGGAGTTTGCTCCCTGCCCCAGAACAACCAGAGCTGGGGACACCTCGTCGGGGTCTCCCAGTGTCCTCCCCAGCAGTCACTGGGATGTCTGTGCCAGGCACATTAAGCACCGGGGACCGGACAAGCGCGTGGCGCATCCTGCCGGCGCTGAGCCCGTCCTTGCCAGGCTGTGCCGGTGCTGCGTGGACCACCTCCTGCGTCGGGGTCTGGGCTGGGGCGGCCGGGGTGTGCTCCCGCCTGGCCAGCACGGGACCCTGGGGCTCGTGTTTGAGGAGAAAACATTCCAGGCCTGCTGGGATCCTGTCTGTGCTCCTGGCAAGAGCTTCGCCCAGGGATTCCTGCGTCAAGTCCACAGCTCCTGGCGAAGCCGAGCTGGCCTTCGGGAAGAGACGCCCAGTCTGGGCTTCCAAGCTCCAGGCAAGGCAGCACTCTCTGCGCAGCAGCCTGGGGTGTTAAAAATACTTGCTTGTCTCTACGCTGACTGTGTCTCTACAGCTGAAGGCTGCGGCTAGCCCGGCTCTGCCACGCCATGGCTCGAGAGCTGGCCCTGCTCAAGTCTTTCCCTGTGCAAGTGGATCGTGTGTTCATTAAGGTGAAGACAACATCACACGGGGAGAAAGGGCAGAGAAGGCAAAGCTGCTCCCATCCCTTGACCACAGAGCCCGGAGAAACAGTTGGCGTCCCTGTCCCCACCTCATCACCCGGGCATCCGCGCTGCCGATCCTCTAGTGCCTTCTCGCCCTCTGCCCCGCCGCCGTCACTGCCCAGCCTGTCATCGCATCCCCGCCTGCATCCCCGGAGGTGAAGCAGAGCGGCTCCGGCATCGCCGCCGGCGTCGGCAGGATTGCTGCATCCCCTCCCCTGCTTCTCCCCAGAGGCTCCGCGCCACCCGAACTCCTGCCCTGCCGGAGGCCTCGCTTCTCCGGCCTCGGGACCCCCCGTGACCGAGCGAGCCACGCAGCGGTGCGAGCGCATGAGCGCGCTGCTCCAGGAGCAAGTACTTCTGCTAGAAACACAGCGGGGTGCAGCCGGACGGACGCTGCCTGGCCAGCGTGCCTGGGAGCGTCGGTGTCGCGCTCGGTGCTGAGAACAGGAGCCTGCACCGAGTGTCGGCTGTCACTGACCCCGTCACCGTTCCCTCGTCCGACGGGGCTGCTGTGAGCTCAAGGAGTGGAGGGTCCCGGCGCCTGTGGGGCTACTGCCTCTGCCCAGCAGCCCCTCGGGGAGCTGGCGGCTGCTGCCCCGTTGCTCTTTGTAGTAATCTCCTGCCCGGGTGAGGCAGCAGCTCCAGCCCCGGCAGACACGGCGGCTGCGAGCTCCTGGAGCTCCTGCTTGGCCGAGAGCTGGCACCACCGCAGAGGTGTCGTGGCTGCCTGCAGCCTGGAGAGCTGCAGGCATTGGGCATCTCCTGGGGCCGTGCTGGGGCATCCCAGAGCAGCCTGTGCCGGGCTCCCGGAGGTGTCTCGGATAATGGCTTTCCTGCTGCCGGCCATGGGGTGAGGCTTCCAGAGCTGACAGCCCTGTGTCTGTCCATCTGCACGAGCCTTAGCTGAGCTCTCCCAGCTCTGTCCCAGGAGGTCCTGGAATTCCCTGGGGTCTCGGCCATGCCCCAGCAGCCCGCAGCCTCCAGCCAAGCGCAGCGGCAGCATCCCTGGACCAGGCCAGCCCCTTGCTGATGCCGAGGGGAAAATTCCTGCCCAGATCCCCGCGGGGGCTGCGCACATCCTGCGCTGACGTCTGCTTGGAGAGTGATGGATGGGTCCGGCTTGGCCCCTGGGGCTCTCGCCCGGCTCTGCCTTCCCGGGGCTCCAGGCACCTTTCCGTGGGAGGCTCCGCGCCGTTTGCAAGTGTTTATGGGGACCAGATGGTGCCGCGGGGCGAGGGTGACCCCTGACTGCGGGGTGTACAGGGCACAGGTCGCCTTCACACCTTCGTCCCTCTGTGGCTGTAATTGGGGACGGGGTCTCCTCATTCTGCAATGTGAGGGCAGCTGGGAGAGGCCGGAGGGCCCTCGCTCCCCACTCCTGCCCGACCCTGCCAGCCCCGAGGGGCAGGATACAGCCGGGGCGGGCGAGGAGCAGGGGCTGGTGCTGGGGGCCAAGGCAGGACCACCCGCCCGGCGTCTGCCTTTCCCCCCGCCGGCGGGTCGCATCCTGCCCTCGCATGGCGGCAGGGGCTCCGTCCCCAAGTAACGCCGAGGGTTTGCTGTCAGTGGCAAGGAGTTTGGAGGTCTGCGTTGCCCACGGAAGCGCCTGATTGCCACCGGGACTGCCTCAGTGTTTTGGTGACTTGCCATGGCCGCAAGCGCTTCTGCTGCTGAGCATGAGAGCTTTCGCTACTGGGTTTCAATCGCCCACCTTTCCCTTTGCCAAACGTCCCCTCGCTCCAGTCCGGTGGGGGTACAGAGCGAAATCTCCCCGTCCACCCCCTCCCCGCCTGTGGGCTTGGCATCAGACCCCAGCTGGAGCCATCCCCGGTGCCCAGATGAGCTCTTCGGGGACTCTTGGTCTTTGCTGCTCCTCTCCGAGCCCTGTGCTGGGGCAGCAGGTCCCGCCGGGGAGCCGGAGCCCCCCTCAGGGGCTGGTTCCCTTCGCCAGCCTCTCGTGAAGGGAAGCGGAGCAGCTCTGGCGTTTCCTCCATCTCCCCCAGCCTCCGTCGGTCCACGGGCCGCAGGAGGTCAGGGACAGCTCACCTCCGCAGCGTGTCCCCACGCGAGCTGCTGGTGGGGACCAGGGCAGCCGTCTCTCATGCTCCCTGCCAGCATCATCAGGGACAGGAGACGCAGAGCCCGGCGGCATTTCCAAAACGTGCCTGTGGTGCCAGCTGGCCCGTTTCACCAGCGCACCGTGATGCCAGGGGCTGCTGCTGCCCCAGAGCCATGGGACTCGTGGCCACACGCAGACCCCGGTGGCCGTGGAACCAAGGGAAGGGACGAAGCCACCGGTGCCTTGCGGGCAGCTGCCTGCTCCCGGTACGGGCAGCCAAAAAAGGCAGCAGCCGGCCGGGCGCGAGCGTCCGTGTGCAGGGGGAGGGAGCAGGCCTGGCAGCTGGCGATCGGAAAATGTGAGGCGCACTCCTGCCTGCGGGATGGATGCAGGAATGCGCTCAGCCGCGGTGCTGCTGACCGACTGCCCGCAGCCCCCTGCCCGCGTGCTCCGGCAGGCAGCCGAAGCCCAGCTGCAGCCGACGCCGTGCACCAGCATTTCACCGTTCATCGAGCCATTTAAAGGTTTTTTAAACCCTTCCTGCTGCAGTAAATGAGCCCCAGGCGCTGCTTACCTTGACGCTTGCATCCTCTGCCCCGAGCACAGAGGAAGGGGCCGTACGTCCCCTAAGAAGCGCAGCCCGTGGTCGTGCAGGGCACTGGCGTTGGAGGTCCGACCCCACTCAGCTCACTGCAGCTTTGGGGTTCGGTCATTGCCCTCCCAGCCTCCACCATCCCGGTGCACCCATCTCCAGCCCTGTGCCACCCTGGCCGCTGGCAGCGTGTGTGCCTGGGCAGGGGGATGGACATCACACAGCTTTCCTACCCCCTCTCTCCTTTTTTACCACCTCCCCCCGACACCCAGGGGTGCATCTGCTTGAAACGGTGTCCCCTGCCCTCACACCACTTCCCTCCGCTCCCCTCCAGGACATTCGCAACACGGTGGGCAACATCCCCATGGAGTGGTACCAGGACTTCCCGCACATCGGCTACAACCTGGAGGGCAAGAAGATCTACAAGCCCATCCGGAACAAGGACGAGCTGGACATGTTCCTGGAGAAGATGGAGAACCCTGACTACTGGTGAGCGGGGAGGGGAGGGCCGCCTCGGTGCACAGCGTGAAGTGTGTGTCCGTCCACATCAGGGCTTGAAACACCCTGACTCCCTGGAGCCTGGGGCTGTAGAGCATAAGCTGGAGAGCTCAAGGTCTCCCGTTGTGACTCCTTGTGTGTGGCTTTGGGAGCTCAGGGCTTCATGGTCATGGGGCTCGTACCATCGTCAGGGATGGACGCTGCCATCCAGCCCTAACCCTGCCTTGTTCGGTTCCCTGCAGGCGAACGGTCCAGGACAAGATGACGGGTGCAGACATAAAGCTGACAGACGAGCAGGTGGACCTGGTGCATCGGCTCCAGAAAGGGCAGTTTGGGGATGTCCACTTCAATCCCTACGAGGTAGGGTCATGGCACACCCTCTGCGCTTGCTCCGAGTGCTGGGTTGCCCCAGGACGGGCAGGGTGACTCGGGTCTGTGTCTCTGCAGCCGGCTGTTGACTTCTTCACCCACGAGGTCATGATCCACCCGGTGACGAATCGCCCAGCGGACAAGCGGAGCTTCATCCCTTCCCTCATCGAGAAGGAGAAGGTGAGAGGTCTGACAGCACCTTGGGCGAGCTGGGAGCACAAAGCCGAGCTCTGCCTGCGACTGCAACCCCCACCGCAGACTGCAGCGCTGAAGGCTGATGCCTGCGGCTGCTCTCCTGTCCGGCAGTCCCTGCCATGGCTCATCCACCCCCACGACTGTTCCTGCTGCAGCAGTTCATGTCCACTTGTAAACCCGTGCCAAGTCCTCCGGTCCTGTGCAGCCCTGTCGGGCTCCCAGGGCTTCAGAGCTGTGCCTAGAGGCATTTGTTTCCTTCCTCACATCCTACACCTCCTCCTCCCCAAGCCTCCGGAGTCCTGTGGCTCCTGGGATTGACCTCTCCCTGCCCCACAGGTCTCCAAGCTAGTCCACGCCATCAAGATGGGCTGGATCAAGCCCCGTAAGCCCAAGGACGACACACCTACATACTACGACCTCTGGGCCCACGAAGATCCCAACTCCATTCTGGGCCGTCACAAGATGCACGTCCCAGCCCCCAAGATGAAGCTGCCTGGGCACGAGGAGTCGTACAACCCCCCGCCCGAGTACCTGCTCAGCGAGGAGGAGGTAAGGGGGGGCCGTGAGCGGCCAGGACCTGCAAGGGAAAGCTCCAGGCACCTGGGGGGCTCAGTAGGTGCCGGGACCCGAGGGGGGGCTGTGCTGTGCCGGGGAGGGCAGTGGGGAAAGTGTTGCGCCTCGGAGGGACACCCTAGAGACCACATTGTGTCGAGATGAGTCGAGACCTTGCAAGGAAAATGAAAGCAAAGGTTCCTCAGCCCCCTGAATCAAAACAGAAGAAGTGGGGCTACCTCCCAGGGAGCAGGGTGTCCCTGTGACAGCAAGGTACAGCCTCCAAACTAAACTACTGCGGGCGTCTCCTGGTGCAGGGTTCATGCTGGCTCGCTCAGCCCAGGGGCTGGGCGGGGGGGAAAAACAGGCAGCAAAATCCTGGCAGGCTGAGGAGGGCTTGGCTGGAGGCAGACAGGGGGGTGCTGGGGCAGAGAGGGGTAAGTGCGGTGTCTCACGGAGCAGCACGGCGCTGGCCAGCGAGAAACCAGCTCGAGGATGGTTTTTGCTGGGCTCGGAGAGGGGATGTGCCGGGGCACCTCGCCATCCGGGGTCCCTGCCAGCCCTGCTGACCCGGGGTCCCCTCCGTCCCGCAGAAGCTAGCCTGGGAGCAGCAGGAGCCAGCCGAGAGGAAGCTGAACTTCGTGCCCCAGCAGTACCGGTGCCTGCGGGCAGTGCCTGCCTACTCCCGCTTCATCCACGAGCGCTTCGAGCGCTGCCTGGACCTCTACCTCTGCCCACGCCAGAGGAAAATGCGGGTAAGGGCTTCTCCCGCCCCACCACCTGGGTGTCCTGGGAAAGTTTCAGACTGGTCTCTGCTTGATCCTGCGTATGCCTTGATGCCACCCAGCTGGTCAGGGGACCGCGATGCTCTGGGGCACAAACTGCTGCTCCTAAAGGGCTCTTGCCCCCCACCTACCCGCAGTGCCAGTCCCAGCTCGCCGCAGAGCTCCTGAGCTGTGATGAGGGCCGTGCCCATGCTTACAAAAGTGCTGTCCTGTGATCTCCCTCTGGCTCAGAGCCTTGAGCCTGGGCTTTCCAGCCGGAGCCTGCCCTGGGGCTGCAGGGCTGTACAGCTCATGCACGCAGGGCACCAGCACCAGTGCTGGGGGAGCCGAGGTTCTGCCTGGTTGTGCCTCACCGCCTGCGTCTCACAGGTCAACGTGGACCCAGAGGACCTGATCCCCAAGCTGCCGAAGCCGCGGGACCTGCAGCCCTTCCCGACCACCCAGGCCCTGGTAAGTGGATGCACGGAGCCGGGGAGGGGGGGCTGCCCTGCATGCCCGTGGCAGTGAGCTGTGCTCAAGCCAGTCCTGGTGAGACCAGGTGTGCCCACGCACCCATAATGGCTGTTCTGGGCACAGCTGCTGCCTGTTAGCCCCAGAGGGAGACCACCAGCCCTGCGGCCCGTGTTGGGCAGAATCAGGCAGCGATGGGGTCCTGCCTGCAGCAGGTGAGGCAGGACTGGGATCAGCACAATTGCGGATGGGCAGAGCAGAGGACCTGCCCCAGGAAAAGAGCGGGGCCCCGGGTCTGGTCATGCCACGGCTGGGGGGGTCGGCAGCACACAGATCTCTAGAGACAAATGACCCCAGGCCCCCTTTCCCTCCCTCCTTGCTGAACCCGGGGCAGTGTGGGGAGGTCCCCACAGAGGAGCCGCTGGGCTACGTGGGACCCTCACCCACCTCCCGTCTCCTTCCCCAGGTCTACCGTGGGCACACCAGCCTGGTGCGTTGCCTCAGCATCTCTCCCAGCGGGCAGTGGCTGGTGTCAGGTAAGGCTTCACTCCCCAGACCGGGGCATCCCAGACGCGCCGGGTGCCACTAGCCTGGCCCCAGCGCCGGAGCTGGTCCCGGCGTCACCCCATGCCAGCATGGGGCTTGGGACTGCCGCCCTGTACGTGCGTGAAAGCTGGGGCTGCCGGGGAGCCTGCCAGCGCGCTCCACCGGTGCACGGCCGTGGGAGAAGCCTGGGCAGGAGGAGAAGAGCAGTCCCTGGGAGTCCTGTGGCTGCCCACGCCGGCAGCGTGCGTCCCCCCAGCCTGCGGCAAGGCGCCTTGCCTCCAGAAGGCTCCGTGGGTTTTTCCAGCCGCTCTCGGGACCCCACCCAGGAGCCTGCGTCCCTCCCGCTCAGCAGTGGAGAAAGTGAGGCTGGAGGAGCGAACGGCAGAGCCCTGCGCGGCCGGCCGGAGGCTGGAGATTGAGAGCAGATGGCAGTTTAACAGCCCACAAAGGCACATGTGCTTTTTATAGCGCTGGAGTTTCCAGGCTGCCAGCTCCTGGTGGCCGCGGTGTCGGTTGGTTGCACAACGTGGAATTCCTGGCCCCGGGCTGGGAAAGTGGCTGAGATCAGGCGTTAAAAATAACCCGACCTGCGGGGACACGCGCACACCGCCGGCTACCTGCTCCCGCCGTGCCTGCCCGCAGAAAAGCCTGCCCGGGGAGCTGCCTGCCTGCATCTCGCAGCTAGACGGGCCTGTGCCGTGCCGAGCCGTGCCGAGCCAGGCATGCTGCCAGCACGGCAGCTGCGCCGGGAGCCCTGCGCGTCGGGAGAGGGACCACGGGCAGAGACGCAGTGCTGGAGGGAGCGGGGTGGGGGCCTGTTCTCTCGGCAGCAGCCCCCGGTCACGTCTCGCCTTGGTGGTGCTGGAGCTGCTGCCGTGCAGAGAAGCTGCTGGGGAATCGCGGGCACTGCCGCATTCCTCTCGCTGCTCCCCAAAGGCTGCAAGCAGGGTCAGTGCGGGGCTGCTCTCCCCTACGGCTTGGGGACGTGCCCTGGAGCCCCGTGCTGCTGAGCCAAGCCGTGGCAGTCCCCTGCACGGTGTCCCTGGTGGGGGGGAGGGCGGACTGTACCTGGCCCTGGCCAACCCTGTCCTGTCCCGCAGGCTCGGATGACTGCACGGTGCGGTTCTGGGAGGTGTGCACGGCTCGCTGCATGAAGACCCTGCCCGTGGGCGGCGTGGTGAAGAGCGTTGCCTGGAACCCCAACCCCACCATCTGCCTGGTGGCCATCTGCGTGTGAGTGTCCCAGCGTGGCTTTCGCCATCCTCCAGCCGGCTGCTCCCTGAGCTGGAGCGGTTCCTGGAGTTCTTTCCCCAAAGCCTGTCCAGCCTCCAAGAAGCACCTATAAACTCGTGGCAGCCCCAGCAGCGAGGATGGCCACGCTCTGGTGTGCAAAGCCACCTCTGCTCGCTGTCACCTTGCCTCCCGCTTCGTTTGGTGGCCCTCATTCTTCTGTGGAGGAACCAGTCAGTCCCCACCATCCTCCCTGGGGCATTTGGGCTATGACAGAGCTCCGTGTATCCTCCCTCTTTTCTCTTTGCTGGTCTACAGAAGGGCCTGACTGCTTGCAGAGTCCCACACGTCCCTTCCCGTGGTCCTGGCCCTGTGCCAGGGCCATCCCGTGGCCCCACAGGGGTTTCCTCTCCTCGGTGGTGCCCTGACTCATGCACTCATCCCACGCCGCAGGGATCAGTCGGTGCTGCTGGTGAACCCCTGCCTCGGGGACAAGCTGCTCTACGGGGCCACCGACCAGCTACTCGAGTCCTACGTGGCACCGGAGGAGGAGCGGGTCCAGCCCGTGCAGTGGGTGACGGCCACCATGGAAGAGCACAGCAAAGGCGTCCGGCTGGTTGTTCAGCACAGCAAGGTAGGGACGGGGCGGGGGGGGCCCTGTGGGAGCCAGGCTGGCCGGGGGGCTGCTCCCCGGGGTGGTGGGTGACTCCCTGGCAAGGCATGGAGCAGTCCCACCGATGGGTCTGACCCGTGTCCCCCTCCCCGCTCTCCGCAGGCCGTGAAGCAGGTGACCTGGCACGGCAAAGGCGACTACTTCGCCAGCGTCGTGTCGGACAACAGCAACATGCAAGTGCTGATTCACCAGACCAGCAAGCGCTGGAGCCAGAACCCCTTCCGCAAGAGCAAGGGGCTGGTGCAGTGCGTGCTCTTCCACCCCATCCGGCCCTACTTCTTCGTGGCCACCCAGCGCTACGTCCGCGTCTACAACCTTCTCAAGCAGGAGCTCACCAAGAAGCTGATGACAAACTGCAAGTGGGTGTCCAGCATGGCCATCCACCCTGGAGGTACGTGGCCTGCGTGTTCCCCAAGGAGCTACCGGGTCTTGTAAGCCAGTATGGAGCATCCCCCTCAGCCAGGCTGCCTGGGGTGCAGGCAGGACACCGTGGGGTTCACTGGCAACCCCAGTAATACCCTGTTCCCTCTCACAGGTGACAACATCATCTGCGGCAGCTATGACAGCAAGCTGGCCTGGTTCGACCTGGACCTCTCCACCAGACCCTACCAGCTGCTGCGGTGAGCCCCGGAGCTGGGGCCAGCCTCTGCCTGCTCCCCATTAACCTGCCTGCAGCCCCCCCCAAACCCCACGGGGCCCCTTCCCGGGGCTGTTTTCTCTCCGGGGACCTGGCAGCAGGATGGAGCCCGTTGGGGCTGTGCCAGGAGCAACCATCCCTGCCCAGTGTGTTGGTGTCTCACGGCTCTTCTGTGTCGGAGTGGGGGACGGTGACCACAGCTCTGCCGGGGCAGGCAAAGCCTCTATGGCAGGAGGTGCTGGGCTAGTTTGAGCTGCCCACAGTGGGTCCCAGTCTGTCCCAGCTGCCCTCTCCCCTCCCGTACATACGGTCATTCACAGCAGAGCTTGGGGTCCGTAAAGCCTGGCCGTGCGCAGACCCAGGTGCCCCAGCCAAGGGTCAGGACAGGAGCAGAGCGTCCCCCCCTTGCCCTGACATCGCGCCCGCTGTCATTGCAGGCACCACAAGAAAGCATTACGGAGCGTGGCCTTCCACAAGCACTACCCGCTCTTTGCCTCGGGCTCGGACGACGGGACCGTCATCGTTTGCCACGGCATGGTCTACAAGTACGTGGGGGGGCGGGGGGAAGCCACAGGGGTTCAGCGTTGCGTCCCTTCTCCGGCAAGCAGCAGCGTGGCAAAGCCCTGGAGGGGCTGCTGGGTGGGGAGGGTACGGTGTTGCCCTGTGCATCGGGGGGTGCAGCGTTTGTGGGGTGACTCCGGGAGGGGTACCCCAGGGAGGGAGCCCAAGCCCCGTCCTGACCTGTCTTCCTCCACCACAGCGACCTGCTGCAGAACCCATTGCTGGTGCCCGTGAAGGTGCTGAAGGGCCACGCGATGACATTGGACCTGGGTGTCCTCGATGTGCTCTTCCACCCCACCCAACCCTGGGTCTTCTCCTCCGGCGCTGACGGCACCATCCGGCTCTACACATAGCTGCCGCCCGGCGCCAGCACCCCCCCCTCATCCCAGCCCAACAGCAGCACCCCGCGGGCGAGGGGCAGCGCTGAGACCACCGCGCTCTGCCAGGAACATCGCTCCTGCGCACGGACTCCTGGGGCCTTTCTCATTAAACTCCTTTGGATACAATCCTGCACCACTTTTTGTCCTGCCTTGCCAGCTCAGCAGTGAGTGGGCACATCCCTCAGTGCCTGGCCCAGCCTGGGGCTCCAAGCTGCCCCCCCACCATGCACCAGCCCCGTGGTGGGGGGGACACAGTGGCTCCTGGGCTGCAGTGGGTCCCAGCCCCGTACCCGAGTTGGGGGACACGCACCAGGGCTGGCACGGGACACGCACCCACCAACAGGAACCCCAACACCCGCTGCCCCACGCGCTTCCAGTGCAAGGACACGGCAAGCAGCTAGCACCCAGCCGTGACCAAAATGCATTAGTGCCCCCCCCCCCCCCAGCACCCCTCTAACCCCCAGCATCACCCCCCATGGTCCCTGGGGTCACCCCAGCTGGGGGGGGGCGGAGCAGGGCCCCGTCCGTCCCCCTCACCCATGGTCCCACCGGAGGATCCCCACGTGCTGCCCTCGGCAGCCTGCGGTCCGACAACCACCGTGAGCTCATCCCACGCATGAGCTCAGCACTGGCCGCGGGCCAGGATGGCCGCGGGAACCGGCCCTTCCTGCTGCTGGCCTTGGGGGGGGGGGGGATCCGGCTGGGACCCTCCCTGGCCCACACTTGCACGGCTGGGGGGGGCTGCCGGGAGCCAGGGTGGCCCCAGCACCCCACGAGACCCCTGCGACGGGGTCCCACATCGCCTGGGCTTGCCCCTGAGTTGGGGTCACGGGTCAGAGCCGGCATCAAACTTGATGCAGAGCCCACCTAGGGCTTCCACAAGTGGAAAAAGGCTGGGGGGGGGGGTGTGTCCCCGATCACCCCCTCACCCAGACTGGTTGGGGGGGGGGGGGGGCACGGCCGCAGCCCAGGTGCAGCCCAGCCATCCCAGGAATCCCCCTGCCACGCCAGAGCTGAACAGCCGGAGACGTTGTGCAGGATTCCAGAGCTCTTTTGGCCCAGGGAGCAGGCAGGGCTGAGGGATTGTCCCACAGCAACAGAAAGGCCCCAGCAGCCGCCCAGCCCCGTGCAGAGGCGGGAGCCGTGGGACCACCGGAGCCCATGGGCACCGCGGCGGCATGGCAGGGCCACGAGCTCACAGGCCACCTCCTGCCACCAAGCCCCAGGTGACCTCTCCACCCTCCCTGCAGCACGAACCACTCCTGCCTCTCTCACGGCAGCTCTTCTCTGCCCTGGCTTGTTCACTCTGAGCCCTACTGATACTGCAAGCCCTGCTAGATACAGGCATCACTGCTGAGTGCCGAGGAGGAGCGCTGCTGGGAGGATGGTGCCAGGTCACGCAACGGGACCGCTACCACCCCACACCTCCCTCTGCTGCTTCTGGTTGTGGAGGAAGCGCCCAGAGAGCGCTGCCCCTGTCCCCGGCCCCCCCATATCACTAACATGCCAGCAAAGGAGCCCAGGGAGCAGAGCAGGGCCAGGAGCAGGAGCTGGAACAGAATCAGCACCCGAAGAAGAGCCCAGAGGTGACCAGAGCAGGGAGCTCCAGGGTGGGGACAGAAACCCACGACGAGGAGCAGGGCAGGACCAGCTCGAGGGGACCCCATGACTCGAGCCAGGGCCAGTGCTGTGCCTCCCCTTTGGCAAAGGCAGGGGGAAGAGACCGAGCATCTTCCTCCGAAGGGGATCCCTGCACAGCCAGCGGTTTCCTCCGTGCCACTCCCTCCCCACGGGCTCCCCAAAGCCCCTGCCACGACCCGGCTCACACAGCTGTGGGGTTGGGGGGGGAAACCCATCCCCTTCCCCCCATCACAACGCTTGAGGAGCAAAGAGCTTTATTTAAAAATACGTTTATGTACATGTGTGTCAAGAGGACGGTCACATTCATCGAATAGGGCCCCTGTCCTCAGTACCGGAGAGCAGCAGGGTGGGACGAGGGGCTGGAGGCAGCCGGGGTGAGGGGGGGGCTCAGGCTCCGTCCTGCTCCTGGCTGAGCCCAGGGATGCTGCCGGCCCACGGCTGTGGGGCAGCTGCAGCCCCTTCCCTCCCCATGCTGCCACATCCCTGCCCAGGACCCTCATCCCACAAGTCAACCAGGACCCCCGTCCAGCAGCCTGCGGAGAGGGGCCACATGCCCACCGTGTCCTCCGGCCACCACGGTGCCACAGCCGGGCCAAGCCAGTCCTGGCATTGGGAGGGGGGGTTCGGGTGGGCTCCCTCAGGCTGGCGAGAGCGGAGGAAGACGACGGGGGCTGCCGCGAAGGCAGGCAAGCCGGACCCCGGGATGCAGGAAGACGTGGCAGTGCCCGCAGGGACCCCAAAGCCGTGGGGCTCGCGGCGAGGAGCCGACCCGACTATTGCTGCAGCGGAGCTGGGGGGGCCCCCGGGGGGCTCACAGGATCCTGACGAGGCGGCCCAGGGTCTCTGCCACCTTCACGCGGACGGCAGGGACGGGGTCCTTCAGGAGCAGGTTCAGAGCTGGAAGGAGCAGAGCACAGACGTGTCGGGGGGGCTACGGGACCACGGCCACCCCCCACCCCCCCACCACCCCCAGCCGCATCCTGGCTTTGCTCCATCGCACAAGGAAGGAGAAACTCCAGTCCCAGGGATGCTGGGCCCCCCCGCCAGCCCCCTCACATGCCCCAGGGGGGGAACAAGCACCCTAAGTCCTCTTCAGCCCCCCCCAGGAGCCCCCCAGCTCTGCAGAGCCCAGGGGACCCACGCCACGGCAGCGGGACGGTGCTGCGGAGGCTGCTGGCTCTGCCCGGTCCCGGGGTCCCGGGGCGATGGGGGACCGGGGAGGGGGCTTTGGGGCGCGGGGCTCAAGCCGGTGGGGCTGCTCCTGCACCGACCTGGGGAGGAGAAGGGCCCCCAGCACGGGGGTCCGGGGCCGGGGAGGGGAACGGAGCCGGGAGCTGAGCCCCCGGGGGCCCGCGGGGCTGTGCAGACGCTCGCCGGGCCAAGCCTCCCCTATCAGCACGATTTCCTAATGCCTGGAACGGCTCCCGGTAGTAAGAAAACAACCCAGGTAGTTTTTCCTAGCAGTAAAAGTATAATAATATTTTTCCAGTAGCTTGTTTACCCGGCGCAGGAGAGCCCTCGCCTCCCTCCCATGTGTGTCCCCCCCAACTTCTGCTCCCGCAGCGAGCCGGGCTCCCGATTTATGTGCCCGCTCGCCGCGTCCTCGTGCCTCGCCGGACCCGGCCGCGGGGGCGTAACGCCGAAGCCCCCCCCGGACCCCCGCACGGCCGAGCCACTCAACACGGGAAGCTCGCGCAACCCAATCCAGGCCTGCTCGCTCCAGCGATTACTCACACGCAGGCAGATTATCTTTCACTTGTTTCAAACAGACAGGCCTCTTTCTTCTGGAAGGGCTCAGGGAGCCAACGGAAAGATAGTTTTTCCTTTTTTAGTGTTTTTTAAGCTCCCTTGGAACAATCCAAAAGTTTCCATGCATTACTATATACTATGAGGTCACTAGTGACAGGGAAAAAATCCCTGAAATCCAGGAAAATTACTTAACTCTGCTCCAAAATGCCACCAGCTTCAAGTCGACTTTTTATTAGCCCTTCATAACGAGCCTTAACTCTGCCTTTTAACGGTTAACACGTTACAAACAAACCCTGCGAGTCCCCTCCTGCTTACGCTAAGCCACTGCAAATGCCCCCTGAGCCCCCCAACAGACGCCCGGGACTGGAGCTGCTGGCCAAAGACCGGAGCTCGCCCTGCAGCCCTGGGGGGTTTTGGGGGGTCGCGTGGCTGCAACCTCGGCCCCTCGCGGGGCGCAAACCAGGTGCCGTCTCGGCATCCCCGCGCCGACGGCTCGGCCCCCCGCAGCACCTTGGCTTTCCAGCCCAGGACCCCTCCGCATCTGTTGCCCGCAGGTGCCGGGCTCATCCTGGCCACAGCTCTGGCTTTGTGGGCTGTCCAGGAGGTTGGGGACATTCCCCGCGTCCCCCAGCTCGCCCAGGGATGCATCCAGCGCATCCAGGAGGGAGCGGGATCCCATTGCAGACTCGTCCCTCTGTGATGTCCTAAAGCCCCCCAAAGCTGCCGGCTCCAAGAGCCGGGCAGGAGCCTCGGGCACAGCAGCGTCACAGGGCTGAGCTCCGGCGGGCAGAGGCAAACCCCCCCCCAGTCCCCAGCAGCGAAAGCCGCGGGCGGCAGCACCTACTCACCCGAAATGAGCTGGTCCAGGTCCACTTGCTGACAGTGGTCTTCGTCCACGTGCAGCACGAGGAAGCCTGAGGAAGAATTTCAGAGTCTGGATCCCACCAAGGAGCGAGGAGACAGGTAACGGGGGCACGCCGCCGGGCACCAGCTCACTCGTCCCTGCGTCCGCGGGTTGTGCAGAATCTCGATGGAAACCCCTCGACAACGGCTCAGGCGAGGGCGATGGTGGGTGTTGTACGCACAACGCCCTAACGTGCCCCAAGGAGATGCCTGCCAGCGTTCCTGCCACCTGCAGCTCCAGTAACTCGTCCTAAAGCGTCACTGGGCACATCCGAGCGCAGTGCAGCTGAGGTCTGTGCTGAAAGCAGCAAAACCTGCCCCCCCGCCTCCAATCTTCAAGGGGTAAAAGCAAGGCTGGGCTCGGATGTGCCCAGGTCCTCAGAAAGGGGGAATCGCAGAAGCGCTGAGCTGAGGGCATGGGGCTGAGGCAGCTCTTCTGGCCACGTTGCTCACCTCACCGTTAACATCACCCGCGTGCTGCACCCTGAGCCCGGAGACCTTTACAGTGATGGACCGAGCTGGTCCAGGCTCCACTGAGGGCATCGTCCGCGCAGCCCACCGCTGCTGCCAACCAGGGTCTGCACAGGCATTGCCCACGGCGGGCAGTCATCCAAACCGTGGCAGGACCCGGCCATGCGCTTTCCACCTCAGCTGCTCACGGCAGACACCGCGCACCCAGCCAGCATGAGTGGGAAGTGGCTGGAGAAAAGTTCCTGGGGTGCTGGCACCACCGGGGGACATGGCACGTGCGCCCGTCTCCGGGCCTGGGCACGGCAAGGCGCAGGCTGGTGCTCCGCACGAGATGGAGGCACCAGAAGACCTGGCCGTTTCCAGCAGCCCTGCTCGTCCGCAGTGCCCTCCCAGCAGAACGGGGACCGAAAGCATTCCTCGGACAACAGTGTCCTGGGGAGAGGACACCCCCCACCGTGAAGCCCGAGGAGCCGCATGAGAGCAGGACCCCAGCAGCCTTACCGATGAACATGGGCGCAGCTGCTCGGATGTCCACCCAGTTGCTCTTGAAGTAGAACAGGTTGGTTAAGATCAGGCGGTTCAGCATTTCTGGGTAGCTCTGCATCTAGGAGAGAAACAGCCGCCGAAGAAAAAGTCACGCAGGACAGGAGACCGGCTGCCTGCGGCACTGGCACCATCTCCTGGAAGCCTGGAGTTCCTGGGGAGTCTGAGGTCAGCCCAGGAACATGCCTGGGCTGGGGAGGGGGAATCGCCCCGTCCGGACACCGGGACAGGACCCGGAGGACCTTATGGACCAGCAGTCCCCGCACGAGCCCCGCCGGCTTGCACCGAGTCCCGCGGGCAGTGCCGGCACCGGTGCCACGGGCTCTGGCAACCGCTCACCAGGTGTTTGCAGACGTTGTTCATGAACTCCCCGTAGTGCAGGCTCCTGTCCTCCCGCAGGTGGTTGAGGAACATGTCGCAGAGCCCCTCGCAGCCCATGTTGGGACCACACATGCGCAGAGCAAACTTGCAGGCCTGCGGCACAGAGAGGGGAGGCTGCAGCACACGCACTCCAGAGCTCGGCACCTCGCAGGATCCCCACGCCGAGGCAGAGGACCCCCCCTCCCCGGTTCCCGCCGGCCAGCGGGGCACTCACTTTGACAACCTCCGGCTTCGGGTCCTGGAGGTGCAGCAGCAGCGTCACCAGCCCGTTCAGGATTTGCTCGAAGAAGACTTCGCAGTCGCCTTCGCTGAACTTGGTCAGTTTGCCAAAGAGGACGATGGAGGACTGGCGGAGGTCAGGCTGCTCCTGCGGGCAGAGGGGACAAGCAGGGCTCAGCGGGAACTGACCTGCGCTGGGCATCTCCTGTTTTGGGGGACGCATCTGGCAGGGCTGCTCCCACCACCCACCACCTCGCTTCTCAGGCTGGAGGGCATCAGAGCAGCAAGAGAAACGCTCCTGTCTGTCCCAAACCCTCAGCACCTCCTTCCCAGGCTGCCCCGGTCCTCAGTGGCAGGACCTCAGCTTTTTTTGTTCAGTTGGTTGGTTTTTGAAAACCATTTTAGACAACTCTTTGCCAGGAAATAACAAAACCACCCGTGGGCTGAGGACAGGCTCTGTTAGGGGTGTAAATTCACTCCCTCCCACCTAATGACTCCACAAAACCACAGCCCCCTGCCTCTTCATCCCAAATTTCAGCCACCATCATGCCCGTTTTCTCCCGCTGGTCCAGATCCCCCCACCAGCTGGCACCCGGGAGGAGCTGGGAACCGAGTTTGGGGACGGGGGGGTCTTCATTGCCGCAGCCAGCTCCAGCCCTTCGAAGGGGCAGAGCAAGCTCCTGGCTGCGGTTCTGCTCAGGCCAGAGAAGCAGCAGAGAAGATGACACCCACAAAGCCGGAGCGTGGGGTGCAGCAAGGGCCTGGCCAAGGCGGGGATGCTCCCGGCGGGACTGCGGCAGCTCAGCGCCGGAGCAGAGGACGAGGCTTAAGCCCCAGGACGGGCTGCAAGCTGAGCAGAACCATCAAGCTTCTCCGTGGTGATGCTGGAGGGGTTTGGAGGGTGGACAGAGACTGCTAAGGGCAGTGAAACCCCCTGGGACAGACCCGCAGAGGACTTCTCCCCTCTCCCCGGCCTCACTCTGCCCTTGGTCCTGCCCCAGGGCACCCACAAAACCCAGCTCTGGCTCAACCCCGCACCCAGAGCTTCTTGCCACCCAGGACGAGTCAAGGTCCAAGCAGACGATGCAATGGGCACCTCCGCTTCCCAACCACACCGTGTCTTTATGCAGCCGGTGCTGAGCTCCCAGCTGGGGATGCGGCACCCCAACCTCCTTCCCCCGGCTCCGCAGCGCTGCCGGCATCCCGGGATGTGCCCCGTAGCATCCGAGCAGACTCCCGCTGCTCCCACACACGTCCCCTGCGTTAAGCAGGCTCTGGCTCGGCAGACGAGCCCTTTCAGACGCGCCGGCAAAGCCACGAGCTCGACCTCCCGGGCACAGCCAGGGTGATGCCTTACGCTGTCAAAGAAGGGCCGGATCCTGATGGCGATGTGGAGGAGCATGGACTGGATGTCTCTCTCCTCCACGTGATCCAGGAGCTTGGAGAGACTGGACATGGCCTCGAGGGCAACCAGGTTGTGGGGGTCGTCTTTGTCATCCATGCCGTTGACCATGGACGCCAGGAGCTTGGCCCCGTGCTTCCTCACCTGCGAGGGAAGCGGTGAGAAAAGCGGTCCCCGTGGGGCGAGCCTGGCAGGAGGGCTGGCAGGGACACGTCCTCTGGGTGCCCTGCAGCAGGCTCCTGCCCCACGCCGCGCTTCCAGCCAGAAAGAGCTGGAAGGAGACTTAAAATTACGACCGCCGCGGGCAAAGCGTCTTCGGCACAGGCCAGTCATTGCACACGGTAACTGCTTACTGCAGTCACCAGCTCCCCTCCCGCTGGAACCATCAATGCCGTACTTCACTGTGTAATTAGAGCTCGTGTATACACAGCGAAGGGGGAAATTAAGTTTGCATAAGCCACGTTAAGTCTGCCATCACTTAATTCCAAGCACTCAGCTTTGCAAACTACGCCGTGCTATTCAGCATGGCTTACGGAGCATAGCCGGGAAGGGGCAAGGACGGACAGACGGACTGCTGTCCTTGAGCCACCTGGGATGGCAGGAGCCCTAGAACCCTCCCAGACCCAGACCCGTGCCTGCCTGGTCTTACCGGGCCAGCATTGCTCCGGGTTGCCCCAGCAGCTCACGGACAGGAGCATCCGCAGCACGGTCCGGGAAGCAGCTCTCCTGACGGGCTGGAAACCCAGCGGTGCTTGCTGGGCTCCGGTTGGGCTGAGCGCAGGAGCTGGCAACAGCTCGTCTCTGCCATTGCCCTAATTGCACGAGCTCGTCGCTGCCTTCCTCATCCTCACCAGGCTGCACTGTCAGCACTCCTGGTTTCTTCCCTCCCCGAGGCAGCGCTCCGGCTCACACGACCCGGAGCACTGGATGCTGTTAGAGCAGCGGCTCTGACCGAGCTTACGCCAGCGGAATGGTATTTTTAGTAGCTACTTATACTTTATCAGCAGATCACGGTAGCGTATTGTCTGTCTTGGGGCTGGCCCACCCGTGACCTCTTCCCGGGGTTTGGCACGGGCAAGCACAGGAGCTTGCCAAGCCCCCGCGCCGCGGCCGATCAGCCGTCAGGTAAGGAGAGCTGCGGGGTCAGGCCGGCAGCTCCAGGCAGCCCGATGCTCCCACGCAGCCCCATGCTCCCACGCCTGCGGGGTTTGCGGCATCGGCTCCTCTCCCGGGCAGGAAAGGGGGTTTAAGCCATCGCTTCCCGGCTGCAAGGTGCATCTGGAGCCTGGCGGGTACCGGCCACCCCCTGCGCATCCTCCAGGCGACGAGCTGTGAGCGCAGAGCACCCTGCGCCTGCCCTCCCCTGCGTGCCGCTCCACGGACGTGCCCCCGGCACAAACCGCTCCGACCGCCGCTTCGGAGAGAGGGGATACCAACTCTGGCCTGCCTGAACCCCATTGTCAGGACAGGGCATCACTTTGCTTTTAAGGATCCACTCGTCAGCCGGCAAAACCACCGGGAGGAGCGATGGGCTCACAGGTCTTGCACGAGCGTGATGCTGTTGCCTGCGTGGGCAGCCCCACAGCTGACCTGGCTTGTTTGGACCAGCCAGCCTCCCGCCAAGGATGCCGGGCTTTTCTCCAAAGCCAGGCTTTTCTAAAGGCATCTCCTAAACCAGAGCAGTCCCGCAGTGGTGGGCAGCTGCCACCTTGGTTTTGGAGGTGCCGTCACCAGGACGAGGAGGTGGCCGACTGTCCTGCCTAAAGACCCCCCCGTCTTTGACGAGCAGAATTTCCCAGTGGCTACGTGCTCCCTTCTCCCACCCAGCCCCGGCCAGGACTCCTGGCTCTCACCTTTTCCGGCGAGCCGGAGGCGATGTTGCCGAGCCCCCGGAGCGCCAGCATCCGCACCAACAAGCAGGTGTCCTTCTGCCTCCCCGTCATGTTATCCATCATGGTCTCCAGCAGGATCAGGTCATTCACCACATTACTATTGAGGAGCTAAAGCAAAAGAAAGTCTCAGCATCGACAGGACAGGGGGGCCGTGAACCACGAGGGAGGTGATGGCTGTGTTTTGGACGCTCTTATTCCTTTACACCGGGAAACAGCCCCGGCAGACTTGATTTGTCCCCTGGCTCCCCTCAGACCCTCACTCCACATCCACACCATCCAGAGGCAGGGCTGGGGGAGCCCTCAGCCCCTGCACCCCCTCAGGCAGGCACTTGGATTTGGGGAACCTGCAAAAATTCATAACACGTAAATTGAGAAAACCGAGGACCCTAAGTTGGGGAGAAGGGGGAAGCCTGGGCGAGCACCGACAGCCGGGAGAAATCTACGAAACCTACACGAAAGCTAAATCCTTGCTCCCCAGATCACCTGCCAAGTGAGACGAGGCTGGCTATGGAGAAGTCAGAGTCTTTACAGGGATGGAGGGCCAAAGCACGTCCCTTGGGCTGGGGACCGGCCAGGGACACGGCCAGCCGCTCTTCCAGAGCGGTGCAGGGGCACCCGGAGCCACCGCGTTCCCCAGAGCCCCCCGGGAGCATCCCCAGCCGCTGAGCAGCAGCGGAACCGGAGCTTTTGGCCAGCAGCTCCTTGTTCCCGGAGCGCTCCGAGCGCTGCTGGGAGGAACCAGCTGGGCAGAGACTCAAGGAGAGCAATTCAGGAGACCTGGCTGGAGGGAGACAGCAGGGCTGCTCTCCCACTGACCCTCCTAACCGAGCCCCCCGGGTGGTGGGGAGAGCCACGTACGGAAGCGGGATGCGCTCCAAGGAGCGTCGCTGGCCCTTCCCGGTGGGGCCCAGCTCATCCTGGATGGATCAGGCTCCGCTTTACGGGAAGGCGGTTTAACCGCCGGCAAAGGTGGGGCTGGCAGGAGCCCGGTGCCGACAGGGCACTTCTGGGTTGACGGGCACTGGCGCGGCACCTCTGGGGTTTATCTCCCCGGGATGGGGGGGGGTCAAGCGGGACCCCTCCGGGCTTCAGCCGTGGTGGCGGGGGGGGCTCCCTGTGTGCACCCACCGTCACCTGCCGCCGCTGCGGAGAGGCCGAGAGCCCCGGGGGCTCTCGACACGAGACCTGGAACCCCAGAGCCCGACAGCCACGCGCAGGCACCGACAGCGCCTCGACGGGTCCCGGGGGCATGGAAGGAACCCCGCTCCGGGTGCCGCCGGGACGAGGCGGCGAGAGCCACCCTGGGGCAGCGGCTGCACCTCTGCTGCCGTCCGGGGGACCCCGGGGAGGTCAGGGGAGCAGAGGCTGCCGCACGGCGGCCCCGTGCTGCCCGTCCTCCCGCTGCTCCAGCCCAGTGGCCGTTCCCCTCCTCGCTTCCCCTCTGTCATCTCCGTCACTGGCACGGCTGAGAGAAAAGGGACTGAGCTCTCACCTCATCAGTTTTGAGAGAGGGAGACACAGGCATTTGCTTCCTTCCCCTCCAGCTCCACGGTGAGGCAAAGCTGCTATTTTAAACCCTTTAAGGATGCAGAGAGCCAACCACACTCCAAAACTAAAGCAGATTCTGGGACAGGCTCCAAGAGCCGGGCCGGCAGCTCCCCCAGCCAAACAGAAAATAAAAACAGTGCCTTAATCCCAGGCTGCTTAAGCAGCTGAGAATTTAAAAGGTGGTTTATAAGGGGGGATACAGTTCTGCATTGTTGGCATAAGGTGCTCCTTTATGTAACAAAAACTCCTCGAGTGGCCCAGGGCTTTAAGGTGGTATGTACGGAGAGATAGTGTTACAGTCTGCTGGCTGCGCTGCCGGCGAGGGGAAAGGACTTGAGTCACTTCATTCCTCAGGGTGGTACGTAAGGACGGAGTTACGGTTTGCTGGCTCATGGCGGTGATGTGTTCAGAGTTGGACTCCTGCAAGCGCTTCTCTGCCATCCCCTCTACCAGAGGGTCGGGAAGCCGAGGAGGACAGGCAGAACCCTGCCGCAGCTTAACCCTCATCCCGGCCGCTCTCCAGCCGGGCAGGGAAAGACAGACGGACGGCCAAGAGCCAGCCCGCAGCGGTGGCTCGGCCGCCTCCCCCCCGCTCACCTCGGCGAAGAAGGCGGTGGTGGTGATCCTCTGGCTGTCGAAGACGCCGCTCAGTGTCGGGACGAGGTTCTTCACGATCAGGGGGAGCCGGGGGCCGGCGTGTCGTGCCATCGCGCTGCCGAGAGAAGCGGCACGCGTCACCAGCGCCGGGGCCTCTGGATGCTGGGGGGGGGGCTCCGAGCAAGCTGGCGAGCCCCTCCGCCCGGGGGTCTGCAAGCCACCCACCACCGATCCCCGCACCGCGGGCTGCCACGACATGCCTCTGCCGAGCGCCGTCACCTCCCGTGCCGCCGGACGGGCGGCCGCAGCCCAGGGTGCTCCGAGCGCCGTGAGCGGCAGCAGGTCCACGGGCAGCCGAGCGGGCAGCGCAGGCAGCTCGCACCCGTGGATCGACGGGAGCCGCCGGCGCTGCCCGTCTTTCACGCCCGCGCATCCCGCTGCGGTGCAGAACCAGCACGTTGACGTGCAGGACAGAAAAGCCGGTGGCCCTGGCCTGGCATTGTCCCCCCCTGCCACCCACTCGCCTGGTGACGAAGCGCAGGGCAGGACCGAGCCTACGCCTGGTGCACGGTGGGCACCCTGGCAGGAGCCTGCTCCAGCAGACCTTGGCCGGGAGGGATGGTTTTTGTTTTGGATGAGACACTCTCAAGTGTTTGGGAGGTTCAATAAAGCATTTTTGCAAATACTGGAAAATCCCAAACCGCTCGTCTCCTCCGCAGCTGTCCAAGAGCTATTATCGGCACTGGGTGGAGGGACAGCGAAGTCCCCGGCTGAACCAGGCTCTGCCGAACTGGACCGCGGGCTGCGGCCATCCCTCGGCCTCACCGCCTCACGCCAAACTCGCCGCCGTTGGCACGAGGTCGCGCAGCCGCCGCGGGAAGGACGGGCAGCTGCCAGCCAGCCATCTACAGGGATCGGATGCCACTGCAATACTTGATGAACCGCAAGGACGTTTCAGCAGCAGCAAATGGAAAACAAATTTCCATCCAAGACCTTTTGGTGTCCGTCATACCTTGGTCAGAAGGCAACACGGAGCCTGAGCCCCGACACGAGCGCGGCAAAGCAGGGGACGGCAGGCACACCGCAGCGGGACCGACGGCGGCCGCCAGCCACATCCAGCCCCACCGCGCTCCCAGGAACGCGACTGAGCCCCCGTGCGCTCCCCCCTCGCCAGGCAGCTTCCAGCCAGCTGGGGACAGAGCCGCCGTCCCACAGCGGGCAGCCAGGCAGAGCCCCACCGCCAGACCCACGGCAATGCTGCGGGAAGCCATCGAGACCCTCTGGGGGCTTTGATGCGTCGCAGCTTCCCCCCGGCGCACGGCGCGGATCCCCCTCCCCGCTCGCTACGGGCTGCCGTCCCGCTCCCGACGGCCGCGGCTCTTGCACCAAAACTGGAGGACGTACCAGAGAACCGACGCACGGCGCCAGCGTCTTACCCGGCGAGCACGGCGATCCCGTCGTGGTGCCTCTCCGGACTCACCATCAGCTCCCAGCCGCCGGCGTTGCCCACGGCCCTGGCAACCTCCTCGCTACCCCCCCGGGCCAGCATGACCTTCAGCGTTTCGACGGCACAGCTGGGGAGAGAAGCACGGCGGTTAGGTTAGGGCAGGCTGCCTGCCCTGCCTGCAGCCCTGCCTGCAGCCCTGCCTGCCTGGCAGGTTGCAGGGCGGCAGAGGAGGGAACTTCTTGCCCAGGGAGCGCTGGGACACGCGGGGAGCGTTCGGGTGCTTGAGGACGGGATGAGTTATGCGAGGGCTTTAGCTGGAGTGAGACGAGCCCATAACTCACGGCTACTTCCATTTACACCGTGACGTTTGCCGTTAAAGTGATCCAAGACAATAGACTGAAAAGTAAAGAAGTCCAGAACTACTTTAAGGAGGGGGTTTTTTTTGCATTAATATTTTATAGGTAGGGATTATTTTGCTGCAAGCACAGAGCAACATATGGGAAACATACATTATCCTGTCAAAACAAAACAAATATTAGCAATGGATAAATCTTAGCCTTCAATACAAGCAAGAGGAATGTAGTTACCACACACACAAAGAAAACATAATTTAGTAAGAGCGTCTTAACACAAAAGATCTTCCAGCTTGTGAGCTGGGTTCCTGCTATTTTGGCTTCTTGGAGGGAAGGGCCAAGCTGCAGTGACAAGGGACCGGTGCTTGGAGGGACCGTCCCCCCCAGTGAGCCCCAGGAGGCTGCGGGGGGGAACCCATGGGGCTGCGCCGCAGCCACGATCTCCAGCAGCTGCAGGAGCCCCAGAGAGCCCGGCTTGCCTTAACGAAGGACATCCCATCACACCTCTCGTGCGTCCCAAGTTGAGGCTAATGATGGAAAATAAACACTGACCTGCTGTACGCGTGGAAAACACACCCTGCCACGCCAGACCCGAGGCTTTCAGCAGCTTTGGGCTGCACTTGTCTCTATGTTTTACTGGGAGCCAGGGCTGGGGTTCCTCTGGGGGTGAGTGCCCGGGGGACCCACTCACACAAGCAGAGCATTCTTAAGGGCCAAAGCTGAGCACCTGCCCACGGCAAAAACACAAAGAGCAGGAAAGCAGGAGAACGCAGGTTTGCTTTTCTGCAAAGCAGCGCTCAAAACAAGGTCTCTGCTGCATCCCCCATGAGCTCGAGCAGAAGCCGGCCGGTCCCACGCTGCTCTCGTACACGGGGCACACAGCGGCCGGTCGGGCTGTGAGGTTCCAGACCCGTGGGGCAGACGGTGCAGAAGCCTCGAGTCTGCCCTGCAAAGCCCACCCGGAGGGACCCACGGAGGAGCCATCGAGCTGGCTCCACTAGTGACGGCACACAGAGGAGCCGGACTGCAAACTCTTGCTGAGCTCAGCTCAGCTCTTCCGAAAAGCCCCAACTGGCAGAGAGTCCTTCGGCACGCTTTCAGTATCCCTGCACCATGAAGACTCCAGGACAACAAGGAATTAATTACTAATTAAAGAAAACCTCAGGCAGAAGTTTCCTTCCACCATCTGTCCACACCGATCTGCTGGTGTTTGTAACAGTCCTGGTTTTACTGTTTTGGAGTCCGGCCACACAGGTCTTTGGAGTTTTTCAACTGGTTTTCAGCTAGAGACAGCCCGAGCGCACGCAGCTCCCCCGAGCCGGCTGCAGTGCTTCCTTTCCGCGGGCTGTAGCCGAAATTGCTAAGTGACCCGCAAGCATCTCCATTTAGAGGGTCCTTCCCCAGAGCAAGTCTCCGACCTCGAATATCCCTTCCAGCAGCCCTGGAATAAAACCCAGGCTCCTTTTTCATTACGGCGGTCCGTTTCGAGGGGAGGTACGGCGTGCCGCTTCACGTACTCCTGCCCGTTTGGAGCGGGAGACCCAGACATCTGCCAGCTCTGCCAGCCCAGCAGCGGGCAGCTCAGCTCCCCAGGGGCTGAGCACCAGCCTCCAGCCTCAGCCGGGGCAATCCGGACCTTTGGAGTGGCTCCGACGCAGCAGAGCTCTGCAGAGGCTCCAGCGCCGGTGCTCAGCAGATACACGGCCGTACCTCTGCCTACGGCGTGCCCATCCCCGTGGTCTCGCTCTCCCTAGGGCTGAAATCATCACCGCGCAGTGCCACAGCTCTGGGCACCTACCAGCTCTCAGTCTGTCCAGCCCCAGAAGATGGAGCCAGTCTCCCTGCCCCGAGACAGGGTCGACCTAATCCTGGTATCGTTGCCTGCTGCGTCTCCAGTCCTCTCAGCCCATTCCTGGGGTTCTCGCCCTTGCTGGCAGGGAGCCCCCCACTCCCAAAACCTAACCTGAATCTTTGGGTGCAACAGAGACCACCCCCCCACACAGCATCATGAGGACCACTACCATCTCTGCAGAGCAAGAAAACTCCTTAAGCCTCAAAACTCAAAGCTTGTGTACAGGTCAACCTGTAATTTAGTCCAAGACACAGTGGGATTTATTCTCTTGCAGCATAGGGAAACGGCAACAAAAAAGCCTCCTGGCAGATGCTCACGGACAACAGAGGCCAGCGAAGGCCAACAAACTTCCCACCAGCTCCTTGGTTGTGGACAAGGTCTGACAGGCAACGTCCCGGCACCGGCCGGTGCTCGCGGGCAGCTCCTCGGGAGGAACCGTTCCCAGCAAAGCCCCCGCACGCCGGCTGCAGGATTCCCACTCCACTCGAACCTCCCTGAGGTTTCGGCTCCCAGCCTGCAACTCCAGGCTCTCCTGCTCCATACCAAGAGCTAAAAAGCCTGAGGCGAGCGCAGCGGGATAAGCCCCTGCGCAACCAGAGGCTGCTCCTGCGAGACAGATGGTTAAAGCCGTTCATTCACAGGGTTTGCTTTTTCCACAGTGTCCTATAGACACTTCCTTCCTTTCCAACAAAAGCCCGTGTCTTCCAACCTCCCTTTCCTGCCAAGCTATCATATTCACCTTTACCATCTCTCTTTGGCATTTAAATATCATGAAGACTTAGAATTCAAAACGCGTACAGGAAATTACTTTGATATTGTAACCAGCTCCTGGGACGAGGCTGGAATTTCACATCCCACGTTTTTTCTGCGCGCCGGACAAAGACCGTTCCCCCTCCATCAATCAGCGATGACTTCACGGACGCCCGGCCACGGCTACCTGCCCGCGTCCATGTGGCAGGAGCAGAAACAGGGCTCGGAGCAGAACCACGTACCATTCCCTGCCCCTCCGGACAAGTCCCCGGAGATTTCTGGCAGGAGCCAGCGTGATGCAGCCCCTCTCCCTGCTCCCCAAAAGCAGGCGACGTCACTGGGGACTCGCAGCTGCGACGCACAGCCAGGACGCGGCTGCTCTGTACCGACACCTGCGAGATCAGGCGGAGATCTGAGAAGCAGCACTACGAAACCCAACACAGCACGTGCATACCGGCCGCGTCTGGGGAGCGGCAAGGAAAGAGCCTTTTTCCCTTCTTGAGGACACAGATGCCACGTGTGTCCCACTGACCGCGGTCCCAAGGGAGTAAAGCGGAGCATCGCCAGCACACGCGCCTTCGGACTAGCCCTGGCGATGTCAGCCGTGGGCTCGGACCAGCGAGAAAGCCCCTCTGGCACAATCCTGCCCAGCTTCACCCAGCAAAGCCCAGGATCAAGCTGGCCGCCTCGATCGGCAGCAGCAGGAGGGAGCCAGCCTCCGGCAGAACTGCTGGAGAGGGGCCGGGGTGTTCCCCCATCCCACACCTGGGATGGGGGTGTTGAAGAGCTGCTGGTTCCGACCAATTTTCTGGCTGGCACATCGGGTTTTCTCGCAACCCTGACGGTTTGCTCTTGGGATCGCCTTGCTGCCGCGGGGAGCACCCAGAGAAGAGCCTGGGCCAGCGGCCGGGAGCCACGTGGGCTCATCCAGCCCCGGCCCCGCTCCACGGATGGAGCAGTGGTTCCGGCAACAGTTCAGCACGTTCTGGTTTGTGTCCCCAATGCTGTTTGGAGTCCAGACACTTTTTGGAGGAAGAGCAGTCGTTTCTGGCTCCTATACCTCCTTCCCTGGGAGGCAACCAGTTGCTTCGAGTTTCCTTCAGTACTCCCCATGTTATGGCACGGGGTCTGGCGGGGATCTGGCCGTGCCTCTCTTCCAGGAGTCGTTAAAGGGGAAGAGCATGACGAGAACAGACAGTTCTGGCTGCACGAGCCCAAAGCCACAGAGGCAGCGCAAGTGTCTGCTCCCGTCGGGGGGATCTGCACGAAGCCATCCCAAACCGCAGACGCCGCTGTGCAAAACGCCCCGAGGGGACGCAGCAAGTGCCACAAGCTCCGGGAGCGACACCGCCAGTGCCAGAACAGCCACGGGGCAACCCACGATCGGCCTTAACCAACCTGCTCCTCCGACAAGTCGGGTTCGTTTCGTTTTATTCTAACATGTGGTCTAAATAAAACACTAATCAGATAGCAGCCCTGCCATCCAGCATAACAACCTGTTTCCACTCATTACATCTCCCTGCTGGAGAAGTCACCCTCTGCGCGAGCGGCAGCTTTCCGAGATGAAGATGGGGCCCACCGCGGCACGGCGGCAGGCGGGGGGTATTGCTCGGTGCGCCCAACGCCGCCGTTCCAGTCGCTCCGCTCAGGGTAAGGAAACGGCCTTTCTTCACCGTTGGGATTTGACAAATGAACTGTCAAGTGATGCCAGAGCCCTTTTAGCTCGCTGCTGCTTTGTCTGGTGTCTTTGTGGGCTCCTCCAGGCTTTTTTCTTTTTTTTTTTCCCCTCCCCTAAGACTAAAAATAGCCTGTAAAAAACCCCAGTCTGGAAACCCGCAAGAGGATAAAACTGAAAATCAGGGCAGAGCTTCCTCCCCGCAGGCCAACCCAAGCTCCGGGGAAACCTTTAGACATTTTGCTGGTGGAGGGAGCGAGCAGGTGGCTGGCGAAGCAGCTCCAGAGAAGGGCTCCCTGCCCTCCGAACCCCAATAAGCCTGCCTGCACCTCCTGCCATTACTGCCTCAGGCACGGCTTTAACCCCAACATCCCCATAAATTTAAAGTGCTTTAAAGCAAACGCAGGTACCGCTCATCACCTGGACTGTTTGCTGCTGGACGAGGGCACCTGCGGTCACACCGCCAGGGCTGCGGAGAGGCGGGAGAGCCCTGCGGCTCTGCCTTCACGGCGTCCCACCTCTCCCAGCACAGCGGCTCCGTTGGAAACATCCAGGAGCTGATGATGCTCAGCAAGCAGGCTCGGAGCGACACGGAACGAGAGCCTGCGCAGGACGCGGGCCTTGGGCGGGATGTGGACCCCGCGCACCCAGACCTGGTGGTCTCCTCTTCTTCTGCGCCAGGGGAAAGCCTCACTTGCAGAGGCCCTTTCAGCATCCTCACTTTCTAAAGATGACGGACACGCAGGGCCGACGCAGGTACTGCTCCGCACCAGCAAACACCCTTCGGTGTTTGAACCGGGCTGTTTGGCTCAAGCAGAGGATTATTTAGCAGCCGCCGTGACTCTCACCTGGGTTCAGCAATTGGCCCTTTGGGGTTTCAGGGCTTCTCGCGACAGAGAAAGCATTTTTACAACAACAGAGCCAGCCCCAGGGAGAGGCTGGGACCAGAACCCACTTTTTAAAAAGCTGCTGATCGCACCCTGCCTGGCCAGGCAGCACGGAGGCTGCTAGCATCCCAGGTGGGCAGCGTTATCACCCCACCGCCCGCCCGGTGCATCGCCACTCGAGGCAGCTATTTGAAGGCATTCACCGCAGCCGGGCGGGAGGAGCAGAGGGGCTGGAGAGCATCTGCTGGGGACCCGAGCCCTCCCTCGCGGCTCCCCGGGACTCCTCAGCGGCAGCAAGGGACACCACGGGCTGAAAGCACTGAAGGAGGACAAGCCAGAGCCGGTGGCTCGGCACTGGGGGAAGACGGCATCGTGGCCCGGTTCTGATCGCTCAACGGGCAGCAAAACCGAGACACGCTGCAGCCCTCGATGTGACGAAGCCAAAAAGTTTGCTCTTTCCAGCTTCCCCTCCTCATCCTTCAGGGAAGCGGAGCCATCCTCCCTCCCCAAGAAATGCTCATCCGCCTCCGACGTGCCCAGCGAGCCCCGGGGGGGCCCTGCCGAGACCTGCTCCCGAAAGCCAGCGGGGCTTTTTTTGGGAGGCTGCAGCGGTAACCCAATCCGGCAGGGCTCTGGCACTGTGGCTGCCCGAGCTCTGAAAAGCACATCTTTCACTGCGTCTGCAGAGGCGGCTGATTTAATGCTTCCCAATTTAGAGATTGTGTTCTGCAGAAGAAAACACACCAAAGAAAAAAACACAACAAACCCCAAACCCCAGAGCCCAAACCGCACCAGAGGTCAGGCCATCATACCTAAGGCGTTATGGCCCGGGTGTTATTACCCAGCCCTCCGCTTACAGACGCAGCACACGCTATTGTGTTTGCACAAACAAAAAATGAGTTCCACATGGCAGACAGGCACGTTCCCTCCGCGCCGGCCGCCCAGCGCCCCGGCTCTGCCGTACCTGCAGGGATGAAGGCTCCGGGGGGCCGGGCCGTGGCTGCTGCTCCTCCTCTCCCTGCTCTGCAGGTTCTTCGGTAGCTGAACACCCACGGTGCAGCTGACGCGCAGCAGGAGAGTCACAAACAACGGCGGGTAGAGTCCCAGCACTGCTGCCCCAGACTCCGGAGCAGACATGATCTCATACAAAGCACATGTGGCCTGGAGAGAGAGCGAAGCGCGCGGGAGAAAAGGATTAGGAAGGGATCTCCCACACCACGCTGATATCTTGTTAGTAAATAAGCCAGCGAGGCAGCGAGAGGGTTTTTGCTCCTTCCTGCAACGCCGAGCCTAACAAAGCATCGGCGTCTACCCCCAGCATAACCTCTCCGCATCCCACACGCGGCTCCGACGGAGCTACAGCTGCTGTTAAAAGCGCTGCTCGTCGGGAAAGCAGGGTGTTTCCAGCTGGGGGAGGTTTGAAGTCTGTACCTGGGGAAGGAGAGCAGATCCAAAGAGCTCAGGTTTTATGGGCAGGAAGACAACGCACACGCAGAGCCCTTCGCAGAGCCCTATTCCGGCCAATTTAAAAAGCCGTAATTACACGGCACAATATAGAGGGGTGTTAAAAACAGAGCGGGGAGGGGAGGAGGGTTTGCTTTCAGTGCGGCTGATTCTGTACCATCTGCATTTGGTCCTTCAGAGGAGGAGGAAATTTTCACAGCTGCTTTACTGCTTAGAAAGCTGCCAAGCTGGGTTTATTTTTTCTGAAGGGATAAAATGCAAAGTGGTCTCCCTCGAGGATGGACACCTGAGAGGCTTTTTACGAGCCGGTGGATTAGCTCTAATAGGCATTACACAGCGATGCGTTATTTCCAGAGTCCACGCCTGGCACAAACCCCCGAGCCAAGGAAATGAAAAAAGCGTTCCAGGTGTCGGTGTGGGGAACGCCATCCTCCGCGGGGGTGGGAACGGGGCAGGACCGGCCGCGGGACACTTACGGCCAGGGGTAGAGGGGTTGCGATGCGTTCGGATCCGCTGCCCAGCAAGAAGCACTTGCTCTCCTTGTACGGGACGTCCCGGTTCACCTTCTCCAGCAGCTGCTCCAGGATCTGCGAGGTGAGGGTGGGCTCGGTGGCCAGGGACCTCCACATGGTGCACGTGTGGCTAGAGGAGAGGAGGGAGGGGAACGCGGCTTCGGCACCGGCTGCCGTCGTTAACTCACCCTCCCCGGTTTGAGCAGTGGCAAGCGTCAGCCCCCTCCCCGCGCCAAGGAACACGTGGGTCACGTCACCCACCACACAGAAACGCGGGCGAGGAGCGTGTCGCCGCCGGACGGGAGCCACCCGGCTCACCAGCAAAGCTGGCCCGGAGAGCGGGACCCTGCAACGACGGCAAACCCCGGCGGGAGAGCCGTCCTGGGTGGCTGACGGGACCTGCGTGCAGGGGAAGGCTCGGCGGCTGCGATCCTCACCCGGCGGCTGCTCTCGGACAACACCCAAAGCCACCCACAGCCCCAAAACCCCATGGGGTTCCCCCGATACCAGCAGCCAGAGAGCTCCTGCCTTGCCCCATGCAGTTCACGAGCCTGCCGGCCGGTCGTGACAATAACAGAGGAGCGGTAACGGTGCAAGGAGGAGGATAACACCTGCTCAAGGCTCAGCCCGGGGCCGGCGACAAGACGGTCGGCAGCTTTGGGGTAGGTGGTCTGCTCCGTAAAGCAGGACCGAGCACCCCAGCCGCGCTCAGCTCTCCGGGGCCAGCTTTGCTAGTTGGCGCTGCCGGCGCCTCTAAGCCCACCAAGCCCCCCGAAAGGCAGCTCCGGCAGCGAGCGGCCGTGCTGATCCTCGAGCGCGCAAAGGAAATTCCAGCAGGGTCTGATTACTGGGGTAAGGAGCCAAAAGATTATCTGCAGCTTAGGCGAAAGCTGCTCCGAAGCCCAGGCACCGCGAGAGCACGTGCGGGAGCCGGGCCACCGTGGCAGCGCAGGGCAGGACCTGTCAAAGGGCAGCGAGCTTCCCAGCAGGCTGGACACCACCACGCTCTTGTGCTGGGAGGCCAGGATGTAAACCGTCTGCTGGGCGGCCTTTCGGACGTGCTCCTCGTCCACCTCCTCCAGCTTGCTGTGGATGATGCTCATGATGTCGGGCACCTGAGGGAAGAGGAGGACGGTGGCATCCCGCTGCGGGCCAGGACACGCCGAGCACTTGGGGTCACCGTCAGATGCTCCCTGCAGCCAGGGCACGCGTGTCCCTTCCCCTCGATCGCAGCCCAGGCGGGGAACGGGACTTCAGGAGACAACACGGGTGGGCAGACCGTCAGGCAGGGCAGTTTATCTTCCCGGCCGAACCACGCGCAGAACCACAGACCTCTGTGGAAGTCACGGATCCCTCCCCACCCTGCCACCCAGGAGACGGAGGAGGCTGCAGAGAGTATTCCCAGGGGAAAAGGGAGCCAGCAAGGACACCCTCCACCCCGGAGGCACGGCCTCCTGGCAAGGCACTCGCGCTAAGCCCCAGCCTCGACGCGGGTGCAGCGAGAGGAGCTCAGCAAGCGAGTTCCTAAGAGGAACTCGAGCTGAACGCAGGGAGACACCTCGGCACTCACTACAAGCTGTAAAACGCACGTTAAGACAAATAGGAAGTTCATGTGCAGACCAGGCCTGGCAGCAAATTCCCGAGATTAAGTGCAGAGCAGCCGAGCGCTCCGTCCCCAGCTGCGCTCGGGTCTGCCCCACAGACTCCAGGGCTTAGCATCAGTTCAGATTTCAGGATCTGGGCTGGACTGGATCTGACCAAAAGGTGAGTCATGTAAGCTGGAGCAATCCCATGTAGGAGAGAGGCTAATAGGTAGCGAGCAGGACTTTAGCAGAAGCTCTAGTGCAAAAGAAAGCCCAAGGAGTAGCTGGAGACCTGGTGTTTCCAATTACTGCGAGAGAAAGGGGGAGCTTAGCCCTAAAGGTAGTGGATTAGACAAAAAAGCCTTCTGTGTCCAGCACCTCTAAGCCCTGCAAGCATTCAGACTGGTTTCCCAGCCAGGAACCCTGGGCTCCCCCAGAGCTTGCAAAGGTTTCACAGGGAGCCCGAGCCCTTCTGGTAAAGTGAGCTTCTCTGAACTCCTCAACCCGAGCGAGAGCCAGACCGGAGCCGGCCTCGCCAGCAGCCGCCGCCTCCTACCACACAGCAGCCTTCCCCGACCGCGAGGACGGAGGAGGAGAGCGTGAGCACGCGTGCCCACGGGAAACGAGGAAGGTCGGGGCGACAGCCCCCGAAAGCTTTGGGGCCAGTGTTCCCCTGGCCAGAAATGCAACAACAGCAGCTGATACAGACAGGGGTTAAATGGCTCCCTTCTTCCGTCAGGGCTGGACCCCTCCCTGTGCTGGGCATCACGCTCTGGTCAAGGGCTGGTCCCTTACTGGTGCATCCCTGCCCGTACCAGAGAAGCCCACCAAGCCCAGCAAACCAGTTGCTGGAGCTGCAAGTGGGAAGTTACCAGGCGACGCACGTGCGAAGAACGGGAGGCAGCGCAACCCGGCTGGAGCTGCCTCTCCAGGGCTGCACCACGGAGGCTGGAGCTGCCTCTCCAGGGCTGCACCACGGAGGCTGGAGCTGCCTCTCCAGGGCTGCACCACGGAGGCTGGAGCTGCCTCTCCAGGGCTGCACCACGGAGGCTGGAGCTGCCTCTCCAGGGCTGCACCACGGAGGCTGGAGCTGCCTCTCCAGGGCTGCACCACGGAGGCTGGAGCTGCCTCTCCAGGGCTGCACCACGGAGGCTGGAGCTGCCTCTCCAGGGCTGCACCACGGAGGCTGGAGCTGCCTCTCCAGGGCTGCGTTTGGACCACGGAGGCAGCGCCGAGGCCAAGCAGCGGCAGCTTACCTTCTCCTGCAAGACACCTCCGCGCTCCTTGAGGAGGGAGTTGATCATGACGGTGGCTGCTCGGGAACAGTTCTTATCGGGGTCCGCCAGCCCCTCGAACATGGCGAGCAGGAGGCTCATCAGCTGGTCCGGAGGGACGCGCTTCCCAATCACCTAGGCAGAGGGCAAGCAGAGTTAAGCAACGGGGTTTTGTCACTCTCTGAAGCAAGCGGTCCCTTCGACAACACCGGACAAAGGGGCCCCTGCGCAGCTTCCCCGGCTGCAGGCAGCAGGACAGCCGTTCCTCGGCTCGGTGCCCTGCTGGAGCATCAGCCAGGACCCCAAATCGGCAGTAACGGAGGGGAGCAAGGGCCAGACTACAGCCCTGAAGGAGGCAAGAGGCCGCCTGCCCCATGCTGTTGGCCAGCATGGCCAGATAACCTGGGGCTCTCTTGGGATGGGTTGGGACAGCACAGCCAAGCCCTTAACTCCACTCTGGCCACCCCCCAACCACTGGGAGGATGCTCCCCCAGGTCTCATCACGCTCTCCAGACCTGACGGTGGAATAAGCTGCTCAGTAGAGAAGTTACTAGGTGGAAGTTCACTGGAGTGACAACATTTGAGGAACGGCAGCTTTTCCAGGACAAAAAGGTACTACCAGCTTCTCTACAGCTACAAGTCCTTCTGGAGCAATGCTTGCAGAGCTCTCAGCATAGAAAATGGCCATCAAGGAGGAGTTCATCCATGCAGCTCGCTCTCGAGTCACCCTCACCCCATCCCTCACCACCAGACCCCAGATGCTGTCCACCTCACTCAAAACACAGTGGTTTGGGAGCCACATCTGGACCCTTTTGGGTATAAAGTTGCACTGAACCACTTTACCAACACCGCTGCCATACTGGGAGGTGGCCAGGAGCCCAGCAGCTGCAGCTCCTGAGCCAAGCACCCCATGCTCCACAGGAGAGCACAGCCAGCGATGGGGCCTCGAGGGCTTCCTTCAGCCAGCAGCTTCCATTGAGGAGCACGACCTACCAAAGTGCCCTCCATGGAGCGTGCTGGGGCCCCAGGCAGGTCCCACAGGGCTGAGCTAGACCACCTCCGCCTTAGCTTTTAGATGACATGGACAGGAACTATTTGCATCATCTACAGTAAAGTAAGTTTTCGACCCCAGCGCTGGGAGCGTTGATGGCTGAAGAGTTCAGGCTACCCGTCAAGACCCCCGAACGGATGCACTAAGCTACAGCACAGCCAGGCACGAGTCCCTGCCGACATCCACCGTGCCCCCTGAGAGTGCACAGATGTCCTCGTTGGGGGCCTCATGTCCAAAGAGGGGACCAGCAGCTTCCCAAGGGGGGTGAGATGCTCTGAGCATCCCCTGGCCAGGCCAGAAGAACTCTCCAGCTGGAGGAGAGGAGAAGACCGCAGCGGTTTGTTTCCTGGTGCAAGACTGGGGCTCCCCAGCAGCGTCCAGACCGCGTGGCTGGTCAGAACGGATGAGGCATCAAGTCCTCCGCAACTCCCGCTCCACCACCCTGCGAAGACCAGCGCCGTGCTGGATTTGCCCTCCACCTTACCATGGCAATGTTGTTGCAGGTATGGAAGAGAACGGTGAAGTCGGGCTCCTCCAGGCCTTTCTTCAGAGCTTTCAGCCCCTCCACCATCTCATCTCGGTGATCCCGGGCGAAACCTGGATCCAGAGGGAGCATTCAGCGAACAGCATTCCTCGTGTTTTACGCCCGCATGCTGCAGAGAGCTGGGTTTCACTCGGGAGCTGGCCCAGCTTTCAGGAAGAAGCCAAGAAACCAAAGCTGCTGCCAAGGGCCAGAAGCGCTTGCCCTGCAAGGAGCCACACCGCTCTGGAGAGCAGGACCCAGAAAGTCCTCTCCTGGCGCTGCAGGGGCTTCGCTTCTCTCGATACCTCCGCTCAGGCCATCTGAAGTGGAGGACTGACCTCTCCCGGAGAGAGGGAGAACGCCAGGCTGGAAGGCAGGCTCAGAAACCCGCTCGCCTGCACTCCAGCATCGGAGAGAGCCCTTAAAACTCTCCCGTGATGTTCCCCACCAGCCCCACTTCTGCAGCAAACCGCGCTTGCGGCTTTACTCCTTCGGGATCACGTACGTGGAGGGATGGGACGTGCACCCCCTCTGCCCAGCTGCAGAGACGAAGGCTCCTGCTGCCTTCTTGGCACCCACCAAGACCACCCTCCGCCGCCCGCGCGCCCACCTTCGTAGCACAGCTGGATGTAGAGCAGGCAGTAGACGCAGTCGACGGCGTGCTGGCGAACGCTGGCCAGGGAGTCCGAGCAGCGCGGGGAGAAGAGCGCGATCAGGACGCCGAGGTTGTAGAAGGGGATGACGGTCTGCGGGGATGACGAACACAGGCGACGCTAGCGAGGAGAGCACGGCGTTTCCCTACCGCCGCGAAGACCCCTTCACACCCCCCCATAGGGAGGGACGTACACACGAGCCCCAGCAAGGCTGACGGCAGCAGCGAGAAAGACGTTCGAGCTCTGCCTTTACTTACGCTGACGTTCAGCTTGCTCAGGTAGAAGTCCAGCAAGGCTGCGCTGACCTCCACGGCTCGCTGCCGCTCGTGTTCCTTGTTCGACTTGATCCAGGGGCCCAAATGCTACAGGGGAAGAGCAGCAGAAAGGAGAGCAGAAGCTCGGCTGCTTTGCCACGGCATCCTTCAGCCCAGCGACCCGTGGCGCACGCGTGGGCTGCGGGAACCGCATCCCTGACCCCACCAGTTTACCCTGGCTCATCTGCAGGACAACACTGGGTCTCTGCCTCCCGGTGAGGCTGCGTGTGCGTGTGTGTGTCCCCCACTACCAGAGACCTCCTCATCAGCCACGTGCTGACCACCCTTCTCGGGCACCAGCGGGCATCCCCAAAGGGGCAATTGCACGCGTCCTCCCCTAGAGACCCTGCCCCGACCAGGCAGCCCGAGCACCACACCAGAGCAGCCGTGCTGCACGTCCAGCGTCTGCAGGAGGGGAACTAGGGTCACACCGGACCTCACGTCACACGGAGAAGTGAGGACCGGTCTCGCTAAGTCTTCCTCTGGGTCCAAAGCTGTCTCTGCCTCGTGACCTCTGGTCAGCAGGCAGGCACCTCTGTTTCCCTGCTTCTTCCTCCATCAAAGCCAGGCTGCACCTACCGCAAACATGTCCTGCAGCCCATGGGGGGTCAAGTTCCTCTGCAGGAGTCTCTTCAGCAGGTCTTTAAGGGCACTGATGGTGTCACCATACAGCATCTAAGGAGGAAAGACTGATCACAGACTATGCAAGCACTGCATCTCATCCCAGAGAGCCAGCCCAGGCAGGCAAGGAGGAAGAGATCTCTCTCTGCACCTATTCTCAGTCTGTAGGACTCTCCTGGGTGTTGGGTGCCAAGATACAGTCACCTCCAGCTTAGTAGGAAAAGGCAGCAGCAGAGACTGAAACCCAGTTTGCAAAATCCACCTTCACTGGAAGCGCTGGACACATGGCAGGAGTCAGCACAGCGGTGGCTGTGATCTGTGCCGAGTGCCAGCAGCTAGCCAGAGCCGAGAACACTAGCACAGATGCTTCAGTGGAGGCTTTCCAGAAGGGAATTTGGTCCTTCTCCCATTTGGGGGTAAATTCCAGCAAGCCCAGTCTGAATGAGCCCTTTGAAGATGCTTACGGTTTCCTTCCAGGACTTATTTGGGGATAAACTCCAAAAAATAAAAACTACAAAGCTTTGTAGGATGGAAGGGAAGGAGAAAAAGATTATTAACTTAAACTTTTAGGCCAGATGCCTGCAAACACTAGCTGGGGACAGTCAGAGCCCCAGGCTCCTGCTCTGCAGCTCACCTTGAAGGAGCCGCAGCAGCGGCAGGCGATACGGTGGAGCACAGGGCTGCTCTGCAGCCACCCAGCAGCTGCAACAACTTCATTAGCAGCATGTTATTTTCATTCATTAAGCACTCAACCACAACTGAGAAGCAGCTGCAGCCTTTCAAAAGCTAGTTATGTAAAGGCCCCTTCTACCCTGCAGGGTTTCCAGGATCATTTGATTTTTTCCCTCGAGGGAGTTCATGCTCTTATTAGCAGCATTTGGACTTGCTGATAAGCTCATATTTTCTCACTTGCTATCAGCGCACAGAAGGGCCAGGCCTTTTCAAGAGATAAGTGAGCAGAGGAAACAGTGCAGCTTGCTTCCCCCAAGGTGCCCAGCTGAATTGAAAACAGGCCTTTCCCACGGCTGATCTGCTGCCAGGGAGATGCTGGGGCCACAGGACCCGACGGCTCACGGGACTGTGAAAAGGCATCTGCGCGCTGCCCCGAAACCAACGTCCCGGCGCAGCCGTGACCGCAGCTCCCACGCCGCGGAACAAAGCCGTACCACCCTGCCGGGTCGCGAGCGACCCGATGTTAGCTCCGCGTCGGCTTTGTGCTGCCAGCGCTAGCTCCAGGCAGGCAGGCAGGCATCCGAGCAGCACAGGCAACTCCTTGCCTGCCTCAAGCCTGCTGGCGCTGGATACCGCACCTCCTTGTGTAAGGCATTGCCTCCGTTCTCCTCTCTCTCCTTCACCAGTTCCAGTGGTGGAAGGGCAAGCACGCTAGCGAGGCAGGTATCAATCAGCTCTGTCCTGTCGGGGTCGCTGAGGTGGGGCTCCAGGATGCTGGTCCCAGGTTAAGGAAGCAACACAGATGCATGGAGCGCTACGGGAGTGCCCTTCACCTGAGTAAGCAGGGAACAAGGATTTTAAAATGCATTCCTGCTGACTTGACTCTACACTCAGTGGCACCGGCTTTAATCGGAAGCAGGCAGAGCGTTCCCAGTATCTGTGTCAGGAGCAGTGACGCGCTGAGTATTTTTAACTGGAGCTCAGAAGTCATCTTTGTGTAATTGAGAGTGCCGTGCCCTTGGCTCTGGTTTGTACGAAGAACGCTTACTGCAGAGTCCAACTAAAACTGAGCCTGAGAGCGCTGGGGGAAGCTAGCCGGCAGCCAGACCGTCCAGTTCCACTGTGTCTAGCACAGCTCTATTAACGTGCCCACCGAGGGAGAGCACCTCGGCTCTGCCGTCAGACCCGCAGGGCAAACCGGGGAGCGGGGTCAGGCTCTGCGGGCACAGCAGCTCCAGTGAGCGCTGCCCTGCAAGCGGCATTCCCGCAGGGATGGGCGCGGAGGAAGGATACACCAGGTAAGTGCAGGTGATCATTGCCCGCTGGCGAACCGGCGTCCGCATCGTCTCCAGCGGTTCTGCTTTTATGAACTCCTGGAAAGCAGAACAAGGTGATGGTTACGGTCACATCCACCTCCATCCCACTACGGGCATAGGAAGCTGCCTGGAAGCCCAGCCTCCCCAAGACAGCGAGCCAGGAGCCACGCCACATTAGCCCAACGCCCCAAATGCTGCACAACAGCCCCACGCCTTGGGCAACGGAGATGCAGCACCATCGCTCACTGCAAGTCTGCTTTCGCTCGCAGCAAGCCATCCTCCCACCGCTCAGCTCCCTGCTGGGACCTTCCCTCTCTCGAAGGGCAGGCAGAGCCCGCGCTGCAGGTCCGTGGAGGACAGCAGTACCCTGCCACAGCAGAGCCCGGCAGACACGTGGGGACGGGGTCTCAGCAGGGCAAACGCGTACCTGCCCTTCCCACAAGGTACCCAGGCCACAGCTCCAGCTACGCCTGCGCTTAACCCTCAGCAACGTGGGTCGGGAACCTCCCCCGGTGTCCTCTAGACCAGCCCCAAGCCAGGCCACCCTCCAGGGCTTGCTCTTACCACCATCTGGGCCACAAGCTCAGCTTTGCGGGAGAAGATGAAGTCCCCGCACTTGACGCCTTTGTAGATGGCTTGGCTGATCATGCAGATGCTCCGGATGAGGCACAGCTTCAGGGTCAGGTCCTGAGAGCAGAACCCAGGGCGAGAAGTGAAGACCAGGCTTACCACACAACCGTAACTCATCATCCCACCCAGCACTGGTGTCCCTCCAAGAAAACTGGTGCTCAGGCTCAGCACAACAGCTTGGTCTGCGCTCTTAGTAGCGTGTGGGCTCAGCTCTCTGCTCTTTATCCACGTTACAGGGTCTCTGGTGACCGGGGAGCAGAAGGACACCCTGTCCCCAGTGTCACAGGCTAGCTGGGCACCAGCAGCTCCCTGGTCTCCCTCCTCCCCGCCGAGGCAGCACCCTGAGCACACAGATGCTCAAGGCAACTCCAGAAGTTGCCAGGAGCTCTTCTTCCTACACAGCTTGGGGTCTAGGACAGCCAACACAGGGTTGAGAGAAAGCACCCCAATTAAAAGCGCTCCCCTCATCCCAGGCGATGCCCTCAGAAGGGCAAGGAGCCAGGGGAGGGTTTGAGCGAGAAGGTCCCCGGCTCAGGGGCCAGAGATGCTCTGCAGAAGCTGTTAGTGCCAGCGGGAGCCCAGAAGGAAAATGCATTAGTGGAGTCTGGAGAAGGAGTCCTTGGCCTGACAGTTCAACTTGACAAATGTCATTTTTCTTGTTCAGCCTTTAAAAGGAGAAATATAAAAATACAGCCCCTCGTTGCCCCCAGGATAGTAATCTGGGTTTTAATACCTGCCCATTGACTGATTGTTCCAGGGAGAAGCAGGAAAATTAGTTTAGTGGATTTTGGCCGAGCGGTGGGTTGCAGCTTGGTCTCTGGAGTCCCCAAGTTTCCCCCAACGAAGCACGTGCGGGGACAGCCGGAGGGGCTGCCTGACCGCCCTCTCCGCAGGCAGGGGAGGCGAGCACCGCGCCGTACCACTGCCCTGAGCGGCTCTTGGGGGGGGGGGGGGAAACCCCAACCCTCGCCTCCCAGGGCAGACACGGCTCGTCTTGCCACGATTGCAAACCTAAACTGGCTTGCTCCCTCCTGGGGACAGCTCTGCGAGCTCCAGCCACGCAGAGCTCGCAGGAAAGGCACCGCCTCAGCAGAACGGGTGGAAGGCGACAGGCTCAGGTCTGCCCGTGGGCAGCGAGCTCAACCACAGGCACCCGTGGGAGGCCAGCACAGCCTTTGGTCAGCTCAGGATTTCACCGCAGCGGTGCCCACTCGAGCCACGCTTTCACCTACGGCTGCTGTCCTGCCAGAAAGGCATTTTTTTTCCCTTCCCCTCTGCTGTGAGTTTTGGCACTTTCAGGCAACGGTTCCAGCACAGAGGACGGGGCTGGCGAGCTCAGGGTGAGGAGCAGCAGCTCCCGCAGCTCTCCCGGTCACCAGGGGCAGAGGAGCACTGCTGTGAGCACAGCACGGGGCTCTCTCGAGGGCAACCCTGAGCAAGAGGCAGACAGAGACAGCAGGAGAGAGCAGAGAGTAGTTCAGATTTAATGCCTCACACTGTACCTTGGTTTCTACCTTTATTCCCAGAACCTGAACAAGTGAAAAAACAAAACACATTAGCAATGCACGAGTGAGCACACTCCACAGTGAATGACCTTCTCCCAGGGGCTGCCCACGGGTCCCAGCGAGATCCTTCAGGCAGAGCATCCAGAACAGCCTGGCTGCTCCAGCTCACCCAGGTGTGCTCTCCCTCCCTGGGAGGATCCTCCCCAACAGCTTACCTTAGTGTTGAAGTACTGGAAGATGTTCTTCAGGATGTCTGCTTCAATCCTGGACAGCACCAGCTCCTTGGGTGCGTACATAGCTACGTATCCATAGCACAGGATCAGAGTGCTCTTTACTTTCTCCACTTCGTTGTCACTGCGGTCCTGTTACAACAGATGAGAAAGTTAACGGGGGGGACTGGTGGGGAAGCCAAGGCTGGCTCTTCCCAGGTCTCACGAGGACGTGGTCTGCCTGACCAGCTGAAGGTACCCCCTAGGAGACAAGGGCCACTCCGAGCAGGTTTCGGACCTTTGCTTCCCAACCTTTTGGTGGTGGCAGAGACCTCCAGAGCCCTGATGGAGCATCAGGCGTCCGAGCACGAGCTGCACTAACAGCACGTCTCTGTCCGAGGCACGAGCCCCAGTTTGCCATCGAGCGTTACCTGTTAGAGCCCTGCGGGGAAGCACGTGAGCCCCAGCCTGGCCAAATTAACCTGGTTAACTACCATGCTAGAAATCAGCATCCACTGCCCATCAACCAGCGCTGCTGAAAGGCTTCACCTGCACCGTCCCAGGGAGCAGTTCATGGCTGACCCTCCTCGTACCAAAGCCTGAGAAGCAGGGCAGGGATGAGGGAACCCTGGCTGCATGAGGGCTTCCTCGCCCTGCTCCCGAGCTCTGGACACCCTTCTACCATGGGCCAGGGTCTCTTGCGTGCCCACACAAAAGCAGTCCTGTCCCTCAAACACCCAGTCTTAGAGTCTGGGAGTTAAAACAGCCACCTGGGTCAGCAGGTCTGAGGAAAGGCTCTCGCTGCAAGCGCTCGGGGTGCGAAACACCCCCGTCTCCTGGGGCGTGCGCACGGCTGCAGGAGCCGCTCGGGGATTTCTGTCGAGCACCAACGTGGGTGACAGCCAAACCACGCTCCACGTCAGGCCGGGGTCCCCTGACGGACGCAGAAGCCAAGTTACAGCTTACTCCAGCCCACCCAGCAAGCGAGCAGCTTCACCGGGACGCGAGTCTGCAGGAGCGGACGGCCGAGAGCTGGGAGCTAATGCCAAGCAGCCTCTGATGCCAAGAGCAGCTCTCTGGAGAGGCAAAGGGTATCCCAGCCCCAAGCCAAACACACCGAGGCAGGAAATTAACTCCTTTCCCGAGGACCGCTCCAGCACACGCCGTATCTGAAGAAGCCTGCGTGAGCCTTTTCCTGCACGCTGTGTCGCAGCGGGGGCCCTTTGGCTCTTACCTTGAAGATACTGAACAGTCCCACAGATTTCTTGAAGACATCAGACCTAACAAAATCTTCCAGCTTGGCCAGGGTTTCCTCCAGGTGATTTATTGCACATATCCCAAAGCAGGAAGCAAGTCCCTGGAGGAAGCAGCGAAAACACATTAGCAGAAAGCTATTAATTCACCAGCCCCAGCTGACACTTAAAGAGAGCCTGTTTATTGGTTTAATTCCCAGCACCTGAGCTGTGCCCAGCTGGGAGCAGTCCTGGCAGCCAGCGCTCCCCTCTCCCAGGGCAGGGACTCGCCTCCAGGGGACACAGGGCACGATAATGCTGTTCTTGTCTGGGTGACAGGCTGGGACATGGCTCGAGAGGAGCCACAGAGGCAGGACAGACACAGCACGCTCTCCAGCGGGCAGATGTCAGCCGCTCCGCGGGAGACGGGAGCCCGGTCGAGTGCTTTGGCTGGAAGCGAGAGCAAAGCAGGCTTAGCAGGTCCTGCCTTTCTGCTATGCCTCCAGGAGGTCTAGCGAGCTGGGCTGAAACTCCATAAACAGTTTATTCAAGAGCAGCCCTTGACGGAGTTGCATAAGCTGGAGCAAAGCCAGGCACCATTAGCTTGTGTTTGCACTGCACTTAAAGGCAGCTGCAAGCGGGGGGGAGCGCTCAGCGGTGGGGAGATCGAGCCGGGCAGAGCAACACAGTGCAGCGATGCTGGCCGAGCGCAGGATCCCGCTCGGCTGAGTTTAAAGAGAACCTGGAACATGAGCCTGGCCAGGACGGGCAGGAAAAACTCAACCCTTGCTCAAGTGCGCTAAGCTGTGGCGGTCCGGGGAAGTTCCCGCTGACTGGAAAAAGGGAAACGTAACCCCTGTTTTTAAAAAGGGAAAAAAGGAAGACCCAGGGAGCTACAGGCCAGTCAGTCTCACCTCTGTGCCTGGCAAGATCATGGAGCGGATTCTCCTGGAAACTACGCTAAAGCACATGGAAAATAAGGAGATGATTGGCGCAGCCAACATGGTTTCACTAAGGGCAAATCATGGCTGACAAATCTGGTGGCCTTTTACAACTCCATTACAGCATTGGTGGATAAGGGAAGAGCAATGGATGTCATCTACCTGGACTTGTGCAAACCATTTGACGCTGCCCTGCACAACATCCTTGTCTCTAAATTGGAGAGACATGGATTTGATGGATGGACCACTTGGTGGTTAAGGAATTGGCTGGATGGTCGCACTCAAAGAGTTGCGGTCAACAGCTCGATGTCCGAGTGGAGAGCAGTGACGAGTGGCGTTCCTGAGGGGCTGGTATTGGGACCGGCGCTGTTTAACATCTTTGTTGGCGACAGGGACAGTGGGATCGAGCGCACCCTCAGCAAGTTTGCCGACGACACCGAGCTGTGTGGTGCGGTCGACACGCTGGAGGGAAGGGATGCCATCCAGAGGGACCTCGGCAGCCTTGAGAGGTGGGACTGTGCGAACCTCATGGAGTTCAACAAGGCCAAGTGCGAGGTCCTGCACATGGGTTGGGGTGATCCCAAGCACAGATACAGGCTGGGCAATGACTGGATTGAGAGCAGCCCTGAGGAGAAGGACTCGGGGGTGTTGGTTGATGAGAAGCTCAACATGACCCAGCAATGTGCGTTTCCAGCCCAGAAAGCCAAGTGTATCCCGGGCTGCATCCAGAGCAGCGTGGCCAGCAGGTCCAGGGAGGGGATTCTGCCCCTCTGCTCCGCTCTGGTGAGACCCCCCTGGAGCACTGCGTCCAGCTCTGGGGTCCCCAGCATGAGACAGACACGGACCTGTTGGAGCGGGTCCAGAGGAGGGACAGGGAAATGGTCCGAGGGCTGGAACACCTCTGCTGTGAGGAAAGGCTGAGAGAGTTGGGGTCATTCAGCCTGAAGAAAAGGCTGTGGGGAGACCTTCTTGCAGCCTTTCTATACTTAAAGAGGGCTTATAAGAAAGACAAAGACTTTTTACCAAGGCCTGTAGTGACAGGACAAGGGGCAACAGTTTTAAACTGAAAGACGACAGGGTTAAACTGGACATAAGGAAGAAATTTTTTACGATGAGCGTGGTGAGGCACTGGCACAGGTTGCCCAGAGAGGCTGTGGATGCCCCATTCCTGGCAGTGTTCAAGGCCAGGTTGGATGGGGCTTTGGGCAACCTGGTCTAGTGGAAGGTGCCCCTGCCCATGGCAGGGGGGTTGGAACTAGATGATCTTTAAGGTCCCTTCCAACCTAAACCATTCTATGAACCCCAGCCTCAGCTCCAGAGTGGCAAAGCAGAGTCTGAGCTGGTGGTGAAGAAAATGCTGCAAAACATCCACAAGCAGATGACTTTTTAGCAGGGCCTGTAGCGACAGGACAAGGGGTAAGGGTTTTAAACTAAAAGAGGGGAGATTCAGACTAGATACAAGGAAGAAATTTTTTACAATGAGGGTGGTGAGGCACTGGCCCAGGTTGCCCAGAGAGGTGGTCGATGCCCCATCCCTGGAAACATTCCAGGTCAGGTCGGACGGGGCTCTGAGTGACCTGATCGAGTTGAAGATGACCCTGCTCATGGCAGGGGGTGTGGACTAGATGACCTTTGAAGGTCCCTTCCAACCCAAACCATTCCATCATTCTATGACTTGAGCACATGAGCTGGAGGTTGCCCAGGAAAGGTGAAGCAGCATCCCCAGCTGTCTGTGGTCTTATGGTGGGTGGTCTGTGGTGTTACGGTGGGTGTGAGGCTCGGTGGAGCACAGCACAAGAAGGCAGATGTCACCAGACCTTCCTGGTGCAGCCAAGAGCTGCTGGAGCCCAGAGAAATGTCTCTCCAGCCCGAGATGCTCTGGGGAGCAGGGGGAGACAGTGCCGCAGCCCCCAGGGTGACACCAGCTCGGTGGGCTGCAGCCCAGGGCAGTGGGAAGAGCTAGGTCCCCTCCCTGCCGCAGGGACGGTGCAACCCTGGAAGGTCCGAGGGAGCAAGAGCTCACACCAGAGACACGAGTCAACGCTGCAGAAGATGGGAACGTTTCGTGATCCAGCCACGCTAATTTAACAGTTGGCTGTCAAAGCAGGGCACTGAGCCCATCTGACCCCACGGCAAGCCAGGACAGGCAGCCAAGCCAGAAGAAAACTCCTGGTTTTTTTCCTGTGGCTCTGGCTTAACTCCCCAAACCTGCGGGGCTACACAAACCCCAGCCCAAGGATGAAGCAGGAGCCCAAAAGCCCTTTCTGGCAGCAGACAGAGGCTGGCTGGGCTGTCACACATGCAGAGCCAGGCAGGCTGCCAGGGACGGGACAACGATGACAGCTCTGCCCACGAGATGGCACCTGGCAGTAGCGGAGCCCCAGCAGCTCCAAACGTGTCCCAGGCTGTCACAGCACCTTCCCCCTTGAAACCTGCAGAGACCCTCCTGGCACCAAAGGATTTGTGGGTCGGTTCATGAGGTTCAACAAGGTCAAGTGCAAGGTCCTGCACATGGGTTGGGGCAAGCCCCAGTCCCAGCACAGCCTGGGGGATGGATGGATGGGGAGCAGCCCTGTGGAGAAGGACTGGGGGACACTGGTGGGTGACAAACAGGACATGAGCCGGCAATGTGCACTCGCAGCCCAGAAAGCCAAGTGTATCCCGGGCTGCATCCAGAGCAGCGCGGCCAGCAGGTCGAGGGAGGGGATTCTGCCCCTCGGCTCCGCTCTGGTGAGACCCCCCTGGAGCACTGCGTCCAGCTCTGGGGTCCCCAGCACAGAAAGGACATGTCCTGCTGGAGTGGGTGCAGAGGAGGGACATGAAGATGATCCAAGGGCTGGAGCACCTCTCCTATGGAGACAGGCTGAGAGAGTTGGGGTTCTTCAGCCTGGAGGAGAGAACGCTGCGAGGAGACCTTATTGTGGCCTTTCTATACTTAATAGGGGACTTATAAGAAAGATGGAGAGGGACTTTTTACCAAGGCCTGTAGTGAAAGGACAAGGGGCAACAGTTTTAAACTGAAAGAGGACAGGGTTAGACTGGACATAAGGAAGAATTTTTTTACAATGAGGGTGGTGAGGCACTGGAACAGGTTGCCCAAAGAGGTGGTCAATGCCCCACCACTGGGAAGTGTTCAAGGCCAGGTTGGATGGGGCTTTGAGCAACCTGGTCTAGTGAAAGATGTCCCTGCCCATGGCGGGGGGGTTGGAACTAGATGATCTTTAAGGTCCCTTCCAACCGAAAACCATTCTATGAGTCAATTCTATGATTTCCCAGAGGAAGCAGCTCTGCCAGCACGCTCAGGGCTGGCAAACAGCACTCTGTCCCAGTCTGGGGCCGCACACCACCTGAGACAGTGTCCCAAGGCATCCCCTGCTTCTCACCCAGCTTCAGAGCCCTCTTGCCATTGGGTTGCGGCAGGTGGGCTCTCTTCACTTTTCTGGGCACATTCACCCAGATGCTGCAACCTACCCTACAAGCTATTCTCCAGGAGATACAAGCCCAGGCCAGGCATGGTGGGAGTGGAAAAAGAGAGGTCAGCATGCTAGGACTGCTCTCCTGGTCCATCAGGATGACCCTTGGGGTGTTTGGTACAACTCCTCCTCACCTCCCTTTCTGCCTCCTCGTGGTATCGGGCTGTTTCCAGGAGCTCCTGGAGCTGCTTTTGCACAAGGTCTTTGCTGGCACATGCCCCAAGCGTCGTCCCGATGCATTTATACAGGAAGTTCTGGAAGAGCAAGAGGAACGTTACCACCCTGTGAAACCCTGCCAAGCCCTCGCAGGCAGACTGAGCTTGGTCACACACAGATTACTACTCGCAGCACCCTGAAGGCGCATGCCCTAAAGCAAAGGTGTAGGACAGAGTCCGGCTGTAAGCAGCTGGGACACTGGGAGCACCAGGGTGCACCAGGACAGAAATCCCATCGCAGAGCAGCGCTCGGTCCAAGGAAGAGCCAACTGCGCTCATCAGAGCCAGGAACAGGTATAACAAAACCCTTGTTCCTGCCCAGAGGGAAACAAAATCACTGCGACAGAGGGACAAAGATTTTCCAGTGATGCCTCTACAGCCCTTGGTGACCAGCCAAGCCAGGCTCAGCTCCGACTGCTCCTCCATCCCTGCAGAAACACCACAGCCTTCAGCAGCCACCTGCCCGCGGGAGACCTCTTCCATCCTGACCCACCACAGCGAGACCTCCCCTGTTCTCTGCCCTCGCCAGCCTGGAGGTGACCACTTGCAGCAGACCCCTGCACCGGTGCAGTCGAAAACGGGGTCATTCGGTTCCTTCCCTTCTGCACCAGAGAGCTCTCTGCCTGGTTCAGCTCGCTTCTTGCTCAGCTTAATTACAGGCCCGTTCGCAGCAGATGTAACACAAGCTGCAGAGACTGTGAATCGGGTCTGACCAGCACAGGCAGACCAACACAGCCTGGCCAGGACCTCTCGAGTCAGCGATTCGGCTGCGGGCTGACCAGTATTTCATTTTCAAGCCTGCCTAGCCACCTCGCTAACCTCCTGCTATTTTTTCCTTCCCTCCTAACACCCCTTTCCCAGCGCCAAGCTGTTGGCAGAAGGATGCTTTCAGAAAGCATCGAGGGCTGGATTGGCTCTGCCCCTGCTAACAGGACGGGCACTGCCAGCCCGTCGATCCCCCCGCCCCGGTCACCTTCTCCAGCGGGAAGCCGTTGTAGCTGTTCAGCTGCCTGCACATCTCCGTGACAAAATGGCAAATCCACGTGTTGTCAGAAACGGCCGCCAGCGTCTCCTGAAGGAACTGCGGGGAGGAAGAGCCGTCAGCCACAGGCGTCCTAACAAACCTGCTCCTAGCTAAGCGAGCAGCCCCAGCCAGGAGGGGTGAGAGCAATGCAATAAATAAAGCATGTCGGGGCTTGTGTCGGACCTACCCGGACCCTCGTCTGCACCGAGCGAGCATGCAACCCCTGGATCACCACGGGAGGCTGCCCGGCCCTTTGGAAGGCGGGCTGCTCACCCCAGAGAAGATCCTGCCAGCTCACGGCCATTGCCCACCCGTTGCCCACCCCCCTCCAGAAATGTGCCTTTCTCCTCAAGGGTCAGGTCTCTTCCAAGATAAACTGCACCCGAGTAACGCTGCCATCATCAGAGGAGCAGGATGAGCCCTGCCCAATTTTAATTGCTTCTCCATGCCCTATTTTAAGGCTCTCAAATTAAGTGGGGAGACACTCCTGGGACCGCTGTTCCACCAGCAAACCTGAAAGCTCAGTTTTAACTTTTCCTGCAGGAACTGCAAGTCACCCTCCATGCTGACCTGCATCTCTGCTTCCGAAGCGGCATGACCCGGCAGTGTGACAACGAGTGACCATCTCTGCCACCGTGGTCAGGGTGGGCGAGGGTGAATATCTACCCCTGCAGACCCAGCCCATGCTGCTGTCCTGCATGCGAAGCCCTGGCAAGCCCAGCCGAGGGGAGCTCTGGAGTTGGTTGCCCCCTGCCCTCCCACTGCCCCGTTGCCTCCCCAGCACAGGGACCCTTACCAGCAACAGCTTCTCTTCCCACTCCTTCTGGGACAGGGACTTCTCCGTGTTCTCTAGGAGAAAGCACATTTTTACACTCGTTTCTCATCCTCACTGTACATCATGCAGCAGGGGCAGACCATTCTTCAAATGTTGTGTGTCCTGTACTTGACACAAAGGCGCTCCTGGTAGGAATTAGTGGCACCAGGGTGATTAAAGTCCTTATTAAAATAGGAAACGGCACTTCTTCAGAGAGCTTCAATGTACCGAGGGTCATCAGGCTCGTGGGCAGTACCTCACCCTAGTCTTGGACACCCCCAAGTGTCCAGGCACACACAATCCAATTTGGAGAAAGTGACTCCAGCAAAGAGTTTCTCCCGAGCAGAAGCCCCTTCCTACCTTCTATGTGCTCCACCAAGAGAGGGACCTTCTTGTTCCAAAGCTGGTCCAGGGTGGGGTGGACGCTGTAATGCAATACGTTGAGTAGACGCAGGGCAGCTGTCCCCCGGCAGTCTCCTACGTACGGCTGTGACGATACAACCTGAAAGGTTGGGGATGGAACAAAGGGCGTTAGGGCAGAGAAAGTAATCTCCAGGTTGTGAGTCAGAAAACATGAGACAAAACACAGGAATTGCAAGACTGGGAAACGACTGATCACTACACCTCAACGAAATACAGCTTCCTCCTTTTGCTCTAGCTGTTGATAGAGAAATGTTGTCAGGAGAGAACGTGTCTCCATACCCTGGATTCATCCCTGGGCTAAGGGGAGCAAACCCCAGCCTCCCCGGGGCTGAGGAACAGTTCCTCAAAGCCGTGTGAGAACAGCCGGAGATCCGCACTGCAGCATACCCCACTTACGTGGCTCTGGGTGTCTAAGAGGGAATCTGAGCTTTCACAACCCACACGGAGACATCCCTGTGTGCCAAGGGGATGGGGCTGCACCCGACCCAAGAGGTGCACGATGGTTCTGGATACGGGCACCTCTGCCTGGAGCAGCAGGGCAAAACGGGGCATTCACCCAGCCTGTTTGCTGGGGCAGGCTCGGTGCCGGCTCCTCTTAATCCATCTAGGACAGGGGAGGGAAGGGTGCTTTCTTCGGACGTGCCAGTAACCAGAGAAAGGAAGAGCTCTGCCTCCAGGCACTCACCAGCAGTCTCGTCGTTAGAGCATAGGGCGAAGGAAGATTTGCTACAAACAGAAGGGAAAAAAAAACCCATAAGACAGCATCTCCCACCCAGCGCCCACGAAGCAAGCCAGCGACTGCCTGGTTTGCAAACGAGTCCCAAGCTCGTGCACCCCTGTGTCTGCTGGGGGAGGCCAGTACTGACCATTCAGGTCGTAACGGATAAGGGACGCGTTTTCTCCCTCCTCTTGCTTCTTCATGGCCAAATACATGAGGCTTTTGCAGAGCGGGGTCAGGGCATTGGTGAACTGTATCGGGGTCACAAATTCTAGGAGATACGGCCACAAAACCTGCCGGGAGAAAGGGAGCGTGGCACTCGCCCTGCCTGCTGGTGCAGGGCAGCCGGCAAGAGCCCGACTGCGGGATGGAGACCCTGCACCAGAGGACGGGACCGAGAGGGAGAGGAGGGGGAGGATGCCAGGTCAAAGGCCTTTTGCTGATGGGGAAAATCCCCGAGTCCCTGAACAAGAGCACTGGCTAAGGGAAGGGAGATGTCTCCGCTGCCTGTATTCTACTCCAGCAGCAGTGAAGCTCCAGCCCGAGGGTGTTCCCTTACATAGAATCACAGAATGGTTTGGGTTGGAAGGGACCTTTAAAGCTCATCTAGTCCAACCCCCCTGCCATGAGCAGGGACATCTTCAACTAGATCAGGTTGCTCAGAGCCCCGTCCAGCCTGGCCTTGAATGTTTCTAGGGATGGGGCATCGACCACCTCTTTGGACAACCTGTTCAGTGTTTCACCACCCTCAGTGTAAAAAAAGTCTTCCTTAGATCTAGTCTGAATCTGCCATTTCAGCTTAAAACCCTTACCCCTTGTCCTATCGCTGCAGGCCCTGCTGAAAAGTCTGTCCCCATCTTCCTTATAAGCCCCCTATTAAGTATAGAAAGGCCACAATAAGGTGTCCCTGGAGCCTTCTTTTCTCCAGGCTGAACAACCCCAACTCTCTCAGCCTGTCCTCACAGCAGAGGTGTTCCAGCCCTCTGATCGTCTTTGTGGCCCTGCTCTGGACTCACTCCAACAGGTTCACGACTTTCTCGAACTGAGGGCTTACGGCACCTCTGCCCTGCTCCAGCCTTAAAGAAGCCTGCGGGGAGGATACACACGGGTCCTTGGGAGGACAGCTTCCCAACCCAAACCTCTGCCCTGCTCCCAGAGGGATGGGAATAGTGGCAATAGCTCCTACAAGGGTTGGGAGCGGTGACGACCCGTCCCGCCTGGCAGACGGGCCATCCTGCACATTGCACGGATCGTGCGAGCTGCGCCGAGAGCAGCGCAGGACGCCCAGCGCATGGTGCATGCACGGTGGCCCCGGGGCCAGCGCTGACCACCCCAGAGGCAGACTGCTGCGCACACTCACGTTGTTCATCCTGTCAACTGTCGTGCTAAGGAGAAAGAGGGTATTGACGCTGATGCTCTGGACGCTGTCACTAGTGAGGTCATCGGCATCCGCCGGCTGCTTTTTGGGTTGCTGGAAGAGAGGAAAAGCGCAGGTCAGCGCGCATGCTGCGGCAGGGCTGGCAGCCAGAGCAGCTCTGGGTGACTGCCTCGCCAAACACGCTTCCCAAGCCATCGAGATGGCACGCCTGGCAAACAGTGTGCTGGCAGGAATGGACAGAACCCAAGCACCTCCTGGTTGGTGGCCCGTCTCCAGCACACGCTCCAGCTCTACCCCTGGAGCTCAGAGGGGGCTGCGGAGCTCCTGCAGCCCAAACCATCGCCCCTGCTCCACTTTGAGGGGCAAAGGGATGAGCCCAAGGGTGCTTTTAGTCGTGCCAATGTCTCTGCACGTGGCTACATGGGGGGCAGGAGGTGGAGGTCCTGCCAGCGCAGCCCCCATGTACTGGCTGGCATCCTTTGGATGCAGGGACAGCTGTCCCAATGGCATCTCTCCCGCTCCTGAGGTTTGCCCCCGCTCCTCCTTGCTCCAGAGGCAGGAACCACAACACGACACCGGGGGAAAGATGGGGAGGAAGCTGCAGCGCTGCTGCGTGAGGGCTGAGGCGGTGGGGACGGCGAGGGGAACATCCCGAGGGTCTGAGGTAGGGAGCCTGCACGGGGACAGAACTGCGGGGGTATAGTTGGTTCGGATGCTTTGGTCCTAGAGCAAGGGCTGCCCTGGGGAGGGTTCAGGGTCGAGAGGCCACAGGCGAAGCGAAGCAAAGCACGCAGGCTTCTGCCAGCTGCACGGCTCTGCTGAGGACAGCGGGGGCCAGAGCTGGGATGGGAGAGCTCTACAGGCTGCGTTGCACATCCACAGACCTGGGTACTGGGCTGTCTCCACCACGGGTCTGCCTAAATTCGTGCTGCAGGGAGCCAGAGATGTGCACAGCCCCACCTGGGTACCTTCCCTTAGGAGTTTTACCGCACCTGGACGTGCTTACCGCATCCGAGGGAAGGGCGCACTGGCGGACGAGGAATTCCATCATCGCTTCCCCGCCGGGCTGCTCCAGGTAGCCGTGGTGAGCCATGGCGCTGATCACCTGCACCACGGCCCGCTTCACCTGCGCGGGCAGAGCAGCGGTACCAGCATCGGTGTGGGGCGGAGGGGAGAAACTGCAAGCAGGGGGGTTTCTGCCTGCTGCAGGGTCCTCCTCACAGCTGCCCTTCACCACCTCCTCCTTGGTAGTGGGGAATGTTATTACGGGTCCTACACAGCCCTTCAACTGGGTTTGGGCTCTGCCAGCAAGCAACCGGGCACCGCACAGGACAACGGGGTCAGCTGCCCGCGGCTCACGTCTGTGGGGTTGTCCGGAGGGGACCGGACAGGAGCCCACGGCCACACCACCCACCGCACACGGTTACGTCTGGCAAAGCAAAGTTTGTGTTTTGCAAACAGGACGCACCCCGAGATGGCGTGAGCTGAGTCACCGGCAGCCCGGTGCTCCTGGCAGGGCCGTGAGTTTTGTTCCCTTCGGGCAGGACCGCGCTTCACGTACTCCCTGCTAGGCAGGGCTGCCTACGCTCAGACGTGCTCTTTGCACAGGGCACAGACGGAAAACGAGTCCCCGTGTGCTCCCCCCGTTACTGGGGGGGGCATCTTCTGGGCATGTTGGCAGAACTGCCAAAACCCCAGCCAGGAGAGAGGTGAGCAACAGGAGGAGGCAGCGGAGGACAGCCGGGCTGGCAGAGGGAGGGGGCATGGCTGTGCAGGGCCCCAGAAATAAACCCCCAGCCCTGAAGTACCCCGTGGAAAAGCAGCTCAGCTTACCTTATTGTTGCTGTCTTGCAGAGGAAGTTTCATAGACGAAAGAATAAAGGGCTTTTTAATCTCCATTTGAGAGGCTGAAACAAAGAAGACAGACTCTGAAGCTCAGGGATGCTCTTGAGCTGCCAAGGACAGAGCTGCTGATCCCAAACATCCCCTTTCCCCAACAGGGAGGGCTTTGTCCCTCGCCCCCTTCCCAGCTGGCCAGGCCACCAGACTGGCTTCCTTCTTCCCTGACCCTGCAGCCAAGGATGGGCTCACCTCCTCATCCCGGGTCCCAGCAGGGGAACAAGGGGACTCACGGAAAAGGACCCATCGGAGGAAGGAGAAAGCCTTCCTGGAGCCCCTCCGCACCTTCCCGCTTCGAGACCCCGACAGGGATCGCAGCCGGCCGGGTGGCAGCCGCCCCAGTACTCACGGGCGCTGTTGATGATTTGCCTCATGATGAGGAGCGTCCCCACGCGGGTCCTCTCGTTGCTGCTCTCCAGCTTCGGGAGGAGGAAGGCCAGCACGCGGTCAGGGAACGAGCAGGCTGCGGGAACCAAACCCACCGTCACGGACACGCATCGCGCTGGTGCACAGCCTAAAAATCTGGGACGCGGGCACTCCATCCCCGGTGTGGACCCATCCCATCCCACGTATCCCTACGTGCGGTGGCGGGCGGGGGGGTCTGCGTGCCGGCTACGCGCGGCAGGGCTTTGCCTGCTGCATCAAATGGCATGTGGTTCGGAAAGCACCGCTCCTCCTCTCCTGGCCAGGCAGCCCCCCGGGGAAGCAACCTGGTGCCATGCCACCCCACGACCCAGGCTAACCGGCCCATCCTGCTCCTCACATCCAGATCTGAGCTTTTCTCCGGCGCTTTCAGCACATTTCCTGCGCTCTCTAGGGAGCTGAAGGAGTTTAAATTATACCTTGCAACAAGTGCCGCTCCGTCTGTCAAAACATTTTGATTGTTAAAAATAAAACCAGTCTATGGATGCTGAAATTGGAGCAACACTCGTGGGCATTCGAGAGGCGTGTTTGGGGAGGGATGGGCTGCTCCGAGGCAGGGTAGCCTGAAGATTGCTCAGGCAAAGGCAGCTCGGCTGCAGGTTTGCCTTCATGAACGCTAGCAAGAAAGGGACATCACCCGTGACTCAGCAGCAGCTTGTCACACCACTGCTCTTTTTCTGGCAACTGCACACACTGTCTGTGCCACAGCCATTTGGTGAGGAGAGCCAAAACTGGGGGAGGCAGGGCTCCAGCCACGGAGCTCCACGCGCAGGCTGGGAACACATAAGCTGTAAGTCAGCCCACACCTCCTGCTCAGGCCAACCGTAGGGGACCTGCTGTGCTCTGAACGTTTGCAGTAACCCGGGATAACAACTGCATTAGCTGTACACGAGATACAGCAACAAGGAGTACGGATGAGCAGGGTACCCCCAAAGTCAAACTACATCTACTGCCCCTGACCACAGGCAGGGCATGCTGCAGAACCTGGCTCCTGGAGAGGTCTCAGTGGGCTGGGACAGCTCAAAAGGCTCTGAAGAAACCTTTGAAACCCAACCAGGCACTTTTGGGAAGGTCCCTGGAAGGGGAAGATCAGGCCTGAGCCAGCAGTGAGTTCCAGGGGAGCAGAGGTGGCCCCAAGCTCTTCCTCAAAGAGCTCCAGCTAGAGATGCTCTCCCGGGACGCCAGCCTTTAGGGACACACAAAGCTACTGCCTTCCGCAAGCCTGAAGCCACGAGCTAGAGCCAGGATGGAAACTACCACCCTTCCCTCCCACCCATCTCCCCACACGGCTAAAAGATGTCCACGATATCCCCCAGCTGAGACCAGGGGGAACAAACCCCTCCGTTCAGCGCACACAACTCCTTGGAGAGGACCACGAAACACCAGGAAAAACACCAGCCACGGTGAAGCACAGCTGCACCGCTCCAAGGGCTTTGACCTGCAGGCGCAGCAGGCTTTGGGACAGCCACGTCATCCCTTACCCAGGACAGTGAAGCATCGAAGAACCTCAGTGTGATTTTTAACAGTCAGGGGAACAGATGGATCTGCAGGAGCACAAATCTGTTGGAGAAACAGCTGCGGTCAGGGACGTTACCTGGAACAGGCGCTGGCAGACTGCAGCCCCAGCCCTGGAGAGGCAAAGCCGTGCGTGGTGCTGAGATTCGGGGCGGACAAAGCCCTGGGCTGGTGGGTGACAGCATCCCACGACACGGATGCTCAGAGCGGTGCTTTCTGCCCGCTGCTGGCCGAGCAGAGCTCTGCCTGTGCTCGCAGCAGGTTAAGTCATCTCGGGGACACCACTTGGGAATGAGGTGCCTGCTCAGGAGCTGCGGGACCTTCCTCGTTTAAACGTGCCCCACCACCCAGGTGAGACCACTGGCCATCTCCTCTGGAACCTCTTCAAAATGAGTCAACCCTTCTGGGTGCTGTTAAAATAATTCAGGCTCGTAATTCAATTTACATTGCAGCAAGGACAACGTGCGCCTTCTTATTCTGGTCTGCCAAAAAGACACTTTGGTCTGCAACTGAGCCAGAGCTGCTGTCTGAGGCCGGCCACATCTCACAGCCCCAGAGCTGCCCCTCTGCAGCCACGAGCAGCTTTTGCCTGTCAAAGCCCATCACCAAGAAGCAGTTCCTACAAATGGCACCGTTATTGCATTCGGTTGTTATGCATTGCTTTGGTAAAGTCTGTATTTTAAACGACCGCCTTTCTGCCAGACACTTCCAGGACTCACAGTCATTTAAGCATTAAAAAAAAAGCATTCAGACTTGTTTTAAGCCCTGAGAGCACGATTTTAAGAGTTCAGTAATAGAACAGACCTCGCACCCCTACAGCTGAAGAATGGCTGAGGAGGAGTCCACGCTCAGCAGCCTGAGAAGGGCTCCTGCACGCTGCTGCACGGCTACTGCCCCATGATGAGTCAGTGCCTTCGCTTATTCTCAGAGAGCAAACTTTCTAAAAGGTCCATTGATTTTGAGGTGTTTGTTTTCAATCTGCTGCGTAACCGTGCAGCCAGAGCTGCTCTCACTTCAGACAATATGACTGTGCATATGACTCCTTCAATAGATCAGACACCAGAGCCCGAGAGCTGGCAACACCACTGGTGAGCGGCAGAGAAGCCGAGAGCCTCAGAGGGGCACGGCCAGGGGACAGAAAAGCCGAGCAAGCTGCATGCCCCCATCTCAAGCGGATCCAGGGGAAGCCTTGAGCCCTGCAGACCAAGCTTACAGCCAGGCTCCAGTGTTACACCTCGCCAGAAGCCCACCTTCTTAACCCAGCACCCTCCTGGGGGCAGCCGGTCCCTGCCCAGCCCTTACCTGGGGGTGCAGGGTGCCCAGGAGAGAGTCCAGCTGCACATCAAGGCTGCGGCTGCCAATGTTGACAGAAGCTTCCAGGATCTGGCAGAGGCTCTGCTCAGCAAGAGACCAGGTTGCAGTTAGCATCAGGAAAACACTTGGGCTCCAGAGGAGGACGGAGAATCGTGACCCCCGTGCTACGCCAGCCCAAGGTGGGGGGCTGCAGGCGAGAGCAGTGATCACGAACCCACCACGGCGGCAGCGAGCAGCATAATCCGTCTTCCACGGGGGGACACAGCTCAGGCGTTCCCCCGATGCCGTGGCAGGCAGCCACGAAGAGACACGCCGGCCGCTGCGAGCCACGGCTGGGTGCATGGTGAGAACTGGGCACACGGCAGAGTGCCCGGAGATGGCAGCAGAGATGGGCTGCAGCCCACTCCATCCTCCCAGATCACTGGGCACAACTCCCTGAGGCTGGGGCTCAGCAGCAAGAGGGATCGCAACGCAGGGAAAGGGAATCTCGTGTGGAAAAGGCAGCCGCAGCCCAGTCCGCCTGGGTGGAGGCACAGCACGAGCTGCGTGATGCCATCGGTAAGGTAAGGACTAAGATGGTTTTGCTGCTGCTGCTTTCCCATGAGACCACATGCTCCTCTCTGGGACGGGCAGAGCTGCTGCTCAGCATCCCTCCGGCACCGCTGAACCACAGCCCAAGCCGTGGCAGCGGGCAGAGGTACGCTACCCACCCTGCGCCCCAGCAAAGCTCCCAGTCAATAGGGTTGGGGATGAGTCCTCGGCCAGCAACACCAGCACTCAGAGCTGCTTACCTTGGATATGTAGAAGGCCTCCGTGTGCTTCTTGTAGAGGGCGAGGATGCCTGGAATCAGCTTAGGGAGCTGCTCCTCCAGCTTTTCGCTGGGCATCAGGTAACTCATAGGTCCCATAGCCTCCACCACGGCCAGCCTCAGCTGCAGGGAGAGATCGTGCGTTAACAGTGCGGCCAAATCCTGGACGGAGAGGCCTGCCACGGCATTGCTCCGCTGCTACGGAGCTGCTCTTCCTGATGCTTCTAGGAGCCTCTGAGCAGAGGCAGGGAGAGTATTTGCCTGGCTTTGCCAGCCTAAGCACAAGGGGTGCTCAGCAGAGAAGGGGGATGCCTAAATAAGTCAGCCATGCCTGCAGAGGACAAAACCTGGCCAGCCATCTCCCAGCTGTGGCGTATGCCCTGAGTGTCCCCCAAAGGGCTGCAGAAGCACCCCATCCTCTGCTTTCCAGCAACGGGGAGCAAGGGACCCGTTCCGCACGTGTCACATATGGGACACGAGGACAGAGGGGACCCAGCAGAGCTGCAGGGCACAAGGAGAAAAGCATCCAGCCCTAAATGGGAGCCGGGGGCTTGCTCTTCTGGGGGCCACATCCTTACGAAAGAGCAGAGCTGAGATCCTGCAAGGCCAATGTCAGACTAAGAGCCCCCGACTCCGCACCCAGGGAGGTCCCACCGTGCCCCACGTCCCCCCACCTTGGCTTCCCGGTGCTGCAGCCAGCTGTTGAAAAGCACTTCGTACGCACTGAAGATCTCATTTGAGAAGGTGTCCTTCCTGACCGTGGGGTCCGGGGCCTTGTCCAAGTTTGCCAAGTACTCCTGGATGCTCTCACTGAAGTGCTGCAAAGCTAAGAGACAGATCGCGCAGTTAGATTTTCCAGGCGTACAAGACGGTGTTTGTTCTAGCCCCTCCAGAAAGCAGATGGTTGACGTGCTGTTTTACTGGGCAGCATCTCAAGGGATAGCAGATGCACCAGGACTCTCCCTGGCAGGCTGAGAGACTTCCCAAGAGGTGCCCTGGCTACAAGGCATCCTGGCAGGCAGCCACGCCAGAGATACAGGCTGCTTTATGCTTCCCGGGCCAGGGCTGATATAACCAACTCCAGAGACCCAACTCCACTGACCCACAGGAGCCTGGACTTGCCACATGGGTTATTTCTATGCATTCGTTAGCAGCTAGGGCAGCCAAGCCCTATTACATCCTCGCAGCCACAGGCAAGCCAGAGCACCGCGCCTCAACAAGTTTGTCTGGTCCCTGGGCCAGCAAGCACTGCATGTGAGCACATGTTATTTTTCTCCTGTGAATTGGACCGGTGACAAGAGTACGTTTACGTAAAGGCACGCATCCTGGCTCAGATGCAAGGCTCAGCTAGAGACTGCTGACTGCAGGGGACACCCATCTTCCATCTCCCCCCCGAGGAAGCCTTTGCCACGGCTTTACGGGTTCCCCAAAGCTTTACAGAGTTCCTGGGGCAGCTGAGGGATCACCTAACACCAGGAGCAGGTCTCAGCTGACATCTCCCGAGGGCTCCGAACACCCCCCTAGTTTTACTTTGGAAGTTATCCAACAGTGGAGCGCACCAAAAAGGCTCCTGGAGCTCCTGTGCAGGAACGTTGCTCCAGATGATCAGCACAAACCTCTCCAGGCTGAGCCCCGTCCGACCCACAGCCCCAGCTGGACGTCTGCCCATCCCTCAGCTCCTTCCAGCCCTGTCCCTGGGACCCCCGGGCACCAGAGCACACCTGCACGGACCCGGCTTTCCCTCCGCGTGCTGCTGGGGGCATGTGTGTGCTCCCTTCCTTAATCCACTAATGCCCAGTGAGGCTCTTCCAGCTTTCTCACCCTTTGCTGGCCGTTTCCTAACGAAGGAAGCGGCCTGGGGCTTGCGGAGCTGTGCTGCTGACCCGGCCGGGTCCAGAGCCCTGGCTGCCGGCATCGCCACGGGCCATCGAGGACCAGAATGGGACCTGTGAGGGGTGATGCTGAGGCACAGGGGAGAGGAGAAGGATCACAGCCTGCTCAAGGATGGACGCACCTCACCTGGCCCAAGCCCTGGCTCAAGCAGGGACATCCGGAGCAGCCTGCCTGGGACGAGCTCATCGGCCCCTCTCCTGCTACAGAAGGACAGCTCCTGTGGATGATCCTACAGCAGCAACCCAGGGAAGGGGCCGCTGCACCCATGGGATACCCACAGGACCAAGCAGCCCCGCTCCTGCCACAAAGTTTCTGAGCAGGAGCCTGCTCAGCTCCTCCGGGGAAGGAGACCTTACAAGCCACGTCCCACACTAAATGGGGCAAAGAAAAAAGCCCCACAACGGCCTGGTAGCCCAGGGAGGAGGTTTCCCCGCAGTAAGATAGCAGGAGAAGATAGGAGGCCGAAGGAAACAAGCGGCTGGCCCCACGTCGCAGCAAGATGTGACGGAGGAGCGCAGCGTTTCTGGCACAGGGACCGCCTGGTGCGGTCCACCGGGTGCCCACGCTACCCACTGGGGACTCTGGAGCCCGGTCGTGCCTGAGCCCTCAAGCCCATGGGACAGAGAGTCTGACATGGCCCCCCGAGAACGCGAGATGACTCAAGGGCACGCCAGCTCTCCGGGTCCCCATGCTGAGCACAAGACTGATGCACCCACGTTATCGCGCCCAGAGGAGGAAGCAGATTCCCGCAGGAGGAGGAAGAGGAGGAGAGGGGGCTCCCGAGGAAAGAGCCTGGGACCCTGCCCAGCACCACACACCGAGGCTGACGCGGCCGCGGTTGCACAGCCTCCGCTCCCTCCTCGCCTACAGCAGATGTTTATTTTCAACCCGGTAGGATCAGAGATGCTGAGTCACTCCGCGACCTCGTACCAAAGCCAGATCATTTCAATCACATGCCTCCTCACCCTCCCTCCTGCGACCCAGCCGGCGGCACGCAAGAAAGGAGTACTGCAAGTACTGCCCTGCCTGCTGGAAGAGATCATCATCATCATCACCACCCTCCGGGCTGAGCCCTGGTCTTCTGCTGCGGGTCAGGAACCCCCCAACCTGCTCCCCACGGCTCAGACAGATGGGAAGGGCTTCCCTGTGCCGCAGGGAAGATGGACCACCAGCAGAAGGGTCCAGCGCTGCGAAGCAGAGTGCACGCTGCCGGGAACGCACCTACAGTGGGGCAGGTCCGGCTGCTCTTTGGGCAGAAACTGAATTCCCACCGATACCCACCTCAGAGGGGTCAGGAAGGTTCCCAGCTCACCTCCGTCACACCCAGCACCTTTCTGGAGCAGGGAACAAAATCTAGACCCTATCTATACTCCATTTTCACTCCATCTTCAGGCTGGAGTCAAAATACCCTTGCTTAGGTTGAGCCCTCCTGAAGTTCCTGTGAGAGGTTTGTCTTGACAAAAGTGAACATCTCTAGCCAAAAACGTCACCTAGAAGTCCTCCCCCAGCTTAAAGCCAGGTGGATGCGAGGGCAACAGGCAATATTACGGCTGGCTTTACTTTTTTTTGGTTTGTTTGTTTTGGGGTTTTTTTTTTGAAAAAAGCTTGTAGCCAGGAGCCCAGGGCAATTCCTACTCCAGCCAGCAAGGTTTTAGGACACAGCTGGGAAGCTCATTCCCTTCCCTACAGCGGGGCCGCTGAGGGCAGCACCACTCCCAAGGCAGAAAGCGGTACTTTGCTGGCTCCTCTAGAGCGGTAAAGCCAGCATCACATCCTCGCATCCATCTCTCCATCCCCGCATTCAGCCCAGATCAAGCTCCATCTAACTATCCTGTAGCCTGGTACCTCCCTGCCACTGTCCCCCTGCACTGGGCCACCCTGGAACAGCAAAACCACCCTGAGAAGATCTGCCCGTCTTGCATGGTTGTGCTGACTCCAGAGTTGCCTCAACTGCCTTTCAGATATTGAAAACTTTGGCAAAAAAAATTATACAGAAACCATACGGAGCCAGAAATCCAGCACGCCTGCAGGCAACGTCTTCCGAGTTTTGCAGGCAGCTGAACCCCGCTGGCAGCAGGCAGCTACCGGAGACGGGACATCCCCTCCTGGCATCCTAATACCCACGCCATGGCCTCCTCACGCTTTTGGGAAGGTCTGGGGAGGCACACCTGCCTATACTCAAGCCCTCAGCCCAGGTTTTCGCACACTCCGACGTCCGTGGTGGACAGGAGCGGTGGCGAGGACTGACCATGGGCAGGCAGGGATTTTGGGATCAGGGCAGGACCTGCTCCTGACCTGCACGGGGCTCCTTAAATACGCTCATCCCCCTGTGCTCCCCAGCACTGGCAACGCTTTAGAGACTTCACGTGCTTTAAGATGCGATTAAGAGGTTGCAAGTGCGCTGCAAGAGCAGCGAACTGACCATGCCTCGGTGGCAGCAGCTACACGATCGTTTTGGGAGGAACATGTGTGGAGCCGGGACGTCACGTTTCTCGGGACCAAGCAGGGAGAGTAGGGAGCAGAAAGCCAAAAGAAGGGATTGCTGGAAGCGATGAAGGAGGAAGAGCGGCTGATGGCAGAAGGCTGCTCTGGGAAGAGCCACCCAAACCTCAGAAGTGAGTTTTACCAGCCCCACGGGCCATGCTGGTCCTCCCCACCACACCCGAGCAGAAGGATTCCTTTCTCACAGGGCCAGGCACCGCTGATAAGCCGTCTCGGACAGGAATAGCAGCAGACCTCCCGTCTGTAAACACACAGCCCGCTATCTGCAGTCACCCGCAGCCAGCCTAAACTACCTGAGCTGCCAACACCAACAATCTCCGTGGCTAAACCAGCTCAGGGGTTTGGTTGTACTTGATCGAAGGAGGATGCTTCATATTCACAGATCGCCTGACCTTGGCTTTGACTTTCTGAGAACACACCTGGACAGAAACAGCTTGAGAGCTGCACTTTCTTGCTTTGAGCTCAACACAACAGAACAAGAGCTCTTAAGTTGAAGCAGCCCTTCAAGTCCGACAGTGTAAGACTGTTACTAGACTGCAGCGGATCCCAGTGACGAGTTCAGACACAAACATCATCGTTTCCAGGAGAAAGAGATGCTGCTGAACATAGTCCTACATCCATCCCTGCAGTTTACAGGGCTGCTCGGGTGGCTCCCACTCATCCCATTCATTCCTCGACACACAGAGCCACACCAGCATTCCCAGGCCTTGGATGCAAGTATCAGCAAGAGATAAGAGCGACTGCACCAGTGGTGTGCTCCAGCAGCTCCCGTGGTATCTGTTAGAGCCCTTGAACCTGCGCTCCCCCAGACCACCTTTTATTTTTGCCCAGCTATGGAAAGAAAACCACAAATCCTGAGGATCCTCTGCTGGATATTAACAAGGCTGTCATGCCGTGCCCGCTGAGGGCTGCGGACCGTCCTGCGGTCCGAGGTGCAGACGCTACCGCCCCACACTCAGGAGAACATCTCGCTGGTGAACAAACACAAAGCAACTTGGACCAGGAGCCAACCGCAATGGGCCACCGTGTCCAGGTGAAGGTGGATCGGCTCCAGCTGGAGACCGAGGGACGACCAAGTAGGCTGTTTTCCAGCTGTGTCAGTGCTGGTATTTCCACATCAAACCCTGCTGAACAAGCGGCGGCTTTCAGCAAGCCCAGGGCTGGAAGAAGGCGTCACAAGAAGAAAGCCCCGTGACATCCTGCCAGCCCACCAGAAGTGTCACATCCTGAAAACGGCTTCTGAGAATTACAGAACTGGCTGGCACGAGAGCTGGCCTGGCACCGTTGCTGCATCCCAGCCTCCCCACAACTCCTATCAGGGCTAACGCTTGCGCTGTTGCAAGGTGCCAGATTCGTGGTCTTAATAAAGGGACAGTCTGGTTTACGAGAGGGTCTTAGGTAACACATCCCTCCCTCCTTCCACATCCCACTGGGCCGGTCACCTTGACCTGAGTCAGGACAGCTCTGGCTTATCTGTGTGCTCTTTGCCAGAGGAGAAAGCGAAAGGCACCAGTACTCACTGGGCTACGAAATGGGAGTGACAGGGATGAGACAGGAGATGGAGAAGACTTTTGCTGGATCCCAGTGACCTAGAGCGGACAGCCATCCATCCCTCCCCAGAGCCAGCCAGGTCCCTGCTCCCGGACATTCAAGAAAGGCCCATCCGAGCCACCTCTCCAGCCCCCATCCACAGTCCCTCCTTTTCCAGAGAAAGGAAAGAGCCTCCCGCAACACATCTAAAAATCACTGCAGTCTCAGAAGATCCAGAAAAACCTTACCATAGCAGAAGACAGACTTCATGTGGTCCTGTTTGGCCATTCCCAGCATGGGCAGCATCGTCCCGAGGATGGAGTTGAGAAAAGGCACCATTCCAAACACTGGGAAGGAAGCAGGAGAGGCTCACTTGCAGCAAACACACAAGTGCTGCTCTGCAGCCACCCCAGCCTACGCAGGACGCAGATCCAGCAGGATTGCACGGGCAGCCAAAGAAACCCAGCTCGCCGCAGCCAGGAGCCCGATTTTGCCACACAAGAGATGCCAACAGCCCCAGCACACAGCGGAGTCGGCTCTACTGCAGCAGCAGCTCACACCCCTGAAATTCACAACCGCTTCTCAAAGTCGGTGAGCTACGGGCTACGTCCCACCTGCTGCTGGCATCAGCCAATCTTTCTGCAGCCAGACTTCTTTTCAGAAGTCCTGTCCTAGAATTATCATTTTTAAACTTGGTCTTTCTGGGCTGGCTGGAGACAAGAGCCCAGCAGGGAATTCTCTAAGGACGAGGGCCAGGCAGTTCCAATTCCCGCTGCTTTTAAGCAGCAGCCATTTTAAAGAGCTCAGCTGAGCTGTGAACCTGAGCTGCACTGGATTTCTAAGTTCAGGGCACTTTTACAGGGACTCAGCTCCTCTGCGCTCTGGGCATTGCCAGGCACATGCCAGGTGCCCCCTCTCCTCCCCAGGGCTCCAGCAACCTCTGCCCAGCTGGACAGAGAGCATCCCATCCCTCCACCCCCGTGAGGAATGCTTCCTCCAGCTACTGCAGGGACACACGGACAAGTACCAGCACCCCAGGGCAGAGCCGAGGCCTCCACCATGGCTTTTCCCTTTTCCCCAGGGCACCAAGAGGAGCTTGCCCGCTTCCAGAGCCACGGGGAGAGCAGCACGGTATCAGGAGCTCTGCTCTGGCTGCTGCAAGATGAGCCAAGACAGCTGACGCTGCCCACTCGTGCTCCCCTGTGACCCTTAGATGAGGGACTGCCCTCAGCTCCCCATCTCAGCGCTGGTGACGGAGTCCCAGCAGCTCCCTGTGAAGAGCAGCCAAAAAGAGAGCAGGGTTCTCCAAATCTCCTCCCAATGCCAGCTTCCCGCAGCACTGGCCTTCCTCTTCTTGTGCCCCATCTCTTCTGAAGAGAAGGGGAATAAAGGACACCACAAGGAAGTCATTCCCATTGACAGCACTGCTCCTTGCCATACTGGCATTCACTCTTTTTTTTGAGCACATTTCTTCACCAAGTCATTTTGCAAATGAGCATTGAGTGCATTGAGCAAACACCTCAATTGTTTAGCAGCATCAAGTCTAAGCTGTAAGATCCCGAGAAGTTTGTTTTGAAGCACGCTGGCTGGCTTAGCATGTGCAACGCTGTGGAGGTGCCCCACCACAGAGCCGTTCAGGTACAGCGTGAACTACGACACCCGAACCACACAACACCCAAACCACACAACCCTTCCACAGGTCTTTCCAAAGCAGAGCAGCAGCCGCACACAGAGGCAGCAGGTTGCCAACTCACCGTTCGACACGGAGAGGTTTGCAAACGTCTGCATGACGAAGTAGTGCGGCAGGATCCCTGGCTGAAATTTGGTGAGCACCTCCTCCATCACCTTGTTGATGAAGCGCTGCCCCACCGCAACAAGGACGTTGCTCGCGGCTTGCTGCCAGTCCCGGATCACCTCCTGGCACGGACGGAGGAAACCACATCAGAACAGACACCGCGTCAGAAGCACGGCCTCCCCAGGAGTCTGCTTCTGCCTCATTTAAATGCCATGCGTCACGCCTGGCTCCAAACGCCATGGGGAATTGCACAGGGCGGGCTAAGCAACAGGCTCAAGATTCAGACGTGATCTTTTTCCCACATGGACCTGCAGCCTCTCAAGGCACTGCCTCCTTCCTGCTCTAATACCCACCTGCCTGCCCAGGTCCTTTTCAGCATCCAAATTTTATGTAGCTGTGTATGCATGCCATGCTGGAAGAAAACCATCAGCCAAACCATCCTCATCTCTCCCCAGAGAGAGGAACGTAGCCCATCCCTTACTCCTTCCACCATCCCAAATCCAGAAGACTACATGTAATTAGCCCTTTCCTTCCACAAAAGGGGTCCCAGTAACTGCTACCCCTGCGGCACCCCCAGACACGCAGCATTTACTGCGACAACAGCATCAGGGGCAGAAAGGGCCTGGCCAAGAACAACAGGAAGAGCTAGAGCTTCAAAGGTCATACCTTTGACTTGGTCATTTCATTAGATGCCAGGAAGATAACCACCTTCGCTGTGCTTTTGTCCAAGAGGGCAATGTTGTTCTTCACCACAGTTTCCATTGCCTTCAGGATGATCACCCGGTGAGGGTAAGCCAGCTGAAAAGGGAAGGAGAAAGCGGCCGGTCAGCCAAGCTGAGCAAGGCACCGCAGCTGCCCCAGGGCAGGTGAAACCTGCATGTCCCAGAGCTGCCCGGCCAGGGACCAGCTAGCATTTCCACCACACCGCCTGCACGGGAAAAGGCAATGACTTGGACCACCAACCAGCTTTACTCCGTTTCTCATTCACGACAGCGTATTATCACGGTTTCTTCACCTGCACAACTCCAGCGCCTTGGACCAGACTTCTTAGCCAGCTGGTCCACCACTCTTGTCACCCAGATCCTCCCAGATATCTCCCTCACTTGCTGATAGAGCCAATATCCCTGAGCTGCCCAGAAATATTTCTTATGCTGCTGACATTCCCAGGACCAAGCAGAGCAGACCCCTACCTTGTCATGCTGCCGGAGGTACTCATCACAGGAGTTGAGGATCTCCTCCGGCTCGGACTCCCCCAGGTAGCACAAAGCATTGTAGATCTGCTCCTGGACTAGCGGGTCCTTATCTGTTGTGGCATCCATCAACGTCGTAGCAAGCCCTGAGCAAGACAGGCAAGTTGCAAAGATTTTTGTATTCCCTGAACATCTCCTGGACTAACAAGAGCAGCAACAGAAGAGCCTCTGTGCATTTTCATCCATCCTTCCATGAGCCTTGTGCACAACTAAATTAAGCTTTGCTGGCTCTTTTGTTTCCCACTCAACAAGCACCTACCAAAACCCTTTCTTCTGGGCTCACCACCCAAGACAACTCACCTTGAAGATGAAGACACCCCGCACATGGCCCTTCCCTATTCCCCAAGGGCTCATTCATCCTCATCCCCCAAGCAGGGCTGAACGCTTCACAGGTTTTTTACTGCAGACCCTGCAAATACCACTCAGCACTGCGTCAGCCTCTGAGTCAAGGTGAACTTGGCTCTAAGGTTTCTTGCTGGAGCAAGGAGAAGGAGGGATTTATTACACTGGAGATTTGAGACCAGGGCTGGGAAGCAGCACCGGGGCACGGGCTCCGCTCTGCAGCTGGGTGCTGGCACCGCCTGAGGTGCCTGGGGAACCTGCACAGGGCTGACACGACGTGGGACCTACCACGGGCACATCCTTGAGGGTCAGGGGCTGGAGGAGCCCTCTGGCCCCCGTGGTCATGCCGCTGAATCTCACCACCAGATGAGGCTCTACGAAGGTGAACGGACGCCATCAGTTAAGAGCTAATATCTGGCAAAGATTTCCCCAGCCATGCTAACCAGCTGCCACGTGAGAACAGCCCCAGGAGCGCAGGTGATGGTGGCCCTTGTCCTGGCCCTGGGGCACCATCCCCAAGCAAAACACCCGTCACTGCCTGAGGTTACGGGGTCCCTATTAAAAAGGCCGCCCCAACGGTCAATCCGACAGCGGGACGGAACCCACCGAGGTCCTGCCAGCGGCGAGCCAGGCGCCTGTGTTGCTGCTGTGGACCAGAGCTGCTCCCTCACACCCACCAGCCAGCGACTCTGCTCCAAGAGCCTAATTGTTATTGTGGAGCGGTGAATTTCTCATTAGGGCCTTTGTCGTAATAAGGTTAATTAGTTACAGAGCAGGTCACCTGCAAGCTCTCTGCAAAGAGCCCGTAGAGCACCACGGGGCCAGCGACCGCACACGGCCTCCGCGATGCCACAGCCCCTCGTCCGAGGACGTGCCTTCACGCGGGGATGCGAAGACCCACCGGGATGCCCAGTCCTGAGGGGACGCCACGCTGCCTCAAAAGCATCGGCAGCTGTCCCCGAGGCTGGAACGAGGAAGGTGACAGCATCTCTCGTCCCCTCCCCTCCTGCTGCGGCCAGCACTTCCAGGCCAGGAGGAGCTGCCTGTCCTCGCATCGTCTGCCTGAACGGCCACACAGTCCCGCCCCATGGCCGAAAGATGCCCCACTTTAGGGGTTTTCATTTTCCAAGGGGGTTGTGGAGATGTTTGCCACGCTGTCACGTTAAAGCCAACGTGACCTGGTGCTGCTGCTGAAGGTAATCCCTGCTCCCACCCCAAGCTACCCCTTCCCCGTGGCTTAATTAAACCAGAAAATTCTTTATTGCCCTTAAGAAAAGAGAAAAAAAAAGGGGGGGGGAGATTAATTTCAAAGCTGGCTGGGATTAATATAGGAAATGCACAAGGGTTTAACACCAGTTTAAACATTTAGAGACTATTTAAGCTTATGCAATTTGCAGCAGAGACAAGGCCCGAGATTAATTTCTAGGGCAGGGAATTACTGTGCACAGAGAACCGCTCCCTCCTCCCATCCCCGACCAGTACGTCTCTCCAGATGCTGCAGAGATCTACAGCAGCCCGGGTCCGGCAGCTTCGCTGTCTGCTCCACCGCAGACGGCGGAGGCAGAGCTGAGCTCCCCCCAGGGCACCGACGAGGCAATTTAGCCTTATTAGCGAGAGAGGGAGACTTCCCACCCGGCTCCGTCCCCACGGAAGCGGCGCAGAAAAGCTGCGCTGGAGCCGGGCAGAACGAGCAGCCCGAGGCGAAGGGGGGCTGTGGCTGGAGGGAAGGAGACTCCCACGGCAGGGCCGGTGCACCAAAGCCCCTTGCCCGCTCCCACCACGCTCCCGTACTCACGTTTTATCCGTGACTCCATCATGCTCCGTGTTTTCAGCTTCCCCACCAGCAGAAGGCAGTTGGCAGCTTCCTCCGTCTCAAACCCGGGGATCCCTGGGGAACCTATTTTTACACGCTGCCTTTACTTTCACGGAGAAGACTGTTTGCGGTTCCGGTCCGGGTCGGAAAGCCAATGCTGGGCGCAGCGAGGTGGAGGAGATGCTCTACAGTAGCCGTGGGGAAGGCAAAACAGCAGTTCCTTGCAGGCAGACGATGACCTGCCCGAGTTCTGCTTCCGAGAGGCCAGCAGGCAGCAGGCGCTGCGCTTCCATCGGTCCCCAGCACCGTCCCTATAGAGGTCGGAGCCGGAGGGAGCGCATCCCGGGTTCCGCTCCCCTCCACGTCTTCCTTCGTGACCTGCAAACGGGAGGACATTTTACATCAGCGAAACAGACTTAGAAAGCTAAACCACCCCACGCCATTTCCCCTCGCGTTATTGCGAGGAATCGCTGTTTGTAACCACAGCCCCTAGATTCGGTGAGATGGTGTTAGCGATCCCCTCGCGCGCTGCAGGAGCTGAGGCCGCGCTCCAAATATTTGTCCCTAAAACCAAGAAGAAAAGGGAGGGAGCAAAGTTTCCAGGGATGGGGGCCCTGCCATGGGGGTAGAGTTGGGTCTAGGTCCTTTAACCGACCAGCTCCAGGATGGACGAGAACAAGTTTTCAGTGAGATAAGATTTGAGGGCCGACATTCAAGACTTTCCCTTCTGCCCCAAGCCCGGCGTTGCCTACGGAGCCTTCTCCACCCCGGCCAGGTCAGGCAGCCAGCCAAACCGGTCCCAAAGGGCTCGTTGCCCGGCTTTGCCGCGGCACCCCGACCTTTTACAACCCCATTTGCCTCCCCTACGGAGCGGGGACCGTGTCACGGAGGAGGTCGAAAGAAGGCAAGCCTCGCCGTGGCTTTCCACGGGAAGAAACGCAGCCGGGAAGGGAATCCCACCGCCCGGCGTGGGGGTGGGTGGGTGGGTGGGCTACGACCCTCCCGGCTTCCCAGCGGCGGGGGGCTCTGGCAACGGGTACCAGAGCTTCGCCCTCAACGGTGGGTCTCCACGGGGAAGCCCCACGGGGGTTAATTTCCCCCGGGAGCGGGAAGGCTGGAACGGGGGGGCTGTACCGGAGCGGTACCCCTAGGTCCCAGAGCCCCCCGAGGAGAGCAAGCAGCTCCCCACCGGCTAGGGAGCGGGCAGTACCGGGTCCCCCCTCGCCCGTCCCAACTACCCCCTCTACATCCCCAAAATCCCCGCGTCCCCCTCCCCGCTCCCACCGGCCTCACTCACCGCGGGAGCCGCCGCACCGGGACCTGCTCGGCCCCGCCCCCGGCGCCGCTTCCGGGTACGCGCGCCACGCCCCCCTTTGCCACGCCTCCCCAAAGACCACGCCCTCCCGCGCAGGGTGACGAGCGAAGATAGGGTGGGCGGTGGCTTTGCGCGCCGGCGGGGGCGGTGTCGCTCAGCTCCGCTAGGGGGCGCCGGTGGTGCGGTACCGCGCCACCGGCGCCCCCTAGCGGAGCTGAACGGCGCCGCCCCCGCCGAGCCCCGTGGGGCAGCGCGTCCGTGGACACGGGGGGGGGACGACGACGACTTTTTGGGGGGTCCGGGGGGTTTTAGGGGGGTGGTCGCCGAGCACAGGCTTGGCACAGCCTCCCCCAGCCCCCTCCGTGACCCCCCTGCACAGACAGGGACCCCCCCCACCATGGATAGGGACCCCTCCCCACAGATGGGGACACCCCCACACACACGCAGGGGGACACGGGGAAGGGTGACACCCTCCCGAGATGGCTCTCTCCTGGCTGCTGTGCACCGAAGGAGCACATCTGTTGGTCCACAGCCCCAAAAGCCTGCAGCGGGGTGACCACCGATGACCCCCAACCTACCCACCCCCCCCAAATTTCCCTCCACTCCCCACGCGGGAAGGAGAATCCCCCACCAGACCCTGCTGTGAACTAAGGGGAGGGCTTGTCCCCCCCATGCCGGACAGGTAGGGAGCTATGGCCACATCTGGACACCCCAAAAGGCAGCAGGGAGGTGAGGAGTGTCATGGCATGGGGGGGGGTCCCATGGATGGAGCGTGCCCCAGGCTGGAGCAGGAGTGGGCTGAGCTTGTGCCCCCCCAACAACTCCCCACAGCACCCCAGGGCTTGGGCCAGAGGAGGGGACCTGCTGTGACAGTGACAGGAGACACCTGCACCCTGTCCCCAGGGCCCCCAGCCTCCCCTCCCTCCTCCCAGTACCCCCCTGAACTTCTCCTGGGGACCACGGCAGGTTTGGGCTGGAAACCTTTTATTTTATTTTACAAGGCACGTTGTGGCAGCTCAGCCCTCGGGAGAACTCCCGGGGCCAGCAGTGGGACAGTCCCACGGCGTGGGGCAGGAAACAACAGCCCCTTCCCGAATCTTCCACAACAGGAGCGACGGAGCTGCGCGAGGCAAGGGGGAACCCCTGCCCAGCAGGACCCCAAATTTGCTTCAGAAGCAGCGGGGAAAACGGGGCCAAGCCACTGCCCCAAGGGGCCCGGCAAAGGTCCCCGCACCACGGGAGCCACAGCCTGTGGGCGACCTGGCCGAGCACAGCAGCCCCCCCTCACCGCGACGGCTCTTCAGAACGCGGCGTCGAGCCCCGCTCCTCCTGCTCCTGCCGCCACCGCTCCTGTTCCTCCTCCTCCTCCCGATCCAGGCGCTGCAGCTGCTGCTCCACCTCCTCAGGGATGTTCACCTCCAGCAGGTTCTCCATCCCTAGGCCAGGCTCGTCCCCGATCAGCACCTTTTCCCAGGAAGGGGGAGGAAGGCTCAGGGAGGAGGGACAGGCTGGTGGGAGTCCCCCAGGGCTCTCTGCAAGGAGCCCAGCAGGGGAGCAGAGAGGCAGGACAGAGCCCTCGGAGCAGCTCCACACCCTGGAGACCCATCTGCCTCCCCCCAGGGATCCTCTTCCCCACCTGAATGAGCTTCTCGCAGGCAGCCAGCACGGCAGGCTCCCGTTCCCAGCCGTGCAGCTCCCGCAGGATCAGGTAAGTCCCCTTCTCCCTCACCATGTGCCGGCCGGCCTTGGTGGCTGTGAGCTGCAAAAGAGACAAAAAGTGGCAGTGTGGGCAGGGAGCCCGGCATGGCCTTGAGAGCTGTAAGAGCACCCAGCAAGGGATGATGCACGGCAGGGCTTGGCCGGGTTTTCCGCTGGGCTGATGGTGGCTCTCCGAGTGGGAAATGAAATGCCCCATGGCATGGGGGGGCTGTCACAGAGCTGCTCTGACAGCCCTCCAACGTAGGAATGGGGACGGAGAGCCTGCCCGTGGGGAGAGGGGGACCCCAGCTCGTTGGTCCTTCTCACCCACAGAATCACAGGTGGGAAGGGACACCTGGTCCTCAAGCAGGGCCAGCCAGAGCCGGTGGCCCAGGACCACGGCCAGATGGGCTTTGAGTATCTCCAAGAACAGAGACTTCGCCACCTCCCCGGGCAGCCTGTGCCAGGGCTCTGGTACCCTCACAGTGAAAAATTGTTTCCTCATGTTCAAGTGTCACCTCCTGTGTTCCAGTCTGTGCCCGTGGCCTCTGGTCCTGGCACTGGGTGCCACTGGAAAGAGTCCGGCTCCTCTTCACTCCCTCCCAGCTGGTATTTACAGACATTGCCGAGATCCTCCCGAGTCTTCGTTTCTCCACACTGAGCAGTCCCAGCTCCCTCAGCCTTTCCTCACAGCAGAGATGCTCCAGTCCCTTCAGCATCTTGGTGGCCCTTCCCTGGATCATCTCCACTGCGTCCATATGTCTCTCATACTGGGGAGCCCAGCACTGGACCCAGCACCCCCAGTGTGGCCTCACCAGCGCTGAGCAGATGTCCCTCGTCCTGCTGTGACACTGCTCCTCATGCAGCCCAGGACACCCTTTGCCATAGGAGCATGCTGCTGGCTCAAGTTCAGCGTGGTATTCACTGGGACCCACAGGGCCTTGTCTGCAGAGCTGCCTTCCAGCCCATCGTTCCCCTCCGCATCCTGCTGCCTGAGGTTGTTCCTTCTCCTCAAGCAGCTCCACGAAGTCCTTGTCGGCCCGTTTCTCTAGCCTGGCGAGGTCTCTCTGGATGCCAGCATGACACTCTGGTGTACCAGCCATTCCTCCCAGCTTGGTGTCATCTGCAAATGTGCTGAGGGTACGCTCTGCCCCATCACCCAGATCATTAATGAAGATGTTGAACTGGACTGGACCCCACATTGGTCCCTGCGGCACACCACTGGTCACTGGCCACTGACCAGACTTCGTGCCGTTGATCACTGCCCTCAGGGCCCGTCCGATTTTCAATCCACCTCACTGCCTGCTTGTCCAGCCTAAACATGATTGCTTCTCCGTGAGGATCTCCAGGCAGACAGCGCCTTCTGGGACGGCCCTGAACACCTTTCTACTCCCAGGAGCCCCCGCCTGGGCTCTCGCCCTCAGCCCCACTGCAATTTGCACCAGAAGGACCCACCAGCATGATGGCTTCCAGCAGCATCTTCCGGATGTCAGGTTCTTCCTCTCGCTGCTTGTCCTGCGGCAGGTACTGCAGGTCCACGGGCAGCCCTGGGGGAGAGACAGACTCAGGGGGAAGCACACGGCCAGCAGCCCCCAGACGCCCACCACCCACTCTGACACTCACTTACTTTCCATCTCATCCTCAGGAAATTCCTCAGGGCCTGCTAGAGGCAGGAGGAGGAAGGGCAGAATGTCGACCTCCTCACTCAGCAGCCACTCGTGGTCCTCTGGGGACAGCCTGGGGTCAGGAGCTGCCACAGCCAGGGCAGCAAGCCCAGCCCGGACCCCTGTGGTGGGCTGACCCCAGCCAGCAGCTCAGCCCCCACCCAGCCACTCACCCACTCCTGCCCCAGCAGTGGAACTGGGGAGAGAATGGGGAAGGCAAAAACGAGAAAAACTTGTGGGTCAAGATAAAGTGAAGGGAAAAACCAAAACAAACACAAACCAAAAGCCCCGAGCAATGCAAAGGCACTGATCGCTCAGCCCAGACCGATGCCCAGCCTGTCCCCACGCCATGGCTGCTTCAGCCCCCCCATTTTAGAGCTGACTGTAATGCTGTAAGGTTGGGGACAACCCTCTGGTCTATGGGGGTCAGCCGTCCCGCCTGTATCATCCCCCCCGTAACTTTCTGGCTGGTGACAAACAGAGGCAGCCTTGATGCTGCCTGAGTGCTGCTCAGCGCTGGCTAAACCCAGCCAGCATCACCCACGCTGGCTAAACCCGGCCGGCATTACCAGCCCTGCTTTGGTCACCGGTCTAAAACACAGCACCACACGGGCTGCTATGAAGAAAGCAAACTCCACCCCAGCCAGACCCGGCACCCTCCCAGCTCCCAGCAGCGCTGGCAGGCCCCCTCACAGCCCAGGGCGAGGGCAGCATGCCCCGGCAGGTGCCGGCAATCGGTGCCACGGGCCAGGGCAGCGGCTGGGGTCTGCCCGGGGCTCTCACCGTACTCGAAGCAGCAGTTCCTCAGTGCCCCCACGACTCCCCGGCGATGGACAACGGAGTCCTGGTACTGTGTGAAGGGCAGCAGCCGCTGCACCGAGCACCTGCGGGAGAAGAACCGTCACACCGGGCCGGAGAGACACCCCCCCCCCCCCATACATCCCCCTCCCCAGCCCCGGGCACTACCGTACCGTACCGGGAGCGATCGAGAAGCCCACGACGGCCCTCGGGCAGCTGGCTGAGGTTGCAGAGCAGCGGGCCGAGCTGGGAGGGCGGCCGGGGTTGACCGAGCGCCTGGAGCAGCGGCTCCAGCCCGGGGCCGCCCTCCCGCAGGCCCCGCAGCACCCGCCGAGCCGCCCCCCGCTCCCGGCAGAGGTTAGCCAGCACCCCGCAGGCCGGCCCGCCCGGCAGCAGCCCCAGTAGAGCCGGCAGCGCGGCCAACAGCGGTTCGCGGGCCGCCGGTTCGGCCGAGAGGTTCACCAGGCAGCCCAGAGCGTGGCGGGCCGCCGGCGGGGACGGCCCCGCCGCCAGCTCCAACAAGGCCGCCACGGCCGCCGGTTGTCCCGCCAGCAGCCGCCGCCCCGCCGCGTCCCCCGACAGGGCCAGCGCCGCCTCCGCCGCGCCCTCCCGCGCCGCCTGGCCCGCCGCCGGGGACAGCAGCTCCACCAGCTCCGCCGCCGCCGCCTCCTCCTCCTTCGCCGCCATGGCGGGCGCCTCCAATATGGCGGCCGTCTCCCGGTAACGGCGAAGACCCCTCGCGGCGATGGGCGGGCGCGGCAGCCAATGAGCGCCGCGCGAGCGGGGGCCGCCCCGCGGCTGCCCCAATCTGCGGCAGAGCAGCCGCCAAAGGGGGAGGGCCCGGTGGAGAAAGGCCTTCTGGGAAGGGAGGGCCGCCCGGCGTGCTCACAGGGCCCCGCCCTCGCGGCCCCTCCCTCGCCTGGGCCACTCCCCCTGGCCCTGAGGCGCCGCGGGGTCCTAGTGCGAGTGGGGCGCGGCTCGGGTGCCGGTGGGAGGGCGGTGGGGCGGGGCTTGGGTGCCCCACGAGAGTCCGGGGGGGGGGGTCACGGCTCACCCCCCCTCCTCCCCCGGTTGGAGGGGGGTCACGGCGTAGCGCTGCCGTTTCCCCGTGTCCCTTCACCGGGAAGCCCACGCCTGACCGCCGTCAGCCCCACGGTGCCGCGGTCGCCGCGATCCTCCCGTGGCCAGCCGGTCCTTCCGGCGGGACGACGGTGGGAGCAGAGCCCGGGTCCCCCCACCCCTCCGCCGGGGAGCGGCCCGATGGGCTCCCAGAACCTCCCGGCTCGCTTGTCCCCCCCTGCCAGCGTGGCCCCCCAGCAGATCCCGGCGTGGCCAAGCCCCCCGTGGGGAGCAGGCACCCCCTGCGGGCCCGGTGCTGACCCCGGTGCGGCTCCGGTGCGGGCGCGGGGGCGGCTCCGGTGCGGGCGTGGGGGCGGTGCCTCCGGGCTCAGTTTCTGTTTCTCCGCTCGAAAAGTCTTTGGGCGAGCAGTGCGGGAACCGCCCTCGTCTGCTCGCCCGGAGCCCTCCAGGAGCATCCACGGAGCCTTCCCGGGGCATCCTCGGAACCCTCCCGGACCCCTCCTCGGAGCCCTCCTGGAGCATCCCCGGACCGTCCCGTAGAACATCCCTGGAGCATCCCCAGAGCCCTCCCGGAGCATCCCTGGAGCCCCCCACAGAACATCCCCGGAGCATCCCCAGACCCCCTGCCCAGCTCCCCGGAGCATCCCTGGAACCCTCCCCGAGCCCCTCCAGAGCATTCCCAGAGCCCCCCCAGAGTATCCCTGGTACGTCTCCCAGAGCTTCTCCCAGTGCCCATCCCAGCCCTGTCCAGGCCATCCCTGGCGCTGGCGGCAGCCCAGGACCCCCGCCGTGGGGTAGCCGTACCCCACACGTGACGCCAAGGGACACCCCGAGGCAGGTGAGTGGGACCGGGGCCGGCTGGGAAGGGGAGCAGCCCCCATCCCCACATGCCCCACTCCCACCCCAACTCCCATCAGCCGCACCCCGGGGGCCACGCGTCCCTGTCCCTGCGTGGGACAATGCGACGCCGCGTCCCCTCGTCCCGCCGGGACCTCTCCCCGCCCCACGCCCAGCCCTGGAGCCCAAAGCGGCAGCGGTCGGCGAGCCCCGATGGGGACTGGGACGCCCCGTACAGCGGCCGGCCGGCTTCCGAGCCGGGGCGCAGCGACGAGCCCCCCGACCTCCTGGGCAAGCTGGAGCAGCTCTGCGACAGCAGCCCCCGGCAGCTCCTGCCTTTCCTGCGGGACCACACGCTGGAGCTGGGCCGGCTGCTGGCCCACCGGGACCTGAGCCCGGCCCAGGTGTACACACTGCTGCGGACCCTCGGGGCCGCCCTGGAGCAGGGGGGAGCGCAGCAGCCCCCCACACCCCTCCTGGCCCTGCTGCTGACCCGGGATTTCATCCTGGGGGACCTGCTGAGGTTCATCACGGAGCTGGACGCCTTCCAGTGCCGGGAGGGACGGATCTCCCAGGAGGTGGTGGGGGACACAGTGGTCGCTCTCCACCGCCTGCTGACCGCCTGCCCCGGCCACGTGCCGACGCTGCTCTGCTACCCCGTCGACCTCCTCTTCTGCACCGTGCAGCGGCTCCAGGGCCGCGGCTTCCAGTTCTCCTGGCTCATCCAGCAGCGCCTACACGACGCCAGGCGTCGGGTGGACGCGGCTTTCCCCCACCGCCACCGCCCCGCCGGCGCCTGGCGGGATGACTTCCGCGAGGTGCCGGTGATCCCCGCGCCCGAGGAGCTCTTTGGGGAGGCGGAGGGCCGGCTGCGCCCCAACCCGTGCCGCGGGGCGCACGAGAGTGCCGCAGCCTACCTGGACCTGCACTTCCGACTGTTGCGGGAGGATTTCCTCAAGCCGCTGCGGGACGGCATCGCGGCGGCGTTCTCCCTCGGCGGTCCTGACAGCGATGGGGCGGCGCTCAGCCTCTACCGGGGGGTGCAGCTCCACACCGTGGCCGCCACGCTGGCCGGCCCCGTCTACCTGGCCCGTTTCTTGCCCCGCACCGGCCCAGCCGCCGCCGAGTGCCTGAAGAGCGGCTCCCTCACCTGCCTCCTCTCCGAGGACTGCAGCCACGTGCTCTTCGGGGTGGTGGCCGGGGTGCCGAAGCAGAGGGCGGCCCACCGGGACCGCATCTGGCTGCACATCCAGACCTACGGCCACCGGCAGCTCCTCACCCACCTGGGAAGAACCAGCTTCACCATGGTGGAGTCCCCGGCCTTCTTCGAGGCGTACCGGCACGTGCTGGAGGGGCTGCAGGAGCTGAGCCCCGCCGCCGTGCCCTTTGGCCGCTACCTGGTGCACTGCAAGCCCTCCATCCGCCACCCTGCGCACCTCGGCGCCGACAGGCTCTTCAACCTCGCGCCGCTGCTGCCGGACGGCAAGGAGAAGGTGAGTCGCGGCAGGGATCCCGCTGGCAGCGCAGGGCTCGCAGGATCCCCCCCGGGGAGACGCCGGCTGCCCTCAACCGCGGCCGCAGCTGGCAGAGTCCGGCTGGGGTGCACCACCACGGGCACCCCATCCCCACTCTTTGTTTCAGGGAGAGAAGCCGGCAGTGGACCTCTCTGCCGTAAGCCTGGAGGACCCAGAGGTCTGGTCCCCGAAGACTTTTCCCCACTTGGACGAGTCTCAGCTAGCAGCCATCCGGCTGGCGCTGAGCAGGGAGTTTGTGCTTATCCAGGGCCCCCCCGGCACAGGTAGGTGCCAGCGCTGGCACCCCAGCAGTGCCGCCCAGCACCGTCCCAGCCGGGGGTCCATGGGAGCAGAACGGGGCTTTCCCTGCCCCTAGTACACACCGGCACTTTCCTCCCCAGGCAAAACCTTCATCGGACTCAAGATCACGGAGCTGCTGCTGCGAAACCAGGGGGGGGAACTGTGGGGGGAGCAGCCACCCCTTTTGGTGGTGTGCTACACCAACCATGCCCTCGACCAGTTCATGGAAGGTGCTCGTCCCAGCCCCGGTCCCTCTCACTGCAGACCCCTCATGCCTGGCGTGGGCTGAGCCAGCAGCGTGCCCGTCCCGCCGGCAGCCTGATGCTCACGGGTGTCGTTGCTGTTGCCCATCACATCCCCGCTCCAGCCGGCTGGGGTCACTCTCCCCGCAGGGCAGCACTGCTGCTGCACCGGCACGCAGCAACTCATGGGCTGGCACGGGCTGGCAGGGTGGTCGAGGGGCAGGTTGGGCATGGCCATGGGGTCGGTGTGGAGGTTGGGCATGGCCATGGGGTTGGTGGGCAAGTTGGGCATGGCCATGGGGTCGGTGTGGGTGTTGGGCATGGCCATGGGGTCAGTGTGGAGGTTGGGTATGGCCATGGGGTCAGTGAGCAGGTTGGGTATGGCCATGGGGTCGGTGGGCAAGTTAGGTATGACCATAGGGTTGGTGTGGATGTTGGGCATGGCCATAAGGTTGGTGTGGAGGTTTGGTATGGCTGTGGGGTTGGTGTGGAGGTTGGGCATGGCCATGGGGTTGGTGGGCAAGTTGGGCATGGCCATGGGGTTGGTGGGCAAGTTGGGCATGGCCATGGGGTTGGCCTGCAGGCTGCCAGCCTGCCCCTCTCCTCCCCCAGGCATCCTCCAGTTCCAGCCCTCCAAAGTGGTGCGCATCGGGGGAAAATGCCGAAGCAAGAAGGTGATGGGCTGCTCCCTGCAGCTGCTCCGGCAAAGAGCGCTCTGCGGGCCATGGGGGGCCAGCAGCCGGCGGCAGTACGCGCAGGTATGGGGCCGGGCTCCTCTCCCCCACTCCCACCCGGCAGCTCGCCAGCAGCAGGGGCTCGGCATGTCCCGCTCTCACCTCGCCCCAGCGGCTCTTGTCTCCCCTCCCCAGATGCGGAGCGCCTTGCAGGAGCAAGAGAGGAGCATCGCCTTCTGCACGGAGGTGCGGGGGCTGCTCCACCGCGGCATCCTCACCGCCAGCGAGCTGGAGACAGAGATCATGAATGATGACCTGCTCTTCACGGTGGGGGTGTGGGCAGCCGTTGCAGCCCTGCTGGGGTGCTGGAGCTGAGCTCAACCTTCCCCGTCCCCCCCCACAGGGTGCTATGCATCTGGACATGCTGCAGTGGCTGCAGGTGCAGCCCACGGTGCTGCCGGAGGACGGGAGCCCACGGCGAGGCCGGGACCACGTGGCAGGTGACCCTCGCTGCCGCTTTCAGCCCTGGCCAGGCTCATGGTGGGGGGAACTTGGGAAGCCCCCAGCCCGACTGGCATCGGGCACAAGAGTGACCCAGCAGGAGTGGGAGCCCCCGGGGGGACCCCAGGCAGAGGTGGGGGGCAGACATGGGGTTGCCCTGGGGACAGGGGAGGAGGAGGGCTGTCCCCCTCCCCAAGCCCCCAGGGATGCAGGCTGTCCCCGTCCCAGCGATGCCCAGTGGGATGCCACGGGGCACGGTCCCACACGTCCCACAGGGCCATCACCCAGAGCTTCCACAGCTCTGCCCCCAGGCATGGATCAAGGGGCCGGGGGGGGCCGAGGGGGCCCTGGAGTGGAGGAGAGCTGGGAGCCGTGCAGGGACGAGCGGTGCCTGGACGAGGAAGAGGAGTTCGACCCCGCGGAGGCTGAGAGGAGACGAGCCCAGGAGAAGTTCGCCTACATCATCCCCGAAGAGGAGGGGTACGGCCCTGCACCCTCCCGCCGGCTGGGACCCCAGGGACACGCTGGGGCTCGCTGGCGGTGGGGGCACTGACGGCCACGTCCGTCTGTCCATCCCCAGCCCACTGGACGCCCAGCTGGCCCGCCGGCTGCAGGACAGCGATGCCATGACCGACAGGGAGGTCGGGCACCTGAGGAGCCTCTGGCAGCTCCGGCTCGGCGACCGGTGGCGGCTTTACAGGTCTCACCGCCCCGTCCCCCCCCCACGGTGGATCCCTGGCGAGGAGAGGCCGGCGACACGGCAACCCCGGCACCAGTGCGGGGTCCCTGTCCCCACACGCTGGTGGCCCGGGACTGCCCCCCACGGTGACCCCATCCCGTGCCGGCAGCAGGCGGTGGCTGAGTGCCTACGGTGCGGTGTTGGAGGAGGCACTGGCGAGGCGGCTGGAGGAGTATGAGCAGAGCGCAGCCCAGTTGGCCCAGTACCAGCTCCAGAAGGACCTGCAGATCCTCAGGCAGAGCCGCGTCATCGGGATGACGACCACGGGTGAGATAGACACCGTGGCGAGGCTGGGGCTGGTGCTGGTAGTGGTGCCAGTCGTAGCGAAAGTGCAATTTCTGGTGCCGGTGCTGGTGCAGCTTCCAGTGCCAGTGTTGGTGCCAGCGCTGGAGCTGGTGCCAGTACCAGTGCTGGTGGTGGTGCCATCTCCAGCGCCAGTGCCGGTGGTGGTGTTGGTGCCATCTCCAGTGCTAGTGCTGGTGGTGCTGGAGCCGGTGCCTGCCCCCAAAAGGGGCCGTGGGAGGCGGGTGAGGAGCCTGGGGTGGAGGAACCAGGGGATGTCCCACGGGGCGCTGGGTCGACCCTGCCGGGGTGCCGGCTCCTTCACCGGGCTCATCCCCGGTTCCAGGAGCTGCCAAGTACCGCAAGCTGCTGCAGAGCGTCCGGCCCCAGACGGTGATCGTGGAAGAAGCTGCAGAGATCCTGGAGGCGCACGTCCTGACCTGCCTCACCGCCTCCTGCAAGCACCTCATCCTCATCGGGGACCACCAGCAGGTAGGGTGCCCCAGCCCCACGCCCCGGTGCCCGTCGGCACACCACGGCGAGCCAAACCCCCTTTGCAGCTGAGACCCAAACCGGCCGATTACACCCTGGAGAAGAAATACCACCTCGGCATCTCCCTCTTTGAGCGGATGATCAACAACGAGATCCCCCACGTGCAGCTGCTGTGCCAGGTGAGTCAGACCCCCCCCTGCCACCCACCCTGCGCCGGGGGGGCTACCGCCACGGCTCGAGCCTCCGCCGTGTCCCCGGCAGCACCGCATGCGCCCGGAGATCTCCCAGCTGCTCGTCCCCTTTTTCTACGAGGCGCTGAGGGACCACCCGGCTGTCGGCGGCTACGAGAAGATCAAGGTGGGGGGATAGACCACCGCAGGGCAGGTGCGAGGACGGGGCCGGTGCCCTGACGCCCACGTGTGTCCCCCTCCCCGGGCAGGGCGTCGAGAGCAGCGTCTTCTTCATCCAGCACGCGGGGGCCGAGGACCTCAGCGGCCACACCGGCAGCTACAGCAACCGCTCGGAGGCCGCTTTCCTGGTGCACCTCTGCAAGTACCTGCTGGAGCAGGGCTACGCCAAGGGGCAGCTCACCGTCCTGACACCCTACAGCGGCCAGGTGGCCACCATCCGGCAGCTGCTGGCCAGGAGGGACATGGCCAAGGTTGCCGTCTGCACCGTGGATGACTTCCAAGGGGAGGAGAGCGACATCGTCCTGCTCTCGCTGGTGCGCAGCAACCCGGAGGGGCGGATCGGCTTCCTCGGGGACCGGCACCGCGTCTGCGTGGCTTTCTCCCGCGCCAGAAAGGGCTTCTACTGCATCGGCGACCTGGAAGGCATCGCGCGGGGCACCGGCGGCCGGCTCTGGGCCGAGATCCTGGCCGCCCTGACGAGCAAGGGCCTGGTGGGCGACGGGCTGGCGCTGACCTGCCAAAACCACCCCGAGGTGACGGCGACGGTGCGGGGCGCCTCCGACTTCAGGCAAAGCCCTGAGGGCGGCTGCACGCGCCGGTGCCGGCTGCCGCTGCCCTGCGGCCACCCCTGCCCGCGCCACTGCCACCCGCGCGACCGCGAGCACCGGCGGGTGCACTGCTGCCTGCCCTGCGCCCGGCCGCCCTGCGAGCGCGGCCACCCCTGCCCCAAGCTCTGCTGGGAAGAGTGCGGCCCTTGCCTCAAGAAGGTGGAGAAGGTCCTGCCCCGCTGCGGCCACCGGCAGCGCCTGCCGTGCCACGTGCCGGCCGAGCACTGGCGCTGCCAGGAGCCCTGCCTGCGGCCGCTCGCCTGCGGCCACCCCTGCCCGCGGCGCTGCGGGGACGACTGCGGTGGGGACAACTGCGGTAGGGATGACTGCCGCAGGGAGGACTGCGGTGGGGATGACTGCGGTGGGGACGACTGTGGCGGGGATGACTGCAGCAGGGACGACTGTGGCAGGGATGACCGCAGCAGGGACAACTGCGGTGGGCACGACTGCGGCAAGGCGGTGGAGGGGGTCCTGCCGCACAACCAGCCTGCCTGCACCCAGCAAGAGCTGCCTGCTGCCTGCCAGGAGAGCAGTCGGCAGAGCCCAGAGTGAGGGTGTCCCCGCAGCCGGTCCCACTGCTGGTGCGCGGCCAGATCCGTGCCGGCTGCTGCTCCATGGTCCCCTGCCAGCAGCGCAGCTCAGGGGCTCCCTCCGGGCAGGAGCTGGGGGCTGCGGTGCTGCGGGCACGGTGCTGCCCACAGTCCCGCTCCCCGGCTGTGCTGGGAGCTGTGCCCTCCCCAGTGCCTCCCCTGCTCCATCCCGGGTGGCATCTCTGCAAGTCCCGACTGATCCCAGACTATTGGCTATTCCCAACTCAATCCTGCCTGGTCCCACGGCGATGCCAAACTTGATGCCAGCCCACGGCAATCTCCAACTTGATCCCAGCTGCGCCCATGGGAAGTCCCAGCTCAATCCTGACAGGCACCTCAGCATTTCCCAACATGATCCCAGCCGGACCCACAGCAATTTCCAACTCGATCCTGGCTGGAGCCACGGTGACACCCAAAAGCCTCGTGCACTCCCTGGTGCCTTCAACAGCCACTGTCACCGGCCTTGGGCATGGGCTCTATTCCCTTTGGTGGAGCAGAGGTACCATCATGGTACCGGCACAGGTGACACCGTACAAAGGACAAAACCTCCACCCCTGCCCCAGATAGGTTCAGCCTTGCGGGGGTTCGGCTGGATGCGGCTCTCCAGGCTGCAGCAGCAGAACCGCGGACCCCGCTCCCCTCCGCATCCCCCTTTAATGCCTGCGTTGCTGCACTGCTTTGCTGAGTAACTAAAGCCTGACCAAAGCCATCCTCGTTTCTGCTGCCCATCAATCCTTGCATCTCAGCATCCATGGTTCACCAGGCAGCCCGGCAGCCCCACGGTTGCCTTTGGCTGTCCCCGGTGAGCCCGTCCCCCCCGGGGAGCGGGTGGTCCCAAGGGTCCCACGCTCCCGTTGAGCATATCTGCAGCCCGAGGGTCCCCGTTGATGCCGTCCCCAGGGAAGAGAAGACTCTCTCTGCAGGGATGGGTGGCTCCCACGCTGGGAGAAAAAACCTCGTCCTCTCGGGGTGGGTGAATGGGTTACGGGGGTTCCTGGCACAGGCGATGCACCCAGAGGGGATCCCGGCTGCTGAACAGCAACGCTTTTCTCTGGGAGCACGGAAGAAGCAGGAACAGAAGGTGCCCAGGCTTGGCCGGGGGATTTGGATGGAGTTTGTGCATCCAGATGGTCAACGTGAATTCCAGGCACTGCAGCCAAACCCCCTTCCTGCAGCTCGCGGGGAGAAACAGCAAAAACCCCAGTTCTAAATGCTCAACCTGGCGGCGGGTTCTTGCACGGGCAGCCAAAGGCAAAAGGGACAGTGCTCTTCACTGGGTGACAAAGCGAGACGCAGCAAACAAAGAGCCCAACACCAGCCCTTTCCAAAGGAAAACACTGAAGTTGAGGCCATTTTAGTGCTCCGGTCCCAGGCAATGCTCCCGAAAGGAGATGCACCAGCATCGTCCCTGCCGTGACAGCTGGCAGCTGCGTCCCATTGCTGCGGCTCCCTGCAAAGGGCTGGGCAGTCAAGTAAATCCCAGATAATGACATTGGCTGCTTGAGAACAGATTTATACTGCATTAAGGCTGTGGGTATAAGTACAATTTTGGAAGGTAAATGGATAATACCAGTCAAGGAGGTCGGTTCTTCCTCCGCACTGACCTCTCCAAGCAGGCAAGGGAAGCGACATTCTGGTCACTGGGGTTTAGGAGAGAAAATTCTGCATAGGGGAAGTAGTCCTGGATGCATCACACTAAAATCCTGATTTATTTTTTTTTAATTTAGAAACCTGAAACACAGATGCAATTGTATAATTTCTAAAAACTCGTCTTTTACAAAACCCAGCTTTGCGGTCTGGGGATTCTCCTCAGCACATCTGAGTGAGGGCACATGAAGAGAGGCTGAAGCACCACTTAAAGTGCTTTCCAAGGTGTAAAATCCAGCTGACGTATCAGCAGATATGACACAGAGGAGAAAAAATAAGCAGCATTTGCTCAATAAAGCTGTTTCAGCAAGAGGGGGCTGAGAGCATGGCCTGGCTCCTGGCAGGCTGGAAAAACAAGTTATAGTAGAGTTCTCAAAGAAACCTCAATTCCACGGCTGTCCAGTGCATGACTAAAACAGAAGTTCCAGGGTCTATAAACTAAATAAACCAAGACTTCAAAATTTAACACAATCCCCCCAAAATACTGCGGTGCTGTGCACAGAAACTTCAGGCAGAAGGAAAAACAAACTTAAAAAGGGAAAACTGTCATAATACAAACTGCGCTGGGGTGACGAGCAGCCTGAGAAACCCAAAGAAGATGTGGAGAGGTTTGGGGGGGGGCCCTCAGCACTGGGGGGTCCCAGCTGGCGGCGCGGGAGAGCCTTGCAGTTTGCCTGTGGAAAATGCTGGCTGCTGGGAGCAGGGAGATGATGTATCAACCATCCCACACACTCCAGGGGGGTGGCTTTTCCTCTTAATTTTATTTTAAAATAATAATAATAATAATAATTCTTGATTTTTTTCATCTTCTTTTGCTCCTTTAGCATTCCCTGGGCTCACACTGGGGGCAGGAGAGGGGGTGCGTGTGCCGCTGTGCTGGGCTGCTGCAGCCCAAGGTCCCGCTCCCGGAGTTCCTGGGGGGCTCCCGGTACGTCACCCACCACCGCCGGCTCGGGGTCGGGAGCTCCCCGGCATGGTACCCAGGTGAATAAGCAGCCAAGCCCCAGCAGGGACAAGCTGGCACTTTCCCACAGTGATTGCAGGATCCAAGATCCCAGGAAGCCGCACAGCTACTTCAGCAGGAAAGCAGCCAAATGCCTTCACCGGAATGCTTCCCTTTGGATGAGCAGCAGTGCTCGGCTCTCCAGGTGGCACAGCAGATGCTATGAGCAAATTATACGAGAATCGGTGTCCTCTCTCCGATGAAGAATTTGTTTTTCCACCCTTGGAGACCCTCTGATTAAATCACTGTTCTTGCCTTTTCCTCTTCAAAGATCTTTTAATTAAGCTCACTGTATTTATAAACACCAACATCGTTAATTTGCACTCTCCCCGCTTCAAAGGCCGTTCATCCCTACCGCATCGACCCCTTGGCTGACAGCATCCCTCCCACGCAGGGGTTTTGCATTCACCCCCGAAGACGGGTGCTGCCTTCCCCCTCAGCCCCCCGCGGCACCGGTACCCGGATGCACTGACCACAAACCATCCCACTCGCCCTGGAGCACGCACAACAGGTAATTGCAATTACACAGCTGCAATTAAGCATCTCCTTTCTCCCAGCGATGTAGAGGGAGAAGCGTTTCTTCCTCTGACCAGCCCTGGCTGGATGCCTGGGACTGGGTTTTCCCACGGGATTCTGCTTCAGGACAAGAGACCACTCTCGCCCCCTCCCAGGAAACCCACCCGAGCATGGGCAGGTCCTGGAGCCACCGTGGGCACGGCAGAGCACAGCTCCGACCTTCTCCTACCTGAGCCTCATGCCTGGATAACGCTCCGGGAGGGAGCGTGGCTCCACAGGCCAGCTCCGGCAGCCTTTAAAAATACATCAGGGCTCACAGGACACCAAAAACCCACAGCCGGAGAGGCCTGGGGACAGCAAGCTCAGTTCCAAAGTGTTCCAGCATCTCGATCATCTCCTGCATACAGCAGGAGTGAAGCATTCAGCAGAACGGGGCTCTGCAGCCGCGGCGTGATGCCCTGGCGTGGGCAGACCCAGAGCCTTGCTGCCAAGAGGTGCCAGAGAGAGAAGCGACTTTGCCACTGGATGCTTTATTAAATAAGGTATTTTTTTGCATCAGAAGTGCACTGGATGAGCCCTAAACAAGGCAGTCAGCGTGGCAGGAGCAGCCCTGGCTGCCTTTCCCAGCCGCTTTCAGTGATGGAGGGGGAGATGCCTCCTCCAAGCCCTGGCAAAGCCGAGCACGGTTGCAAGCTCTGCCGGTGCTCGGGTGAGATCCCGTGGCGTCTGTCTTTCTCCGGACCACGCAGCTGCCTGCAGCCGGGCAGGACAGGCAGCGTGTGTGCATCGGCGCTGGGGGTCTCAGCGCCCTGCCCGTGCCAGCGAGCACCCGTGAGGCTGCAGTGGGCAGCCTGGCCCCGGGCACCCTGCGGCGTCTCCGGCAACCCCGGCGCTGGTGCAAAGCTCACCGCCTGCTGCTGCCGCTACCGCGCCATGCCAACAGCAAGACACGGTGTGTCAGCGCATGAACCGCTGTGCATCTCTGGAGGGAGAGCGGAGCATGTGCCTGTGAACAGCCCACGGTGCACAGAGCCCTCAGGTGGGTTTGGAAGGCGCCAGCCAGCCGCCAGTCCCCTCGTGCCGGGCTCACCAAAGCCTGGGCTGCTCCCACCCGCTGCCTCCAGATCCGTCCCTCTGCCTCTCCCACGGAGCTTGGTCTTGAGCTGGCTGGAGCCATGCTTGAGCTCTGCTAAACCAAAATTCACCCCATTGAGGGCTGGGAGAAGAGGAGCCCCCAGTCCCAGGCAGCCCAGTTCCCCCGTGCCGTGCCTGCGTGCCAGTGAAGGAGCTGATGCAGGTGAGTCTCTGGCAGTGAAGGAACATTGTCCCTGGGGCAGACGATGGAGTCACTGCTGGGAACGGTGGCTGTACGCACAACCGGCACTTGCACAGAGCTGTCATGGATGGAGCCGCCTTGGCTGCCTTGTGGAGCTCACACTGGCCCTGCCCTGGGGTGTCCCCAGGCTTTGGGGCGTCCTGGAGCTCCCTGTGCTCATTAGAGTGGCAGCGCTTCGTTAGCTGCAATCTTCCAAAGCCAAACCTCGGCTCTGCTTCTGCATGGATCTGCTGCTCCAATGCTTGCACCGCTGGACTTAGGCATGAGGGGTTTGTGGTATGAGGCTGCACCAAACGTCCCCCGGGCACCTGAAGGTCACCTCAGTTCTTCCAAAAAATCCCGCGAACTGCGTCCTTTCCTCTGGTGTGAAATTTGCACCATACGGCAGGTCACTGCTGCGCCGGGAAGCTCCCGTGCTCCCTAAACGGCAGCCTGAGCAATGCAGCAGTGACTGACGTCCGTCTTCCCGCTGCCTGGGCTGCAGCACAGCTCATTAGTGTCCTGCTTTAATGAGAGTTTAACCATCGGTCTTCCTCTCCACATAGGGTGAACCCACAGGACGAGACTCACACCCCAGAGTGACAGCCGCCTCAGTTCCTCCTTGGGCACTCCATCCCATAGCAAATATGTGGCAGTCGGGAGGAGAAAACTTGCCAGCAGTTAATATCAAAAAAGTGACGTTTGAGGTTCGAGGTATCTGACAACTGATGGCACGAGCTGGCACTGCCAGCTGCTCGTAGCCCGGCGTTCCCAATGTGCTGCAGTGCGGCGTGCACTGCAAGCTTCGCCAGAGCCAGGATTTCTGGACACAATGCCAGCTGGGAACATCACCATGAACTCCAGCTTAAAGATCTCCTTTGAAAGGAAAGCGGCTCAGCCAAAACCTACAAAATATCCAGGAAGCGAAGAGCCAAAACCCCCTCAAGTCTGATTCAAGTGAGGATAAAGCGATAAATTAGAGGACGAAGCGCTAACTGGAAGCAAAGGCAGAGACCAAACGGCCAGGGAAGCCTGCTGCTGCTGCTCGGGAGGGGACGGCAGGGCAATGACACTCCAAAGGGACACACAAAGAAAAAAGGTGTTTCTAAAAACAACCCCCAAACCCATCTGCTGTGCCAGTGGGGTGGGACCACCCTGGTTCACGCCAGATCATTAATTGTAAAGGCAACGGCTCAGAGACCTGCTGAGCCTGTCCAGCTCCGTGGTCCTTCGCAGGATGCACTCCAGGGATGCACTCCACTGTGGGGGCCATGTCCGGAGGGCAGCGGGGGTCCCGCAGCCGGGGCTGACCGCACTCTGCACCACACAGAGCCCATGGCACGAGCCCTGGCATGGCAGAGGCTTGCCCCTGGCATGGCAGAGCCTGCTCTGGCTCAGCCGCAGGGTTTCTGTGCCAGGAACGGGTGGGCAGAGCTGCAGTGTTGCTCTCTTGGGAGAAACCCCCCCCCTTGGTGCCGGTGGAGCCCGGTGGGCTCCTGGCTGCTCCCTGGGGACGGAAAACACCGTTTCCGCTGCTATCTTCATTAGTTGGTGCCTTCCTAGCGGCATTTGGGAACCAGCACGATGCTGTTGGTCCCGCTGCCACCAGTCTGATCTGTGGTATTTAATACTTTTATTAACGAAGGAACATGGGGTCTGCTCATTAAATGCAGAACGGCGAGCCGGCAGTGCCCAGCCAGCGCCGCGCAGAAGCACTGGCACAACCAGAAGCTGTGGTGGCGACAGGAGCCAGAGACCACACCGGGAGAGTGGGGAAGGACCTGATGGTGGCACAGCACAAGGCAGCCCATGCCCGACACCCGCCAGCAGGCACATGGAGGCAGGGAGCACTGCGGTGCCACGGAGCCAGGCAGGGCCAGCAGCCTGGCTGTCCCAGAGCCTGTCCTGGCTCCAGCGCCGTGACTGCCCTGTGGTGCCCGGGACAGGCAGCTGGCTGGGGGGACATGGGATGTGTGGCACTCCGGTGGCAGCTGCCAGCAGTGGCCACAGCCTCGGGCATGTCCTGGGGGTCTCCGGGCACTCCCTGCACAGCACCTGCAGGAGAAAGGGGCAGCAGCATCCACAGAGAGGGGCAGTGGGAGCCGGGGGGGACCGAGAGCCCTGGGAGCCCCCAGCTCCTGCGTGGTGGTGGGGGGACACTGGGCACAGCATGGCCCTGGCTCTGCGCCTGCGTCCCGGGGTGGGGAGCCCGGGTCCCGGCAGGACCGAGACCACCTGCCCTCCCCAATCCATGTGACCCCCTGGTACCTCCCGCAGCCCCGATGCCACCCCCCGTGGCCACAGCGGGACAGGCTCCCCCCACGCGGGGTCCCCAAAAGAAGGGGTGGCGAATCACAGAAAAACTTTATTGGTGTAACGATACATTGCTATGCCGTGAAGTCCAAGTTCCCTGACAGGGTTCAAACGGGGCAGGCAGCCACAGCAGCGCGCTAGTAGAGAGGCGAAGGATGGCAGGGATGGGACGGGGCCAAATCCTGCTCCCACCCCGCAGAGGCTGTGCTGGGGCACTGGGGAGCCCAGGTGGGTGCAGAGGGAGGTGTGAGGGTCCTGCGAGCTAAGGTGGGAGAAGGGGGCAGCGTGACGGGAGCCAAAGGCAAACCCCTCCCCAGGCAGCAGCGGGGGGCCGGGGCTGTGGTCTGTCCTGAAGAGCAACGAGGAAACAAACTCCAACTTAAAAACAAGCTTCTGTGGAGTTACAGCGAGGGAGAGGTGCCGGGGAGAGCTGCCATCGGTAACACCACGCTGCTGCTGGTGCCCACATCTGCACGCTCCACAATGGGGGAGGGAGTGGGGATACCTGTCTGTCTGTCTGTCTGTCTGCCTTCCCTCCGCAGCCCAAAGCCCTGCCTGACCTGGCCAGAGCCTGGAGCCGGGTCTGCAACCTCACCTGGAGCCTCTCACCTCCCACCAAGCCCAGGACAGGACAGGGACATGGGGAAGCCCCTTGGGGAAGCCCCCCACCAGTGGGAGTCTCCAGCCTCGGGGCATCATCCGCTCCACCTCCCCAGCCAGACTCTTCCAAAAGCCGCTCAGCCCCCAGCGGGAGGGACGAGGGAGACCGCCCCCAACAGACCCCCAGTCAGAGGGGCAGGGGTGGCACAGGCAGCCCCAGGTGGGACAAGGACCTGTGACAACAGCACTGCCCCACGCTGGCTCCTCTCGGGGTGGGGGGTGGGAGGCGTTTTGAGGCAGCTCAGATGCTGTGGCAGCCACTGCCCCTCATTTGTGCGTGCTCAGCTGAGTTCTCCCTGCCCTGACCCGGCACATGCTGGGATATGGAGGGGGGGATCTTGGCCCCCGAAAGTCTAGGTGCCTGGGCAGAGAGGAGGGGCTTGCCCCTGCAGCACCTGGGTGAGGGGGACAGAGAGAATGGGGGGAGATGCGGTTGAACAAAAGCGCGGGTGTGAGCAGCAGCACCCCGCTCCCACCATGGGCCGAGGTCACCCCCAACACAAAAACAGACACTGCAGCCCCCAGCAAGGGCTGAGCCATGCTCTGGCACCATGGCCGCTGCTCCACCGTGCTCCAGCCCCTCTCTGGCCTCCAGACTGCCAAAAGTCAGCTGTGGTTTAAAAAAAACCCCAAATAAAACCATGGGAGGTAAGGGCTGAGGCGCCCAGTCCAGCGTTCACCCGCAGGACTGCTTGGTGGGACCCCTCTGCACAGGACCAGTGCAGGACGCTGGCACGACCCAGCAAAGATAAAACAACCAACCAACAAAACGAAAACACTAGAGAAAACCACTGTGGGAGGGCAAGAGCAAAGCAAACCTCTTTGAAACAAATGGACTCTTCTCTGGGGAAGGAGCTGAGGACAGTTCGTGGGGAGTTCAGCAACGCTGCTTCCAGAGGAGGCCGGGCAAAGGCGTCCCTCCGCTGCCGCCAGTGCTGTGGACGGACGGCGTTTGCTGGGTCACAACCAGTCCGGAAAAGTGCTCGAGGGAGATCCAGCCCGGCTTCAGCGCCACGAGGAGTTTGCAGGTCAGTGCAGCCAATGAGATCAGCAATAAAGTGCAGCAAAGCTTCTCGGAGCTCCCACACAGCTGTCCGGTGAGCCCCGGCCCGCGCTGCAGCAGCCACGGGCGAGGGGAAAGGGGAGGTTGGCCGGCAGCACCAGAGCGAGGGGATGTGTCTTCAGCCAGGAGGCCGCAGCTGCTTTCAGTCTGTCATGCTCCAAGATGCCTGGGGTACTCCAGTGTATGTGTCGGGCAGAGCAATGCCGCAGCTGCTGGGTGGGGGGCAGTTTGGGAGCTTGGGGCTGCCTCGTCTGCGGGATGCAGGCAGAACGGCGATTCGGCAGGGCTGCCAGGCACCTCGGAGCGGTTCTGCAAACTCACATGCAAATAACTTGCAACCTGTAACCAAGCACACGGGCGTTACTGCTCTGTGGCCACGTTGAGGCAGGAGGAGGCACAGAGGGAGCAGCATTGCTGCTCGGTGCAAGAGCAGCTCAGCCCCATCGAGCTCTAAGCCACGCTCCCGAGGCAGCGGAGCAGAAACTTCAGGCCCAGCAGGCCGGGGCCCTCGTCCCCCTGCAGGAGCCAGAGCTCCTCTCCCCTCGGAGCGGGAGCCTGCAGTCGACACGCTGGGCCAAGCCAGAGTGCTGAGTTCACACACCTGTCCTCCTCGATGCTGCCGCTCTCGGTATCGCCGGCACCCCTCTTCTCCTCCACATCCTCTTCACCAAGATCCATGTCCAGCTCATTGCCAGCTTCCGAGCGCGTGTATGCATACCCACTGGAGGAAAAAGGGCAGCACAATGTAAGCGCCCAGCCGGCACCCCTCTGCGACGGTGCATCCGCGGGGGAGATCCCGCTCCTCTCTCCAGTGGGCTTAGGTCCCTGCTAAGAGTCTCCTCTGCATCCAAATCAAGCCCACGGGAAGGAGGGGCTGGCCGTGGGCAGTGCCCCCCAAGGGGTTACTGTCCCCCTATATGTGCCCCTCCGTGCCTGTGAAGAGCAGCGTGGTGCCAGGTGAAGGGCCACCCCTTCCCTGGAGACCACGGCTCCCTTCGGCTTGTCCTTTGGTGACGTGCATCTTGGGAGGACGGAGGGAACCGGGCTCTGGTTGAGCTCCATTCTCCCTGGCCAACCTGGCGTGCAGGCAACGGTGCTGGAGCAGTGCCGGGAGGGCAGCTCCTGAGCACATATCTACCGCACCCAGCTGAGGGGCCAGCGAGGGCCAAAGGTTCCTCCCCTGAGGGGATGCGGCAAGGTGATTCTTTTTTAGGGTGACTTCAGAGATGTCATGTGGCCTGACCTGATGGAACGACAGGTAAAAAAGACAATCCTCTTCAGCCTCTTGTTGTAAAAGAAGTAGTTGAAGGACCAGAGGCTGCCGTCCTCTCCAAAGGGGTCTGAATCCAGGTCGGGGTTGTAGCTGCAACAGCAAGTGGAGGCATGAGAAACACCATGCCAGACTCTGCTCCCTGTGCCAACCCCGTTTTCTGCCCAGCTGTACGTCAGAGGAAGGAAAGAGGGAGAGCTGCCTCGGGGGGGCGGGCAGAGAGCAGGCAGGAGTGAGTCAGCGTCCTCAGAGCCAGGCAGCACAGGGCTAGTCAGACTAGTCAGCCAGGCTGCGTGGGTGGCAGGAACCACCCTGTGCCCTTGGGCTGGCTTTGGAAGGAGGGTGAGACCCAGCCAGTGCAGCTGCTGCTGCCTGGGGCGCAGATTTCCAGGGCGTGGAAGTCCTGCGTGGGAGGGGACGGCAGCAGCGGTTCCCCCTCCACGGGCAAGGAGCCGGGAGCCAGTGATCTCTGGTGAGGAGACACCCTGCCCAGCTCCAGTGGGAAGTCCTCACACACAGGCAGGTGAGCGTGCCAAAACATAACCTTTTATTGAAAAATAACTCTGTTTCTCTGCAGGCCATTGCGTGCGTGAAAGGGACGAGGATCTAGGCCCAGGGGTGAGCACTTGCCCGTTACCTGTAGATGTCACACTCCGAAAGACAGATCTCCTCGTCGACAGCGTCCCACAGGTGTGGCTTCAGGGCGTTGAAATCTTCCCGAACGGCAGAGAAGAGGCTGCAGTTGACAGCATTCACCACCTAGAGAGACAGAGCCAGGTCCGTGAGAGGAGCAGAGGAGCTGCTGCCTGCCCTCCTCCCTCCCACGCTCCATGCAGCTCATCCTCCCCATCCCTCCTCCACCGAGAGGAGATGCTGGAGCCTGACAATGACCGTGGAGGGGAGAAGCAAGATGGCCAGACACTGCTGTGCTAGATTCAGGGCCCTGAGGTGGAAGCAAGGAGACAGGCGGCAGGGAAGCAACACAACTGGAGAGGAAAAACCCATCAGAGGATCTGTGGGGCACAGGCAGCCCAAGTCTCTCTCAACAAAAAGCGTGGCTTCCTCGAAGGCTCTCTGCAAATGGGGCAAACTTCCCCAGTCAGAGAGGATGCTTCCTGCTCCATCTGCCTCCTTGACGAGGGCAGCCTTGCTGGACCCTGACAGCCAGGAGACAGACAGACAGACAGACAGACAGAGGCTCTGGCACCTGCACACTCAGATCAGAACCTGGGAGGCCCAGCAGAGCCACTCCTCTGTCCAGTGCGAGGTAAAGCAGCATCTGGCCACCAGCACTACGGGCACAGGGATGAAAGCACCGGGTAGCAGACTGGGAAGTCCTTTGCAGGAGGAACTCAAGCCACTGATGCTTCCCCTTCCTTCCTCTAAATACCTGCCCTGAGAAAGAGCAGCCTAACCAAGGCTGGCATGGAGAAACTCGCTCACGAGAGGCGGCTGCCAAAGAAGAGCAAAGAGCAAGGCTGCTGCTGCTGCTGAAGGAAACCACCCCAGGACGGCTGTTGGAAAAGGCACCCCACAAACCTCTTCCTGGGAAGGATGAGGACTACCTCATCCTAGGGCTGTCACTGCCGGAGGAGGGAGCAAGGAATGCCCTGGGAACAGCTACCCGGGATCACAGCAGCGCTGTGGGGCTCCCCGGAGGACCGGAGACTCGCCCACCAGATCCAAGCTGCCTTCTCTTCCAGGACAGAGGCAGGCCATCCGAGCCAGGGGTGCAGGACCTGCCCTGCCTCAGGGCGCTTTGCTCACATACCCAGTTGAGGCTTGGCTCCCGGCTGAACTCGTGGCTCTTGGCAGCGCTGAAGTCATAGTCTGGGCGGAAGGACTCGTTGAGTGTCGCTATCAGGTAGAAGAGGGTCTTGCGGCTGCACTTGTCGCTCAGTGGTCCCTCCTCATCACCGCTCTGACTTTTACTGAGCCTGAGAGGCAGAATGGCAGGGTTAGCAGTGTCACCGGCACAGCCTGGGCCAACACTGAATATGAGCTGGCCGTGTGCCCCGGTGGCCAAGAAAGCCAAGAGCATCCTGGCTTGTGTCAGAAATTGTGTGGCCAGCAGGACTAGGGAAGGGATCGTCCCTCTGTACTCAGCACTGGTGAGGCCGCACCTTGAATACTGCCTTCAGTTTTGGGCCGCTCACTATGATAAAGACATTGAGGTGCTGGAGCATGTCCAAAACAGAGCAATGAAGCTGGTGAAGGGTCTGGAGCACAAGTCTTATGAGGAGCGGCTGAGGGAACTGGCGTTGCTCAGCCTGGAGAAAAGGAGGCTCAGGGGAGACCTTATCGTTCCCTACAAATACCTGAAAGGAGGTTGTAACAAGGTGGGAGTTGGTCTCTTCTCCCAGGTAACAAGTGATAGGACGAGAGGAAATGGCCTCAAGTTGTGCCAGGGGAGGTTTAAATTGGATATTAGGAATAATTTCTTCACCAAAAGGGTTGCCAAGCATTGGAACAGGCTGCCCAGGGAAGTGGTGGAGTCACCATCCTCGGAGGTATTTAAAAGATGCATAGATGTGGTGACTAGGGACATGGTTTAGTGGTGGACTTGGCAGTGCTGGGTTCACGGTTGGACTCGATGATCTTAAAGGTCTTTTCCAACCTCAATGATTCTGTGATTCTATGAACAAGCAGAACAGCCAGCCCACGGCCACAGAAATGAGGACAGCCACCAACGAAGCGTCCTTCCTTCCACAAATCCCAACACCCACCCCCAGACACACTACTGCTGCCTGTGGTGCGGAGCATGGCAGACAACTACCCCCAGCCCATGGTACCTGCTGGGGCTGATCCCCGTGGTCTGAGGAGGCGACAGGGCCTCCAGGACATGCGGCTGGCCCTCCTGGCAGAACTGCTTGAACATGTGCTTGTCATCACCAGCCATCTTGCACGAGTAGCTCTCAATCCTGCAGAGATACATAGCACCACGACTGAGGCCAGCCCAGCCACCAGCTGCCACAAACCCATTTCCTTACACATATGTAGGTATGTATGCATGGAGATATAGATGTTTACCCCAAGGAGACAAAGAAGAGGCTGGCTGAGCTGAATGGCTCTTCCAGGGGCATCAGAGCCATCCCAACGAGCTCTCCCTGTGCAGCCTCCATCGCTGCTAGCAGGGGAAGGTCAGAAAAGAGAAGCAGAAAGTGTGCCTCACTGCTGTGGTGTCCTGTCTTGGCACAGCAAGTCAAACCGATGCCAGCGGTAAGCCCGAAAAGGATCCCTTCAGCCAGGACCAAAAATAGGTCCACAGCTGGCAAAGCACCAACTCCCAGCCAGCCCAGCAGAAGGGGTTCTCGCTGCCGCCCTGAGCCAAGACGGCTGCCAGCTCCTGAGCTGCTGAGCGTCAATGCATGCCGCACAGCCAGAAGGAACCTGTCAGAGGTACCCGAAAAGCTTTTCCAAGTGACTGGTAGGTCCCATTGCCCAGCTCCAACAGAACAATTGTGGATGAAAAACTGGACGTGAGCCAGCAATGGGCACTCGCAGCCCAGAAAGCCAAGTGTATCCCGGGCTGCATCCAGAGCAGCGCGGCCAGCAGGTCAAGGGAGGGAATTCTGCCCCTCGGCTCCGCTCTGGTGAGACCCCCCTGGAGCACTGCGTCCAGCTCTGGGGTTCCCAGCATGAGCCGGACACGGACCTGTTGGAGCGGGTCCAGAGGAGGGATATGGAAATGGTCCGAGGGCTGGAACACCTCTGCTGCAAGGAAAGGCTGAGAGAGTTGGGGTTGTTCAGCCTGGAGAAGAGAAGGCTCCGGGGAGACCTTATTGCAGCCTTTCAGTACTTAAAGGGAGCTTATAAGAAGGATGGGGACAGACTTTTTAGTAGTGCCTGCAGCGATAGGACAAGGGGTAATGGTTTTAAACTAAAAGAGGGGAGATTCAGACTAGATATAAGGAAGAAATTTTTTACAATGAGGGTGGTGAAACACTGGCCCAGGTTGCCCAGAGAGGTGGTCAATGCCCCATCCCTGGAAACATTCCAGGTCAGGTTGGCCAGTGTTGCTCTGAGCAACCTGATCGAGTTGAAGATTACCCTGCTCATTGCAGGGGGGGTGGACTAGATGACCTTTGAAGGTCCCTTCCAACCCAAACCATTCTATGATTTGATGATTTGATGAATGAACTGTATAGAAAAGCACTCTGGTCCCCCCCAAGGTGATCAGCTTTACTTGATCCCAGCCTGTGGTGGCCCCACGGAAGCTGGGGGGGCAAGACAACCTCATGGACTGCCAGGCAGCCAAGCGCCTACCCAGGCATCACACCCATGATTGAAACAGAAAGCTCCTTCAAGATTTTCGAGCTGCTCAGTGATCAGTGAGGAAGTTCCTCGAATCGTCCCAACACCGCTCCTTTCTGGGGTTCCCCAGGAGGCTGCTCGGAGGTTGGCAGGAACCTCCCTGCCCCAGAGAGGAGAAGACCAAGGACTGCAGGAAGAAGCTCCCCAAAGCCACTGGACCCACCAGCACCAGGTGTGGGTTGTTCCCAGTCCTCTGCTTCGGGAGGAGACGGTGCTCAGTGTTTTAAGCAGCAATCTCATGGAAAAGGCACCAAAATGACCAAGGGAAAGAGGTGGCAACAGCAGCCAGAGATGAATCAATCTCCCTTCCTGGCCCACCTCAGCGGCTGCATCCCTTGTAAGCAAAGTAAAGATAAATGACCAAGTTCACCAGGTCTGTATTTATGTCCAGAAAGCTGCAGGACCAGCAGCCTCAGCCAAGAGAGTCCCCAGAACCTCTACCACCACGCAGCCCTGTAACATAGCGCCATCACTGCTGGTGAGCTGTGTACTGAGTTTGCAAGGCCTCAGGACAGAGGCTTGCAGTGCCTGCTCTGGCTGAGCCTCCCCCAGGCACCTGCAGCTTTCCTTTACGTGGTCTGGCTGTGAGAGCGTTTCTCTGTGTGACCAATTGCCTGTGGCTGAGTTGTTCTACCACAACCTGGGTCCGTGAGGAGTCACCACTATCGTAGGCAGCAGTGACGGGCAACTGCTGTGTGCAGAATGGGACATTTACAGCTCTCAGCGTAAGGACGTAGAGGAACAGGCGCCTGGTACAGCAGCCTGGAGAGGTGGAGGCGTGGGGGGTGGCGTGGAGGAGTGCAGGCAGGGATGGTATGAGACGGGGCACAGGCTGGCACCGGAGGAAGCTAGGAACAGCTCACCAGTGGTTAGCTAGAGAAATGGAGACCTGGACTGGGACAAAACTGGTTTTAGGGGCAGCAAAGAGGACAAAAGAATAGTTTCTAACATAGAGAAAAGGCACCATGCGGAGTAAATTCAGCTGTAACACAGAGCTGCAGACCAGGGAAGAAAGAGCAGAGGTGTAGAATTGTGCTAGTGAACATATAAAAATGACCCCATGTGGATCCTAGAGCGAGGAAGGAGAAATCATCAGTGTGAACATCATCTTCTTCCCAGGGAAGGACCGGATGCCAACAGCTCACCCGTTACCCTCCCTGGCAGAACAAAGCCGCCAACTTTAAGAGCTGGCAGAGCAGTGGGAGGGGAGCATTACTGCTGGAAAAAAGGACCAAAACTAAAGAGTTTGTGTGCGTGTTGCAATTAAATTGTGTTATTAATATTGTTGAGGCTTTCTCTATACTGCATTATCATTTGTCCTCTGTAATAATTAGATGTAGACTAACAATGACTTGAATAAGAAGATTACTGAATAATTTCAATTATACTAATAAGAGATGGTTGGCTTTGTACATACACAGTGTGTCTCCTCTTTGTCTGTAACAAACTTTTGAGCTCTCACACCTTGCATCTTGTCCCATTCCATCCCACACCTCAGTTCAGGGCCCAGCACGCCCCCCCCCCACAGTCCTTGTCCTGGGACAAGATGCCCCCCAGTCTCCTGACTGGGCTGTGGGCCAGGCTCTACAGCCCAGCAGTATGGGGGCAGAGCCACAGACCTGCTCGTTAGCAAGCGTGTGTGGGGGTGCAGTGGGAGTAGCGATGTGAGACCAGAGCATGGGCACTAGTGAGCATGGCCTCTCCTCCGTCTCCTCCATTACTCAGCACCAGTATCATGCCCGCTCGCTCGACTCTGAGCAGCATGTCTTGAGCCCAGAATGTGCTGGCAGCGAGCGCTGGACGGGATCGCAGCCGGCCTTCCCTGTCCCCAGAAGGAAATGACAATGGAAAATCACAGAAGTTCCTGCTTTGGAGCCAAGCTCCACAGCGAGTCAGCAGTCTGTTCCGGCAGGATCGAGGATGGACCACTGATACTGCCAGACTGCAACAACTTTTGACACTGTTCTCGGGAAAAGCCTGAGAATGCAGCCCTCCTTCCCCAACAGAAAGCAGGCAGCTGCCAGCACTCACCTGCCGATGATGTGAGCATCTCCCGTCTCCACCGTCAGCTGGGAGTTTATTGCTTCAAAACTTGAGTTCTCCAACAGCTTCATTGTCTCGGCTTCTGGAGCGATTCCCTGTGCAACAGCTGCTGCAAAGCGTGCGTATCCTGCAAAGAGAGAGATCCTTGCAGCTGGGGAGGGAGAAGCCTGAGGTCGCCCAGCAGGGCTGCAGTTTGGCCAGCCCTGTCAGGACCTCGGACTCAATGATCTTAAGGGTCTTTTCCAACCTAAACGATTCTACGCTCAGAAGGCAGCGCAGAGGCAGGGCAATGGGAAAGTCACGAAGCCAGAAGAGCAACAACAGCCCCAGATCGGCACCCACACCTCTCGTCTGGTCCTGTCCTATGCACCGCTGCCTGACTTCAGCTTCATGAGTAAGAGCGAGCTCACCCGCAGCGCGTGCCAGGGGTCATGCCCGCATCACCTACACCGGCAGCTACACACCGCTTCAGTAGTGTGCTCTGCCAGGGAGTTCCCAAGCTCCCCTCCTCACTTCTGAAGGTCATCAGCCTTTTTTGGCTGGACTGTTCTCCCTCAAAGCTGGGGAAAAGCATGCGGCACTTGCTCTGCCATGGGCTGGCAGTGACACGGACGTCCCAGCCAGGCCCCAGGGTGGTCTCTGGCAGCAGGTCTGGGGTGGCCACGGCAGCCCCTCAGGGACCTGCACCTCCACGGCCCGTCACGGCCCTCGGCCGCGAGCAGAACCGACACCGGGATGGGTTAACTGGTTAATGTTCCCCCCAGTTGTGGGGAGGACGGCAGCCTTCAGCTGCTATTTCCAGGCAGGGCAGCATCACCCCAGAGGGACATGGACGGGCAGCTTGCTGGATGTGAAGTGGGGGAGGCGGCCCGGCCCCAGCCCACGCTCCGTCCCCAGCTCGGGGCCTCTCCGGGTCTGTAACAGGAGAAGCTGTAAACAGGCAGGGAAGCGATGCCAGAGCTCTCAGGAAACGATGCCAGGGCTTTCGGGAAGCAGCAGCCCCTTCCAGGCCTCCCAGGGAAGATAGGTGTCCCCCTGTCCTGGCCACCACGACGGGGTCGGAGAAGGAATGACTCCTGGCCCTTCGGTTTTAGGACTGCAGGCGGGAAGGGGACGCTGCGTGCCGGTGACACTGCTGCATGACCGCGGCACCGACACCGCGGCAGGGCCAGGGATACTCTTACTGTGATGATACCCATCATGACTAAACCTGATGATGTGCAAGTCAAAGCGACGCTAAAGTAAACACCGTATCTACGAGGCAGCTTCAGCATTTACCACAACCCCGAGCCGCCGATCAGAACAGCCCAAGCTAACTGGTGCTGGCAAACCCCCCCACCCCATCCTGTGACTGGGAAAGCAGCAGACAGCTCTTCCCACGCCCCAGAGAGCAGAAAATGGCTCTGCAACCCCCATCCGGCATCAAATATTGGCTCTTGTAGGGATCGATAGCCCTCCAAGCGGGAAAGCAATTCCCCCCAGGCACAGATGAACAGCAAGTTCCCACAACTCTGACATGCTTTTGTGCAGGTCTCTGGTTTCTTTCAGCTTGTTAAAGCACCAATATTTGGCCTGTCAGCTCCCTGGTCTAGGCCAGTCTTCCACATCAGAGAAAACCAGGCTTTTCTGCAGCAGCCCCTGCACCGGCCCGACCTTTTCTGTCTTGCTGTGACTGAAAGGAGAGAGGTACGAGCCCAGGAACAGACTTGGGAAGATGGAGAAGGGAAAACCGGGGAAAAAATGCCAATGCGCAAGGACCAGGAGCAGAAAGCGAAACATTTGCTGGAGCGTCCTCACACCACAAGCACATCTCCGTCTCCCGGCACAGAGACCGGCTGGCAGCACTCCCCAGCACCTCTTTAATGATGCAAAAGGCACCATGCAACTTGAGTGTTCACAATAAACCAGCAACCCGTAGGAGTCATGCTGCTTGAGCAAAGATGCTGCCCTGAAACCCTGAGCTGACAGGTCCCTCTGACACTGAAACCTGCCCCAGCGCCCAACCCCTGGTTCTGCAGGGCTTGCACGGCGAGCAGGAGCTGCACAAAGGCAGTGAGCTCTGCTCCTTGTGGTCTGTAAAGCTGCCGTCACCAGAGAAAGGATGCAGACACCGTGAAATCCAGAGCTGGTGGCCATTTCCCACCAAAGAATCGCTCTGTGGGTGGGAGCTGGGACGATGTGCCAGCCCGTTTCGGACCAGAGCAAAAGACCTGCCAACGATGAGATGAGAAGGACTAACGTGAGCAAAAGCTCAGCTTGCTTTCGACACTGGAAAACAACGGATCGCTTCACGCACAGCGGGAATTTTACGGGATATGGATTTTTGGTTTTGTTTTTTTGTTTTTTACCCCAGCACAGGCGGAGCTACTACCTTGGGTGGCGGAATAAAACCACCCTTAAGCCGAACTGCGTTCAAAAGGTGTTCAATGTGGCGTTCAACCCTGCTTTGGCACCAGTGGAAGCAAGGGCAGAGAGATTTGCCGGCTGCGGTGCCGGTCAACACCAAGGTAGGCCATACCTGGCCTTGAAACCACGGCTCCGTCTCCTTCCTCACCCCGGGGCCGATTCAGCACGCAACAAACCAGGACGGTGGAAGCAGGTGGAGAACACCCCTCGAAGTTACAGAGGGTTAATTTTTAAATTTAAAGCAGCTTTATCCAAAGGGGTTTTTTTTTGGGGGGGGGGGGTCAGGGGGACAAACGTGGGGCAGGAGGTAGCGAGGGCCTGAAGGTGACAGGGAAAGGCAGCGCCATCCCGGCATGCCCCGCGCGGCGGGCTGAGGGCCGCCCCCCTTAGGACTACAGCTCCCAGGATGCCCCGCGCGGCCCAGGCGCGGCCCGGGCGCTGCGCGCTACCGCAGTGCATTCTGGGAGATGTAGTCCGCGGCGGGGTAGTGGTGTTCTCCGAAGGGACGAGAGGGGGCGGCGGTGGAAAGGGGCTTACCGGCGTTTCCTGCTCTCGGTCCCGGCGGGGCCTCCTCGCCGTGACAGCTCCTTCAAGCTCGGGGCGTTTGTAAAGGGAGGCGTCTCCGGGGAAAGCTCGAGGAGGGCGCGTGTGCCTCGGCCGCCGTCCGCCGTCTGGCGCCGGCCCACCGGGCCTCCGCCCACCTCGACATGTCCCCGACTGCTCGGGACGGAGCGAGCGGCTGAGCGAGACCTGGGAGTCCCCCGGGGCGAGCGAGCGAGCGAGCGAGCGGCCGACCCTCTCCTCGGGCACTGGACGACAACAAGCGGCGAGGCCCCACCCGCGGCCCGTCCGTCCCGAGCGGCGGCTGACAGCCCGCTCCTCCCCATTGGAGGGCGGCCCTGGCAATCGCCGCGGACCTCCTCTCCCGTTGGCTGAGAAGGACGTCAGTCACGGCAGCGCGCCCGCCCTCCGAGGGGACAGGCCCGAGGCTCCTCCCACAGGCTGGAGCGCTCGGGGTCCTGATTGGCTGCCGGGGACAAAGACGGGGGGAGCGGCTGTCAATCACGCCAGGGGTGTGCGCGGCGCCCCCACCCGGCTCGGCGGGAGCTGCGCTCGCAGGGGCGGGGCGAGGGGCGGGGCGCTACTCCCGCGGGGGCGGGGCGAACGGGGTAGGGGGGGAGCGGAAGCGGACCGTCCGGTCCCGGAACGCTCGGACGCGGGGCGCGTTTCCGACCGGAGCGCGCAGCGGGCGGAAGTACCGGCGGAGGGAGGCGGCGGCGGCGGCGATGGCTCTGCCCGGTGCCCCCGCCCCGGCCCCGGCCGCGGCCCCGGTGCCGCCGCCGCCGCCCACCGTGTTGATGGCGGTGCGGGCGGGGTTGGCGCAGCCCTCCCGCCTCCCGCCGCTCCCCGCCGCCGCCGCGCTCCGCCTGCAGCTCAGCGTCGAACCGGCGGCCGGCGGGCAGCGACGTTTCCGCCTCGGCCTGCGGCACCCGGAGGCGGCCGGCGGCGCGGTGAGACCGGGGGAGCGGCCCGGGGATGGGTTGGGGGGGTTGGCGGCAACGAGGTGCCGCTGCTGGGGCGGGGGGCGATCGTTCTCCCCCCCCTTCCCGTTCCCGGTACCGAAGAGCCGGCGGTGGGCTCTGCCCGGCTCCTGTCGTGGTGGGGGGGGGGGGCCCTCCGGTGCGACGACAGCCGGGTACTCCCTCCCCGGGCAGCGCTGCCGGGCCTGGGGGCTCAGACCCGCTGCCCGGAGAGGGTCTCTGGTGGGGGAGGAGCTCCCCGGGCCTGTGCCCACCCCCACCGACCCTCTATAGGCCCCTGGCGGGGGGGGGCCCCCTGTCCCTGCCCCGGGGCTGCCTGCACCCGCCCCCCCCAGCCACCAAAACCCCACCGGTATCCGACCCCCCCGTGCCCGCGGCAGGGGCTGTGGGGCAACAGGAGGCGGGGGGGGGGGAGTGCAGGTCCCGGCCGTGGTCCCAGCTGGTGCCTGCCCGACCAGGGCCCCCCAGATCCCACCGGTGAGGGGGGAACCGCGGCTGGTACTGGAGAAGAGTGGGGGGGCTTTGGGAAAGGCCTGAGCTGCTGGCCGCCCCCCCCCCCCCCCCCACTGCCTGCCCCTGCTTGTACTGGCAGGGTTGTTTGGGGGAAGCTGGTTTCTGGGCAGCACCAAGGAGCTCAAGGGCTTCCAACATTTTCGGCGTTGATCCCTTACACCGTGCCAGCGCCGGGAGGTCCGGGCAGCTGCCGGCCGAGGGGGTGCAGCGCCGGGGGCAGAGCTGTGCTGCCCGCTTTCCCTGTAGGCAGCGTGTGCTAAGTGATGGTCTGCTTTTGGCAGCGGGCTAGTTCATACTCCATCTCCGTGGATGGACTGGCTGCTTGGTTCACTGGGTGCTTAAGCTCAGGGGGGAAAAACAAAGGAGCTCCTCGGCACAGGGTGTTTGCACTGTGCCTCCCCTTCTCAGACATGGTCCCTGCTCTCTTCAGCTGCAGCGCTAGTTCTGTGTCATTGGATCACAGAAGGGTTTGGGTGGGAAGGGACCTTAAAAATCATCTAGTTCCAACCCCCCTGCCATGGCCAGGGACACCTTCTGCTAGACCAGGTTGCTCAAAGCCCCATCCAGCCTGGCCTTGAACACTGCCAGGGATGGGGCATCCACAGCCTCTCTGGGCAACCTGGGCCTATGCCTCACCACCCTCATGGTGAAGAACTTCTTCCTTGCGTCTAATCTAAATCTCCCCTCTTTCAGTTTAAAGCCATTACCCCTTGTCCTACCGCTACAGGCCCTGCTAAAAAGTCTGTCCCCATCTTCCTTATAAGACCCCTTTAAGTACTGAAAGGCCACAGTAAGGTCTCCCTGGAGCCTTCTCTTCTCCAGGCTGAACAACCCCAACTCTCTCAGCCTTTCTCCATAGCAGAGGTGTTCCAGCTCTCGGACCATTCCCGTGTCCCTCCTTTGGACCCGCTTCAACAAGTCTGTGTCCGTCTTGTGCTGGGGACCCCAGAGCTGGACGCAGTGCTCCAGGGGGGTCTCACCAGAGCGGAGCCGAGGGGCAGAATCCCCTCCCTCGACCTGCTGGCCATGCTGCTCTGGATGCAGCCCGGGATACAGTTGGCTTTCTGGGCTGCGAGTGCACATTGCCGGCTCATGTCCTGTTTGTCACCCACCAGTGTCCCCCAGTCCTTCTCCTCAGGGCTGCTCCCCATCCATCCATCCCCCAGCCTGTGCTGGGACTGGGGCTTGCCCTGACCCATGTGCAGGACCTTGCACTTGGCCTTGTTGAACCTCATGAGCTTCACAGAGACCCACTCCTCCAGCCTACCCAGGTCCGTGTTTCAGGAGCAGACCCATTCCTGGCTGATTTCCCCCCCCCAATTTTCTCAGCCCTGGTGCTGGCTGCATGTGGGCCAAGACCGTTCCTCCTGCTGACATGCTGAGGCTTGGCTATCCTGCTGAGCCCTCAGTGCCTGCTGCCCTGCTCTCAGGGTGCCTTTCTTCTCCGTCCCCACTCTGGGTTCTGGTTTATGCTGTGCTGGAAACGTTCCCCCTCCGAATCATTGCTCCCGGCACTGGGGAGGTACTCCAGAAGGTGGAATGGAGGCAATGGTGCTGTGGCTCTGATGAACACACAAGGGCTACAGGGTGGAGTGGGGAGCTGCCTTTCCCCTGTGCTGCTCTAGCACCCAGCGCTCAATTCCCCCTCCAGTCCTGCGTGGTTCAAGGACGGCCATCGGTGCTCGTCCTCGCAAGGGCCAGGGTCTCTTGGCTTCGTGTGGGGCAAGCCGGTTGGGGCTGCTCCTGCCAGCTCTGCCACGCAGTAGGGCATGCTGGCAGTGACTGGGCACAGCGCTGCGCTTTGTGCGGCTCGAGCCCTCTTAAGTGCTGTGTAAAACCCGAGTGGGGAGGCAGTGGTGCTGCTGGGGAGGCAGCACGGGCCCCAGCTCACGTTCCCCATCCTGTTATCGTTCCTCCCACCGTGACACACGCTGGCTGCTCAGCCATCACTGTGGGCACTCCTGTGGTTAGCTCAAACCTGGGTTTCGGTTTCTACAGGAGCACGGCGGGGCAGCAGCTTGTGCCTGCCGGAGTGGCGTGAGGTTGCGTGCGAAGCTGCAGCTCAGCCTGAGAGGCAAGCGATAGGATGAGCTGAGAGGCAAAGGCAGTCGCTGGTGAGACTCCATGGAGTCTGGAGCTGATCCCCTCCTCTCCTCCTCCCCTCTCAAGGTCAAAGCGCTGCAGGGAGCGGTAACGCACAGCAGCTGAGCTGGCCTCCCTGCCGGACCGCGGCGTTGAGCCCTTGGGAGGTGCATGCCGTCCACCACGGCAGCACCAGGCCAGCCCCGAATGGCAAATGGTGTCAGACCAGCTGCTCTGCCCGGCAGCTGACCTCAGGGTGGGCTGGCTGCTGGTACAAAACCCAGCGGTGCCGCGGCTCCTCTCGGCCTCCGCTTGCCACGGCAGCATTCATACTGCAGTGTGCTGCCATCCGCCTGCCCTGGCCCGGTGTAACGGGAGGGCTCCAGTGTAGGATCCCTGCCCGGGATCCAGTTGGCAGGCAGCTTCCGTGGGGAAGAAGCCCGGGGCTGTCCCCGTGGGAAGGGGATCAGTTCTTGGAATGGCCAGAGGAGCCTCTGCTGGTGCCGGGAGCTGCTCAACCCTCAGAGGGGAGGAGGAGGGGGATGAAGTTGCGGGTCCAGTGTCCTCTCCTCTGGTGCAGCTCCAGAGGCTGGGGGTGAGAGGTTCCTTGTCCTCAGGAGAGGTTAAACAGCTGAAACCTCTTGCCTGAGCCCTGGGCTGGTCGCTCAGTGGCTCCCAGACCCAGCAAAGGTGGAGGATGAGCTGGAGGTGCCCGTTTGGCTGCAGGTACCCGTCACCAGCGCTTTCCCAGCCCATGCAGCCCACCTCCCTGCTCCCACCACTTCCCTGACGTCCCCTGGGACAGGGGCTGCTCCCCTGGGTGCCCCTTGGCACAATGGTGGGAGCTGGCTGCTCTGGCCACCCAGCAAATTGAAACCCTGTTTTCCTGGACATTTTCCTAATGGATTGGAGCTGGAGGCAGTGGGCAGGGGTGCGAGGCTGTGGCTGACGTGCCTGTGTGTCAGGGACAGCCGTTTCTGAGTTGGAAGGTGGCCCTGGCAAAGGCATGTCCCCGGGCTCTGCTCTGTGGCTGAAAGGGCTTGGTTCCTCCCTCGCTTTGATTCCTTCCCCCGGGAGCATCCTTCCCGCGGGACACAGGTGCGGAGGACCCCTGGGAGCTGCTCTGGAGTCAGTTTTACTTTCCCAGCTGACAAGTCAAAGGGAAAGTTGCCCCCGGGGTGCGGGGGCTTTACATCAGCTCTCTTTTCTTCCTCCCCGCCGCCATTCCTGTAATTCTGGTGTTGGGACAGGGGACAGCAGGTCGAGGGGGACTTGGCAGTACTTTAAACTCAGACGAAGGGCAAGGAAACCGGCAGTTTCTCTCAAACTTCCTTCCACCCCCCACTGCCCATGTCCCCGTACGGTGCAGGCAGCGCTTGCCAAGCTTCCTGCTCGCTGCCTGTGGGGTGCGGTGGCAGGTGGCTGCGCAGAGTCCTTCCCTGTGCCCCGGCTCCTCCCGAGCTGCCATTTTACCAGAAGCGGAATTGAAAGCTCCGGCATGAAGCCAAGACCGGTGTCAGCCGGCGGGGAGGAGCGGGGCCGAGGCACCCCGAGGATGGCCGGGGGTCTCCTGCGGAGGCTGGTCCTGCACCCCACGGTCGGTGGGGAGCTGGCAGAGCTTGTCTGCCGGTGGGAGGGGACACGGGGAAAGCTGAGCCCCGAGGTGTGTGGAGGGGGGGAAGGATTTTCCCATGGCTTGTAAAAGGGGAAAGGAACTGGCTTCCCCTGAGAGCTGCTGTCATGGCAGCCCGACTTGTCTTAGATGTTTCCCGCGCTTTGGTTTTGAGAGAGGGGAAGAGGCAAACAGGGGAGAAGGGGTGCGTTTAGTTGTATGTGCACCCGGTGGAGACGGCCAGCAGGTGCCAGGTCACAGCCCTTGGTATTCTGTGGTAGCCTGTGGCCGGGGTGGAGGATATGAGACTGCAGATAGCGGGGTGGCTGCCAAGCTGTGACAGGGCTTGGAGGCAGCCCTGAGCACGGAGGGTCAGCATTTCAGGCTGGGTTTGTGGTTTGGTGCATTTTGGGCCAGATTTGTGGTTCGGTGCCCGGGGACAGAGGGTTGTGCTTGGCTTGGTGTGTGTTTATGTCCACACTTGTCTCATGAGAGACCATGGTGGAGGCAAAGAGAGGGACAGCCTGCGTCCCCAGGTCCTGGCTTGGACACCGTGTTGCGGGGTTGTCCCCTTCCCTGGTGCACCATCCACATGTGGCATGTCTTCAGCCTGGCTCCATCATGGCGTGACACTCTCGTCCTTCTCCTTCCCCCAGAACGTGGCAGAATACGACCTCAAGGACATCTCGTACAAGGTGAGGAGCCCCACGTGCCATGAACTGACGGTCCTCGGCTCCTCGGACGAGCCCATGGTGTTTAACTTCGAGGAGGAGCGGGAGGCGCAGAAGTGGTGGACGATCGTGAGCAGCTCCCTGCGGGAGGTGCAGAAAGGTCAGTGTGGACAGGCGGCTGTCTGAGGGCTGGCAGGGACCTGGGGCATCTGCCTGCTGCTCAGAGGGGCTGCCAGGCTTTCCCCAGCTGGGAGACAAGGCTGGGACTGGTCCTGCCGTGAAATACCAGCTGCTTCTGGCTCCCCGAGTGCCAGGGCAGCATCTCAGCCCTCTCCTTCCCTGGGGCGTTAACTCCTGCACACCTAGAGAGGGATGTTCAGAGGGTTCCTGTGTGCGTTGGAGCATCCGAGGGGGTGGAGGAGACCCCAGGAGACAGGAGGTGGTGTGGGCAGTGACCGGGGAACAGGGGTGACTGGCCCAGCCCCACGTGCTGGGAGGGAGCTGCTCGATTGAAGGGGAGGAAAGCAGCACTGGGAAGTTCTGGGTAGCTGGGGGAGTATGGTGTATCTATGCTGCCCTTACCCCAGTGGTCCTGGGAGCTCAGGGGAGCAGCGGCCAAAGGCTTTGCAGAGATGGTGGGCTGTTGCTGGTGCTGCTTTCTGAGCGCTGTCAGCCCTTGGGACATGGGTTAGGGTCACTGTTACTTTTGCCTCAGACAACCTTGCACAGCCCAGGGCTTCCCAGTGCATCTTTGCCGTGTGTTGTGAGTGTGGAGCTCCTTGGGGAGGATGGTTGGTGACAGTCACTGTTTGGGGCGGGGGGTGGCACTGCCTTGCCCTGATGTATTCCTGCATTCCCTCAGCCTCGGACAGCACGCTGGCATCCCAGGCCTCATCCCTGCCCGCAGCTGCCGGGGGTGTCTCTGCAGATCAGGATCCAGAGGCAGCTCTCTCCTTGGAGCTTTCCGAGAAAGGTATTTGAGGGGGAAAGTTTCTTGGCTCTTTTGGTGTATCAGGAGTTGCCAACCATCCAGAGGAGACAGGCTCAGACCCGGGTCCAGCTGCTCCCCTGGCCTGTGGCTGGCAACAAGCTCTTTTATCACAGAATCATTGAGGTTGGAAAAGACCTTTAAGATCATCGAGTCCAACTGTGAACCCAACACTGCCAAGTCCACCACTAAACCATGTCCCTAATCGCCATGTCTATGCATCTTTTAAATAACTCCCAGGATGGTGACTCCACCGCTTCCCTGGGCAGCCTGTTCCAATGCTTGGCAACCCTTTTGGTGAAGAAATTATTCCTAATATCCAATTTAAACCTCCCCTGGCACAACTTGAGGCCATTTACTCTTGTCCTGTTGCTTGTTACTTGGGAGAAGAGACCAACTCCCACCTCGCTACAACCTCCTTTCAGGTATTTGTAGGGAGCGATAAGGTCTCCCCTGAGCCTCCTTTTCTCCAGGCTGAACAACCCCAGTTCCCTCAGCCGCTCCTCATAAGACTTGTGCTCCAGACTCTTCACCAGCTTCATTGCTCTGTTTTGGACATGCTCCAGCACCTCAATGTCTTTATTGTAGCGAGCGGCCCAAAACTGAAGGCAGTATTCAAGGTGCGGCCTCACCAGTGCCGAGTACAGGGGGACGATCCCTTCCCTAGTCCTGCTGGCCACACAATTTCTGACACAAGCCAGGATGCTCTTGGCCTTTTTGGCCACCTGTGAAACTCTGGTCCTGTGGGACAGCAGCTTGCCCCGAGGCCGGGCTGGGGGCCGTGTGTCCCAGGAGGTCACTGTGGGCGGTCAGGTCAGCCGAGCTGTGTGAGGAGGGACAGAACTAAGCTCCCGGCGGCCCCAGAAATTTCCCTCGGTGCTCTCAGCCACACCTCTCCAGCAGCATAGCTGCTCCTCCTCCTGCCTCAGCTGCTGGCTGGCTGTGCAGCAAGTGTGTTTCCGAGGAGCCTTGTATAGAGCTCCTGTCGCCCTTCAGCACTGTTTCCATGCTGAACTGAACCAGAATTGCTGTTTGTAGATGTGAGGCTGTGGCACGTGCAGTCTCAGAGCCCTCTGGGTGCTGGCTTTGCCAGTGCTGCTGGTGGCAGCGGTTGTGCCGTGCCCCGGGGAGGGTGTTGGCAGATTGGCTGCCTTTTTACGGTTCTCCCTGTCCATCCTACCGCAGAGGACCTGGCGCTCCACCTCGCCCAGGCGATCGAGTACGGAGATGAGGAGGTGGCCTCGCAGTGTGCCATGGCCCTGGCTCGCCAGCAAGCCACGCTCAGTATCCTCTTGAAGGAGTCCAACTACCCCACGGACGATATCAGGTGAGCGCTTCCGACCATCGCGTTCTTGGAGCCAACATGAGCACGCCTCCCATTCCTTAGCATCCCTGCCCGGACCCACAGGAAAATAACCTGCCCTGGACAGAGTCCTAGACCTGTGCTGGGGCTCTGTGCTCCTCTGCAGGCAGCTGCCTGCTGTGCCATAAGCCTGGGGATGTCCTGCCTGCCCAGCCAGCACCTCCTCCCCTGCAGCTCTGCTGCTTTGCTGGACATTTGGGTCACTTGCCCCATGTGCCTGGGCTGTGTGGCCCTTGGCTCTGTCTTTTTTACGTGGTTTTGCCTGTAGAGGTGACGGTCCAGGGCGCTTGAGTGTCTGTCAGAGCCAGAACAGCCTCCTGCAGCCCCTGTAACAGAGCTGCTCTGTGAATTCCTCTGCTGTCACTTGGGATCAGTCCTCGCAGGAGAAGGAAATGTGCAGCTCGTGCTGGGGAAGCCACAGCTTTCCTGGAGGAATGTGGTATCCTGGGATTTGTACTTCTTCCCTAGCTCCTGGGAGGAAGGAGAAGGGGGAATACAGGAGCAGGGTATTGGATGCTACCAGAAAAGCCAGGAACCTGGAGGGTGAGCCCATCCGGGCAGCAGCCAGCACAGCAAGTACCTGATCCTGTGGAGCCTTCAGGCTCTGCTCGAACACAACTGTGCCCCTCTGCAGTGTGAAGGGACTGTCACCAGCTGCTGGGACAGCTTTCCCCCTGTCTGGGGGACCTGGGGACACCCCTCCACCAGCCTCTCTCGGTCCCTGCTGCTCTCTGCCTGGGGACAAAGAGCCTGCCTGCTCCAAAGAGTGCTGCCACCTGCTGTGCGGGTTTGTGAAAGGCCTCCAGGAAGGTTAAAACATCAATTTCTTATCAAGAGCGGTAGCCAGGACTAGACTGAGGAGATTCATGGGTAAACGTCAGTAATTGGGCAGAGTTGTGTCTCCCAACTCTGCAAGTGCCCCAAAGGGGGTTGGTGAGCCAAAGGGCAGGGCAGCCTGGCTGGCGTGCTGTGCCAGGAATGCCAAAACGCTTCCGACAAACTTCCTTAAAAGCCTTCAAGAAGGAAAGTGATGTGCTGTGGAGCAGGAGGGAGCATCCTCCTTTGGACTGATGACCAGCCAAAAGGTGGGAGACGCAGGGCCGGAATAGAGCGCTGCGTATTGCAACAGAGAGCGCAGGCATCTGCAGAGACGGGGCTGTTCCAGGGACACACAAATGACCTGGAAATGGTGACGAGCTGTGAGGTCTGGGCTTAGAGATGGGTCTTGTGGCTCTGAGCACTTGAACTCGATGCTGATAAACGCGAAGGAAGGCAAACGGGGAAGACGCTGGTGGGCGCAAAACAGCAGGCGGCAATGCAGCAGACCTGGAAATGACCACAGGTGGTTCAGGCAAGGCCAGCAGCACGGTTCAACAAGACCTGCGGCGTTTGGGGTCCTTAGAAGCAGGGGAGGGGACACATGAGAGAGCCCAGCTCTACCTGCGGGTTTCTGTCTTAATACTTGGGAAAACCAGCTTTGGCCCCTCTGTCTTGGATAGAGGGAAGGGGTGGGATGATCAGAGGCATGAAACACCTTTGCAAGAGGAGAGCTTGAAAGGTTCAGACCCTGGTCTGAAGGAGAGGCAGCTGGGGGGGTGAGGGGGATCTGTAGGAGACCGGAGCAGAGAAAGGGAATGCTCATTCACATGGCTCGGGACAGGTGGACTAGAAGGCCCAGGGAAATTGGGAAGCACCAGATTGAAAGCAAGTGAAAGGAACTGTTTTTTCCTCACTGTATCTAAGTACATGGTGGAAGTCATTGCCAAGGGTGTGTGGAGGCTGGCAGGACAAACAGGCTGGAATAGAGGATAAACGAAACAGGGAGGGGGAACCAACTTCCCTGTGAGTGTTAAACGGGACATTCGGGATGCAGCCCTCGACAGGAGTGGGCTGGGAGCTGCTGCCAGAGGCAGGCAGGGTGAAGGCCAGGGGTTGCCTGTCCCGGTTTCCTGGGATGCAACGTACGGATCGCGGTTGGAAACCTGGTGTTAGACCTCGTGGGACTCCCCCACGGGGCACTGCCTGCAGCCTTGGCTCCGCGGCTGAGAGCATCGTGCCTGGAGAGTGGCTGGTGCCGAGTGTGGTGCCGGGACCCCCCTGCCCCGGCAGCAGCACTGCCTTACTCCTGATCCCAGCAGCCCTCCTCTAACGGCATCCATCTCTCTTCTCCAGCATGAAGGTCGGCGTGGAGGATGCGACATCTTCTGCAAGCATCACCATCAGGGTCCGTGCTCACACTACAATAGCAACGCTCAAGCAGCAGGTATGGAGCGGTGTAAGCCTGACGCCGGGGGCTGTGCGGCGTGAGTCCCCCAGCCTGGCTGGGAGACAGGAGCCCTTGGGGTCCCTGCAGCCCCCTTTTTAAATGCTTGTACCTGCGGTGTGGGAGCTGGGCATTCCCACCCACTCCTCTGCCTTTGGAGCCGGCTCTTCACCGGTTCTCCTGGCTTGCCGACACTTGCCAGCATGGCAGCAGCCCCTGCCCATGCCACAAGGTGGGGTGAGAAGCTGCAGGGAAGCCGTGGCTGTGGGCTCACCTCCAGGCTTCTCCGGCTGCCCAGGTCTTCCAGGATTATGGGTTCCACCCCTTGGTTCAGCGCTGGATCATCGGGCAGTGCCTGTGTGTGGACGAACGGACCGTTTCCTCCTACGGCATCCGCAAGGACGGCGACACCGCATTCCTCTACCTGCTCTCGGCGAAGATGGCTGAGCTCACCGAGCAGCGCTACGAGGAGGACCAGGCACAGGTCATGCTCAGCTCCACCTCCTCACTGACCGACGCTGCCGGGGAAAGGCGCAAATACAACACCCTGCCCAACATGTCTCCAAAGAAAGGTCTGGCTCTCCTCTGCTCTCCCTGTGGCCACCGGTGGGGAGGGAAGCCCGGGTCCTGCCTGGCTCCAGCACAAGGTGCCAGACCGGGTGTAGCAGCGGGGATGGGGACCCTGGCATCAGGGTGCTGCTGTGCCAGGGTGGGTGAGGACGTGTGGGGTGCTGGGGGGGCTCTCTGGGCAGTACCTCCCTGGGCTGGAGGGCAGGGCGGTCACTTAGGCTGCTGCACTGCTAGAAAAGGCTGAGCAGCTTCTCCAGGGTGGAGCAGAGCAGGGCTCTGGGGGCCGATACCTTCCGCCTTGGGAAGCCACCGCTTGCCTGCACCCTCGTGCTGCAGAGCGTACAGCTTGGGAAAAGCCTTCATGGCCTTCCTCTTGTTTTTCCCTTTGCCGAAAGCGGGGTGGTGAGGAGATGTCCAGCGTCCACCCGGGCGCTCCTCTTGTCACACTTTGGGGTCCTGTGCTGTGAGCCATTGGGCTCTGTGGCACCGGGAGCGGGCTCAGCACCATGGGCCGGCCCTGCTTGTGCCGACAGGCTGGGGCAGGGCTGGTCCTTGGGGTCCGTGCTCACTGCCTGGGGGCCAGTCTGGGAAGAGCAGCCTCTTCCCCGGAGAGAAGAGGCCCTCTCCGCCCCGGCACAATTCGGCATGCTCTTGGCCAGGCCTGGCTGCTCGGTCCTGTGCCAGTCCCTGGGCTTGTTGTAACGTCCCCCTTTGCCGGTGTCGCTCTCCAGGCTGGGGGAATGAGGCCGGCAGGAAGATGGACATCAGTGAGATCAGCCAGCACTTGGACACACTGCAGATCGGCGACCTTTTCAGTGCCCAGCCAAAGCCTGCTGCCACAAGTCTGCCTTCACCAGTGCCGGTACGTGGCCCATGGTGTGTCCCCCCCCATCATCACCCTGCTCTGCCCGCCCCAGGTCCTCCCTTTCTCCCAGTCTGGGGGGTGCTGGGGAAGGGTGCATGCTCCCCCTGCATCCTACCGCCCTGCCTTCCCTCTCTCCAAAGCATTTTTCCCGGCTTCTGTATCTCTTGTGTGTCCCTGCAGGCGGGCTGGTCGTGTCCAAAATGCACCTTCATCAACAAGCCCACGCGGCCGGGCTGCGAGATGTGCAGCACGGACCGTCCTGAAGACTACGTGGTCCCTGGCAGCTACAAGCCGGATGAGACAGAGCTTTGGAGGATGCAGCAGGAGCAGGAGGGGATCCTGCAGTACCAGCAGGTAAGGGGGCTCACCGTCCACCCCGGCGAGCCGCTGGGCTCCCCGCACCACTGCTCGAAGGCAGATCCAGGGAGGATCGGGCATTGGCAGGGTTTGGAGGTGTCACGGGCACACGGATCCCGTGCTGCTCTGGGAAACAGGCTGGGAAGGAGAGGCAGATACCCTGAGGGGCAGCACAGGGGCCTGTTGCAGCCCCCTTCTTTCCTCTGCCAAGGGGCAGCTGCTACCTGCCCATGCGCCCCGGGGACGGGCAGAGGTGCTGCATCGTGAGCACGACGTCTTCTGGCTGTTAGAGGAGATCGCTGCTGTGGCAGGGATCTGACCGCTTTCGTTCGCCTGTGGCTGTGCAAAGGGCGGGCAGCGATGTGTGGCAGGGCAGGGATCTGTGACCCCACGGGCAGAGCGTGGCAGGACATGGCACCCTATCCGGCAGGTCGTTCTTCTCTCAGCTAACTGCATAGTGAGGTGTGTGTCGCGTCGGCAGTCCTTTGCCGAGGAGCTGTTGGGCTGTGCTTTCTCCGGTGTGCTGGAAGCCGTTTCCCATCTTGTAGAAACATGGCGGGGGGGGGGGCTCCAATGGGACCTCCCGCCCCCAGGGCTGTGGCTATGGGGGGAGCCTTGGCCCCGAGGTCGGGGTGCGCTACGGGACTCGGGGGGGCCTCCGGCTCAGCCACTGACCAAACCTTCTCTTCTTTCTTTTTTCTCTTGTGCCGGGATCCCGCTAGGAAAAGGGAAGGAGAGAGGATGGCTCAGCTGCGCACTGCGTCCTGGGCTCGGGTTCCTTGGATGACTTCATCCACCTGTCCTCCGAATTCTGCTAGCCGCCCCGTGCCTGGCCCACCCGGACACCCCGTCCTGCCCCACCAGCCAGGGCCTGGTGCCCACCAGGACCTGGTTGGCCCCCAGGCCGGCCCCTGCGTGCGCCCACCGGCTGCCGCCAGGCCACCCCCTTGCTCAGACCCTAGAGTTGATGTGGGAACTTTCTGCAGGAGAAGAGCCGGTGGGGTCCGGGCTCAGTCCCGAGCTGCTGGGGGACATGTGCCACTCGCTCTGGGGGGCTCCAGGAGTGGGGGGCTGGTAGGGCAGCGTGAGGGTCTGAGCCCCTTGGGATGGCAGGACCAGCCCTGCGAGCGTGGCAGCTCCCAGGTTAACGGCGTCCGGCATGCTGCCTCTCCTGCCTGTGGTGCCAGCGGGAAGGGGGGCACATCCTAGCCCCCCAGGGTGCCTGGTGGGCTCCTCCTTGAGAGGAGCCATCGTTTGCTGTCCCAGCACCGGGAGTTTTCCCTTCACCTCCCCGTTCCTGGCCAGAGCCCCTGCTGTCGTCCAGCCCTTGGCCTTGCTGCTGCTCTGCCCTGCTTCCACCAGGCCCCTTGGGATCATGGTGGGGGGGATCTGAGCCCCCTCTGGGGTTGGGATGGTGTGAGGTGAGCGTGGCCAGCCCCACTGCTGCCCTCCTGATGCCATCCGGTTTGTGAGGGCTTCAGGGAAGAGCCGGTGTGGCCATGGGTTGGCACTGTCGGCACTGACAGTGCTCAGCCTGGGAGGTCTTGGAGGTTTGGGGTGCCATGCTGTGGGAGTCTCGGGCTCAGGGCGGGCATGCTCTGGGGGTCTCTGAGGCTTGGGGTGCTGTGATCTGGGGGTCTTAGGCTTGGGGGTTTCTTCTTTGCTCCGTAGGTGGAGGGGAGGCATCATGGCAAGGTGGTCTTGGAAGCTGGCCGAGGGTCGCTAGCAGCAGGGCTCAGCCCTGAGCCCCCCAGCCCTCCTTGCCTCGCAGGCACCAGCCCTCACTGGGGTGCTGGCCCTGCGGCACCCATAGGAATAGGTTTTGGGGGGCTGTTGGCTGAGGTGTGGCCCTGGGTTTGGGGATCCCTAGTGCCATGCTCCCCTTCCTGGCTGCCAAGAGCCCTGCACTTCCCCAGGTCCGGCACTGGGACAGGCAGAGCCATTCTGCCCAAACCAGCATCCATGTGGGCCCAGCACAGTGTATGGCCCTTGGCCGTGGTGCTCTGCACCGCAGGTCCCTCTGGCTCCCAGAGCTGCTGGCACCCTGGGCAGCCAAAGATTCGGTTATTTGGCGTTGCACTTTGCATTGGAGATCTCATCCTGCAGCCGGGCTTGTCCCAGCGGGGAGCTGTGCATCCCCCAGCCCAGGGTGGGGGGAAGGACGGGACCCTCGGTTTGGTGCTGTGGCTCCTTGGATTGTTGGATTGTGCCTCCCTGAAGCGGCTCTTGGGTGCCTGACGGTGCTGCAGGAGGGGCCGCGGATGGATTCCTTCCCTCATTAAAGCCTTATCCCACCAGCGTGGCTCTGCCATTTTCCTGTGCCGGGGCGGGGGGGTCTGCTGCTGAAGGGGTGTTCATGCAACGAAATGGAAGAGAAGGCAGTGGGCGCTTCCTCACAGGGCTGCACAAGAGCAGGAGGCTGCCGAGCCATCCTGAGCAGCCCACGCCAAAGCTCGGCCTCGGTGCTGCACCTTCACGGCTGCTGCTGCTTTGCCGGGGCAGGGCTGGTGCTGGGGAGGGGGTGTGGGGTGGGACGGGGACCCTTGGCAAAGCACGGAGCCCTCCGTGGGTAGTGCTCGGGAACGGGTTTGTGACTGCGATGATCATGAAGTGCTGGCGTGGCGTAAAGTCTCACCAGCGCCCAAGCTCTAGCAGACTTGGCTCCCCCAGTCCACTGCAGCTGGGGAGCGGGGGCCATGCTGCCTTCTGCACTGGCTTCAGCAACACACGCAGACAGTCACAGGGTTTAAAATATGTTAAAGTGCCTCAGAAATGCCCACGCCGGCCCTCTGGGGACTGCTGGGACCCTGGCTACTGCCAGGGCTTGGTGCTCACGTCCCTCGGCTGCACAAGCATGTGGCTGTGCTGGGGAAATGCCAGAGTGGGGCTCAGTGCCGGGTCTGACCGCACACCTTGGGGTGCGGTAGCTGCCCCCTGCCTCTGCTTTCCTTTCCCTGGGGGGGTGTCCCTGCAAATCCAGACCTGACTCCCTGAGCGCAGCCATTCCTCCTGGCTACCAAAGCTGTGGGGGACTCGGGACAAGTGGCCCCGGTCCTTTGGATGGTGGCCACGAGGGCTGTGAGAGGTGTGGAGTCACACCAGCCTCCCTGATGATGCTTCTTCACTGCTGGTGGGGCTGTGCTGGCTCTCCCAGTAGCAGCCGTGCTCCCTGTGGGGCACAGCCAGAGATGTGCCCTTGGCTCCAGCTCAGGAGCTGGCCGCTGCAGGTGGCAAACACTGGTCTTGGGCCTCTCTGCTGGGGCACCTAGCCCAGCTTGGGGGGCTGGTGGCAGTGCTGGGGGGCTGACTGGGGTTGTTCCTCACTGGCAGGCGCTGGAGGCTGAGCGGCTGAAGAACTTCCAGCAGCTGCTGCAGCTGGAGGAGGAGGTTCTGGTGCCCAACCGGGAGGTGCTGGAGTGCCGCATCTGCTACCAGCGGGTCGCCCCGGGTGAGGGGGTGCTGCTGCGCGAGTGTCTGCACAACTTCTGCAGGTAACACCCGAGGGAGCCGCTCGCGGTCCCCAAGCCCCCCACCATCGCGGTGACCAGTCCCAAGACCCCCCAGCCCTGTATTGTCGTGGTGACCAGCCCTGAGCCCCCCCGCACCGTCGCGGTGACCAGGTGCCTGTTCCCGCAGGGAGTGTCTGCGCCAGGTGATCAACTACAGCGAGGAGCCGGAGGTGGCCTGTCCCTTCCGTGACGACTCCTACGCCTGCAGCAGCCACCTCCAGGAGCGGGAGATCCGGGCGGTGAGCGTGTACCAGGTTGCTGCTGGCAGTGCCAGGGTGGGGGGGGGGGGGCCGCATCCTGACCCTGCCTGTCTCCGCAGCTGGTGTCGCCAGAGGAGTACCGGCGGTTCCTGGAGAGGAGCCTGGTGCTGGCGGAGCGGCGCAGCCAAAACAGTTTCCACTGCAAGACCACCGACTGCCGGGGCTGGTGCATTTACGAGGATTCGGTCAACGAGTTTCGCTGCCCCATCTGCCAGGCCCTCAACTGCTTGCTCTGCAAGGTGAGCTGCTGCCATACCGCTCCTGCCCTTGGCATCGCCCCCCACCACTGCAGAGGGGGCTCGGGGGGTGGGCAGCGGTGCTGAGCAGTGCCATCTCTGCACCCCCTCAGGCCATCCACGAAGGGAAGAACTGCCGGCAGTACCAGGATGACCTGCAGGTCCAGGCGCAGAACGACTCGGCCGCCAGGCAGACAAACGACATGCTGCAGGTGGGGGTCCCGGTGGGGCGGGCAGGGGGTTGCAGCGTGTCCCCCCCCGTCCCTCACGGCTGCCTCTCCCCCACTGCCAGACCCTGGTGCAGATCGGGGAGGCCATGCACTGCCCCACCTGCCTCATCATCGTCCAGAAGAAGGACGGCTGCGACTGGATCCGCTGCACCGTCTGCCAGACCGAGATCTGCTGGGTGACCAAGGGGCCGCGCTGGGGGCCCGGGGTGAGCAATCCTGGGGGGCAGGAGGGATCACCCCCCCCTGCATTCCCCACAGGTGGGGAGGGGGCTGGGTGAGCCTGCGGGGCCCAGGAGCCCCACGTTGGGCTCCCACCCTAACCCTAACCTCGACCCACTCTCCTCCCACCCAGGGTCCCGGGGACACCAGTGGCGGATGTCGGTGCAACGTCAATGGACAGAGGTGCCACCCCCGGTGCCAAAACTGCCACTGAGCCCCTGCTGGGCCTGGGGGGACCCACTGGAGGCAGCCGGGGCCGGCAGCCGCTCTCCTCACACCGAGGGCCAGCCCAGCGGGGCTCAGAGCCGGCACCACGGCCGGAGCGGGGCCCAGAGACGCTTGCGGTCGCGGGGGAGAGCCACATCCCCCAACCAGGAAAGGAGAGGATGGAATCAGGGTGCGGAGGTGCCGTGGGGCCCTGCGCTGGTGGGGAGCAGGTCTGGGGGGGCTGCACGGAGCCTCTGCCAGCAGCAGAGCCCCCGTGGGGGGGAGCAGCACGTCCCATCCCAATAAAGCCATCTGTGTGCCAGAGCCTTGCTGCCAGCGCTGCTGCAACAGTGGGGCCGTAACTCGCCCCCCTGAGACGGGGGCGACGGGGATCGGCCCTTCAACAAGCTCACGACCCGATCCTGAGGGAGCGGGGCCGGCGGGGGGAGAGCCGTGGCACAGGCAGACACCACGCCACGCTTTCCCCTTGAACAACCAAGATTTTTATTTCTGTGCCCCCAGCCCCCGCAGGTGCCGGCCCCCCCCAAGGAGGGTGAGCGGTGGCACCTGCGGGGACCAGGGGCAATGTTAAATAAGGAGGCGAGGTGGGAGCACACGCTGCTGGCTGCGTGCCCCCCCCCCCCCCCCCCCCCCCAGCCCAGGGGTTGTGCGTGACCCAGGCAGTGCAGCCGGGGTGGGGGGCACCCCACTTTTCCCCCCCCTATTTGGGGGGCCGGTAAACCATTTTCCTGCTCTTCAGTACAGACCACTTGTGGCGCTTCATGTAGTAGAGAAGGGAGATGAGGAGCCCCGAGATCATCAGCATCTGGGGGGAAGAAAGAGTTGAGCCCCCCCGGAGCCACCACCCCAGTGCAGAGTGGGGGTTTGGGTACCACTGCCCTCCCCGCATGCTCCCGTCACCCCCCCCCAGGGCACGGCACCCACCTTCAAGCCCATCCGTTTGCGGTGGTCGTGCTCTGGCTCTGCCGCCCACCGCAGGAACGTGCAGACATCCTTGGCGATCTGCGACATGGTGGCTGGGGTGCCTGGGAAGGAGCAGGGGGGGTGGGACTGAGCACCCCAGGGACCGGCACCCCCACGGGACAGCACTGTGCCGCACCGAGCCCCTCTTACCGTCATCAAATTCCAGGATTTCATTGTAGATGGGGGGGGCCATGCCGATGGCCTGGCCTGGGAAGTAGGGGTTGTAGTGCAGCCCCTCCCGCAGCGTCACGCCGGTTGGGGGGTCGCAGTAGCCTGTGAGGAGGGAGAACACGTAGTCCTCCCCGCCGTGCCTGTGATGAGGGGGTAAAATCAGCCCCGGGCATCAGAGACCCCGAGAGCAGCGGGGCTGGGGTCCTCCTCCCCTCAGCTGGGGGGGGGTGTCTGCCGGGGACCCCGAGCTCCTCGCGCATCCAGAACCTGCCGCAGCGTCCCCTTACCGGGCGTTGACGATGTAGCTGAGGTCAGGGGGCAGCGCCCCGTTGTTGGCGGCTCGCGCCGCCTCGGCGTTGGGGTAGGGTTTGGGGAAATGATCGGAGATCTTGCCGGGACGCGTGAACATCTCGCCGTTCTCATCGGGACCGTCCAGCACCTCTACCTGCGCCGGGAAGAACCCTGAGCCGGGACGCCGGGGTCACCGGCCACGGCGAGACGGTCCCCGGTGTGTGTGTGTGCGTGGTGGGGGGGGCTCGGGCGGTGGGACAAAGACACCCTCACCTCCTCGGCCAACGCCTTGGCCTCCGCCTCGGTGTGGGTGACGCCGATGAGATTGCGGAAAGCCAGGTACTCCATGCTGTGGCAGGCGGAACAGACCTGCTTGTACACCTGGAAACCGCGCCGCAGGCTGCGAGGAAGAGGAGGGAGACGAGAAGGAGGTGATGGACCCCCTTCCCCACCTCTCCCCCCCGGTGTCTCCCCCGTTACCTGCCGTGGTCGAGGGCTGACAGCGGTCCGCCGTGGCTCCAGGGGAAGCTGGGGGGGTGCATCTCCAACTCGCCAGCGGCGAGGGGCGAGCGGAGGGACAGGGCCAGAGCCAGGCCGCCCCCCCCCGCCGCCGCCAGCAGCCCCAGCGCCGACAGGGCGGCCTTCCCCCCGCGCCAGCGGCCGCGGAAGGACGACATGGCGGCCTAGGGAGAAACGGGGAAGAGGGGGTACAGCCGTCAGGGACCGGGGACACCGGGCAGGGAGTCGGGGCCCCCCGTTCCCCTCCCGGTGACCTTCGCGGACCCGGGGCTCACCGGGGCGGGCGCCGTCCGGACCCGCGGCAGGAGGAGGCGGCCGTAGGGCCGCAGCGGGAGGCTCCGCACCGCCGTGACCGCCGCCATCGCCGTCCCGTTCTTCCCGGCGGCCACCGCGCCCGCCGAGGTCGAGGGGGACGCTGGACCGGACCGCCCCGGATGTGGCGTCCGCGCCCTGACGTCACCCGCCAGCGGAAGCGACGTCACACACCCGCTCCCACAATTTCACATTCTACCCCCCCCCCGCCCCCCGTCTCAACAGACCGGCTCCGCTCCCGTCCCGGCTCCGTCTTTATTGCACCGTGCAGCCCGCCCCCCCGATACAGACCGAGCACCGCAGCCCCCCGCCCTGCCTCGAACGGGGGGGGGTCCCCACTGGCAGCACCCCCCCCTCCAGGGCAGGACCCGCTGCCACCCCGGGGGGGCTCAGCCGGGGCCAGCGTCCCTGTCCCCTGGAAATGGGGACGTCACCCCCGCCAGCCCCCCTGTCTGTCCGTGTGTCCGTCCACATCCGGGGGGCCGCAGGGGGGGAGCCCCTCACTTCCAGAAGAGAACGTTCCAGAGCAGCAGCCAGCAGGGATAGACGCAGAGGGCGAGGAAGGGGAAGAGGAGGGAGCCGTAGAGGTGATGTTGGAGCAGCCCCTCGGCCACGGCCGCCAGGAAGAGCTGCCAGCCCTCCGCTGCCGCTGCCGGCGCCTCCACCAGCTCCCGCTGCAGGAAGATGCCCAGCAGCAACGTGACGGCCGGCGTGGCCAGCACCAGCAACGCCGCCAGCAGCACCCTGCTGGCGAGGGGCACGGTCAGCCGCCGCAGGGACTGGGCAGAGACACCTCCCCCGCCTCCCTCCTCGCCACCCCCCCCGGCATCTCCCCCCGCCCCACCATCGGAGAGGGGGTCCCGGCCCCCCGCGGCGTTCACTCACTTGGGACCAGTGGGCCGGACGACGGCGGCGGCGGGCACCATGGTGGCGGCCAGGAGGAAGCCGAGGGAGAAGTTGAGGAGGGCGAGGCAGCCCAGCTGGACGGCCAGGTACAGCAGCGCGAGCAGCTTCAGCGTCATCCAGCTCCGGTCGCTGCCGCCGCCTGCCAGCACCCTGCGGGGATGAGGGGGGACACGCTCAGCCCCCCACGGTCATGGGGCGATGGCACCCCATGGACACCCCCCCTCCCTCCCCCGGCACCTGTGGGTGTTGTGGGGTAGGGCCATGCCGGCCACGTAGATGGCGATGACGGTGAGCACCACGGCCTCCGACTCGGAGACAGGGAAGTGCTGGGTGGCTACATGCTGGCCCAGCACCGGCAAGAAGTACAGAGCGAGGCCGGCGGCGTGGCAGATGAGCAGCGGCGGCACCAGCACCAGTAAACCGGGACGGGACTCCTGCGGAAAGGCAGGGGTGAGGATGGCGGGAGTGGGCGGTGGGGGGGCCGTGGGGAGGGGAAGGGCCCTGACCTCCCCTGTCGCGTGGTCGCCATCCCAGAGCCGCTCGGCGCTGCCCGTCTCGCACTTGCTCAGCTTCATCCAGAGGTCCAGGGCGTAGGGAGGGTCAGGGAAAGGAGCGGAGCGGGTTTGGCCGCCCCTTGCCCACCTCCCAGCCCCCCCACCCCCCTGCCCGAAAGGATATCTTGAGGACCAGGACGAGGATGAGGAAGCCGAAGGCTGGCATGTAGACGCCGATGGAGACGAAGCGGGACAGGGAGGGCAGGAGGTAGAAGAAATAGGACTGGTGCAGCCGCTCCAGCAGGTTGTTGAGTTTCCGAAACATCCCCTCCAGCGTCCTGCGGGGACCGCACATGGCAAAGAGAGGGGGAAGGCTGCACCTTCCCCGCCCCCTCCTGCCCCCGCCGGCCCCCCACTTACTTGCCGACGGTGGTCATGTCGTACTTGTACTGGCGGAAACTATTGATGCCGCGGAGGGTGATGGCCTCGATGTGGTAGCGGAGGAAGAGGCCGTGGTCACCGCGGGGCCGCCCCGAGGCCTGGGCCAGCACCATCAGCAGCAGCGTCTGCAGGCTGTGGGCATAGGCGGGCAGCGAGTCCCAGTCCGAGCGCTGCAGCTGTGGGGAGAGAGCCCATCCCATCGGGTCACGGAATCACAGAGTCATTGAAATTGGAAAAGACCCTCGAGATCCTCTAGTCCAACCATGAACCCAACACTGTCAAGTCCACCACTAAACCATGTCCTGAATCGCCACCTCTGTGTGTCTTTCGAATACCCGGGGGGATGGTGACTCCACCACTTCCCTGGGCAGCCTGTTCCAGTGGTTGACAACCCTTTCAGTGAAGAAATTGTTCCTAATATCTAATCTAAACCTCCCCTGGCACAACTTCAGGCCGTTTCCTCTTGTCCCATCACTAGTTACTCGGGAGAAGAGACCGAACCCCACCTCGCTACAATCTCCTTTCAGGTAGTTGTAGAGAGCAATAAGGTCTCCCATCGGCCTCCTTTTCTCCAGGCTGAACACCCCCAGCTCCCTCAGCCGCTCCTCAGAAGTATTGTTCTCTAGATCCTTCACCAGCTTCGTTACCCTTCTCTGGACATGTTCCAGCACCTCAATATCTTTCCTGTAGTGAGGGGCCCAAAACTGAACATGGTACTCAAGATGCGGCCTCACCAGTACCAACTACAGGGGGACAATCCCTTCCCTAGTCCTGCTGGCCACACGATTTCTGACACAAGCCAAAATGCTCTTGGCCTTCTTGGCCACCTGTGAAATCCTGGTCCTGTGGGACAGCAGCTTGCCCCGAGGCCAGGCTGGGGGCCGTGTGTCCCAGGAGGTTGCTGTGGGCCGGGTTCGGCCCTGGCCAGGCTCACCTTTCCCTGGATGGTGCAGAGCAGCCCGTTCTTCTGGCAGAAGGCGTGGAAAAGGTTGAGGAGGTCAAGGTTGGGCAGCTGCCCATTCAGCCCCTCTACTGCCACGTCGAAGCTGGTGACCACGTCACTGCTCAGCTCCAGTGAGATGGCCGCCTGGATGGCCCCTGCCCGGCCCAGCGTCCCCGAGGACTGCACCTCTGCAGGCACCGCACCACATCAGCACCGCCGCCGGCCCCTCGGCACGCCAGCACGGCTGGGGAACAACCACAGCGCCCTCCCCGCCCCGAGCCAAAGCCTCACCAGTGATGTTGACGTCATGGTAAGCCTCCAGCCAGGCCTCCATGCCCAGCAGGTCGTGCTCATTCACCAGGAAGATGATGTCCTTCGCCCAGTAGATCTGGCCTGAAGGCAACAGAGTGGCTGCAGCAGCATGGTTGCTGCCCCAGCAAAGCCTGGCACAGTCCCAGCAAAGCCCAGTCCCTGCCTTGGCAAAGCCCAGCACAGTCCCAGCAAAGCCTGGTCCCTACCCTGGCAAAGCCCAGTCCCTGCCCCGGCAAACCCTGGCACAGCCCTGGCAGGACCTGCTGCCTGTGCTGCCCTCCAGAAAAGCCGGGGCCCCCCGGGACTGTGGCAGGTGGGTACCCAGCACTCCCACCCCTTGCATCCCCACTGGGCAGGGACCTGCCCAGGGATGGGGATGCTCAGCACCCCAGGAGACCCTCCAGCCCCCACCAGGCATCGATCCACGGCCCCACAGCCCCCTGAGACAGCGCCAGGCTGCAGGAGGGGCTGCCGAGCCCCCTGCGCTGGGGCCTTACCTCGGAAGTAGGAGGCGAGGGCCAGCATCAGCCCCACAGCCTGGTTGTTGTGGGGCCCCTCGCTGCAGGGCACACTCAGCACCAGCGACTCGGTGCTGGCAGCACGCGGCGCCCGCAGGATCCCATAGACATTCGTGCCCTTCACCATCTGCCGAGAGAAAGAGGGGGCTCGGGGAGGGGGCGGGCCGAGCCGGGGTAGGGGGGACTGCGAGGCCGGTACATACGTATCGCTCTCGGGTCTCATCGGGGAAGGGCAGCGTGCGGGAGAAGGGCTGCCTGTGCACCTCCAGCCCCAGGTTCCACATGGTCTTCTCCAGCCAGGCCACCGGCATGCCCCTGTGGAGCGGGAGAGGTGGGATGGACCCCCCTCCCTCAAAATCCCTGGGGGTCACCCCCTAAATGAGCGATACCCCCAAGTCCCTTGCTCTCACCCCGCTTTCTTCTTGTGGCCGGCAAACTCCCGGGCGTAGGAGAGGGCCCTCTCACCAAAGAGGAACTGCTCCTCCACCATGGTGGAGCCCATGGCATTCTCCGACATGTAGGTGCGGGGGGCAAGGGGCTGGAAGGCCAAGGCCAGAAACCAGCCCAACCCCGCCACATAGCTCAGGGTGCTGCGGGAGAGGAGAAGGGGTGTCAGGGAGGGGGTCACCCCCTGGCAGCGGGTGCCAGGAGGTACCCCAGCCCCGGGGTAGCCCCCCTGACCCCCCTCGGCACTCACCAGAGCGGGGTGTTGAGGCGCAGGACGAGGCGGGAGAGCGCCCGCCGGCAGTGGGGGTCCGACAGCAGCCCCATGGCGGGGGCTAGGGGCTGCTGAGCCTGGGCTGCTGGCGGGGGGGGGGAGCGGGTAGATGGGGTCCCCAACGGCACAGGGAGGGGGCTGGCCCCACGGGCACCCCTTGCCCGGGGCTGCCCAGCGACCCAGCCAGCCCCCCCCCGCTCCCAGGGCCCCCAATGCACCCCCCCGGGATTTGCCCCCAAACTCCCTGTCCCTGCCCTACCTGCACCCCCCAGCCCCCACCCCTGCCCCACATGCTCCGCATAGCCCAGTACCCACCCCACACGGCCCCAGCCCTACCCCACATCCCCCCCCAGCCCCATCCTCTACACACCCCCACAGACCCCATCCCTGCCCCACATGCTCCCCATGGACCAGTACCCGCCCCACAGGGCCCCAGGTCTGCCCCACATGCACCCCACAGCCACCTACCCACCTCACAGACACCCCACGGCCCTGCCCCTGCCCCACACACACCCCCTAGGCCCCGTCCCTGCCCCACACCAGCCCCCCCGGCCCCGGCCCCATCCTCTACACACCCCCACAGGGCCCCAGCCCTGCCCCACACGCACCCCACAGCCACCTACCCACCCCACAGGCCCCCCACGGCCCCGTCCCGGCCCCCCCGGTGTCCCCTCACCCCCCCCAAACCTCTCGGTCCCACCGCCCGCACAGGCCGCTCAATCGCCCGCGGAACGCGACAAGGCCGAGGGGGTGGAGCCCAGAGACATCGATGGGCACCGCCCGTCGTCCCCCGCTCTGCGCATGCGCCAGCAGGCGTGCAAATGTGGGTGTGCAACAGGGGGCGTGGGTGTGCAAGGAGGTGTGTGCGTGGGTGCGGGTGTGGGTGTGCGAGGGGTGTGGGTGTGTGAGAGGGGGCGTGCGTGCAAGGGGGTGTGTGCAAGGGAGGGGTGGGTGTGCGAATGCAGGTGTGCAAGGGGTGTGCGTGTGCAAATGTGGGTGAGCAAGGGCTGTGGGTGTGCAAGGGTGTGCACGCATGGGGGTGAGTGTGCAAGGGGTGCATGGGAGTGTGTGCAAGGGGCTGTGCCGTGGGGCTGGGGGTGCGTGCACAAGGGTGGAAGGGTCTCTGAGATGGGGCAATGGGGGCGTGCAAGGCAGGGTGGGCGTGCAAGGGGCTCTGCAACGGGAGGGGGTTTGGGCGTGCGAAGGGGGTGGGTGTACAAGGGGCACGCAAGGGAGCAGCGCAGTGGGGCTGCACAGTGGGAGTGGGTGTGCAAGGGGGTGTGCAAGGGGAGGCGCAAAGCAAGCGGAGCTCTGTCTGCAAGGAGGGGGCCGTGCCAGGACCCCCCAACACACCCCCATGCCGCATCAGCACCACGGTGCCAAGGGTCTGGCAGGGAGCCCTGGCATTGCTATACCTCAAGGGAAGGTGCACGGCACACACGGTGCACGGCACACATGGCCCACACGGTGTGTGGCACACACAGCACGTGGCCCACACGGCACACAGTGCACGGCACACATGGCGCACAGCACGGCAGATGGTGGCAGCCCTTTATTGACAAGGGGCTCGGGCTGGTGCCGCCCCCCAGCCCCCCCCGGCATTGCCGTGGCAGCGGCCAGTGCCGCTCAGTCCCCCAGCAGTGCGGTGACCTCCCGCAGCCGTTCCCGCACCACCCGGTCCAGCACGGCGTGGAGAGCGCGGCAGGCCTGCCCAGCCGCCTCCAGCACCGCCTCCAGCCGCTCCTGGTGCAGGCGGGCGCTGAGCTGGAGGAGGGCGATCTGCCCCGACGCTGGCAGCAGCGCCAGCACCAGCCGTGGGCCCCCCACCGCCTCCTCGGGGGAGCTGAGGTCGGCCAGGGGGGTGTCCTCGGCCAGGCCAGCCGAGCAGGCGCAGACGTAGTCCCGCATGGGGATGCCGGCGTCCATTACCGCCAGCGTGGCCGCATTCACACCAGCGCAGTAGTTGCCGCCGTCAGCTTGCAGGATCTGGAGGAACGGCGGGTTTGGTGAGGCGGCGGCCGCGCCGGTGTGAAACCCACCACCACCACCACCCTCCCCTTTCCTTCGCGGGCAACGCCTCGTTCCCCCTCCCCGTCACCTGAACGTAGATGTCGATCTGTGAGCGGGGGTGCAGCTGGGTGAGGATGGCGGCCTCGAAGGTCTGCTGGAGCTGGAGCGCCAGCTCGCCCGTCTGTCGGTCGCCACGGGGCCGCCGGCGGCGTTCGCCTGTGCCGAAGGTGGCCACGCTGTACTGGCAGTTCACCAACGCCCGGTCGGGCAGCGCCTTGCTGCGGGAGCCGCGCATCTGCGAGGACAGACAGACGTAGAGACAGACGGACAGAGAGAAGCGAGGGTCCAGAGCGGCGGGGCCCGGACGGGCCCGCTGAGGCCTCACCGGCCGTCACCTCTCACCTCGTGGGGGCCGTAGACCACGGCCAGCGCTTTGGTGTTGCCTTGCTCGATGTAGGCCGAGCCGTCGGCCTGCGCGAAGACTCCCATACGGGCGCGGATCTTACGGAGCTCGGCGGGACGGCGGCCGTCCGCCCGGTACCCCTCGTCCGACAGCAGCTCCGGCGCCGCCATCTTACCCGGCCTGCTCCCCGCGCCGGACTACGACTCCCGGCGTGCTCCGCGCCGGTAGAGGCGGGTTGGACTACAACTCCCGGCGTGCCCCGCGCCGGCCAGGGGACACGCCTCCTCCGCGCCCGAGGCCACGCCCCCCGCCACCGCCAGAGGCGACGCCCCCTCTGAGGCCACGCCCCCGCGGGGCCGGTGCTCGGCGCTGCCCGGGCCGGGGGCGAACGGTGGGGATCGGGGACCGAGCACCGGACCGAGCCGTTCCGAGCCGTACCGAGCCGTACAGAGCCGTACCCGGCCGTCCGGTCCCGTCCCGTCCCGTCCCGTCCGGTCCGGTCCCGCCATGGCAGCGGCGGCGGCAGCGGGCCCCGGCGGGTTTCAGTTCGCCATCGATCGCGGCGGCACTTTCACCGACGTCTTCGCCCGCTGCCCCGGCGGTCGCGTCCGCGTCCTCAAGCTGCTCTCCGAGGACCCCGGCTACGGAGACGCTCCCACCGAGGGCATCCGTCGCGTCCTGCAGGAGGTGCCGCCGCCGGATCCCCCCCGGGACCCTCTCGCGAACCCCCCCCCCGGGACCCCGCGGGACACCCCCCCGGCACACCTCCCGGGACAACCCGGACCCCGGCGGGACCCCCCCCACAACCCGTCTGGGACCCCCGGGACCCCCCCGTAGGATCTCCTCAGGACCCTCCCCCTGAGTCCATCCCCCCGGGACCCCGCGGGACCCCCCCGGGACACCCCCGGGATCCTCCAGGACCTCCCGGGACCATCCCCCTGAGACACTCCCCTGGGACACCCTGAACCCTGCCGGGACCACCCCCCAGAACCCCCCCGGGACACCCCAGGATCTCCCCAGGACCCCCCCCCGGACCCCCCCCCAAGACCCCAGACCAGCTCTGTGTCCCCTCCCAGGGCTGGGGGTTGGGGCAGCCTGGTCTGGTCCGGACCCCCGACCACCCTGTGCAGGGGGGGCCGTGGGGCTGGGGGTCCGCCGTGGGGCTGGGGGTCCACGGTGGGGCGGTGGGCTGAGGCCTGGGGTGCCGGCAGGAGAGCGGGGTGGCGGTGCCGCGGGATCAACCCCTGGACGCCTCCGGCATCGAGTGGATCCGCATGGGCACCACGGTGGCCACCAACGCGCTGCTGGAACGCCGGGGCGAGCGCCTGGCCCTGCTGGTCACCCGTGGCTTCCGCGACCTCCTCCACATCGGCAGCCAAGCCCGTCCCCGCATCTTTGACCTGGTGAGGGCCGGCACCGCCGCGGCACCCGCACGGGCACGGGATTGGGGCGGCACATTCCTGTGGCCCATAACCTCTGGGATGGGGGTGCCACGTCTCCGTGTCCCGCACTCTCCGGGCTTGGGACAGCCCACCCCTGTGACCCGCAACCGCCTGCAACCGGGCTGGCACGTCCCCGTGACCGGCACCATCCAGGCTTGGGGCAACGTGTCCCCACGCGACCCACGCCATCCGGGCTCGGGCTGGCATGTCCCCGTGCGACTCGTGCCGTCCGAGCTCGGGGCATCGTGTCCCCGCGTGACCCGCGCCATCCCGTCTCGGTGGGGCCCGGCGCGTCCTTTGCCCGCCGCGGACGTCCTTGGCGGGGGCGGGAAGTGCCCGGATCCCGGGTGCCGCATCCCGTGAGCGCCGCTGGGCCCCCCGCCACGGCCCCGCGCCAGCCCCGGCCCCGCGCCAGCGCCCACGCGCCGCCCCGGCCGGCCGGGAGCCAGCGGCAACGCGGTGAGGCTGGTGTGTCCCCGAGCGGGCGGCGGGGTGTCCCGCAGTGGCCCCCCGGGTGACGTCCCCGTACCCTCCCCACGCAGGAGGTGGCGGTGCCCGAGGTGCTCTACGAGGAGGTGATCGAGGTGGACGAGCGGCTGATCCCGCACCAGCCCGGCTGCTGCCTCCCGGGGAAGGAGACCCTCCCGCTGCTCGAAGGTGGGGACCGCCGCCACGGCCGTGGGGAGGGCAGCCAGGCTCAGTGGGGTGGCATCCCCCTGTGACCCCTCCTGGGACCCTCCGGCTGTCCCCAGGCTCCACGGGGGCATCCCTGCTGGTGCAGCGGCCGCTGGAGCTGTCGGCGCTGCGGCGGGAGCTGGAGGGGGTGCTGGCCCGCGGCATCCGCAGCCTGGCCGTGCTGCTGCTCCATTCCTACGCGTGAGTCCCGGGGTGGGGGGGGGCCTGGGGGAACGGGGAGGGGGGGACCACAGCCGGACCCCCACACCCGACACCGTCCTCGGTCTCCCCGGCAGCTGGCCCGGCCACGAGGAGCAGGTCGGGGCACTGGCGCGGGAGCTGGGTTTCCGGCACGTCTCCCTCTCGTCCGCGGTGGCGGCCATGGTACGGGCGGTGCCGAGGGGCTACACGGCCTGCGCCGATGCCTATCTCACCCCCTGCATCCACCGCTACCTGGAGAGCTTCCGCGCCGGCTTCGCCCACCAGCTGCAGGTGAGTGGGGCTGCCGGGACCCCCCGCATGGTCACCCATCCCGGTGGGACCTCCCCTGTGGACACCCATCCTGCCAGGACCCCCCCATGGCCATCCGTTCCACCGGGAACCCCCACGGGCACCATCCCACCGGGACCCTCCAGCAGCGCCCATCCCACCGGGATCCCCCCTGGGCGCCTATCCTGCCGGGACCCCCCGCGGCCACCCATCCCACGGGGCCCCCCACCCGCAGGAGGTGCCGGTGCTGTTCATGCGCTCGGACGGGGGGCTCACCCCCATGCAGCACTTCAGCGGGGCCCGCGCCATCCTCTCGGGCCCGGCCGGCGGCGTGGTGGGCTACGCCATGACCACCTACCGCCGCGAGGACGGGCAGCCTGTCATCGGCTTCGACATGGGAGGTGAGCGGGGCCAGGGCGGGGGGCCGGGGTGGGGGGTCCGGCCGGGGCTGAGCCGCGCTCCCCAGGTACCTCGACGGACGTCAGCCGCTACGCCGGTGAGTACGAGCACGTCTTCGAGGCCAGCACCGCCGGCGTCAGCATCCAGGCGCCGCAGCTCGACATCAACACCGTGGCGGCTGGCGGCGGCTCCCGGCTCTTCTTCAGGTGGGTGGGGGCTCTTGGGCACCCATGGGTGCCCCGGCCAGGGCATGATGGGACAAGGGGGCTCAGCCGAGCCTGGGTCCGGCCTGGCCGCGGCACAGCGGGCATGGCCGGGACCCTCCTGCTCCCGCCGGCATCTCCCCTCCAGGTCCGGGCTCTTTGTGGTCGGCCCTGAGTCGGCGGGCGCCCACCCCGGTCCAGCCTGCTACCGCAAGGGTGAGTGGCCGCGGTGCCGGCGGGTGCCGTACCATGGTGCCACGCTCACCGTCCCCGTCTCGGCGCAGGGGGTCCGCTGACCGTCACCGACGCCAACCTCTGCCTGGGCCGCCTGCTCCCCGAGTACTTCCCCCGCATCTTTGGTCCAGGCGAGGACCAACCGCTGTGCCGGGAGACGGCGGCGCGGGCATTCCGGGACCTGGCCGCCCGCATCGACGCCTTCCTAGCCGGCACTGCCACCGGCGCCCGCCAACCGCTCTCGGTGGAGGAGGTGGCCATGGGCTTCGTGCGGGTGGCCAACGAGGCCATGTGCCGGCCCATCCGTGCCCTGACACAGGTGGGGTGGTCCCGGAGCAGGGCGGGGGGGGCTGCGGGTGCCCGGTGACGCCGCTGGCGTCACCCCCCTTGTGTGTCCACCCCCACGCCAGGCTCGGGGCCACGACACCGCCCGCCACGTGCTGGCCTGCTTTGGGGGTGCAGGGGGGCAGCACGCCTGTGCCATCGCCCGCGCCCTGGGCATGAGCAGGGTCTTCATCCACAAGTAGGTGCATGGCGGGGTGGGGGAGAGGCTCCGTGGGGACCCCCCCTCTGCCGGAACCGCCGGATGAGGGGGCTGGTCCCACTGGGGTGGGAGCAGCTGGGGGGGTGTTGGGATGTTCCCAGCATCTGGGTAGATAGTGTGGGGTTGGGGGGCTCTGGCTTGCCCCCCCCACCAAGACAGATGCATTGCGTTTGGGAGTGTCCCAGTCCCTGGGTGGGTGTGTTGGGTTTGGGGGTGCCCCAGTCCCCAGGTGGATGAAGGGGGTTTGGGGGTGCCCTGGTCCCCAGGGGGTTGGATTGGGTTTGGGGGTGTCCCAGGTCCCCAGGCTGGTGTGTTGGGTTTAGGGGTGCTCCCATCCCCGTTGGGATGTGCTGGGTTTGGGGGTGCCCCTGGGCACAGGGTTTGGGGGTGCCCTGGTCCTCAGGTGGACGCACTGGATTTAGGGGTGTCCCAGGCCCCCAAATGGATGCACTGGGTTTTGGGGGTGCTCCTGGGTGCAGGATTTGGGGGTCCCATCCCCAGAAGGATGCACTGGGTCCCCCAAGTGAGGTGCATTTTGGGGGGTGCCCCTGTCCCCAGGTGGTTTCATTGGGTCTGGGGGTGCCCGGGGGCGGGGGGGGGGGTCACGGTCCCCGGGAGGCGGCGGCGGGCACGGCAGCGTCGCGGGTGGGCGTCGTGCAGGTACAGCGGGATCCTGTCGGCGTATGGGCTGGCGCTGGCGGACGTGGTGCACGAGGCGCAGGCCCCCTGCGCCCTCCGCTACGAGCCGGCCGCCTTCCCCCGGCTGGACGGGCGCATCGCCGCGCTGGAGCGGGAGTGCCGGGACGCGCTGCAGGCACAGGGCTTCACCGGGTGAGCCGTCAGGGGTCCCGGGGCGGGGGGACGGGAACGCCGGGATGATGCCGATGCCATTCCCCCTCGCTGATGGGGCTGCCCCGCAGGGAGCAGATCCGCACGGAGGCTTTCCTGCACCTGCGCTACGAAGGCACCGACTGCGCCCTGATGTGCTCGGCCAAGGGCCACCCTCCCACCTCGCACTCCTGCCGCTCCGGAGACTTCCACGCCGCCTTCACCAGCCGGTCCGTCCCGGCGCCGCCATCCCCGTCCCAGCACCGCGATCCCCATCCCAGTGCTGCAAACCCTGTCACGGTGCCGCAATCCCCATCTCAACGCTGTGATCCCCGTCCCAGCGCTGCCATCCCCAACCCAGCACCACAATCCTCATCCTGGCACCATGTTCCCCATCCCAGCACCATGATCCCCGTCCTGGCACCACAATCCCCATCACTGTGCCACAATCCTTGTCCCAGTGCTGCAATCCCCATCCCAGCACCACAATCCCCCATCCCAGCACCACGATCCCCGTCCTGGCACCGCAATCCCCATCCTACCACCATGATCCGTGTCCTGGCACTATGATTGCCGTCACTGCACCACGATCCTTGTCCCAGTGCTGCAACCCCCACCCCAGCACCATGATCTCCATCCCAGCACCACAATCCCCGTCCTGGCACCACGATCCCCATCCTGACACTGTGATCCCCGTCCCAGCATCGCCACACCATGCCGGGGGGGGCCGGGTGTCTCCCGGTCCCCCCTCGCCGCAGCTGGCGCCCACTCCCACCGCGCAGGTACATGGTGGAGTTCGGCTTCACCATCCCCGACCGCCCCGTGGTGGTGGACGACGTGCGGGTGCGCGGCACCGGCAGCAGCGGCATCAGCTGCGAGACCCCCCTGGCCCCCAGCGGGAAACCAGCCCGCGTGGAGACGGTGAGGGCAGGGAGGGTCTGGGGGGGCCCAGGGGGGTCCCAGGGCAGCAGGGGATGACCCGGCGTGGGGCTGGGGGCTCGGGCTGGGTCCTGCAGGTGACACAGTGCTACTTCGAGGAGGGGTACCTGGAGACGCCGGTGTTCCTGCTGGAGGAGCTGGCCTGCGACCACACCGTCCCTGGCCCCGCCATCATCATTGACAAGAACAGGTAGGGACCCCGGGGTGACAGTGGGGACCCCTGGGTGACAGCGGAGCCCTGGGGGGCTGGCAGAGACCCTGGGGCGATGGCAGGGACCCCAGGATGACAGTGGGACCCTGGGGGGCTGGTGGGGACCCCAGGGTGACAGCAGGACCCCAGGGGACTAGCAGGGACCCCAGGGTGACAGTGAGACCCTGGGGGCTGGCGGGGACCCCAGGGTGACAGCAGGACCCCAAGGAGCTGGCAGGGACCCTGGTGAGACGGCAGGGACCCCAAAAAGCTGGTGGGACCACAGGGAGCTGGTGGGGACCCCGAGGAGCCAGTGGGAACCCCACGAAGCCAGCAGGGATCCTGGGGAGCTGTCGGGGACCCCGGGAAGCCCCGCGCCCCTCCAGCTCCTGGTGCCACCGCCTGTCTCCCCCAGCACCATCGTGGTGGAGCCGGGCTGCACCGCCAGCCTCACCCGCTTCGGCGACATCTGCATCGCCGTCGGCTCGGGGTCCCCGCGCCCTGTCGGCCCCCAGCTCGATGCCGTCCAGCTCTCCATCTTCTCCCACCGCTTCATGAGCATCGCAGGTGGGGGGGGGCTGCCCCCCAGCCTTGCCTGGGGCAGGGGGATGTGGTGGCTGGGGTTTGCCGGGGATGGGGGACGGGACGAGGGGGGCTCTGTGGGGCAGGGACCCCCTCGTGAGGGTCTGCCGCGTTCCCCCCCCCCGCAGAGCAGATGGGCCGGATCCTGCAGCGGACGGCCATCTCCACCAACATCAAGGAGCGGCTGGACTTCTCCTGCGCGCTCTTCGGGCCGGACGGGGGGCTGGTGTCCAATGCCCCCCACATCCCCGTCCACCTGGGCGCCATGCAGGAGACCGTCCAGTTCCAGGTAGGAGAGTCCCTGGGGAACCCCCCTGCTCCGGGACCCCCCCCCCACCCGGGGACCCACTCAGCCCTTCCTGGTGCCGCTGCAGATCCGCAACCTGGGTGAGGACCTGCGGGAGGGGGACGTCATCCTGAGCAACCACCCCTGCGCGGGGGGCAGCCACCTGCCCGACCTCACTGTCATCACTCCCGTGAGTGAGGGCCGGGGGCGCGGGACCCCCACCCTGGGACACCCCCGGGGTGCAGGACCCCCCGCCAAGACACCGGCTCAGCACCAGGCTCTCTGCAGGTCTTCTGGCCGGGCATCCCCAAGCCCGTCTTCTTCGTGGCCAGCCGCGGGCACCATGCGGACATCGGGGGCATCACCCCCGGCTCCATGCCCCCCCACTCCAAGGCGCTGCGTGAGGAGGGGGCCGTCTTCATCTCCTTCAAGCTGGTGAAGGACGGTGTCTTCCAGGAGGAGGGTGGGTCTGCGCCGGGATGGTGGGGATGCGGTGGGGGTGTGGTGGAGACGGCAGGGATGGTGAGGATGGTGGGGACACGGTGGGGATGGTGAGGACGGTAGTGATAAGGTGAGGATGGTGGGAATGTGGCCGGGGCAGTGGGGATGCACTGGTGATGGTGAGGATGTCGGTGATGGTGGAGACATGGTGTGGACAGCGAGGACATGGTGGGGATGTGCTAGGGACATGGTGGGGATATGGTGTGAACGTGATGGGGATGATGAGGACGTCGGGGATGTGGTAGGGATGGTGAGGATGTGGTGGGGGCAGTGGGAACACGGTGAGGATGGTGGGGATGCAGTCGGGATGGCAGGGACGGCAGGGATGCAGTGGGAACAGGGTGAGGACGGTGGATTGCGGTGGGGACGCACTGAGGACAGCAGGGACATGGTGGGAATGGCAGGGACGTGGTGGGGACAGGTTGGGGATGGCAGGAACACGGTGGGGATGGTGGGGACATGGTGGGGATGGCGGGGACATGGTGGGGACATGTTGGGGACGGCAGGGACATGGTGGGGATGGCAGGGACGCAGTGGGGCTGGGCACCCTCTGCCCCGCCGCCACTCACTCGTCCCCCGCAGCGGTGACGGAGGCCCTGATGGCGCCGGGCCGTGTCCCCGGCTGCAGCGGGACCCGGAACCTGCAGGACAACCTGTCGGACCTGCGTGCCCAGGTGGCCGCCAACCAGAAAGGGATCCAGCTGGTCACTGAGCTCATCCGCTTCTATGGCCTCCCCGTCGTCCAGGCGTACATGGCCCACATCCAGGTGGGACCCGCCAGACCCCCCGGCCCCCCCGGTCCCCCCAGCCCCGCCGTGACGCCCGCCGTCCCCAGGCCAACGCCGAGGTGGCCGTGCGGGAGATGCTGAAGGGTTTCGCCGCGCGTTGGGGCACCGCGGTGGAAGCCGAGGACTGCATGGACGACGGTTCGCCCATCCAGCTGCGGGTGCAAGTGGATCCCCGGGAGGTGAGCAGGCAGACCCGGGACATGGGACATCCCCCCACCCCCAAGATGGGGTTTGGGGGAACGGCCCCGGGATGGGATGCGGGGCCACCCCTCGTCCCCGCTGTCCCCACAGGGCAGCGCCGTCTTCGACTTCTCGGGCTCAGGACCGGAGGTGTACGGGAACTGCAATGCCCCCCGCGCCATCACCCTCTCTGCCCTCATCTACTGCCTGCGCTGCATGGTGGGCCAGGACATCCCCCTCAACCAGGTGGGTGCCGGACCCCCAGGCTGCAAAAGCCCTGGGCTGTGGGACCCCCCAGGCTGCAGGACCCCCCTGGGCTGCGAAACCCCTGGGCTGCAAAAGCCCTGGACTGTGGGACCCCTGGGCTGTGAAACCCCCCAGGCTGTGAAACCCCCCGGGCCACGAAAGCCTAGGGCTGTGGGACCCCCTGGGCTGTGGGACCCCCAGGCTGTGGGACCCCAGGGCTACGGGACCCCCCAGGCTGCAGGACCCCTCTGGACTGTGAAACCCCTGGGCTGCAAAACACTTGGGTGTGGGACCCCTGGGGCTGTGGGACCCCAGGGCTGCGAAACCCCCCGGGCTGTGGGACCCCAGGGCTGTGGGACCCCCCCTGCATCCCCCTGCCAAGCAGGGCAGAGCGCCCTGAGGAGTCCTGGGCAGGTGCTGTTGGGGGGAGCTGCCAGCCTAGTGCTTCCCCGGGGATGAGGGGGTCCTGGGACCCTAATCCCCTGGGGTGGGGGGGTCCTGGGACCCTGTTCACCCAGGGAGGTGCTCTGGGACCCCAATCCCCTGGGGTGAGGGGGTCCTGGGACCCTGCTCCCCTTGGGGGGGGGGTCTGAGCCCCTGCTCCCCTGGGGCAGGAAGATGGGAGGGGCTTGGGGTGCTGCAGGTGTGGGGCAGGATCCGTTTGGGGGGCCAGCCGGGTCTGATGGGTGTCGTGTCCCCCCCAGGGCTGCCTGGCCCCTGTGCGGGTGGTCATCCCCAAGGGCTCCATCCTGGACCCCTCACCCGAGGCTGCCGTGGTGGGGGGCAACGTCCTGACCTCCCAGCGGGTGGTGGACGTCATCTTCAAGGCCTTCGGGGTCTGTGCCGCCTCCCAGGTAGGGACCAGGGTGACGGGGGGTCCGGGGAGTTCCAGGGGCCAGGGTGCTGGGGGTCCTGGGGGTCAGGGGTCCCAGGCATCCAGGGTCTCAGGGTGCTAGAGGTCAGGGGTGCCAGGGGGTCCTGGGGGTCAGGGGTCCTGGGGATCTTGGGGTTCAGGGTTCCTGGGGTGCCAGGGGTCAGGGCTCCTGGGAGTTGGGAGTCCTGGGGGTCCCAGGGGGTGGGCATGCTGGGGGGTCCCAGGGGTTGGAGATCGTCGGGATCCCAGGCACCGGGGGGTCAGGGGTCCTGGGGGTCACGGCAGGTGGGGGGTCTGGGGGGTTGGGAGTCCCAGGAGTGCTGGGGGTCCCAGGAGTCAGGGGTCCTGGGAATCTGGGGTCCCAGGGGTTGGGGGTCCCAGGGGTCCAGTGTGCTGGAGGCTGGGGGTCCCAGAGGTTAGGAGTCCTGGGCTGCCAGGGATCGGGGGTCCTAGGGGTCTGGGGTGTCGGGGGTCGGACTCCCCAGCTGGGGTTGTGGGGGCCCCCCCACCCTCCCCTGTGCCCTCAGGGCTGCATGAACAACGTCACCTTCGGGAACGAGCGGGTGGGCTACTACGAGACGGTGGCGGGGGGCGCGGGGGCCGGCCCGCGCTGGCACGGCCGCAGCGGGGTCCACACGCACATGACCAACACCCGCATCACCGACCCCGAGATCCTGGAGCAGCGGTGAGCACCGGGGGGAGCACGGGGGGCGGCTGCCGGGGCCCCACCGGCACACTGACCCCTTGTGTCCCCGTCGTGTGTGTCCCCCCCACCCAGGTACCCCGTGGTCCTGCAGCGCTTCGAGCTGCGTCGGGGCTCAGGGGGCGCGGGGCGCTGCCGGGGGGGTGACGGGGTGATCCGGGAGCTGCTCTTCCGCGAGGACATGGTGCTGTCGGTGCTGAGCGAGCGCCGCGCCGTCCGTCCCTACGGCCTGCGAGGTAAGCGGGGACCCCCGCAGCCCCCCAGCGCCCCCCATCGCCCCTTGATCCCCCCCTTTTTGCCGGTTAGGGGGCAGCCCTGGCGCCCCGGGGCTCAACCTGCTGCTGCGCTGCGATGGCCGAACCATCAACCTGGGCGCCAAGACGTCAGTGCCGGTGGAGCCGGGGGTGAGCGGCACGCACGACCCCCCCCGCCATGCTCCCCCCAGCACCCCGGCACCCCCTGATGCCTCATCTTCTCCCCGGTGCAGGACGTCTTCCGCCTGCAGACCCCCGGCGGGGGCGGCTTCGGCTCCCCCGGGGAGGGGGGGGACCCCGAGGAGGCCGCCGAGCCGCCGGCACCCCGGAGCTTCGCCGAGCGCGGGAGCGTCTTCGAGTACCGGCGGGCGCAGGAGGCCGTCTGAGGGTCCCTGCCCCCCCGAACTGCGGCCATGGGGCGGCCCCGGCCCCAGCTACGCACACCCCGTGGGGCAGCCCCCCCACCCCAGGTATGCACAGTCCATGGGGCAGCCCCCCCATTCCTAGATGCGCACAGTCTGTAGGGCAGCCCCCCAATCTCAGATACGTACAGTCCACGGGGCAGCCCCCCCAACTCTGGCTATGCACACCCCAAGAAGCATCCCCCCCCGCTCCCAGCTATGCACACTCTGTGGGGCAGCCCCCCCCATTACTAGATACGCACAGTCTATAGGGCAGCCCCCCACCCTAGCTATGCACACTCTGTGGGGCAGCCCTCCAACCTCAGATATGCACAGTCCATGGGGCAGCCCCCCCCCCCATTCCTAGGTACGCACAGTCTATATAGGGCAGCCCCCCCACCCCAGCTATGCACACTCTGTGGGGCAGCCCCCCCATTCCTAGATACGCACAGTCCATGGGGCAGCCGCCCCCCCCCCCAGCTATGCACATTCTGTGGGGCAGCCCCCCATTCCTAGGTACGCACAGTCTATAGGGCAGCCCCCCACCCCAGCTATGCACACCCCAAGGGGCAGCCCCCATCTCCACACCTCAGGCTCCTGCCCCCCCCACCCCAAGGGGACCGGAGGGTCACCCCACCGTGGGGCAGAGCTCAGGCTTTCGCAGTGGGGCAGCCTCCCCCCCCCCCCCCCCCGGCGCTGCCCCTGGGTTCCCACGCTTGTGCCTCACTGCACCGGGGCCTTGGCCCCTCCATCCAGGGGCGGCCGAGCCCTGGGTGTGGGGGTGTCCCCCCACCTCTGCCCCACTCCTCCCCAGCTTGGTGCCTTCCAATAAACGAGCCTTCGGGCCCTTCCTGCACGGCTGTGTGCGTGGCGGGGGGGGGGGGTGTGCTTGGGGGGCGGTGTCTGCCAGGCAGCCCCTGCCCCAGGGGGTCCCCAGGGAGCAGAGCCCAGGGATCCTTGGGGAATGGTCCCCAAGGGTCCCTATGGAATGGTCCTCAAGGTCCCTGCCGTGCAGGTCCTGGGGTGCCCCCAGTACCCCCCTCCCATCCCAACAGGGCCCTCTCACTTTGGGGGCTGGTGTGGGGCTGGAATGGGGTTAAGGGCACATGTGGGGCTGGGCATGGCTCCTGGGGGGGCTGCAGAAGTCGTGCCCAGCCTGGGGCTGGGGGACCTGCTGCACTCCCCCCCCCAGCTGCAGCACCCAGTGCAGTAGCCAGCACCCCATACAGCATCCGATGCAGCACCCAGCACCCTGTGCAGCACCCAATGCAGCACCCAGCACACTGTACAGCATCCAGTGCAGCACCCAGCAGTACACTGTACAGCACCCAATGCAGCATGCAGCACACTGTACAGCACCCAATGCAGCATGCAGCACCCTGCACAGCACCCAGCACAGCACCCAGCACCCCATGCAGAACCATGTAGGATCCAGGGCCTGGATGGAGTAGCTGCCGTTGTGGAGGCTGGTGCCGGTGCCAGTCTCCACACCCACGGGTTTGGTGCCCAGCAATGGGGGGGTCTGTGCAATGGTGGCGGTCGCCTTCCACACACTGCTGAGGCCCTCTGCAATTTGGGGCTCCGTGCCACGGTGCGGGGGAGCCCGCCATGCCTTCATGGATGCACCCCCATGCCGTGGTGACCCCCACACTGGGGGACCCAGGGTGCTGACGGCCCTCGGTGACCCGGTGAGCGCCGCAGGCAGCAGTATGTGTTGCCATCCTCACCCACCCCGTGAAAGGGGGTCCCCCACAGGGATGCACCACAGGGTAGGGTGGGCGGTGTGACGGTGAGTGGGTCCGGGGGGTGGCCATGGGGCAGCCCACAGGGTACAGAGGGGCTCTAAGCTGAGGGGGGCACCCCCCGTCGCTGCCAAAGGGCCCTGCTGAGCCCCAGGCCAAGGGCAGCCTAGGGAGGGGGCACCGGCCAGCTGCACCCCAAGACCCTCCTGCCCCCAAAGCCCCACTGAGCCCGTGGGAGCTCTGCCCCACGCGCCTGGGCTGGCTCCTCTGCCCTCCCCCCCTGCAGTGGGGACCGCCCCACCCTGTTCAGGGGGTCCAGCCGCACCATCGCTCCCCCCTACCCCAGTCCCTGCCCTGGCAATTGGGGGGGCAGCCCCCCACACACCATGGGACCGATGCCGGTGCAGCTCCAGGCTTTTATTTCCCTCCGGTTGTTAAAACCGCGGCTGGCGCCAGCACTGCCAGACCGCTGCCCTGCCCGCCGCGGCGCCGAGGGGCTGCGATGGTGGGCACAGCCACACACCGCGGCAGCCCCACCGCGTCCGACGGGACACCGGCACACGTTGGCGCAACTGACTCACATAGGGTCCAGGAGCTGTCCCTGTGGGGTTCCAGCACCCCACTCCTGTGCCAGTGGGCCTAGAACCCCCCTGAGGTGCACCTGGTGCCAGCTCTTGTGCCAGGGGGGATGCGCCGGGTGGACGGCTGCAGCTATCGCGCTGGCAGCTCAGGGGGACGCGGGGGTCACGTCGAGCCGCAGGGCCACGGGCAGGTGGTCGGAGCGAGTGGCTAGCTGGGTGATGAAGGAGACCCCCGCCACCTCCTGCCGGGGAGAGGGGCCGTCAGGGCGGGGGGACGGGGGGGCACGGGCACCCCCAGCCCTGCCGCTTTGGCACTCACCGTCTGCAGCGGCAGGGTCCCGTGGTGCTGGCGGTAGAGGACGTAATCCACGCGCCGGCCCTGCCAGGGGCCGGGGGCTGCCGGGTCGGGTTGCCCGCTGGAGAGGATCGGGCCCGCCAGGTACTGCTGCTGTCCCGCCGGCTGCGAGAGGGTCCTGCAGAGCGGGGACATGGTGGCACGGGGATGTGGTGGCATGGGGATGCGGTGGCACAGGAACATGGTGGCATTGGGACATGGTGGAATAGGGACATGGTGGCATGAGGACATGGTGGCATGGGAACAGGGTGGAATGGTGGCACAGGGACGTGGTGGCATGTTGGCACAAGGTCATGGTGGCATGGGGATGCAGCGGCATGGGGAGGTGGTGGCACAGGGACGGTGTGGTGGCATGAGGCCACGGTGACACAGGGACATGGTGGCATGGGGATGTAGTGGTATGGGGATGCGGTGGCATGGAGATGCGGTGGCATGGGGATGCGGTGGCACGGGGATGGAGGGACCCCTGTTGGCGGCATCACCCCCCTCTCCGGGCAGGGTGGCTTGGCTGGAGCATCCCCTTTCCCCACCCGGTGGGCTTTCCCGCGGGACCCCAGGCCTGTCCCCCCCTGTCCCCCCAGCCATATCCCCACCCCTGTCACCTTTTCAGCTTCTCTGGGGTGGACACAGGCTCCTCATAGATCTTCAGGTAGTTGAGCAGGGTGCCTGCGGATGGGGATGGGGATGGGCTGTGAGTGGGACCCCTGCCGCGTCCCTGCCACTCGGGGCTGGGGATGAGGGTGCCCCGGGGAGGGGGGCGAAGGTGGGGGAGGGCAGGTCCCACCTATGGCCCAGGGTGCATCCTGCCCGGGCCCCCGGCGGCAGGGGTCCTGGTACACCTCGAAGAGCCGGTGCCTCTGGTTGAGCTCGTCACCTGCAGGGAGGGGGAACAGGTCTCCGCCGTCACTCCCCACCAAAAACCGCCTGCCCCCCCACGGCCAGCCCCGTCCCCACCTCGGGAGCAGTTGTCGAAGTTGAGGTCCCCGCAGAAGACGTCGAAAGCCACCACGTCCCCGCGCTGCTCCTGTGCCTCCCGGAACTGCTGCAGCCAGTGCAGCCCCAGCGTCAGCTGCGCATCCCGGATGGCGGCATCGCCTGCGAGGGGTGGTGGCAGTGGGGGACACACACACACACATGGCATCACCGCGTGGCACCAGCAGCGCCGGCACCCCGCTTCGGCAGCGGCGGGTTGAAGCGCAGCCCCCCCATTGTCTCCCTCCTCACCTGCGGGTGCCTGCAGGTGGGTGCAGCCGATGTAGCCCACGATCCTCTGCCCCTGCGCCGAGCCCAGCAGCACCTGGGGGGACACGGGACCCTCAGCGGGGAAATCCGGTGGGAGCAGGCAGCACCCTGCCTGCTGCCACACGGCTGGGGGAAAGGAAGGGGGGGGTGTCCCCAGCTCACCTGGACGGCGAGCAGCCCCTTGGCGGCCAGGGCATCCTCGCGGGCGCCGTTGGGGAAGCCGTGGTACTGCACGGCTAGCAGAGGGTAGCGGCTGGCCAGGAAGAGCCCACTGTTGAGCACCTTCAGTTGGCCGCCCCACAGCCCGCGGGCACCCACCTCTGAGATGATGTGCGGGAAGGTGCCACCCAGCCACTGGCGCAGACAGGCAGCAGCGCCCGCCTCGAAGACCTCCTGCAGGCAGACGAAGTCGGCGTCTGCCGGGAAACGCTCGGACAACACCGCCAGCACAGGCTCGGCCGCCTCCGCCGGCACGCTGCCGGGCGGCTGCCACAGGGTGTTGAGGGTTCCGCCGTAGCTATTGGTCTCGCCGTGCCGCGGCTCAACGAGGCTGGCCCGGGCGCTGGGGGGGTCCGGTGGTGCCAGGGCAAGGTGGCGGGCGATGTAGGTGGCACGCTGCGGTGTCTGCCCCAGGTTGCTGAACTTGGCCAGGCCGCTGGGCAGCAGGCAGACGTTGGCGCTGATGAAGGTGAAGGACCGGCGCTGCCGTAGGTCCCACGGCTCCGCCGGCGCCGTACCTGCCGTGTACTGGTAGGCAAAGGGCCGTCGTGCCGCCTGCACCGGCAGCCACAGCAGCAGCCCCAGCAAAGCCAGGGGCAGCGAGAGCAGCAGCAGCGTGCTGTACGCCAGCCCGGCCAGTGCCTGACTGGTGCAGCCGCGGCACGACCCGCACCGCCTCTGCCGCTGCCGCCTCCGCTCGGCCGTCGTCTGCTGCAGGTCAAGGAGGCGGTTGATGACCCAGAAGCTGGGGGCCAGCAGCCCCGAGGCCAGACTGTCCAGGGCCACCAGCGCCCGGCTGGAGAAGGGGGACTCCCTCAGCAGCATGGCCAGGGGGGGCTGGGATGGCGGGGGGCCGGGCAGGGGGCTGAGGGGGATCGTGACGTCCCCCTGCTCCTGCCTGGGAGCTCCGGTGCTGCCGGCACGACCTGTGGGAGAGAGACCCCGGGTCAGTCAGGGGTGGTGGGGACAGTGCAGCCGGGAGCGGGACACCCCCCCCCCCATCCCATCCCATCCCGGCCACCCCGGCCGAGCCGCCACCGTGGGAACTTCCCACGGCCAGGACCATCCCACGCGTCCCCGGGGATCGTCCCACGCATCCCAGGGCTCTGCTGGGAGCGGAGCGAAAGCACCTGCAGAGTCTGTGTGTGTGGGGGTGGCAGGGCTGAAGTGGGGCTGCTGGCCCCCGCCATGTCCCTGCAGGGTCCCTGGGACCCCCAAAGCCTCCTCAGGCAAGCACAGCTCGGGGGGAACCCTGGAGCCGGGACCCTGCACTGAGCCCGGTCCTGCCCGGTGGCCCCGGCACCAGCCGCCCTCGCCACCTGCACCGGCTCCCGTCCCCCGCCGTAGCCCCACGGCTGCTCATCCCCAGGACCACCCCGCAGCCGCCCGCTCACCTGCCCGCCAGGCTCGGGGTGGGGGTCAGGGGCTGCCGTCCCCCGCGTCGCCGTCCCCGGGAGCCCTGCCGGCTGCCGGCACGGCACCAGACTGAGCCATGGTGAGGTGAGCCCCGGTCAGGCCGGGACTGGCCTGCCTGGCCCGACGGGTTCCCCGGCACCTCCGTGCCCTGCAGCCGCGCCACGGGGCAGGAACCGGCTCCTCGGCCGGACACCTCACGCCGCCCGCCCACCTCCTCCTGCCCCTTCACCCGGGGCCCGGTGACTCCTGCCTGACTCCTGCCTGACTCCTGCCTGACTCTGCAGCCCCGTGCCATCAGACAGCCCAGCCATCCTGCCTTCCCGTGCCCAATCCCAGCATGGGATGGTGCCGGACACTGGGGATGCTGGGGACACTGGGAACGCTGGGGATGCTGGGGACACTGGGGTCACTGGGGATGCTGGGGTCACTGGGAACGCTGGGGTCGCTGGGGACACTGGGGATGCTGGGGACACTGGGAATGCTGGGAATGCTGGGGATGCTGGGGTCACTGGGGATGCTGGGGACACTGGGGTCACTGGGGACACTGGGGTCACTGGGGATGCTGGGGTCACTGGGAATGCTGGGGATGCTAGTGTCGCTGGGGATGCTGGTGTCACTGGGGATGTGGGCCATGGTGGGGCCTCAGGGTACCCTTGGCTGGGGGCCCGAGCCCCCTCTGGCCATGGGGCTGCCCCATGCTCGCCCACTGGACCGGAGCTCTCGGCTGTGGCTGCTCCAGCTCTGTCCCGTCCCCAGGTGCCAGCCGCGGCACAGGGAGCTGCTTGGGGCTGCGCTGGCTGGTGGTGTCCCCAGCCTGGCAAGCGGGGCCTTGGCTCCGTGCCCTCTCCTGCCATGGGGGTCCCCTGGGCAGGACCCCTGGGCAGGACCCCTGGGCATCCCCCAGCTCTGGGACATGGCTGTGGGGCACGGTGCCCACCACGCCGTCCCCGGCTTAGCGCCCGGCTCTGCTCCACAGCGGGAGCCGGGCACAGCCCTCTGCCCCACAGTGCTGTGGATGGCCTGGGCGGCATGTGCGGCACGGGGTGACTCAACCCAGGTCCCGGCACTTCCCGGCTGTGTGGGCATCCCTGATTCCCACAGGAAGGTAATTTATGGTCACGGGACCGTGAGTGTGTGGGGCCCGGCTGGGAGTGGCACCACCTGCGCAGCAGCACCGGAGTCGTGCCGGGGTCCCTGCACCCCCCCTCGGCCCTCATCCGATGCAGCACTGCCCGTGGAGGGGTCAGTGCCAGCAGCCACCGCGTGCATCGACCTCGCGGCACTGGCGGGGCCGGTGGGCCTCTGCCCTGGTAGCAGGGGCAGCAGGCACTGCCCCGCGGTGCGGGCAGCGGGCATTGTTCTCTCAGGGTGATGTGGGCATCGCGCCCGCAGCGCTGGCAGCAGGCAGCAGCATTGTCCCTGCGGTGCCGGCAGGAGCGGCGGACATTGCCCTGCGGTGCAGGCGGCAGCAGCGGACGTTGCCCCGCGGTGCAGGCAGCGGCAGCGGATATTGCCCTGCGGTGCAGGCAGCAGCCACAGGCATTGCCCCACAGCGCTGGCAGCTTTGCCCCATCACACAGGGCACCGAGGGCCGTGTTTGCCCAGCAGCCGGCTCCGGAGGGTGCGGCGGCCGAGCCCTCCCTGCTGCCGGGTGCTGCCTGTGCCGTGCTGCCCGGCAGCTCCGTCCAGGCCCTGCCTTCGGTGGCGACCTTTGGTGGCCGGGGCGGGCGAGCGGCACCGTGCCCCGGTGCTGGTGGGGCTGCTCCTTTCCCTGAGGGCCAGGCAGTCCCCGAGCCGCCTGTGCTGGCTCCCTGCCCGTGCTGGCTTTCTGCCCGTGCCGGTTCCCTGCCCGTGCCGTCCCGCCGCTGCCGCCACCGCCTGTGCTGCTCCCCGGGGCCGTGCCACGTCCCGCGTCCCCCAAGCACCCCCGGCTCACCTCCGCGCCCCATGGCACTGGGGGCCATCACGATGGCACCAACGCCCCCGCCTCTCCGGAGGGGCCGGCACTGCTGCCACCGCCGTCAGCTCAAGGCCACCGTCCGCTCGGGGCCACCGCTTGCTCGGCACACCGCGGGCTCGGTGCGCTGCCGCTGCCAGCACCGGGAGCTCAACAGGTCACAAACATCCGCTCACCGCCGGGCCGGACCGGGCTTTAATTACCCACGGCCCCGGCCGTGCCCGGCTGCCATCCACCCCGGGCCGGCTGGCTGGCTGCATTCCTGTTGCGGGTGTGTGGCAAACGCCGCCCGCTGCCACCGACCCCGGCAGCCCCCGTCTCCCACCTCCGCACCGGGTCGTGCTACCAGCCACGTGCCGGAGCGCCGCGGGCTGAGGACCGTGCGGGCAGGGGTCAGGCAGCGGCGGTGGGCTGGGGAGCCGGAGGCCACCGAGCTGCTGGCACTGCACCTTGCCGCCCGGTGAACACCCACAACTGGTTCTCCCAGGGCTGTAACCCCTTGTCTGCCGCGTCCTGCCGGCGCAGCCCGCGGGCATGCCGGGGGCCTGCCGAAGCAGGCAGGAGGCGGCTGCAGGCGGCAAGGATGAGGAGGGGAAGGTCGAGTGAGGAAGGGTCTGGGAGGGGTCACAGCCACCTCCGCCAGTGCCTCGGGGCTGAGGTACCCTGCCCGAACCCGCCACGGCGCTGCCAGATCATGGCATGATGGGGCAGGGGCCAGACCCCAGCGGGGATGATGGTGCCCGGGGCCCCCAGACCCCACAGCCCCCCCCACGTAGGACCACCTCCCCTTCTGCTTGGGGAGCCTTCACCCACGCCGCCCTCCCAGCCGCTGCCGTCGCCTTCTGGCTGTGCCGGTGCAGGGTGGGAGGGCAGCAGGGTATTTCCCCCCACTCTTTCCCCCAGCACCATCCCCGGCATCTCCCACCCCAAGGAAGGCAAACATCCCGACCCCAGCTCCATCGTGGTGGTGGCGGTGGTGCCGGCTGCACAGGGCTGTATATGGTGGGGCAGGAGCGGCTGCGGCACCTCCAGCATGAAGGCTGTGCCCCGGCTGGCCTGCACCCGTGGGACTGACCCCCCCGCCCGTCCCCTCACCTTGCACAGAATCCGGCATGGGGGTCCATGCCACCCCCCCCACCACCTACCCGGGTGCTGCCGCTTGCCCTCAACCCGAGGAGCACCAGCTCTGCCGTCACAACGTGGCCCAGCACGGCACGGCAGGTGGTTTTCCTCTGCAGCCGGTTGGCCCCCCCTGCTCCATTTCCTGCCGCCACTTCCCCTTCCCGTCGCCGGCACCCAACTGCCCCGCGGCCGCAGGCAGGAAGGGGGTTTCTTCCCTCCACCCCCCCAGTACCCTTACCCGGGCACTCCGCTGGCACCCCGGCACACCCCGGCACGAGGGTCCCAGCCGGCCATGGTGAGACCCCCGCCGAGGCCCTGACCCGGCCGCACCGTGGGGCAGCCCCCCGGTCCTCGGGGATCCCCCTGCCGCGGCACCACAGACATCCCAGTTGCTGATTCCCGACTCTTGCTTCCGCATCCGACCGGCTTCCCCTGCCCACAACCAAAAGGAAAAGGACCGCAGCCTTGACCGCAGTGTGACCTCCTCCACCCCGGCACGGCTGCCTGCACTTGCTGTTTGCAGTCCTGCTGGATTGCTGCCTGCACCCCAGTGTTGCTGCCTGCACCCCAGCACTGCTGCCTGCATCCTGGCACTGCTGCCTGCACCCCAGCACTGCTGCCAGTCACGGGGGTGTCCCTGAGCAGGAGCAGCAGCAGTGACAGTGGCACTTACGATGCCCACGGTGCCGGCCGGAGTTCCCAGATAAGGGTGAGGGCACCGGAACAGGTTTATTGCACAGTGCGGGGCTCCGACTGACAGCGGCACGGCCGGTGCGGGGGCCAGTGCCAGTGCCGGTGCAGGAGCCGGCCCAACCGCTCACCAGAGGAAGAGGGGCTGCCCATCCTCCTGTGCCAGCTCCTGCAGGCACTCGAGCAGCACCAACGCGTCCGGCTGCACTGCCGGCGGCACCGTCTCGGTCACCACATGGCGCAGGAAGGCCAGGCTGTGGCGGGTGCAGGTGTCGGGGCCGGCCGGCTCTGGCAGGATGCCGTAGGTGTTGACGAGGGACTCGGCAAAGGCCGGGTGCACCGTGGGGCTGTAGCCCAGTGCCCGCAGACGTCCCATCAGGCTGACGTAGCGCCGGGCCGCGGCGGTGCAGCACTGCTCGTCAAAGCCCCCTGGCACGGTGCCGAGGGCAGTCTGCAGGGAGAGATGGGGCAGGGTCAGCCCACCGGCACCCATGGGTGCCTGAGAGGAAGGGGACCAGGGCATGCTGGGCTGTGGCCGCAGGCATTGTGCCCGGCTCCCTGGTTCGGCTGTGCCAGCCTACCGCCATGATCTTCTCGGGGATGTTGGTGACGGTGAAGCCGTAGAGGCGGGTACGGTCGGGGAAGACACTGGCGAGGATGCGGCGGTCCAGCTGGAAGGCGATCTCGCCCACCAGCTGCTCCCACGCCGGCTGCTGGCCATCTGCAGGAGCCACCGACGGGTGCTTACCCCTGTCCTGGGACGGACCCTGTGCTGCCGTCCCGGTGACCTCTCCCCATGCCCCCCCGACCTCTCCCTGTGCCCCCCACCACCCCGGGGGACCAGGCCAGCCCTTGCTGCTGCTGCCTGGTGCCAGGGGTCCCTGCAGGGGGGTTGCAAAAGCCAGCGCGCCGGTTTTGCAGGGCAGAAAAACCCCTGTGCCAGCTTTGCAGGATGGAAAACCCACGTGCCAGCTCTGCCCACGCAGGGCTGCCATGTGCCGACTTTGCAGGGCAGAAAAGCCGGCATGCCGGTTTTGCCCGCGCAGAGGCTAACGGTGCCACGGCATCCCCGGGAGCTGTTGCTCCCCGGCTTTCCTGCATGTCCCCCAGCACAGGGTGGCCAGAACTACTCTCCTGGGACCTCACCATCCTCCCCAGCCATGGAGCCGGAACCAGTGCCAGTGCTGTGCCCCAGTCCTCACCTCGCAGGCTGGAACTCTGCGGCGGATCCCAGCTGGAGGCGAGCCGGTCAGCATCGCGGGCCACCTTCCACCAGGTCACCTTGCGCCGGGTGTCCGGCAGCCGCAGGTCCAGTGGCTGCTGCTCCTCCGGGGACGGGGGCGGTGGGAGTGGGGATGGGGGGGCCCTGGCCCCCGATCCCTGCAGGTCTGACAGCCGCAGGCTGGGGCCACTCGGCTCCGGTGCCAGGGGGTCCCGTGGCGGTTCGGGGGGCGGCCGGTGGCTGGGGGGGTGGCTGGCAGAGCCGAAGCGGTTGAGGGGGCAGGAGAGGCAGTGGCTGTTGGGGCTGGGGCTGCCCAGCACGGTCACTGGGAGGGCTGCCAGGACAAGGACAGCGGTCTCAGTCCCCGCAGCCCCAGGGGGCCCTGCACTGTACCCCCCCCCCGCACCCCCCCGCCGCGCTGGCCTTGGCCCCAGAAATGCTCACAGGGAGGTACGAGGCAACACCAGAGGGACTGGGATGGGATGGGAATGGGAAGGAGATGAGGATGGGGATGGGATGGGGATGGAGATGGGATGGAATGGGGATTGGGATGGTGATGGAGACATGGATGGGATGGGGATGGGGACTGGGATGAGATGGGGATGGAGACACGGATGGGAATGGGGATTGGGATGGGATGGGATTCAGCCCACCACCCCTCCTCCCAGGAGCTTTGGGGTCACACTACCCCCAGACCCCCTCCCCCAAATACTTCTGCTCCCGGTGGCAGGTGAAAGCATCCCAGTGCTGATGTCGGTGCCAATGTCGGTGCCGCTCGGCATGGGCAGCGGTGTGGGCAGCGTGCCATCCTGGGGCTGCTGGTCCCAGAGGGGTTCCCAGGGGGGGATCTGGAAGATCAGGCTCTGCTCCAGGGGTGCCAGCTCCCAGTCCGGGACGTTGGCTGTGGGAGGAGGTGGGGGGGTGTTTGCAGCCATGGCACCCACTGGCCCGGGACCACCGTGGGACCACCCGTACCCCCACCTGGGCTGGGGAAGGTGAAGCCTCCTCTGCTGGAGCGGGGCACAGCGGCGAGGGGGGGTGCCGAGCTGGGTGCCGTGCCGGGCTGGCCGTGCAGGAGGTGCCGCAGGTGCCGCTGCTCCTTGAGCCGCCCCACCGCCCGCGTCAGCTCCTCGTTCTCTGCCAGCAGCGCCTGGATCTCGCGCCGCAGCTGGTCGTAGCAGGCGAAGACCGAGAGCCCTGCGCGTTGGGGGCGGCCACGGGGCACCGGCTCCATGGCAGCCCCCTGGCACCGGACTGTGCCGCTCACGCCACCCCGTGACCCGTGCCGGGTGGCAGCGCCAGGGCCAGGGGCATGGGAAGGCCCCTGGCTCACCACAGGACACCGGGAGCAGCCCGGGCATCAATGGCGGGTGCCGGGGAGAGCCGGTTCCGAGGGGATGTCACAGAGGGATGGTCCCCTCCCAGCCCCCCCATCATACAGCTGCAGGACTCGGCCCTCCCTGGCACCATGGTGCTCTGTCCCGGCAGGCACCCATTCAACCGCCGCGAGGACGGTACGGCGGGCACCCTACGGCAGAGAGGCGTGGGGGGAGCCGCGGGTGAGGGTAGGGCAGCGGGTGGGCAGGACAGGAGGGCTGCACCCCCTTTCCTGCTGGATTTTGGCCACGCTGGGGGTGCTCTGCGTGCCACGTTCCAGCCACGCTCAGAGACGATGGCCAGTGTCGCCTGCTCCTGGGCTGTTGTGGCAGTGCCGCCAGGCACAGGGTGATCCCTGTGTGCCACGGGGGATGCGCGGTGGGGGCTCCACCTCCATCCCCCTTCTTCTGTGGTCGCAGGATCCCCCCAGCACCAGCCCGCTGGGCAGCTGGGGCCATGCTGCGGTGGGTGCCGGGCCAGCGGCACGCTGGTGCACGAGGGGCAGCTATGGGGGGCCTGGCCCAGCCCCTCCTGTTGCTGGGACCCCCGGGACGGCTGCACCCTGCCGTACCCCTGCCACCCCAGGTGGCCGAGCGGGCCCGGTGCGCCGGCATGCTCTGTGGACAGCCTGACCAGCACCATCTTCTCTGTGGCCATCTCGTCCGCCGGCACTGCCAGTCCACCAGCACCGTGCTGCCCCGGCACTGAGGGGCCTGTGGAGGAGACCCTCAGCGCCATGCTGGCATCCTGCCGGCTCAGCGCCGAGGCGGCCATCGACCGCCGCTCCTTCATCGCCAGCGGCCTGGCCTCCCAGCTGCTGGAGGAGCTCCTGAGCCAGCAGCTGCCAGGGACCGAGCCGGGGCCGGCTGAGGGCTCTGAGAAGCAGTGCCGCACCGCTGCCGCCTCCTCCTCCTCCCTGGAGAGGCTGCGCCGGCATGACCGCCGCTTCCAGCGGGCCAAGGAGCACTTCCAGAAGCAGGGCTGGGCGCCAGCCGCCAACACAGACCAGGACACCGCGGTGATGCCGTGCCATGGGCAGCCCCAGGAGAACCAGGGCCAGGTGCGCTGGGGCCAGGGAAGCACAGTGCAGCCATGCCGCGAGGCCCGCGGGCACCTCTTCTGTGGCGCAGCCTGGCACGCTGCCCACGGCTGCTGCGCCCGGGTGGAGATGGTGAACAGCACCTGCCCATGGGACAGGGACCTGGGCACCATCTCCCACACCTCCCACAAGCCCCACGGTGAGCGCGGCCACGGCCGTGGTCCCGCCGGCCAGCCCCCTCTGTCCTACCCCGGCACCTGGGCACCGGTTTGGAGAGAGCCCCAGCAGCGCCCAGAGAAGTGCTGGGGCTCCCCGTGGGACACGCCAGCTGGCCGGCCTGCCCATGGCACCGCAAGCATCCCCGGGGATGGCCAGCCCTCCTGCACCAGCACCGCCTGTGCCATGCTGAGCCCAGAGCCACAGCACTGCTGGGGAGCCGCCGGCTCCATGCCCAGGGCGGGCAGGGAGCCCTGCCGGGAGCCAGAGCCCACCCAGCAGCCCCGTGCCCAGCAGGTAGGCATCAGCGTGCCGGCCCGGTGCAGACCCATGTGTGGCCAGGCACAACTCTCGCCCTCCGGCGCAGGAGCCCCTTGCCGCGCCACCAGCTCCCTGCCTCTTCTCTCCCAGCTGCAGGGCCCCGCCGGGATGCTGCGCTACCGCGATGGGGAGCCGGCACATGGCTGCGGCTCAGTGCCAGGCTGCCCACCGGGCCCACGGAGCCGGGGCGGCAGCAGGAAGGAGCTGCGCTCCCAGGAGCGAGCGGGACAGCGGGACGTGACCCAGAGCCACCACGGCCGCCGTGAGCAGGAGGAGATGCTGGTGCCGGAGAGCTGGAGCCGGGGGCAGGAGCGGGGCAGGGAGCCCGGTACTCCCAGCAGGCAGCAGCAGGAGGACGGCAGGCAGCGGCCCCCCACCCCAGACAGAGAGGGGTCCCTGGAGTGGGACCCCAGCACCTGCCCAGGCACCACGAACATGGTGCGGTTCATCGCTAGGTCCTTCGAGCTCAGGGCCCAGCAAGACGTGGCACGAGCCGAGAGGGAGCGGCAGGCCTGGCACTGCCGGGGAGCCAGGACTGCCGACAGCCCCCCTGGCTGCTCGGGGGGTGACCCTCGGGCCCAGAGCTGGCTGGTGGCAGAGGCTGTGGAGTGTGGCACAGCCGGGGCGCAGGCAGCGGCCCAGCCCTACCAGGGCGGCAAAGCTGGGGGCCGTGATGGCAAGGAGGGCAGGCAGCGTGGCAGACACAGCCAAGCTCCCTGGTGCTGAATAAAGCCCTGCCGGTGACTGACCCCCGAGTGCCATGTGCTGCTGTGGCTGGAACGCCCCAGGGAGACGGGGAGATGGGTGACATGGGTCCCCAGCCCTTAAAGCCTGCAGCACCTTCAGCGGGTGCTTCTCCACCCTGGCTGCTGCTGCACCTCCAGGAGCAGCCAGGGACTGCAGGCAGGGAGTGGGAGAGAGGGGGGGGCGTCAGGGGCAGCCCCAGGCAGGGTGCAGGCAGGCCTGACTGCCCATCCAAGGACAGGGTGCTCAGTACATTTAGTCTTTATTGGGGGGCCTGGGGTGCAGTGGGCGGGAGGGCAGGGAGAGGCCTGGGGACAACCCTGTCCCTAGAGGGTCCCTGCAGCTCCCAGAGAGCAGGACGGGGGAGTGGGGGGTCCTGCTTGCAGCAGGGGGCCGGCAGCCCCGGGCTTGGCCATGCCAGCCCCTGCCAGCATCGGCGGGGAAAGGAGAGCCAGAGCTGGCAGAGATGAACTAGACCAAGGTTTATTAACAGCGGGAGCTGGAGCCACAGAACGGTGCAAGAACGGAGCCTTGGCCACACGGGGAGGGGGCCAGGACCAGGGCCGGGACCCCCCCCCCCTCCGCTGCCTGGGCAGGGACGGGCAGGGACAGCAGCTCAGGCCCTGGGAGGGGGCCAGGTCCCCACAGGGATGCTCTGCAGTGACCAGTGCCCAGCTCGGGGACCCCCCCCACCCGCTTGGGTGGCGGGACCCTGCCCACAGCCCTGTCTGCAGCCTGAGGAAGGGCTGGGGAGCCGGAGGGGGGGGCCCGCTGGCGCTGACCTTGCCTGTGTGGCCAAGGGGGGCGGCGAGGGCAGCGCGTGCGCAGGGGGAGCGGGACGGAGGGGGTGAGCTCCACCACGGATGGGGGGAGAAAGTGCTTCCAGTCCGCGTTCAACACAAGGTGGGGGGAAAAGCCGTATTCACAGCGGGGAGGGGGGAAGCAGAGGGCCTGGGCAGGGGGCTTCTAGGGGGGACAAGAGGGGCAGCAGGCGGCTGTGACACCCCAGCAGGCAGGCAGGCACGGGCAAGCGCCTTGCCTCCCAGCAAGGGGACAGAACTGTCACCCCGTGCCCCCTCCCCAGCCCAGCAAGCCCCCACAGCCACTCCTGTCAGGAGCTGGGGAGGTGGCTGGGGTCAAAGAAACTCTTAACGGGAGAACTGACGAGGGGGTGCGATGAGAACACCAAACAAAACCGGCTACAGGGGCGGAGGGGGAGACCACAAACCGGGACACGTGCCGGGGGGTGGCAGGGGGGCCACGGCGGCGGTGGTGGGGCCGCTACTCCTTGGCCCTGCCGATGATGGCCAGGATGTAGAGGAAGATGTTGATGATGTCTGTGTAGAGGTTGAGGGCAGCGAAGACATACTCCTCGGGGCTGAGTGCCAGCTGCTTGTTCCCCAGGATCATCTGCGTGTCCACCGCCAGGAACTGCGGGAGAGGGGATGTCATGGTGGGGAGACACGGAGCCTGGCAGAGGTTGGGGGGGAGGCCAGCAGCACCCCACAGCCCCCACAACCAAGCAGCTGCCCCACAAGCGGGTCCCTTGCCCCCCTGTCCCGCCAGCTGGGCCTGGGTCCTGTGCCCCCAACCCACAGCCTGAACCCCCAGGGATCTGGCAGATGGTTCAACCCCCCGCCCCCAGGGAAGGGGCAGCAGCAGGAGGCAGAGGAGGACGGGGCCCCCCCCGGCACTTACGCAGGTGAAGAGCAGGGCCCCCAGGGAAGCATAGATGATGTCCATGATGCGGTTCCGGATGAAGATGCAGAGGATAGAGAAGATGATGAGGACGACGAGGCAGATGATGAGCACGCCCCGGCAGGAGGTGAAGTCATACTTGGTCTGTGGGACAGGGGAGAGCGAGCAGGGAGCTGGTTCTATGCCTGGTTCAGAGGCCCCCAGCCCCAGCAGGGAGCCTGGGGGGGGGGGGGGTGTCACCCAGCCACCTGCCCACCCACCCCGGGAGCTGACCTGCAGGGAGAAGATGACAACGCTGAAGCAGACAACGACGGTGATGCCCACGGCCATGATGACGGCATCAGTGTTGTAGAAGCTGGCGATCATCCCCACCATGTAGGACAGGCTGACGGTCAGGATGGACTGGGGAACAGACGGGCACCACATCACACCGGCTCGGCTGCCCCACCCCTCTCCTTTGCCACCCACCGCCGGGTCCAGCCGGGCCTGGTGACACCGCACCTCCGCAGCACCCAATGCCCTTTGCATAAAGCTCTCGGCTTTGCCAAGTCCCGAGCAGGCTCTGCTCTCGCCAGGCCAGGCAGTCGCCCCCTCTGCACCCCCCAAACCCGCCCAGCCATGTCCCCCGTCCCTCCCTGTCCCCACAGCCATCCCCTGGGCAGCCTGTGGGACCTCGGGCATCCCCAGGGTCATGGGGCACAGGGCTGCCAAAGCCACGGCCAAGACCACCGCTGCCCTGGCATGGCACATACCAGAGCTACCAGGTTCCAGGGGTGCTTGCGACGGAAATCCCCACAGCAGCTGAGGACGATGAGGGAGATGAAGAAGACGGCATAGGAGACGTAGTACGTCCAGACATTGCGCTGCACGAAGCCCTTCACACCTTTCACAAAGGTGAAGATGGCCACGAAGGCGAAGGTGACGGTCAGCTGCAGGGTCAGCACCAGGAAGACCTGGGGGATGGGGACAGGTCACAGTGGGGTGCCCAAAACCCCTGCCCCCATGAAGTGCCCCTAGCCAAGTCCCACCTTGCGGATGAAGGCCTGCCGGATGCTCTTGTCGTCCCAGTGCGCGGTGGGGAAGTCCTGGTTGTCATAGTAGGAGGGTGGCCCGTCCTCATGGTAGGTGCTGTGCAGGGGGGCTGCAGGGAGAGGAATGGGGCACGGGTGAAGGGAGCCAGGAGCGGGGGGGCTGCCTGCACCGCTGCGCCGTGCCGATTCCCTGTCCTAGGGCCTGCCTGCCCCTGCCCACCAGGGTGGCCGCTCACCGACTCGGATGACCATGATGCCCGGCCTCCACGGCCAGCGGTGTGGCCCGGCTCCAGCTGGCAGCGGCAAGGGAAGAGGAAAGATGGGGCTGAGGGGGTCTGGGGGGCGTCAGAGGCCAGGGGGAGCAGAGCTCTGTGCCCCCCCAAGCCGGGCTTCACGCTGGCATCCCCATCGAGCTGACAGCTCCAGGTAGTGTCCCCCCATCCCGGGGCCACGGCTGGCACCCTCCTCTGGCTGGCAGGGGCACCCCAGGGCCAGGCTTGTCTGTGGGGGCTTGTGGGGCAGGATCCCTTCCCCTGGGGGTCCCCGCAGCCCCGCTACCAGCCAGACCCCCCCCCTTGCCCACCCGCACCAGCCACACGGCCGGACCTGCTTCTGCCCGGCCAAAATGGGGCCAGTGCTACCAAAATGGGGCACTGGACACCCCCCCCACCTCCCAGGGCTGTCATCAGCGTCCACTGCGGGGGGCAACCCCCTCCTCGCCTGCACCCCAAAACAGAGCCCCCCCCCCATGGAGCACCGTTACTTACAGTCTTGGTCCCCAGGGACCATGGGCTGCGGCTGGGCATAGGGTGGCTGGGCGTAGGGACCCTGGGGGTATGGTCCCGGGGGGGGGTACGGTCCGGGGGGATATGGCCCCGTAGGTGGGTACGGTCCCGGGGGGGGGTACGGCCCCGGCCCCTGCGGGAAGCCCGGCTGGTTGTAGGGTGCCGGGGCGAACTGGGGCTGTGGGTACGGTGCGGCGGGGTAGGGGGGCTGGGCGTAGGCCGGGGGGGCCGTCGGCTGCTGCCCCGGGAAGCCGTCGCCTGTCACCAGGAAGCTCTTCTCGTGGGACATCTTCCTCCCCCCCGGCTGGCTGCCGCGCCTCTCCACTGCAGGGAGGAGGGAGAGGGGTGGTCAGACCCGGCAGCCATCACCCCCCATGGCCACCACCCCCTGCCGCTGTCACCCACCGTGGCCATCACCCCCCCCCAACTGCCGTCACCCTCACCCGCTGCCATCACCCACCGTGGCCATCACCCCCCCCGCTGCCATCACCCCCTGCTGCTGTCACCCGCCATGGCCATCACCCTCACCCGCTGCCATCACCCCCCATGGCCATCACTCCGCCACAGCCATCAGCCCCCCCCCAGCCCCTCTGTCCCACACTCAGGCAGGCCTGGGGGGGGGTCCCCGACCCGCCACAGCCTCACGTTGTGGGGGGGGGGGGTGTGTCCCGATCCCACCCTGCTCGCTCCCCAGGCCTGCACAAGATGGCCGCCCGGCGGCAGGGCTGTTGCCATGGCGACAGCCCCATGGATGCCCCAGCCTGGGCCCTGCGGGGAGGCCTTGGCCATGGCGGTGGCCAGTGCGGGGGGCCAGTGGCTCGCGGCGGCCGCCGGCAGCAGCAACAGGAGCCCCAGTGCTGCCCGGCTGACCTGTGTCGCCAGCCCCACTGCCTGATGCTGCCTGCCCTGGGATGAGCTGCCATCCCCGCTGCCGGAGCACTGGGGTCCAACCAGACCACGGTGACTGCTGGCGAAGGAGCAGGACCGGCAGCGGTGCCACACCGCAACACATGGCCCTACCTCCGGCTGCCGGCTGGCGAGCGGGGCCGCGGCAGCGGGGCTTTGCTGCAGGCACCGGGGACGCCCCCGCTCCGGATCGCCGGGCCCAGCCACGGGCAGACGCCAATTCTGCATGGAGCCCGGGATTACAAAACCAGGCGGCTGTGGGAATGGCGGCTCCGGCTGCGGCCCTGCGCGGTGATCGCCTACTGCTGGTGCCGCCGTCGGGATGATAAATGCGGCCTGGCACGCAGCGGGGACAGGCAGCTGCCCGCAGGGCTGGCAGCTGGCAGGCAGAGCCCCCGGCCAGCCCTGCGCAATCCCACGCCGCGGCAGGTGGGACGTGCTGGAGCCGGTGCCGCAGCAAAGCACCGGCGTCCCTGGGCCTGCAACCGGCGCCAGCGCCAGGGCCTGGCCAAGTGACAGCCCGCCTGGCCAGTGGCGCAACCAAAGCCGGTTGCCCGCGTGATGTCCCGGCCCGGTGCCACCGGCCTCGGGGAGGGACAGGGTGGGGGCTCAGCCCTGCGGCACCGCGGCTGCGGGCACATGCCCCCTGGCCCAGCAAGGGGCCACCAGCCCAGACCCCCCAGCACGGGCAGCCCTGGGGGAGGGCAGGGACCCCCTCATGGGCAGCGCCGTGGGGGCATGGAGGGTGGACGGAGCACCCCGGGCTGTGGACGGCACCGGCACGGGGTGGGGGGCACAGGGCACATACGGCATGGGGTGCACCCCAGATGGGGGGCACAGGGTGCACACAGCACAGGGGGCACGCGGCGCAGGGTGCAGCCCATGTATGGGGTGCATGCAGCATGGGGGGGGCACAAGTGGCATGGGGCAGGGGGGACAGGGTGCATGTGGCATCGGGTGCACCCTGCATGGAGGGCATCGAGTACAGGGATTGCCTGCAGCAAGGGGTGCAGGGGGGACAGGGGGTACAGAGGGTTCAGGGGGTGCCTGAAGCAGGGGGTGTGGGGGGTTCAGGGGGTGCCTGGTGCAGGGAGTTCAGGGGGTCCTGCAGCAGGGGGTTCAGGGGGTTGCAGGGGGTCCTGAAGCAGGGGGTGCCCGCTACACGAGGCGGAGGCACACCACCGGGTGCGCAGCTGGACGCAGCACGGAGTGCAGGGGGGTGCCTGCCTCCCGCGCCCCCCCCCCCCCGGTTCTTCCCGGGAGCCCCCGTAAGCGGCTTTGCCCTGACGCCCGGTAATGCCCCAGCGCGGCCTATTTACGGCAGCAGCAATCCTAATCCTCTGAGCGCTGCCCCGCAGGAAGAGGGGGGGAGGCTTCGCCCCCCCCCCCACCGTGTGCCCCCGGGAGCGGGGTCCCGCACTGCGGCCCGGCTCGACCTGCTCGGGGCTCCGCTCCGGCCGCCCGGTTGTGTATCGTCCGCCCCCCCCCCCCGCCGCGCACCGGCCCCGTCTGCTGCGGAATGCGGCAGCGCGGTGCGGTGCGGGGGCGGGAACGCCGCTCGGGGGCGGCGCCAGGGCCTCCGTGCCCCCCTTCTCACATCGCAAACCCCCCTCCCCGGTGTACCGGACCCCCCTCCCTTCCCTCCCGGTACCCCCGCTCACCGGGCCGGGCCGTGCGACAGCGCTGGCTCCGCTCCGCTCCGGTCTGGGCGGGGCCTCGGAGAAGGGGCGGGGCCTCAAGTAAGGGGGCGGGGACAGAGGGAGGGCTGGCTCCGCTCCGCCCTTATTAGGCGGGGCCTGCGGGGGGGCGGGGACGCGCGGCAGCGCTGGCTCCGCTTCGCCCCGACTTCTCCAACGCGCCGGGGCGGGGCCTGAAGGGAGAGGCGGGGCCTGCGGGGAGGGGGCGGGGCCGTGCGGCAGCGCTGGCTCCGCTTCGCCCCGACTTCTCCGACGCGTCGGGGCGGGGCCTGAAGGGAGAGGCGGGGCCTGCGGGGAGGGGGCGGGGCCGCGCCGCAGAGCGCCCCCGTGTGGCGGCAGAGCCCCTGCGTGTCCCTGCCCGCCCCCCCCGGTCCCCCCCGTGTTGGGGAACGGGGCTTTCTCCTGGTTTCTCCCGGTGTCACGCGTGGGGCCGGTCCCGTGTACACCCCCCAGGAGGCCCCTCCCCTTCCCTTTTCCCGGTCCCGCCCCCCCGGGCCGGTTTCGCTTTCGTTTCTCCGCCGGGGCGGAGCCGAGCAGAGCCCGGTGCGTGGGTAGGGGAGTGGGGGGGTGGTCCTGCCCCGGGGCGGTTGTGGGGGCACGGGAGGTGGGGGGAGGCATGTGGGGCTTGGGGAGGGGTTGGGGTCACGCGTGGGGGGACGAGGGGGGGTGTCTGACACCCCCCCCCAATGTATGTGTTCCCGGGCAGGATGGCGGAGGGGGTGCTGGAGGTGGGGGGTGTCCCCTCCGGCACGGAGGAGGAGTTGGTGGTCCTCTACTTCGAGAGCCGGCGGCGCTCGGGGGGGGGGCCCGTCCAGAGCTGCCAGCGCCTCGGCCCCCTCCTCTTCCTCACCTTCGAGAACCCCCAGGGTGAGCGCGGGGCGAGGGCGCGGCTGCTGCTGGGAGCACTGGGATGGAGGGGGGAGGGGGAGTCCCTGTCCCAGCTGGGAGTACTGGGATGGGGTGGGGGGCATCGCGGTCCCAGCCAGGAGCACTGGGATGGAGTGCAGGAGGTCACTCCCAGCCCCACCGAGAGCAGTGGGATGGGGTGTGGGGGGTCCCAGTCCCAGCTGGGAGCACTGGGAAGGGAAATAGGGGGTCCCTGTCCCAGCTGGGAGCACTGGGATGGGAAATAGGGGGTCCCTGTCCCAACGGGGAGCACTGGGATGGGTTGTTGGGGGGTCCCTGTCCCAGCTGGGAGCACTGGGATAGGGAACAGGGGGCCTCCAGTCCCAGCTGGGAGCACTGGGATGGGTAAGGCGGGCATTCCCACTGGGAGCACTGGGTTGCAGTATGGGGGGGTGGCACCCCCAGCCCCACTTGGAGCACTGGTGAGCGGTGCTGTGCCCCCCAGGGAGTCCCAATGGGGGGCAGGGTGCCGGGTGGTCTCAGGCGCTACAATCCCCCTCCCCACCCCGGTGACACCCATCCATCCCCCCGCACAGATGCCCAGAACGTCCTGGCCCACAGCAGCCACCGGCTGGGGGGGGCCGAGCTGGTGGTGCACCCTGCCACCCCCTGGGACCCCACCCGCCTGCTGCTGCGGGACCTCGACCCCCGGACCCCCCCTGAGCTGCTGGAGCTGCGCCTGGAGACCCTACTGGGACGCCCCCCCGACACCTTCAGCCTGCGCCGGGGCCCCGCGCCCGGCTGGGCGCTGCTGCACCTGCGGGACCCCATCACCCCCCAAGGTGGGTGCAGGGGGGGAGCGATCCCCAGGGGCGGGGGGCAACACGCTCCCCTCGCTACGGTGCAGCACTGGTGCCGGGAATGCCGGGGCGGCATTTTGGGGTGCGGGGTCTGCTGCACCGCTCTGTGGCCAGGACCACGGCAGCGGTGTTTTGGGGTGACCGGCTCAGCAGAGGGCTGGTGCTGCCAAGTGCCACGGCACCTTATCCCCGCAGCGGGTGACCGGCGGTGCCAGTGAGCCAGGGCCGGTCAGTGGTGGGGTCCTGCCGGTGAGTGAATTGCAGTGGAAGTGCTCCTGGCGATTGTCTCCTGCCAGACCCGGGGGTGACAAACAGTGTCGTTGGCATGGTCGGGCGGCTGAAGGGGCTTCCAGCCCCTGGCTGCTGCCTGGGCCGTGGGGGAGCTGCCGCCGTGTCCCCGGGCCCCCCCGGCATCACCGCCACCCCTGTCCTGGCAGAGTTTGCGGCTGCGGAGCAGCGGGCGCAGGGGCTGGAGGGGGCCGCGCTGGCCCTGCTGCGGCTGCCACGCCCCACCAGCGTGCTGGTGCGGGCAGAGGCGCCGGGGCTGAGCGACGACTTGCTGGAGCTCTACTTCGAGAACCGGCGCAGCGGGGGTGGCAGCGTGCAGGCGGTGCGGCTGCTGCCGGGCGGCCGGGCGGCCATCGTCACCTTCCAGGAGCCGGCAGGTGAGCAGGGGCGAATGGGACCTCCCCGCCGGCACTGACCCGGCCGGCTGCCGGTGCCGAGCTTTGGCCACCCTGCTCCGTCCTGCCTGCGCCGTGACTGTGGCGAGGGCAGGGCCAGGTGCCAGGGGGGGCTGCGCTTGGCCGCCGGCTGCCCGTCCTCTCCTCCCACAGTGGCGGAGCGGGTGCTGCAGAGACCCCACCGGCTGCAGGACACGATGCTGGTCCTCACCCCCCATTACCCCTTCCTGGAATCGCTGGAGGGGGATGCGGACCCCCCGCCAGAAGCGGACCCCCTGCGGGACACGGCCACGGCCCCCCCACCAGACATGGTCCCCTCACAGGACACAGCCCCCCTGCCAGACACAGACCCCCTATGGGACACAGCCCTGGCCCCCACACCAGACACAGCCCCCCCACCAGACACGGGCCCCCCGGCTCCTGCCAGCCGAAACACATGCCCGGAGGCGGCCGAGCCGCAGGTGTTGAGCCGTGTGCCAGGAGAGCTGTCAGCTGCCTTCCCTGGCGGGGATGAGGACACGGAGGGTGACGAGGACGCGGTCGGCCAGGGGCAGCACCAGGAGCAGGTGTTGGCGGGGTCGGCGCAGGATGAGGCGCTGGTGCCGGCAGAGCCAGGAGCGCTGCGTTACCTGCAGCGGCACTACCAGGACCTGCTGGCCAGCATCCCCGAGGTCTCCCTGCTGCCGCTGGAGGGGGAGGATGTCGCCGGCTTTCGGGTAAGCTGCGGGCAGAGGTGCGGGCAGGGGTCTGTGCCTGCGGCTCCCACCTCCCCTTCCTCGCCATAACGGGCCGGCAGTGGGTCTGCGGCTCCCCGCGGCGCCCAGGGGCGAGGGCTGCTGGTGCCGCGGTGCCAACGCGGCAGGCAGGCCCTGACTGCCCAGCCCTCGCCGGCAGGTGAGCGGGGAAACGGGCCGGTGCCGGGCAGCGGCCGATTTCCTGCAGAGCCTGCTGGGCACCGTGGGCTCGCAGCTGGTGACGCTGCGGTTCCCCGGTGTCGCCCGCTTCCTGCGGGACACGGGCGGGCAGAGCATCCTCCAGCAGCTGGAGAGCCGCTTCCAGTGCATTATCGACCTGGACGGCGTCCACTGGAGCCCCCCGGACCCCCAGGTATGGCCAGTGCCCACCCTGACTGGGGAGGGCGGCGGGTCTAGCGCCGGAGCCGGCAGGAGGCGGGTGCCGTCGTGCCGGTCCCTGCCATGCAGGTGCGGTACTGGTGATGGCATCCTGCCCCTCTGTCCCTGCAGCCAGAGCTGGAGGAGCTGCTCCCCCCAAGCTGCTGCCAGGACCCCCTGCCCGAGGCACTGCACTCCCGGCACTGGGACCTGCCTGATGATGCCGACAGTGCCGATGCAGATGGCCTTCGCTCCAACATAGGTGAGGGGTGGCGTGGGGCGAGGGGGCCGCTCCGGCACCCGCTCTCCTGGCGCCGCGGTGGGAGGGGGCCGCGGATGCCGGTTCCTTCCCCACACCATGGTCGGGACTCGTGGTTGACACCTCGCTCCTCCCTGCAGAGGAGATCAAGGAGCTGCTGGCGGCGCTGCACCCCAGCGAGGCCGCCGGTGATGAGGAGCCTGCGCCGCAGCCTGGCGACATCCTTGGTGGGGAGCAGGACCCCGACGCCGAGTCCCCCGAGGCGGCCGACGGGGAGGGCACCAGGGAGATGCCCTTGGGCAGGCTGGAGGAGGAGGAGGCGCAGATGATGCTGGCCATCCAGCGCTCCATGGACAGCACGCGGCGCGAGGAGGAGGAGCTGGCGCGTGCCACCGCGCTCTCCCTCCACTCCTACTGCCAGGAGCAGCGGGGAGCACCCGGCGCACGGGAGGAAGAGCAAGATGCTGGCCTCCTGGCTGCGCTGGAGGCCTCCCTGGAGGAGGCTCTGCCGGCAGCGGATGCGGTGCAGGTGACGCTGTTCTCGTCCTTCGAGCAGGACGTGGCCGCGGTGCCGCGGGAGCTGGAGCAGGCGCTGGAGGGGCGGCTGCGGGCAGAGGAGGTGGAGAGCGAGTGCCTGCGGGCGCTGCCGGCCGCCTGCCGCCGCTGCCTGACCTTCCTGCAGCGCAAGCACGCTGTGCGCCTCTGCCTGCGCGACGGCACTGCCACACTGAGCGGCTTCGCCGAGTACACTGCCGCCGCCGCCCATGACCTCACCCTCCTGCTGCAGCGTTTGCCGCAGCCGGAGCGCGGTCCCCCTGCTGCCACCACCGCCTGCTGGGTGCGTTGGGACCCCTCCGGCACCGCTGTCCCCTATGCCCCTGAGGCTGCCGCGCTGCTGGAGCGGGCCTGGCTGCGCCGGGCGCGCCGGCTGGACCTGCTGCTGGACGGACGGCCCTTCACCGTCGACTTTGAGCGGATGGAGGAGTACGACATCAGCAACGCCTCTGCCGTGGCCGTCTCCCGCAGCCAGCCCCCGACGGAGAGCGCCCGCCGCCTGCTAAGTACGTGCCGCTGCCCCCAGCATTGCTGTGCCGTGCGAGCGGGATGGTGCCACGGGGCCAGTCTTGCCCCGCCGCGGGGTCCCCTGCCCGGGGAGGTGCTGTGCCGTGCCGGCGTTCACTGGGGCTGCATCCAGCAGGGCTGGAGGCACTGGGGCTGGAGGAGGAGGTGAGGCTGATGCCGCTGGCCGAGGACTCGGAGGAGTTCCACGACACCGTGTGCCATTTCTACGAGACGCTGGAGGAGCTGCATAACAAGATCAGCGTCGTCAAGGTGGGTGCTGGTGGCACTGGGGGGGGACACAGGACCCCGGCTGGGGGTGTCCCCGCGGCAGAGCCCCGGACGCTGCGGTGCTGCCCAGCAGGTGGAGAAGCTGATCCACCCGCTGCTGTACAAGCAGTACCAGCTGAAGAAGGCCAGCATGGAGAAGGCCTGCGCCAGCGGCACGGTGGAGCGGATCCTCTTCCACGGCACCACCGAGACCTCCAGCCGCGAGATCTGCTTGCACGGCTTCAACCGCAGCTTCTGCGGCAAGAACGGTGAGCGCCAGTGTGGGAGTGGGGTGCCGATCCGGGCATGGTGCCGCTGCCACGTGCCCCCCCTGCTGCCCCAGTGCCATGGGCTGATGTCCCCCCCCCTCCACTGGCCCTGCAGCTGCTCTCTACGGGCTTGGCGTGTACTTCGCGGTGGACGCGGCAGTCTCGGTGCAGGAGCAGTACTCACCGCGCAGCGCCGACGGCAGCAAGTACGTCTTCGTGGCCAAGGTGCTGACTGGGGACTATGCGGTGGGAGGGCAGGGGCTGCGGGCCCCCCCGCTGCGGGAGGGGGCCGGGGCCCCCCTGCGCTACGACAGCGTGGTGGACAACCCCCTGCAGCCCGCCATCTTCGTCATCTTCAACGACACCCAGGCTTACCCCCAGTACCTCATCACTTGCCGCCGCCACGGGGCCCCTCCCTGAGCCCCCCGGCATCCACCATCCTGGTGTACTGGCTCTGCCAACGGGGGCTCGGGGCTGGGGGTGTCCCTGCCCTGCTCCAGGGCATTGAAGTTTGGGGGGGTCCTCACCTGGATAGGGCCCCCTGTCGGCCCCCCTTTCCAGCCCCTGGGAAGGGGGGTGTGGGAGGATTTGGGGGTCACCAGTGCAGTAAGAGCAAAACTGGGAATAAAGTTGGAGCCTTTCCCTGTGTCCACGAGGTTTTGGGGGGCTGTAGGTGGGGGGCTGTGGGGCTATGGGGCTATGCTTTGGGGGTCCTGGAGCTGCCCCAGGGGGCAGGGCCGCGAGCTGGGGACCCGCCTGCAGCCACGGTGGTCCCCAGGGCATGGTCCCCCATCCTGGGACCGGGCCCCCCCCCCATCCTAGGGACACTGTCCCCTTTGGGGTTATCCTGCCTGTCTGGGGGTCAGGGTCTCCCCCAGGTTTGTCCCCCCCTGTCCTGGTGATGGGGTCCCGTTCGGGCCTGTCCCCCGCATCCCAGGGACCAGCCCCCCTCCCGGCAGCCCCGGTGCAGGTGAGAGCATGGGATGCAGGACACAGTGCTGGGAGCACTCACCGTCTGCCCGCCCCGATCCTGGGGGGCCAAGAGCGGAGCTGGGGGCTTGGCCATTCCCCCTGCCTCTGCCCGGGCCAGGGCCCGTGGGGTCCGTCCCCCCCCAGAGCCCCCAGTGCCAGGAGGGGAGGTGTTCCCTGGACCACGGTGGGCGCAGGGCGGGTGGGCATGGGGGATGGATGTGGGTGGAAAGGATGGGAGAGGACAGGGGCACATGGCCAGGATTCATGGGGTGCCAGGGACACCCAGTGCTGGCTGGGGCTGGGGGTCATGTGACTCCAGGCTGGTGCTGGTGCCGGTGGCACTTGAGGGTAGCTGTGGCTCTGCCACGAGCACTACCGGCCACCCCAGCTTGGCCCCAGCCCCGCTGGCAGCAACGGCATTTCTGCTTCGCCCCATGGCTGGGTCCCGGTTGGGGGGAGGACGTGGTCCCAGGCTGGCACCAGTGCTGGGAACCCTCTGTGCCCACCGTGGCACAGTGCCCCGCCAGCTCCAGGGTTGCCAGCACCAAGGGTATCCGTGCCTGGCCTGGTGTGACGGACAAGCTTACGGCATCGCCCGCCTGTGCCAGCGCTGTCCCCCACGCTGGCATCGCCCACCCCATGCTGGCAGGCGGGTGGGCAGCGTGGGGCCGGGGGCTGCTGGTGGGAGCGGCTGCAGGGCCATGGCGTGCTCTGGCCGGGGTTCAACGCTGTGGTGCTGCCGGTCTGGTCGGCTTGGGATTGGGCTGTTCCCATGGCCTTTCCCACAAACCCTGCGCTGGGGCTGCTGGGGCGTGGGGACGGAGCTGGGGTGCAGGCAGAGCTGAGGGCAGGTGGGGGGGCAGGCTGTGCCGGGCATGCTCTGTGCCCCCCCCCAGGCTCGCTTTGCCAGGCAGCGGATTTGCGGAGGCCCCTGAGCCCCGGTGCTGGGAACATCCAGACCCTGGGGCTACATCCGGCCCCGCTCCTGCTCCCCCTTCCCATGGGGCGTCGAGGGGCCGGGAGCCGCCGGCAGATCGGGAGCGGCAGCGTGGCCCTGCCAGGCCTGCGGTTTGGCACCGCCACAGTGTCAGCAAGCAGAGAACGCTCCGGAGCATTCCTTCCTCTGCCTGCTGTTAACCCTGCCCGTGCTGCAGCCTGCCTGCCTGCACCCTGCCTGCGATGCTGCCTGCCTGCGCTGCACCCTGCTCTGCACCTGCCTGCAGTGCACCCTGCCTGTGCTGCAATCTGCCTGCACTGCACCCTGCCTGTGGTGCACCCTGCCTGTGCTGCGATCTGCCTGCACCACATCCTGCCTGCACCGCACCCTGCCTGTGCTGCAACCTGCCTGCACCGCATCCTGCCTGTACTGTACCTGCCTGCAGCGCACCCTGCCTGTGCTGCAATCTGCCTGCCCCGTATGCTGCCCGCAGTGCACCCTGCCCGCAGTGCACCCTGCCCGCGCTGCCCTCGCTGCCTGCCCCAGCCCCAGCCGCAGACAGGGGGCTGGTGGGCATCATGGGGGTGCAGGAGGGCTGCTCCGCTCCCCGAGAGGGTTAAGGCCCCGCAGGCAGCTGCCTGCTGCTGCCGTCCTGGCCCGGGCCCAGGCCGGTTGGGGCAGGCAGCGGGATCCACAGGCAGGGATGAGTCAGGCAGGGGAAGCGCAGGGGCCGTGGGAGCTGCTGGGGCTGGGACAGGGCTGGGGGGGCCGGGGGGGCAGCCTGCCTGCCTGGGGACATGTCCGCCAGCCGGGCAGGGACGGGGGGGCACCCCATGGCATGGCCCCTGCTGATGGGGGTGCCCACTGGGCATGAGGGATGTGGGGGACACAGGAGATGCAGTGGACATGGGGACGCAGGGGACACGGGGGACATGGGGGACACGGGATGTGGGGGACACAGGGGATGCAGGGGACATGGGGACGCAGGGGACACGGGATGTGGAGGACAGAAGATACAGGGGATGCAGGGGACACGGGGGATGCAGGGGACATGGGGACGCAGGGGACACAGGAGATGCGGGGGACAGGGCTGTGCAGTGGAGCTGCCTGCTGCACAGGGGGCACAGGGGACATGGGGGACGCAGGGGACAAGGAGGATGAAGGGAATGAGGGGACCAGGGTGATGTGGTGTGGCTGCCTGCTGGACATGGGGTGGGGGGAATATGGGGGATGCAGGGGGTTGGGGGGGACCCAGGTGATCCCAGGAACATGGGGGATGTGTGAGACGCAGCGGACATGGGGACACGGGGACAGAGCCGTGGGGCAGAGCTGCTGCCAGAGGGGTTCGGGCAGGCAGGAGAGGTGGCTTGGCTGGGGACAGCCCTGTCCCCCCCCGGGCCAGCACTCTCTCCCACTGCTGCTGGGCTGGATCCTGGTGTCATGCCTGCTCTGCCATGTCCAGCTCCTTCCCTGGCCAGGAGCCCGGTGGGACCAGGATGCGGGGGCTGGGGGGGGGCTGTTCCCGTCCCCAGAAGGGGAGCGGGGCTGGGAGCATCCTGAGCCCAGCGGGGTGAGTCAGCGGGAGGGGCTGCACATCTGGAGTTCATTGTTCCACAGCTGGACTGGGGCATGGGGCGAGGGGGTAACGGGGCCAGCCTGGCATGTAGGCCCCCCCAGCACAGCCCGGTTGCAGAGTGTCCCTGCCAGGTGGGGGGCAGCCGGTGACCCCCCGTGGCTGCAGGTGCCAGGGGTCCTGCCCACGGTGCTGCCTCGCCACCCGACCCACTGCCTGCTGCCGTCCCTGTGGGTTCCCCCGCAGCCCCCCAGGTAGGTGTCAGGGGATGCCGCCACATGTCAAGGGGCAGCTCGGGGCGGGACGGTCCCCATGGCGTCCCCCGTGTCCCCTGCTGGACCCCCCCCTGTGCCGCAGAGACCCCGCAACACGGCTGAACGGTGTGGGGCAGCCATGGATCGTCCCCGGGTGCCAGAGCCCAGCGGAGCAGCCGGGGGGTGACCAGCCCCTGGTGCCGGGTTCCCCCAACCCACAGGGCGACGGCAGGTCCCCCCCATGGTGCAGCTCACCATCCCCGTGGGCAAACGGCAGGCAGGCGGCAGGCAGTGGGGGGCACAGCCGCTCCCGCGGCATTTCCACTTGCCGAGGGCACCCACTGAGAGGCACCGGGGCACACGTGGGCACAAGCCGGCACGGTGCCATGGGGTCCCAGCAGCACACATGCCCGTCTGGGGAGCACATGGCAGCGTGTGCCGAGTGCCGCACCCCCAGCTCCGACACCGGCTCCGTGGGCTCAGGGTGAGTGTCCAGTGCAGGGCTGGCATGCGGCACGGCGCCGACGTGTGCCAGCCCCAGCGTGACGTGATGCTGCGCCCGGGGACGGCGCGGGGCGGCGAGCGTCGGGATCCCCAGCGGGGGCAACGTGCCAGGCCCCGGCACACGTCTCAGCGCTGAGCCGCTCAGTCTGCTCCCCTGGGGAAGCTGCCGGGAAGCGCGAAGCCGCCGGCAGACGCGGAGGTAAGAACCGAGAGGGATGTGCCGGCAGCTCCCCACGCCAGAGTACAGAGGGGGTGCACCGGCCTTGCTGGAGGGTCCTGGCCGCACGCCCACCCCTCTGCGGGGCTGGGGGCAGCCCTGTGGGTGCCACGCCAGCCGCTGGCCTTGAACAAGGAGAGTTCCGCGCTGCCGGTGCCGAGTGCCGGACCTTTGTCCCCTGGCCCCAAGGGGCCCGTGGGGCTGAGCGCGGCACTGAAAGGGGCCCTTTGTCCGGGCTCCTGGCGAGGGGAGTTGCTCGCTGCTCCCGTGCCGGGACCGGCACATGATCGCGGCGAGGGCGGCTGTGCCAAGCACAGAGTCCTGCCCGTCTGCCGGAGCGACTGGCAGCCCTGGGCAGCGGCGCTGCCTTCCCGGTAATGCAGGCAGCGAGACCGGGCGAGGGGAGGCTAAGGCTGCCTGCCCCATCGGGGCACGCACTGGCTGCAGGCAGGCTGCAGGCAGGCACCCAGCTGCGGGCAGGCTGCAGGCAGGCACCCGGCCACGGACAGGCACCCAGCTGTGGGCAGGCACCCAGCTGCGGGCAGGCTGCAGGCAGGCTGCGTGTGGGGGGTGCCGTGGGGTGTGGGCCCCCGTGCTGGGGGGCTCACCGGGCAGCGTGTTTGCCTTGCAGAGGGGCCGGAGGAGGGGCCCGAAGCCGAGGCCAGCAGGGGTTGGAAGCCAGCGCGCACCGGCGGCACGCACCGCGGTAGGGACCCCGGGGCGCGCGCAGAGCTGGGAGGGGGACCCCGCCGTGAGCCACCCTGCTCCTGGTGCTGCCGGCTGCCGTGTTGCACTGCCCCAGTCTGGGGTCCCCGGGGGTCCCAGTACCCCACGGGGCCATCGTTGGTGCCGGCTGCGCTGGGGTCTGCAGTGTTACTCTGGCATGTGTCGGCCCCAATGCAGCGGTGCTGTGGGGCTGGGGTGGGTGCTGTGCTGCGGCTGGGCAGCTGGATGTGGCTGGGAGGCGCTGGGAGGCACCGGGAGGCACCGGGAGGCACCGAGAGGCACGAGGCCAACGTGCCGGTGTGATGGCACAGCAGGGAGAGCATCCACAGCCCAGCCTCCCCTGGCACCGAGGGACAGAGCTCGGCTACCCGTGGGGGTGGATGCCGTGGGGCGGCTGGCAGGCGTGGGCACAGTGCCGCGGGGCGCACGGGGGTGTGAGGCATTGTGCCGGCAGCGGGGCTGGTTGGGGCATGGCACCCGGCTGGACAAGACCCGGCACAGGAACAGGGCCGACCGGAGACCCCAGGGACCCTCCGGCACCCCCAGCGCCCTGCCAGCCCTGCCGCCTGCCGGCATTGCCACGCCGCAGGGTGGGTGCTGAGCCCCTGAGCAGTCCTAGTGCGCGGGTATGTCTGTGTTCGGCAGGTGTGCACGCGTGCCTGTGTGCACACATGTGTGTTGGTATGTGCGTGCGCACCGGTATTTGTGTCCCCGTGTGCCGACGTGCACCGTGCGTGCGTGCAGCCGGGCAGGTGTGGGCACATGCATATTCATGTGTGTCCATGCCCTCGTATGCCTGCTTTTGCATGTGTGCACACACGCAGCGGGGGGGGTTGCACGCACGCATTCGGGCGGATACGTGCGTGTGCTCTCGTGTACATGCATTCCCGTACATGTATGTGCACAGGGTAGGTGGGCATGCCGGTGGGCACGCGGGTGGGCACGCATGTGCAGGTTGGTGGGTGCGTGTGCCTGTACTCCCAGGCAGAGCCATTCACCGGTGCGGGCACAGGCACGTACCTTCAGGAGAGCGTGCATACCCGTGCGCATGGGCATCCACACCCGCGGGTGCCTCCGTCCCACGGCACCGGTGCCGCAGAGCTGCCAGGCACCGTGGCGGCTGCCAACCTGCGGGGCTGAGGCCGGCAGCCAGCACCGTTGCCGGTTCCCGGCACCGTCTCTGGTTCCCGGCAGGCGTACCGACTGCCAAGGGGCTTGCCAGCTCCCAGGGGCTCACCGGCTGCCAGGGGCTGGCCGGCCCCTCCTGCAGCGCCGGCGGCTGGAGCCAAGCTCCATCCCCGCTGCCGGAGCCGCTCTGGCCTGCCCAGCCCTGCTGGCGGTTGCAGCTGGAGGAGAGGCAGCGGAAGAGAAGCAGGCAGGCAGGCAGGGTGTGGGCAGCTGGGCCGGGGCCCGTGCCGGTGAGTGGGTGCAGAGGCCGTGCGGTGGGCGAGCCGGAGGATCCTGGCGTCATCCCTCTGCCGTGGCGGCTCACGTGGTCTCTGGATGCGGCAGCCAGCAGCAGCCTGTGCTACTGCTGAGGCCGGCAGCTGGCAAACGTGCTGCCTGCACACCTGCCTGGGCCGCGGCACCCTCCTGCCGCACTGGAGTCCTGCCTGCGGCGTGCCCGCGGCTAGGCTGGGCAGGGCTGGGGCAGCCAGGACTGGGGGGGGGATGGAGCTGGTACCCCCGCTGCACCCATGCCCTGGGCTGGCATCGCCATCCGGCATCGCCGTCCGTGGGTCCCTCGGGCTGGTGGGGCCTCCCTGCGGTGCCACCCGCTGGGCAGGGTGTCCCCAGCCTCCCGGTGACGCTCAGCGGAGCAGCGCCGGTGCCGTGGTGGCGTAAACAAGCTGGGAGCTGAGGGCGGCTGCGCCGGGCCAGGAGGAACTGGGTCATGTGAAGGGTGGCTGATGCCGCACCACGCTGCGCCGGCCACCGTGGCACTGGAAGCGGGCGCGGGCACCCAGGTGCGGCGGGTAGGGCACGTTGCCTGACCTGGCGGCAATCGCGGTGCGTGGGTAACGGGGCGCTGGCAGGTGGAGGGGCTGCAGGGGGCAGGGGGGTGCAGAGGGTGCCGGTGGTGCCCGGGCTTGCAGAGGGTGGCACCGGTGCCGCAGTAACGGGCACGAGGCTCAGCATATCCCCGGCACCGGCGAGGCCAGGACCTCCTGCCGCCAGTGGCCCTGGCACGAGGTAGCTCCCGGGTGTCCGGTGTGGCCCAGGGCCCCTGTCATGAGGCCGCTGCTGCGCTCTGCCCGTGCCCTGCAGCTCCCGGTGACGCCCATGCCTGGCACTGAGCGGCGGCACTTGGCCACACCGGGGGGTCTTGGCCAGGGCGTGCGGGTGGGTGCTGCCCAGGCAGGAAAGGGGCCACGTGCTGCCCCTGCCTGCCCCTGCCTGCCCCTGCCAGGTCTGGCCGGTGAGGGCAGGCGGGGCTGGTGTGGGTGCCCACCACGGGGTGGGGGTGGGAAAGGGGGGGAATGGGGGTGCAGTGGTCAGCATTAACCCTTCCCACGCTGGGTGCAGTCGGTGCAGGGGGTGGTCAGCATTAACCCTTCCCACGCTGGGTGCAGCGGGTGCAGCGGGTGCAGTGGTCAGCATTAACCCTTCCCACGCTGGGTGCAGTCGGTGCAGCTGGGGTGCAGCGGTCAGCATTAACCCTTCCCACGCTGGGTGCAGCGGGTGCAGCGGGTGCAGCGGTCAGCATTAACCCTTCCCACGCTGGGTGCAGTCGGTGCAGGGGGTGCAGCGCTCGTGGTTAACCCTTCCCACGCTGCCTGCACCGCTGAGCGTTAACACTCCCGCTGGGGTGCAGCGGCCCCGTGGGCGGGTGCGGGTGGGGAGGTGAGATAGGCGCCCCCCGACCGCCCCCCCCCGCCCCGCTCCGCCCCGCCCCGCCCCGCCCGCCGGGCCCTGCCGCGCCGCTGCGGGAGCGGGAGCCGGTGCCGGTGCCGGTGCGGGTGCAGCCCCCGCCGCTGCCCGCAGCCCCCCCGGTCATGCCCGCCCGGCTCTCCCCGGCGGACAGCGCGGCGCTCGGTGAGTCCCGGCGGCGGCGGGGACGCGGTGCCGGTGCCGCTCGGCGGACCCGCAGCGTGGGGCTGGGGGCTGCGGGGTGGGGAGTGTGGGTGTCTGTGCTGCAGGATCCGTGGGGTGCAGGGCGGGGGGGGGGACACGTCTGTGGGGTGTACGGGGGAGGGGGCTGCGCTGCAGGAGCCGGGGGGGCTGTGCCGCAAGAGCATACAGCCTGGGGTGCGGGGGGGGGGGCTGCGCTGCAGGAACCGCGGGGGCTGGGGGTACGGGGGGGTCTGTGGAGTGAGAGCGTGGGGCTGGGGGGGGGGCTGTGCAGCACGGGGGGGTGCATGGGGCAGGGAGCTGTGCTGGGGGGGGGTGCATTTGGTGCTGTTCCTGGCTTGAGGGGTCACGTCCTGGGGGTGGGGGGACCTCAGGCCGGGGGTGCCCGGGGGTCACCTGGGGGTCTGCAGCATGTCAGGCCCGGGGTGCGGGTGGGCCGGGGGCCGCGGGGCACGCGTGGGCGATGCCGCCGGCGCGTCAGGCTTGGCACAGGCACGTGCCGTGCCGCCTGCCCCCCGCTCGCCCCACACACGCGTGGGCCCACCCCCCCGCTCGCCCTACACACCTGACCCCGTGCTCGGGTGCTTGGCTGGGGGGGGCCGGGAGCCTCCGGGCCGGCCGTGGCCCCGTGGGACCTGGCTGGGCTGCGGTGGGGGGCCAGGGTGGCTTCGCTCCCGGTGCCGGCAGCTGCAGCCGGTGGCTTGTGGGCCGGGTGTGGGGGCACCTTCCGGAAGGGTTTTGGCTAAAATGGCCCAACCGTTGGAGGCTGGGAGAAAATACTCCTGCCGCCGCCACCCGCTGCTGACGCTGTTGCGCCGGGGTGCCGCGGGGCTGCCGTGTGTCGGCACGAGGCCCCGGGAGAGCCGGGGCCGGTGAATCTGCCGTGTTCGCAGCTTCTGCAAATGGCGTCTCAGCAGCAGCAAACACCCCGGGGGGGCTCGGCTGGGCCCTGGCCCCCCACGACCCTGGGGCCGGCTGTCCCGGTGGCTCGGCCTCGCTGCTCGGTGCTTTCCTGCACCGAGTGGTGCGGGGTCTGGTGGGAAAAAAATAGCTTGAGCGGGTGTAACCGCGGGCGGCTCGTGGCGGAGGTGGGATGGCGGAGGCATCCGCACTGCTGCCGGCTCTGACGTGCGGTTTCGCTTGGCAACCTCCGTCACGCTCCCCCAGGAGAGCTCCCGGTGCGGGGCTGGGGCCGGCACCGCAGGGTCGCCGGCTCGGCTGGGCCCTGGCAGTCTCTTCCTGCCACAGAGCCCAACCGGCCGGCACGCCTGCGGCACCTCGCCCCGTCTCCAGTGCCCCGGGTGCTGGCATGGCCTCATCCCTTGCAGCTCCGGTCTGGCCAGTCTGCCCGTGCCGCCAGCCCCAAGCCATGGGGACGGGCTGTCGGGGTGTCACTGGTGGGGTGTCCCCACAGGCGAGTGCCCGGTGCCTCGTGGCTGTTCCCGGTGTGGGACCAGTACTCCAGCTCCTCATCTGCCCCAGCTGGGGCTGCGGCTCCATCCTTGGCTCATCCTCCTCCCTGCTCACCCCCCGCTCTGGGCATCGCCATGGCTCGTTGCCCATCCTGCTGCTGCCCCTTTGCCATGGCAGTCCCTTGGGGACCGTGGCCTCGGCAGCACCGACCGGCGCGGCTTGGTGCACCACCACCGGCTCAGACCTCGTTTCCGCACGGCGTCGTGTGCACGAGGTCTCAGCCGGGCACTGTCCCACGAGGCTTGCGGTGCCTCCTGGTGCCCCTTGGTTCTACCGCAGGGCTGGGTGCGGTGTAGGTGCCACAGGTGCTGCCGGCTGCGGTGGGAACAGGTGTGAGCGGGACGGTTGAGGCGTGCCTGAAGGCTGGCGCTGGGCGTGGCGGTGCCAGTGCCAGGGCAGGGGCTGGGTGCTGGTGAGTGGAGCCGCGGGTGCTGGGGTGTCCCTGACATTGTCCCTCTGCCGCAGGAGCCGATGTCGGTGGGGTGCCGGGAGCCAGTGGGGATGGCGGAGGAGAGCTCGAGCGGCAGCAGCGGCTCCCCCGGCCCCGGGGACACGCTGCCCTGGAACCTGGCCAAGCACCAGCGCTCCAAGCGCACCAAAGCAGCCGCCGGCAATGGGACGGTCCTGGACCCCGCCGAGAGGGCCGTCATCAGGATCGCAGGTAGGGCTGGCGGCGGGCACTGTGCCAGGGGTCTCGTGTCCCTGAGGGCGGCAGCTCGGGATGTGGCGAGGAGGGGGTCCCTGTGAGCTGTTGTGGTGGGCTCTGCTCCGGCAGCCCCCGCTGCCGCCCAGCTGCCAGGGGGAACCCGGGGATCCCTGGGGACGTGGAGACCGTGCGCCGTCATGTCTGTGCCTGGCTGCGGGACAGAGCGTTTGGCCGAGGGGGTGCTGGGGGGCCCATGGGGCACGTGTGCTGGGGGGGCCTGGGGCTGTCCCAGGGCAGGACGGTGATGCCGGGGAGGGGCAGATGCCGAGGAGCCCTCTCCGGTGTGTGCCCATGGCCCCAGGCAGCCCTCGCAGGGGGAGGGGAGGGGCAGGAGGAGCCCCCCCGGGACCAGGGGGGTCCCAGGGCAGAGCTGGGGAGGGACTGGAGTGGCCAGCACTGAGGCCGGTGGCCTGGCTGTGCTGGAGGCATCCAGAGGGCTGCGGGGCAGCTGTGGGGTGATGCCGTGGGGTGTCTGGGGGGACCAGTGCCATGGGGGCACAAGTGTGACTGGGAGCCCTGTGCTGGGCTGGGGAACCCATGGGTGACACCACGGCTGGGAGCTGTGCCGGGGTTGGGACGGTGGTGCCGCCGTGGGGGATACTTTGCCATGCCGTGTCATGTCGTGCTGCAGATGCCTGTCGACAGTGGGCACCCACGGTGTCCCCACGCAAGGCCAGTGTCAGGGCAGGATATGGCTCGGTGGTCGGGTGGGTGCGGGTCTGGCTATGCCGTGCTGGGGTGGGGGTCTGGTTGCAGAGGCGTGTGGGGCTGGGGTCTCTCATGGCTCCTGTGGGCCCCAGTCAGTGCCATGGGGGTGGCCAAAGGACCCCTGGCGTCTCCGCTGGCACCGAGGCCGCATGCTGGGGGGTCCTCATCCACCAAGGGGTTGTGTCCCTTTGGGGGACACCAAGGCTGGGTCCCCTGGGGGCAGCAGGGCTGGGGACAAGGCTGAGCTGTCCCTTGTGCTCTGCAGCAGAGGTGGGTGCCATCAGAGGGTCCCTGGGGTGTCCTCGTGTGACCATGTCTCTGCAGCTCTGGGACATGTCCCCAGGGTGTCCCTGTGTGTCTGTGTCTCTGCAGCACTCAGGACACATCCTCAGGGTGTCCCCACGTGGCTGTGTCCCCAGGGTGTCCCCACAGAACCCAGGACACGTTCTCAGGGTGTCCCCATGGCTGTGTCCCTGGGCACCCAGCACACATCCTCAGGGTGTCCCCGCATGGCTGTGTCCCTGGGGTGTCCCCAAAGCACCCAGGACACGTTCCCAGGGTGTCCCCATGTGGTCGTGTCCCGGGGATGTCCCCGCATGGCTGTGTCCCTACATGGTTGTGTCCCTGGGGTGTCCCCACAGCACCCAGCACACGTTCCCAGGGTGACGCCACATGGCCCTGTCCCCGGGGTGTCCCCGTGGCACCCAGAATATCTCCCTGGGGTGTCCCTGTGTGGCCGTGTCCCCGGGGTGTCCTCGCAGCACCCAGGACACATGCTGTGCCAGGCTGTCCCCAGGGCTGTGCAGTGACAGTGGTGGCCGTCAGAGGGCCCCCAGGGCCATGGCTGTCCCGGGGGGCCACAGTGGCCCCAGCAGCTGGGGGGGCCATGGTGGGGTGCCCACCCAGCATCCCCCTGTCCGGAGGGGGCAGACCCATGTGACCCCTCAATGGCACAGCTCTGCTGCTGCTGGGGGGTCCCACGGGGACTGGGGCCGTGGGGACCCCCCCAGGGATCCCCTGGGGACACCCCAGGGACAGCGGTCTGCGGTGCAGCCCCCAGCTGGTGATGGGGTCCCTGGGAGCCCTGGGGTGATGGGATCCCCCCAGTCCATCTTGATGGGTGTCCCCACTGGTGAAGGGGTCCCTGCTGTCCCATCCTGGTGTGTCCCTGGGGTCCCACCTCCCACTGGGGCACAAGGCTGGGCTGAGGGTCTGTGGGTCTCTGCTCAGGGACGTTGGGGGTCCAGAGGGTCCCGGAGCTGGGGGACAGCATCCTGTGGGGCACATTGGGATGGCGTGGGAGCGGTGGTGGCATCTGGCACAGCCTGACCCAGTGACACTGCGGTGCTGAGTCACAGGGTGGGGCGCCTGCGGTGGGGGGCCGGCTGAGCCAGCGTGGGGCCATGGGTACGTGTGGGGCAAGGGGGGTTGCGTGTGGGGGGCAACAGCGTGGGGGGTGTGGGGCAGGGCAGGGCGGTGCTGCCAGCACGACCCGGTGCGTGTGGGGTGGCGGTGTGTGCGTGCACACACATGTGCACACGCGTGTGCAAGGGCAGCTGTGCCTCTGCTCCCGGAGCCCAGCTATCCCTGACATGGGAGGGGTGTCCCCAGCATGTGCTGCGGGTGCCAGCGCCCGGTGAGGGTGCGGGGCAGCCATGTGCCGGCTGGGCCACGTGCCGGCTGGCTGGGGGCCGTGTCACCCCCTTGTGCCACGCTGTGGGGTGGGGGTTGAGCCCGGCTGCCAGCGCTGCCCTTGGACCCACTATCCTTGCAAGGGCTGAGCACCTGGCGTGTCCCCATGGGGCGCCCAGTATGTCCCTGTACAGCACCCAGAGTGTCCCCATACAGCAGCCGGTGTGTCCCCATGGGGTGCCCAGTATGGCCCCATACAGCAGCCAGTGTGTCCCCATGGGGGTGCCCAGTATGTCCCCGTACAGCACCTGGCATGTCCGCATGGGGCACCTAGTGTGTCCCCATACAGCACTCACTGTGTTCCCATCGGGTGCCCAGTATGTCCCCATATGGCACCCAGTGTGGCCCCATACAGCAGCCAGTGTTACCCCATGGGGGTGCCCAGTATGTCCCCGTACAGCACCTGGTGTGTCCACATGGGGCACCCAGCGTGTCCCCGTGGAGTACCCAGCCTGTCCTTATATAGAAGCAGCCAGCGTGTCCCCATGGGGTGCCCAGTATGTCCCCATACAGCACTCAGCACATATCCATGGGGTGCCTGGTGTGCTGTGGACAGCACCCAGCATGTCCCCATACAGGACCCAGTGTGTCCCCATGAGGTGCCTGGTATGTCCCCGTATGGCACCCAGTGTGGCCCCATACAGCAGCCAGTGTGTCCCCATGGGGCGCTCAGTATGTCCCCATGGGGTGCCCAGTGTGGCCCATACAGTGGCCAGCATGTCCCCATGGGGTGCCCAGTATGTCCCTGCGTGACACCCAGTGTGTCCTCATGGGGCGCTCAGCCTGTCCCCATGGGGTGCCCAGCGTGTCCCCATACAGCATCCAGCCTGTCCCCATGGGGTGCCCAGTATGTCCCTGTATAGCGTCCAGCATGTGCCCATACAGCACCCAGCCTGTCCCCATGGGGCGCTCAGTATGTCCCCATGGGGTACCCAGTGTGGCCCCATACAGTGGCCAGCATGTCCCCATGGGGTGCCCAGTATGTCCCTGCGTGACACCCAGTGTGGCCCCATACAGCATCCAGCCTGTCCCCATGGGGTGCCCAGCATGTCCCTGTATAGCGTCCAGCATGTGCCCATACAGCACCCAGCCTGTCCCCATGGGGTACCCAGTGTGGCCCCATACAGCACTCAGCCTGTCCCCATGGGGTGCCCAGCGTGTCCCCATACAGCATCCAGCCTGTCCCCATGGGGTGCCCAGTATGTCCCTGTATAGCGTCCAGCATGTGCCCATACAGCACCCAGCCTGTCCCCATGGGGTGCCTGGTATGTCCCCATGGGGCGCTCAGTATGTCCCCATGGGGTGCCCAGTGTGGCCCATACAGTGGCCAGCATGTCCCCATGGGGTGCCCAGTATGTCCCTGCGTGACACCCAGTGTGGCCCCATACAGCATCCAGCCTGTCCCCATGGGGTGCCCAGCGTGTCCCTGTATAGCGTCCAGCATGTGCCCATACAGCACCCAGCCTGTCCCCATGGGGTACCCAGTGTGGCCCCATACAGTGGCCAGCATGTCCCCATGGGGTGCCCAGTATGTCCCTGCGTGACACCCAGTGTGGCCCCATACAGCACCCAGCCTGTCCCCATGGGGTGCCCAGTATGTCCCTGCGTGACACCCAGTGTGGCCCCATACAGCACCCAGCCTGTCCCCATGGGGTGCCCAGTATGTCCCTGCGTGACACCCAGTGTGGCCCCATACAGCACCCAGCTTGTCCCCATGGGGCGCTCAGTATGTCCCCATGGGGTGCCCAGTGTGGCCCCATACATCATCCAGCCTGTCCCCATGGGGTGCCCAGTATGTCCCTGCGTGACACCCAGTGTGGCCCCATACAGCACCCAGCTTGTCCCCATGGGGCGCTCAGTATGTCCCCATGGGGTGCCCAGTGTGGCCCCATACAGTGGCCAGCATGTCCCCATGGGGTGCCCAGTATGTCCCTGTATAGCATCCAGCCTGTCCCCATACAGCACCCAGCCTGTCCCCATGGGGCGCCCAGTGTCCCCCCACTGTGCAGCTCCCAGCACCCCCCCTGCAGTGCCCAGCACCCCGGGCTATTTCTGTGCCAGGCTGGGCTCCCGGCAGCCCCGGCTGCGATTGGGTTTCCCAGGGGCTTTGGGCCTCTATATTTAGGGCTGACGAAGCTCCATCCCGCTGGGACCGGTGTCACCCGGTCCCGGTTTGCCCAGGGCCACCCGCGGTGTCCCCCGGCTGTGCCGTGCTGTGGGGCAGGGCTGGGGGTCAGCCCCACGGCTGGGACGGGACCCCGGTGGGGGGATACCTCTCCAGCTGGAGTGGGGTGGTGGGGGGCTGCGGGGGGGCCGCAGCGGTGACCCGCTGGTGCCCGTTGGGACGGTGGCAGCTGAGGCTGGTTTCGGAGAAGGAGCTTTAAAAATACCCCTTGTTCTCATGGTGCCGGCAGCCGGGGGGGGCGGATGGCCCCGTGACGTCCCCATCGTCCCCACTGGCAGGAGAGCCATGTCTGCCAGGGAGGGGACGCGCTGCATCTCCCCGGGGGGAGCCGGGGCTGGATCCGGGGGTCTCTGCGTGGGGCTGAGCACCTGCTGGAGGAGGGGGTCACCCCGTCTGGCCCCCAGAGCGAGGGTGGGGAGGGGGCAGTGGGTGGGCATGGCAGGGTGGCAGCCGGGGGGGTCCCATGCTGGCTGGGGGTTGTATCCGGCACCCCCAACCCCATCCCTTGTCACCCACGCCCCCAGCCCCACACTGTCCCTTGTCACCTGCCCCCCCCCATCCCATCCCATCCCATCCCTCACCTCCTGCCCCCCGCCTCACCATGCTCCTTGGGGCACACGTGGGTACCCCATGGCTGGGGCTGGCGGTTCCCCCCTGGGGTGCTCTGGGGCCACGGGCAGTGCCTTGTCCCCAGCACCGTTTGCCCTGTCCTGGGGGGGAGCAGGATGCTCCTGCCTGCCCTGTGGCCCCGTGGGGTACCGTGGCCTGTGGGGTGGCCATGGCCCGTGGGGTACTGTGGCCCGTGGGATGCTGTGGCCTGTGGGGTGTCCGTGCCCCATGGGGCGGCTGTGCCCCATGGGGATGCTGTGCCCTGTGAGGTGCTGCAGTCTGTGGGGCGGCCACATCCCATGGGGGTGCCATGCCCCATAGGGCGGCTGTGGCCCATGGGGTGCCACGTCCGGCGTTCCCGGCGGGTGTCGGGGCGGCGTCCGGCTGTTCCTTTAAGGGTTGGGCGGGCTGGAATGTCCCGCCGTGTCCCGTGTCCGTGTCCGAGCCGGACTGGGCTGTGCAGGGCTGCGCAGTGGCCGGACACGCCGGCCGCCGGACACACCGGCAGCCCCCAGCCCTCGCTCACCGCCGCCACCGCCACCCCTGCCCGCCATGGCCACCTACAACCTGGGGTGCCTGCCCCCCAACCCCGAGGAGCAGGACTTCATCCAAGCCTACGAGGACGTGCGGGAGCGATACAAAGGTACCGAACCCCCGGACCCTGCCCCACATGGGGGTCCGGGTTGGGGGGGGACGGGACCGGGGTGGGGGGAAGGCAGCCGGCCTGGGGGGGCCACCCGGGGAAAGCTCAGCGGCTCATTCCCATAATAGGGCACGTCAGGCGCTGTCGAGGCCCCTGCCAGCACCCGGCTCAGCCCTGCCGGCACCCGCGGGGCGCTGCCGGGAGCCAGGTCCCAGCACTGGGGATCAGGGACCCTGCTGGGTGCCCCCCCCTCAGGGGCTGCCCCCAGCCGCTGACCCCCTCCCCCCCCCCCCAGCGTGTTGGTGCCTGTGCCGGACTCTCGGCATGGACAGGCAGGGGTCTATGCCCATGGCACCCCTGGGCTGGCCGGAGGCTACCAGTGGGGTCTGTGGCACTCAGGGCAGTGTGCCGGGGTCGGGGGTGGCAGAGGATGCTGCTTGGGGGGCTGGGGAGGGTGGCAGGGAGGGGGCAATGGGGGGGTCTGCATCTGGGGGTGAGCATGGCCAGGGCAGGAGCCGGCACCCTGGGGTGCCCGGCAGCCCGGGAGGGGCACAGGGGACAGGGCACAAGCGCTGGTGCTCGGCGGTGGCATCGGTAGCATTGGCATCTCGGGGCACGGGTGGCGGTGCTCGGTGACGGTATCGGTGGCATTGGCATCTCAGCAGCTGTGCGGTTGCCCCGGTCTCTGGCAGTGCCCCTTGGGGTGGCGGGGCCGGCACGTGGCTGGGGGGGGCCCGGGGTGGCTCCGCGTGGGGCCGGCAGCCTCCCACATCCATGCCCTTACAAGGGGAGCGAGAGCTGCCTGCGCTCTGCCTGCGCCCTGCCTGCCCCTGCCCCTGCGTGGCTGGTGCTGCCTGGGGGTGCTGGGGGGCATTCAGCATCCCGGCTGGAGGACCTGCCCCAGGCACGGGGAACCTCTCACCCTCGTGGGGCTTCCCCAGGGGGTCCATGGGTGAGACCCCCCAACCCACTCTCCCACACAGCTGGTCGTTGGGAGTGGCTGGTGCCACCAGCGCCAGAGGCCCGGGGCTGAGCCCGCCATGCCACAAACAGCCACGTTGAGGGTGGCAGGGGCAGGTGAGCTCTGGTTTGGTGCCACAGTGCTGTGGATGGGTGCGTATGTGCGCGTGTGCGCCATTGCGGGCTGGCCCTGGCCCCAGTGCCGGGTGGTCCCTGCTGCTCCCGCCACGGTGTCCTGGTGCGTGAGGGTGGGTGCGTTGGCCTTGCCAGGGTGGGACCCCCACCGCCGGGCAGGACAGGCAGTGGGAGCGGGTGCCCGCTCGCCTGCAGCCCCCCGTGCTGGGCTGTGCCGCTGCAGGTTGGTGCCGTGGCCTTGACCGGGCTGTCCTCTGGCTGAGGAGCCGTCGTGTGCTCGGTGCTGCCGGCGGGTGCCGGAAGGAGCTTGGCCCATCCGAGCCTGGCAGAGCCTCATGAAGGGCCTGGTGCTGCTGCCAGGTATGGCGCACGGTTTGGGGAGCGGGCATCCCTCAGCAGGGCCAGGGCACCGCGGGGTGGCTCAGCCGGTGGATGCTGAGCACGTGCCGGGGGCTTGTGGGGGGTCAGCAAGTTTGGTGCCATGGGCCCTGCAGGGCAGGTTTGGGTGCCTGGCTGTGGCACGGCCGGGGCCGGTTGTGCCCAACCCGGTGCAGCTGCTGGCACCAGGTTTGGGCAAGTTGAAATGCAGAGGAAGGTCTGGCCTGGCTGCGCCAGGGTCTGCGGAGGAGCCGGTGGGAAGGGAACACACAGGGGTCTCCGGCAGCAGTGCCGCAGTCATGGTCCCGGCAGCCCATGGGTGACCACAGGCTTGTGGTTTGCCAGGAGGGGACGGGCAATGCTGGGGCTGAGCCGGGTAAGCTGGGAAGCATCAACCCAGCCTCGGGGCTCTGCAAAACGCGGTGACGCCACCGCGGAGAGGAGACGGTTGGCAGGGAGCCCATCGCAGCAGCAGCCGGTACCTGTTGGCCTGGGCCAATGCCACTGGCACGTGCCATCCCTGAGTCTCTGGAGCCCTGCGGGATCTAGTGCCAAGGCCCAGCAACAGGGGCTTTGCCAGGGGCAGTGCCGGGGGGCGCAGTCTGCGCCGGCAGCACAGGGCACCGACGTCCTGCCGCAGCGGGGGCTGGCAGCAGCCGGGCGAGGGATGGTCTGCCATGCATTGGTGGCAGGATGGACCCCGGGCAAGCGGGGGTCTTAGCTGCTGCGGTGAACGGGTTGCAGCGGGTGGTCGTGCTGCACCAGCATCTGCCCGGTGCTGGGCAGGAGCAGGCGGCGGCCATTGCCAGGAGAGCTGCACCGCGGGATCCCCGGCCTCCATCCATGGGGCGGGCAGTGTGGGGCAGGGGGCTGGCAGAGCCGGCAGCGGCCCTGGCAGCAGGGCGGGGTGCCGGGGTAGCCGGGGGTGCCGGGTGCCGGTGTCCCTGGGCGAGGCGGGCGGCAGCCGGCTGTCACGGTGGGCTGGCGAGCGTTTGCCGGGCCGCCTCGTGGCTTCCCGATTAGAGACGTTATCACTGCGCAATGCCGGGAGCGCGCCTGGCAGGAACCGAAACCTGGCCGGGGGCCAACGCCACCGCCACTGCTGCTGTCACGGCTGACAACCGGGCCTTTCCGGCTGGCCTCGGCATGGTGCTCCGGTGCCGGCTCCATCTGGCGTCTGTCGCCCATGTGGGGGGCAGCCAGACCCCTGAGACCCCCCAGCCCCACGGCCGTGTGGACGGCCCCGACAGGCAGCCGGTTGTGCCGGGGCAGAGCTGGGGGTCCCTCATGGCAGCGGTGGGGCTCGGGCCCAGGCTGGCCAGCGGCCGGGGCTGGCCGCAGTGCGGCGCAGGCGGCGGCAGTTCCCGGCAGGGCCCGGGGTTGGCGCGGCCACGCGGAGCCGCGAGGCCGAGGCTTGGCGCTACCGCCGGCCTCCAGGCCCGTGGCACCGTGCCGGGGGGCTGCTTGCCAGCCCCCCGCTGCCACCGGGCAGAGTAGCCGGGGCAGAGCCGTGGTGCTGGGGATGGCAGGAGGAGCAGGGTGGGGGTGGGGGCTGTGGGGGGGCCAAATGGGACCCCCGCTGCCAGCTCTTGGGGTGCCGGTGCTTGCCAAGGGGGGGGAGCAGGGCTGGGGGGTCCCACCAGAGGCAGCTGGTGCTTTTCCAAGGGCTGGGGGCTGGGGGGGGGGCAGTGCTGGCTGTGTCCCCCCAGGGAGGTTGGGGCAGCCACAGGCCCCTGGGCACAAGGGGGGATCTGCCCCCCCCCCCCCGGCTGCGACTGAGTTTGAATTGGGCTGGGGGGGGTATGCTGTGGGGGGGTATGCTGTGGCGGGGGGGGTGATGCTGCACCGTGGGGGATGCTGGGGGGGGATGCTGCAGGGGGACCTGGACCTGTGTCCGGGGGGGGACAGGCTGGCTCTCCCTGAGGACAGGCATCCCCTGTCCTGTGTCGTGTCCCCCCCCCCGCCCCAGAGGACAGACATCCCATCCCCATTAGTGCTGGCAGGGGGTGCGGGGGGGTCTGCTCTGTCTCTCCCCCCTTTGTCCCTTGTCCCGCTGGGCTGCCAGCGCAGGCAGAGTTGGCTCCTAGGCCTGATGCCATGGTGATGGGCCCTGCTGCCAGGGTTGTGCCGGGCCAGGATGGGCGACGGGGGGGGGCGCTGATGGGGGGGGCTGTGCTGTACTGGTTGGGGATGGGGGGATCTGTGCTGATGGCGGGGTCTGTGTTGTACTTGGTAGGGATGGGGGGGGTCATGCTGGTGGGGGGGCTGTGTTGTACTTGGTGGGAATGGGGGATCATGCTGATGGGGGGGTCTGTGCTGATGGGGGGCTGTGTTGTACTCGCTGGGGATGGGGGTGTCATGCTGGTGGGGGGGTCTGCTGCACTGGGTGGGAAGGGAGGTCTGTGCTGATGGGGAAGGTCTGTGCTGATGGGGGGACTGTGTTGTACTGGGTAGGGATGGGGGTGTCATGCTGGTGCGGGGGGTCTGCGCTGTACCGGGTGGGAATGGGGGGGTCTGTGCTGATGGGGGGGTCATGCTGGTGGGGGGGGTCTGTGCTGACGGAGGGGGCTGTGCAGCTGGAGGAGCCCGTACTGTACTGGGGGGGGTCTCTACCGTACTGGGGGGGGCTGTACGGGGGGGGCGAGGATGCGGGGCCGGTGCCCGGCAGGTGCGGATGGGGGGGTTGGGGGGAGGAGGTGGGCCGGCCCGGGGCGGGGGGGGGGGAGGCGGTCGCGGTGCCGCAGCGGCGGGTGGGCTGCGGCGGGGCGGGGCGGGGCGGGGCGGGGCCGGGCAGGGCCGGAGCTGCGGGAGCGGGCGGGAGCGGAGCGATCGGCCATGGAGGCGTCCCGCTCCATCCACCACGAGATCATCTCCCTCAAAGGTACCGGGGCGGGGGGGGACACGGCCGCCCCCGGGGCTTGGTCCTGCGCGGGGGGCAGCCCCGGGCTCGGGGCTCCGGCCGCATCCCGGGGGGGCTCCGGCCTCGCCCCTCTGTGCCCCTCTGGCAGCTGCCTGCAGCGCAGGCAGGAGGAGTGGGGGTCACCCATCCCACCGAGGGTCACCCGTCATCTCACCGGGCTGCCCCGGCATCACCTGATCCACGCCAGGCCCCACCGGGTTGGCGAGCCGTGCCGGGTTGGCGAGCCGTGCCGCAGAGCCGGGGCGCTGGGGCGTGAGTAACGGGCACCCGCCGATGCCGGTCACGGGGGCCGCTGGCCGCCACCGGCCGGCGTGTGACCGCAGCGAGCGGGCAGCCACCGCAGGGTCTGTTATCCCGGGCTGGGGCCGGCTGGCAGGGACCCCGGCGAGGGTCGGGGCGCAGCCAGGCAGGGGGCTCGCTCTGGGGTGGCCGGCAGCCGTGGCAGTGGCATGGCGGTGCTGTAGGCCCAGCTGGGGGGAGCCCAGGCTGTGCCCCCTCCTGCAGACTCCGGGCTGCCGGCGGGGCTGATTTATGGTGAGAACAGGCACGGCCGGAGGACCCCCGCTGGCCCCAGCCTCATTAATAACCCGGCCCTGGCCCAGGCCCATGGTGCCCCCCGGCCCCCCCGGCCCTGACCGCGGTGCCCTCCGCAAACAGCCGTGCCTTTGTTCATGCCTCGGCACGGGGAGCCCTCCGGTCCCGCCAGCGCCAGCCCTGATGGACCCCGGCACCGGCACTGGCACCGGGAGGGGAGCGACGGGCCCATGGCCAGGAGCTGCTGCCCGCAGGGCCCTGCCTCCACCGCTGCCCACCCGCCTGCCCGCCCACCCGCTTGCCTCGAGATTTGGGGGTCTGCAACCTGCCAGGCTGCACGGAGTCTTCGTGGGTCAGACCCCCCGGCCGTTTGTCAGAGCAGTGCGGGGCGCAGGGGGTGCAGCAGGGCTTGAGGGGGGGTAAGCCCAGCGCCGCGTGCCGGCAGCCGGTGTCCCCCTGGATGCTCGGTGTGCGATGTTGGGGCTTCACGGGCTGCGTGCCGGAGCTGGGAGGAGGAGGCGGTAAGGCAGAGGCGTGAGCTGTGGGGCCGGTACCGCTGAGCTGGTGCTCAGGGAGGGCAGAATGGTACCTGGTCCCCGGGGTGCACCCGATGCTCTCTGGGGTGCACCCGATGCTCCCCGGGCGGTGTGCGGTGGGTGCGGGGAGGGTGCTGGCACTGTGCCCGGCGTCCCTGGCGGATGGGCGGCGTGGGGGGGGGCGGCTGGACGCTGGAGCCAGCTCCACTGTCACATCGCGTTGGATCACTGCGGCGGGCGCTGACTCTGCATTTCCCTGTGGACGGCGTGGCCGTGACCCAGCTGCGGGGCCTGGGGGTGCGGTGGGGTGCAGGGTGCCATGTCCTGGGGGGGGCCACGCTTACGGGGAGATGCCCCAGCTGTGCCCCTGCGCCATCCCTGCACCCACCGACATGGGCACGGGGGCCCAGTGCTGCGGAGGGCTGGCTGGCGGCAGTGGGGTGGGGGGCCTGTGCTGGTGGCTGTGTGGGGCAGGAGACGGCTGTGTGGGGAGGGACACAGGTCCCCCCACTTGCAGGGAGCCAGGCCGCGGCTGCAGCGAGGCACGGAGAGCACCATGCTGGCTGCACCGGCCCTGCACCGCGGCCTCCGTGTCCCCCCCCCCGGCTGTCCTCCCCCCGAGGGGGGACCGGTTGGTGCAGGCACTGGGGGAACTGCGTCCCCACAGGCACTGTCTGCCTGTCTGTCTGTCTGTCTGTCCGTCTGTCTGTCTGTCCTGGGTGGGACAGCGTGTCCCCTGCCCCTCCCTGCCCTCTGGTTCCCCTCCCTCCCAGGCTGCAGGGTGGGGAGCAGGTCGGGGGTCTGGGGTGGCTCGGGGTGTCATCGCTCCTGTCACCAGCCCTGCCGGGGGGGGCACGGCTGGGCAGCACCAGCAGTGCTGCAGCCAGGGCTCCCGCGTCCCCCCCACCCCGGGGGGGCTGCAGCTGGGGGTGCACTGCCCTGCACGGGGGTCCCGGCAGGGAGCCCTGGGCTGGCATCGGTGAACTCGGGCCCTCCCCACATGCCAGGCCAGCCTCCCCTCATTGTTCCCCCCCCATCCTTCCCAACACTGCCGGGGTTGTTGGGGTGCCATGTGCCGGAGCACACCCCAGAGGTGTGGGTGCTGTGGGGCCATGGGGGGGGGATGTGCTCCGTGGGGCTGGGCATGCTGCGGGGGGGCTTGGGCACATGGCTGATGCTCTTCATGGGGGGAGTGGGTGCCATGCTCCTGCGCTGGGGGGGGGGGGTAGGTGCCCCGGTGCCCCCGCTGCTCCCGCTGCTCCCGCTGCTCCCGGCTCCTTGGCTCCTGCACTGGGCCATGGTGGGGGCCCTCGGGGGATGTGGATGGGGGCTCTGCTCCTCCTGCCCCCCGTCTCCCCCCAAGATCAGAGGAAGAGGGAAGTTGTGCAAGGCCCAGTGTGGGCCCCCCGCCCCGGCAATGCTGGCACAGCTTACATCACCCGTTCCCGTGGGTTTGGGGCACCCCACTGGCGTGAGCATGGCCAGGACTGTGCCAGGGTCTCTGCTCTCCACTGCCTTGCCGGTAAATCTCGGCGCACCCCAATTGCCGCCCCATTCCTGGTAGTGCCGTAAGTAGGGAAGGGGGTGCCAGGGACGGTGCTGGTGCTTCTGCAGCTGATGCTGTCCCCAAGGCCACGGTGTCCCCCAGCCCACCCCCCAGTCCCCCCACCACTGCCAGGGGGGTTCCTGCTGTGGTGGTCACAGCGTCCCCCTGCCAGGCTGCCCTGGCTCCACTGCACTGGGCTGGGGGGGGCATGGGACCCCTGGCTGGGGGGGGGGCAGGCATGGCAGCAGCTATGGCCCTCTCCTGTTTCGGGGCTGTGGGGCTGGGATCCCCCCGGGTGTGGGGGAGCCCCGGGCGTGGGGAAGCCCCCAGGCTCCCAGGGCACCCTGGGCTGTCCCAGTGTCCCTCTTGCTCTTGGCACCGGCGCTGGCACGTGACGGGAGGAGGAAATGATCCGGCTGCCCGCGGGCCGGCTGCTGGCACCCACCCGCCTTCTCTCCCACGGGACCTGGGTGCGCCCAGGGGTGGGGAGCTCCCGGTGCTGGGGGCCCTGGGTGCCGGGCCTCTCCTGATGGTGGTGCTTGGGGTCCCCAGCCGGCGTAGTGGGGGCTCTGCCGGGGGTCCCCGCGGTGCCGGTGTGTGGGCGGCAAGCGGTTGCCGGTGGGGTGCTGGGGACGGCCGCGGGTGGCAGCTGCCTCGTCCCCACATGCCATCTCTGTGGATGAGCGGCTGGGGGGGCTCGGCGGGGGGGGGGGCTCGGTGAAGCCGTGCCAACGCCGGGGCTGTCACCCCGGCTGCTGCAGGACAGCTGGGACGTGAGGATGGGTGCTCCCCCCGGGGGCTGCAGCCCCCCCGCCCTGCACAAACGGGCAGGAACGGAGCAAATATTGACGTTGGCAGGATGCGGCCGCTGGAGCCCTGCCTGCAGCCCTGCCTGTGGACCGGCGGTGCGGCTGGCTCCGCCGGACGGGATGCTGCCGGGGGGGCGAGGGGGCCACGTCCCCGGGCAGGTGGTGGCCGCCCCCGGTCCCCCCCCCTCCGGTCCTCCCCGTCCCCCCTCCCCGGGCTGAGGGGTGTGTCCCCCCGGACTGAGGGGGCTGTGTGTGTGTGTGTGTGTGTCCCGGTCTGAGGGGTGTCCCCCCCCCCCCACCGACGGCGGGGCGGGGCGGGACCCGCGGGGGTTCCCGGGCGGGAACCGGCCGGGTGGGTCGGGAGCGGGTCCGGCCGGGGCCCCCCCCGGGCGGCTGGCGGGGCCGGGGAGGGGCCGCTGAGTCAGGGCTGGGCCGAGCGGCGGGTGCTCCGGCCCCCCCCCTCTCCTCCCGAGTCGTGTCCCCCCCCGGCCCGGGGGTGGAGCTGCCGCCAGTCTGCCCGCCGCAGGCAGCCAGCGCCGCGCCGAGCCGTGCCGGGCCATACCGGGCTGGGCTGGGCTCTGCCGAGCCGTGCCAGACCATACCGAGCCGTGCGAGACCATACTGAGCCGGGCCGGGTCGTACCGAGCCGGGCTGGGCCATACTGAGCCGTGCCAGAACATAGCGAGCCGTGCCAGACCGTACCGGGCTGTGTCGAGCCATAACTGAGCCGAGCGCAGGCGTGCCGTGCCGCGTGCCGTGCCGAGCCGCGCCATGGTGGCCGGGATGCTGATGCCGCTGGAGCGGCTGCGCGCCATCCTGGAGCTGTTGTTCCGCGAAGGCGTGCTGGTGGCCGAGAAGGACCCCCGGCCGCGGCGTGCCCACCCGCAGCTGCCTGGCGTCCCCAACGTGGAGGTGCTTCGTGCCATGGCCTCCCTCCGCTCCCGCCGGCTGGTGCGAGAGACCTTTGCCTGGCGGCACTTCTACTGGTACCTGACGGATGAGGGCATCGCCTACCTGCGCCAGTACTTGCGCCTGCCGCCCGAGATTGTCCCGCTCTCCCTGCAGCGTACCCGCCGCCCCGCCGTCCCCGCTCGACGTTCCGCCGCTGACGCCGTCGACACCGCTACCGGTACCGGCAGGGCACGGCCCACCGGTGGCGACCGGCTCTACCGCAGGAAGGAGGAGGGCGAGCGGCACGTGGAGCCCATCGCCGCCGCCACTGCTGGGGGGGGAGTGTCCCAGCCACCCCCCCAGTCTGGCCCCATCCCAGGTATCAACCAGCACCTGTGGGAGGGGGCCCTGTGCCGGGACCCCCCGGGCTGGGCGGGAGGAGGGTCCGTCAGCCCTCGCCCCTGGGTGTCCCCTGGGGTGCTCTCGTGTGTGCGGGTGTGTGGGGGCACCTTAACCCTTCTGCTCCCGGGAGAGCTCTGCAGCCCCCATGAGCCTCGGGCACTGAACTGATGCCACGGCCCCCCCCTCCCCCCCCGCTGCCCTTCCTGCCTGGCCAAGGTCAGGGGTGGGGGTCAGCTGCAGCCCCTGTGCTGCCCGGGATGAGCCTGGGGAGGGGAGGTGCTGGGGGGGCCTTGGGAACTGCCATGCTGCTGTGCATCCATGGGGACCCCGTGGCTCGGCAGAGCCCCAGCTGTCCCATGGGGTGAGGGGGGGCCGGGCCCTGCTGGTACCCCTGCCTGTGGGCCGGGCATGGGGGGGCATGCAGTGCTAGGGCCTGGGTCATCCGGGGGGGGGCCGGCTGTGCCAGGGTGCAGCAGGGCAGCTCCACGGGATGCCCCAGGGGGGTTGGGCAGGTGGGCTGCTGGGGGTCTCGCTGCTGCCGGCCCCCCCCGGGCTCCCCATGGTGGGTGGGGGGCTGCATTGTGTAGGGGGGTCTGTGCTGTGGGGTGGCTGTGCCGTGGGGGGCTGCACTGTGGGGGGGTTCTGTGCTGTGGGATAGCTGTGCCGTGGGATGGCTGTGCCGGGGCGGGGGTGTGTGTGCCTTTGGGGAGGCTGCGCCCCCAGGTCCCCACTGTGCACAGGGTGGGTCCGGACGGATGGACAGACAGACAGCGGCAGCTGGGGTGGGCAGGGCTGTCGGTGGGGAGGGGGCTGCCTGCGGCCGGGGGCTGCGGGGGGGGGGGGGGCGTCCATCCCTCGCCCCCCAGTGACACGCGATCCCGACACACGATCGGCGGCAGCTGGATCCGGCGGGGGCTGCGGGGCGTCCGCCCCCCCGGGCGGGGCAGCTGCCGCCGGCGCCCCGAGGCCGCGGTGAGGGCCCCCGCTGCCGGCCCCCCCCTCCTCGCTGCCGGCCCCCCCGCCCCCCCACCCCGCTGCCGGCCGTGACTCAGTCCCGCAGCCCCTGGGCAGCCGCCGGTCCAAGTTTCCAGCCCGAAGGCGCCGGGCCCGCTCCCTGCCAGCGCCGTGAGTCACTGGGCCGGGGGGGGGGGCGGCGGGGGGGGCCGGGCCCGCCTGCACGCGTGGGCTGCGCCGTTCTGCGTGGACCCGCCCCGCCGCAGCGTCCCCTGCGCTGCCCGTCCCTCTGCTCGCCCCCAGCTCTGCCCCGCTCACCCCCCCCGTCTCCGCACCCCCTACCCGGGGGGGGTTTGGGGGTGGTCCCCGAGCTCTTCCCTGGGGGTCGCACTCCACGCTGGGCTCCGGGCCCGCGGAGCTGGGTGCTGCGGAGCTGAGGGGGGGTGGCCGGCAGTGGGACTGGGTGCTGCCCGAGCCCCTGCCCGCCCCCGCGTGGGGGGGGGGGTCGGGGCGGGGGGGGGGTCCCCGTGGGACGCGGCCGCGGAGCCCCGGACCTTCCCGGGAGCCGGCCGTTCCGCCGCTCCGGCGGATCCGGGTCCGGGTTTTCCCTCCACTCCGGGGAGCCGCTGCGGGAAAATCAGGCCTGGATTCCGGGCTGGCGGGGACGGGGTCGCGCCGGCGGCGGGGGCCTGCGGGGGTCCCCGCGGGGCGGAGAGGGTCCCGCCGCCCCCCACCCCAGCCCGACCCCCGGCCCGGCGGGGCTCGTTCCTCCACCGGCGGGGGCCGTTTCCAGGCCATTAATGCCTCCGTAATTAACTCCCCGAGGTGGCGGCCGGGTTAACCCCCCCTGCGCCGGGGGGTCCGGGGGGTCCCGGGGTGCCGCGGCCGCCCCGTCCCGCCCCCACCCGTGTCATGTTCTAACTCGGGCTCGGTGACGGGACCCGGTTATTTATATCGGTGCCCGCTCTCTGCCCGCCTCCCCCCCCCCTCCCCGCCGCCGCCGCCACCGGCGGAGCCGCGCTGCGCCCTCGCTCCGCGCTGCCCGCTCCCTGCCCTCTCCCTGCCTGCGTCCTGCCTGCCCATGAAGGTCGTGCCGGGTAGGTGAGACCCGCCGAGCCGAGGCGGCGGGGGGGGGGAGGCTGGAGACTGGACGGGGGGGGGGGCTGGCGCCGCCCGGACGGGGCATCCCGGGATATAAAAAGCCGGGATGTGAGTGATGGGGGCGAGCGGACCGCGGTCGGGGGGGGACGACACAAGGCGGGGGGGAAGAGACACGACACGACGGCGACGGACCCGATCCTGCCGGTACAGCCGGCAAGAAGGCGTCTCCCCCGCCGCGGACCGGGAGGGGTTAAGGCGGAGCGGGAGCTGCCCCGTGGGGGGGCGGGCGCTGGTGCGTCCCTGCCCCGCCGAGCCGTTCCGAGCCGTGCCGTGTCGTTTCGTGTCCCCATGGAGGACACCGGTTCCCTCTTCCCTTCGCTGGTGGCCGTGGGACACGCAGCATCCCTCGCCCTGGTCTGGTACTGGCGGCGGCGTGCCGAACCGGGGGATGCAGGTGGGCTCGGCCCCTCGCCCCGCCCATCCCCGGGGAGGGGAGGGGAGCCGGGGGGGGGGGTGGAAAGGAGGGAGGGACCTGCTGCCCCGATGGGTGGTACTGGGGGGCTTTAGGGGGGGACCCCCACCTGCTGGGGTGGGAGAGCATCCCGGGGTGGGGGGGAGTGGGAGGGGGATGCAGCGCATCCTGGTACCCAGGGTGACTCAGCAGCGCTGGAGTGTGACCCCCCTCCCCGACACCATTAGGGGTGGGGGTCCCGGCAGCAGCCCCCCACCCCGGCGTGGGTGCATCAAGGGGGCTGTCACCTGGGCATCCCCAACCCCCTTCCCCATCATTTTTGGGGATCCGACAGCCCAAATCTCCCCGCTGGGGAGCAGCAGGTGTTTTCCCGAGGCGTGAAGGTGCCAAATATTTTTAAGGAGAGGGATCTGGTGACAGGAGGGACGGTGGGGGCCCAGGAGGGACACCGCGGCATGCTGGCTGGCCTGGCTGGCTGCGGGTGGGAGCGTCCGTGTCAGATCCCGGTGTTTGGCAGGGATGTGTCCCTGCGGGAAGGGCGGGCAGGGCTGGCCGGTGGACAGGCAGCTGCCGATGCGGGCAGGTTATTTTGCGGGTTCATGGAGCCCCCCCCCCTTTCCCACACTGTTGTCTTCACCTCTATGCCGGCAGCCGCCACTCGTGAGCAGTGTGCCCCCCAAAAGTCGCAGTGAGCGATGGCTGCTGGGGCAGCGCAGGCAGCAGTGGAGGGGCAAAGCTGCCCGCTGCGGGGGTGCGGGCAGGGGCTGCCTGCGGTGCGGCACGCTTGTGCCGCAGAAGGGCTGGGCTGGCTGCGGCCGGGCTGGACGGGGACTGCGGTCGGAGTGCGGCTGCGGCCAAGTGCCGGGGATCCCCACACATCCCCGCCAGCACAGACCGCCATCCCCGCCGGCAGAGCTGTGTCCTGTGGTCCCACAAGACCCCTCGTGCCCGAAGCTGGGGCGGCTGTGGCCGCATGCATCCCTCCTGCCAGGGCCACATCTGCATCCGCTGTGATGCTGGCAGCCGTGGGGCGAGCCGCCGTGGTCCCGGCCCCCCCTGCCCCATGCCGCAGTCCTGGCCCCCCCCGGCACTTTCCAGGGCGTTGGCTGTGGTTTCCGTCGATCTGTGTGCGGCACTGGGAGCTGTCACGCTGCCTGCTTCATGCTGCTGGCTTCGTGCTACCGGCTCCGGGATGGCCCCGCTCCCCTCTGTCACGGCAGCCGAGCTCGGGAAACTGCGGGCTCCCGCTCGCTGCAGTGAGCCGCGCCGGTGAGAGATGCTGCAGCCATCCCGGTGGCGAGCGGCCTGGCCTGCCTGTGCCGCTGCCTGCGGTTAGCCCGGCTGCCAGATAAAGCGGACAGGGCACCTTGATGGAGCCCTGGGCTGCTCCCCGCCGGGGGGGCCGCTGTCCCTGGCGCCTGCCCAGGGCTGTCCGAAGGGCACCCCCAAGGTCACACCTGCCGGGGCCCATCATCCCCGCCATGCTGTGCCGCGCTGTGCCGTGACCCCCCCCGAGTCCCAGGGGGCTCTGTCTGTGCTGACCGCGCTCAGCCCTGTCCGGTTCTGTGCCTCACCGGTCCCTCCCGGGCTCGGGGGGGGGTTCCCCCTGTGGTCCCTGTGCCGTGCCGTGCCATGGCGGTGTGGCGGGCGGGGACACGGCGCGGTGAGAGGGGTTTATTTTTGAGTATTGTTCCTGGAATGGATGGGGGGGCGGGGGGGCTGCCTCGGTGCCCACGAGGGGCTGCCCGGCTGCTCTCGGTTGCAGTTTCGGCACGGTGTCGGGGCAGGTGTTTACCCTGGGCACCGCAGTCTAGCTGGTTCTCGTGTCCAGTTTCTCCGTCCCTGCGCCTGGCCGCGGCGAGGGGGGGGCCCATCCCTATCCTGCAGCCGCTGCCACCCTGGGGAGAAACCAGGGGGCTCAGGGGGTGCTCCAGGAGAGCCTGGGGTGCTGCTGTGGGCTTGGTGCCCCCTGCTCCCCATGCCCCAAGCAGGGACTCCCGGCGGGGGGGGGCAGCGTGGGGGGAGCCCCAGGCCCATCCCCAGGTGAGAGCAGACCCGCCCAGTGCTGCACCCCTGGGTGCTGCAGAGCCAGGGGGGCCAGGATGGAGCAGGGACCGGGGACAGTGGCGGGTTTGGGATTGCAGGGGGATTGGGGCCAGGTGGGGAGGGGAGATGTGGGGGCCGTGGCACGGCGGCCGTGGCAGAGCAGTGACGGCAGAGCCGGCTGGTTTTGGCGGCGTCAGAGCAAGCTGTTTTGGCAGCAGGATGCCGGCTGTTTGTTTGGGGCCCCACTCCGGTTTCCAAGGCTGCCAAAATCGTGGCCAGAGACGTGGCGGCAGCAGCGGTGGGCGGGGGAGGCCCCCAGAGGTTTGGGAACCCCCCCGTTCTCCCCCCGCCTGCTCTACTCAGCTTTTCCACCGCGCTGGCGGTTCTGGCTGTGCCAGGCTGGGGGGCCAGGGGGGTCGGACACTGCCACCAGCTGCAGCTTGGCCGGTGACTCACCAGCCTTGCGGGAAACGGCTCTGAGCCGGGGTTGGCAGCAGCCGGTCTCCCCAGCACGGGCCCCGGCCGGCGTGGGGAAGCTCTTCCCGGCACTGTCCCACGGCCTCCGTGTTCCTGCCTGCATTTGAGGGGCTCCCCGTTGGGCCAGGCTGCCCATCGCCTGGGGGCCAGCCGTGGCAAACGTGGTGGGGCCGTGGCAAGCGTGACGGGAGCAGCACACTCATCCCAAAGGAAGCGTGTCCCGGTTGCACACGGTTTCCTGCTCGCTGGGCGCTAATTGCCCCAGCCTGGCCCTGCCCACTGCCCCCCAGCTCCTTATCTCTGCTGCACAGATGGGATGCCTGGCGCAGCGTCATGGGGCAGAGCCATGGGATGGCCCTGTGCCGTGCTGTGCCGTACCCAGCCACCACAGCCAGGCGCTTGCGGCCGGCCTGGTGCGTCCCATCTGGGTTGCGCCACAGCTGGGTTTTGACACGAGACACCCCCCCCCCCCGTGCCCCGGCAGGGAGCAGGCTGACGGGGATGTGCCGAGCTCCGGTACCCCTCCTGGTACCCAGGGTGCTGCCAGGGGCTGCAGCAGACCCCGAAACACCCGGGCTTCTCCCTGCCTGGGGGTCCTGTGCCATGCCTGTGCCTGTGCCCGTGCCTGCTGGTCCCAGCACCCTCTCTGCTGCCGCTCAGCCTGGCTGGCCGCCGCACTCTGCCCACAGCCGCTGCGGGCCAGAGGGCATCCCGGCGGAGCGCCCCGGGGGTGGGCTCCGTCACTGGCCGGGAGCAGGGCCGGGAGTGGGGCTGGGAGCAGGAAGAGCCGGGCCTGGCAAAGGCCGTGGGCTGTCTGAGTCACCGGCCACGGCACGGCTCTCCTCCAGACGCGGCCGAACGCCGAGCGGAGCGGTGGGAGCCAGAGCCAGGACTCTGCCGGGACGGCGCGATGCTTTTCGAGCTCTGCTGTTGCTGCTGCTGCGGGCGAGGAGGCAGGTGGCCCACGCGTGCCGGGACCCCGGTGTGGGGTGACGCCGTGGTGGCATCCCTCTGGGACCACCGTCCCCCGCGGGAGGCTCCTTCCCGGCACAGCTCCGCTCATCCGCGGTCCTCGCCCTGCACGTGCCGGGGGGCTGTGGCCGGGCCCCACGAGTGGCACCGGGGCTGGGGGGCTGTCGGACGCGGTGTGGGGCGCAAGGTGCTGGCGCAGGGAGTCCCTGCAGCTCCCCGGGGTGGGGGGGTCAGTGCCACGGGGACCCGCCAGCAGACGTGCCGAGGGCTCCCCCTGCACGGGGACCCTATGGGTGCCTCCCCGCAGGGGCTGGCCCTGCTCCCCTCACACTCGTGGGGCAGGAGGTGGTGGTGGGGGCTGGGGGGTGATGCTGGGGCAGGCAGCTGGGGCAGAGCCTGCCTGCAGCGGCAGCGCCGGGGGGGCAGGAGCTGCTTCTCACCCGACCCGGGAGCTCAGTGTGTGGGGAGGGGGGGGTGGGAGGTGGGTGTTGGAGATGTTGGGGTGCCCCGTGGCTGCAGTAATCGGGGGGGGCTCCTGGGGGCTTGCGCCAGGCTCAGGAAGGCGTGGGCAGCTGCCTTCGGCTCACAGGAGCAGGGTGCTGGGGGGGCCTAGCCCTGCCTGCAGCGGTGGGAAGGAGGGGGCTGATCCCCCTGCCTTTGGCCGGGCAGAGGAGTGCGTGGGGGGAAGGGGTGCAGGGGGGTATCGGGGTGCAGCTGGGAGAGGGGACGGGGGGGTGGGCTGGGGTGGCTGAGTGCAGTGTGGGGAGAAGGGTGCTGGGGGGCACTGGGTGCAAAGGGGAAGGGGTGCACAGGAGAAGGTGTGCAGGGGAAGGGGTGCACAGGGTTAAAGGGGTGCACGGGGTTAGGGGTGCATGGGGTTAGGGGTATAGGGGAAGGGGTGCACGGGGTTAGGGGTGCAGGAAGGGGTGCACAGGGTTAGGGGTCCATGGGTGCAGGAGAAGGGGTGCAGGGGATTAGGGGTGCATGGATGCAGGAGAAGGGGTGCATGGGGTTAGAGGTGCAGGAAGGGGTGCACGGGGTTAGGGGTGCAGGGGTGCAGGAGAAAGGGTGCACGGGGTTAGGGGTGCAGGAAGAGGTGCACAGGGGAAGGGGTGCACAGGGGAAGGGGTGCAGGAGGGGGTGCACGGGGTTAGGGGTGCAGGGGAAGGGTTGCACAGGGTTAAAGGGGTGCACGGGGTTAGGGGTGCAGGAAGGGATGCACGGGGTTAGGGGTGCCGGCTGCCCGGAGCGCAGGGCCCCCAGCACAGGGGTCCCAGCTGCGGGAGGAGAGGGGGTCCCGCCCGGGGGGACGCGGGGGATCCCGGGGCCGGGGGTGCCGGGCAACCGGGTCCGCTGCGACCGGCGGAGCCTGAGCAGTCCGGGGGCGGGACGGGACGGGGCGGCGGGGCGGGGCGGGGCAGCTCCGACTCGGGCCCCGGCCCCCTTGCCGCCTCGTCGGGAGCCGTCGGGTGCGGAGCGAGCATGGAGGGCAGCCCCTCCGCCCTCGGTCCCGGTCCCGGTCCCGGACCCGGACCCGGTCCCGGTCCCGGGGGGGGCTGGCTGAGCGGCGGCTCCGAGCCCGAGAGGCGGCGGTACCTGAGCGCCCGGCTCTGCTGCGCCGGTACGTGGGGCGGCGGCGGGAGCGCGGCCGGGATACGGGAGGGGGCCGGGACCGGGGTGGGGGGCGCCGGGGGACGAGCCCCGCGGGACCGGGTCGGGCCGGGACTCGATCCTGCGGAGGAGCGGGGACCCCGGGGACGGGCGGTAGCGACGCGAGGGGGGGAGGAAGGAAGGGGGAGGGGCGGGGCCTGCCCAGGGAGCCCCGCCCCCTAGAGCCGAGCTGAGCCGAGCCGAGCCGGGCCGAGCCGGTGCTGGGGGGTCGGCTGGGGACGGGGCCGTGTGTGCCCGTGGACTGCTGGGTGGGGAGGGGGGGCTGCGTGTGCACACGCGTGTGTGTGCACGCCTGTGCGGGCACGCGTGTGTGTGCCGGCACGCCTGTGGGTGCGGGTGTGCCCACGCGGCTCTCCCAGCCTCCCCCCCGCACCTCCCTCCCGGGGGGGTCCCCCACCGCTTCTGGCTGTCCCGGGGTGACCCCGGCTCCCACTGCCGTGCCCGTGGCCCAGCCGGTCCTGCCCCCGCCCCCCCATGTGTCGCTGCAGGGTGACCCTGGTGCTGGCACCGAGACCCTCGGCACCCAGCCGGCATCCCCGCGTGCCGCCACGGCTTCCCCGGCGGGACCGGCTCGGGGTGTCTCCCCCGCAGCCCCCCCACCCCCCCACCCCTGGGTGCAGCCGGGTTCCTCCCGGGCTGGTGGCGGGAAGCACCCATGGCATTTTCACTGCCTCGTTGTCCCAGTCGAGGCACGACGCGTCGGCTCGGCGGGGCACAGAGCTCTTTCCTGCCAACCGCCTCTGCCAAAATGGGCAGGCAGCAGCGGATGAAGGGCCCCGGGGGCTGGTGGGGGCCTCCCGCCCTGGTAATCCCCCTGCGGCGGTGGGTGCTGGCAGCCATCCGGTGGCAGCGCCATTTCCTGCCCACAGGTGGGGGGGTGCCTGTCGTGGTGCACGGGCACCAGCTGCAGAGGGGAGAATGCCAGCTCGGTCGGACACACTGTGTGCCGGTGCTTGGCAGGGTCCCCGGGTGCTCTTGCGGAGCCCCTCACTGTCCCATCACCCACAGAGGGTGGTGCCGAACCCCCGGTGCCGGCCGTGGTTTTGGGGGTGCTGCCGGTGGTCCTGCCACCAGGACAGGCGCTGAGGGCGGCCGCAGCCCCTGCAGGCTCCCGGCCGGCGGGGAGATGCCGTGGGAAGGAGCTGGGCCGGCCCGGCTGGGTGTTGGCACCCGCGGGGCCTTGGAGCCGAAGGCTGAGGCAGCTCCTGCCCGTCCGGCCTGGCCGGGCTGGCAGCTGCCTGCGATGGGAGCCCTGCCTGTCCCAGGGGCTGTGCCAGGCCTTCTACCTCTTCAGATCTTCAAAGCGCCCGCGCCGCGCCGCCGCCTGCCGCGTCCCCTCCCACGCTGCCCGCCGGCCTGCCCGCGGGCCCCAGGTGCCTCCTGCCTGCGGCGGCATCGGCATCAGGGAGAGGAGCCCGTGTCCCTGTGCCGAGGGCGGTGGCTGTCCCCAGGGATGCTGGCTGGGGTCCGGCTCGGCTCCGCCAGGAGCTGCGGCAGCCCCGGGGACTCGGGTGGGGCCAGTGCGAGGCTGCGGGGCTGTCACCAGCTTGGGGACGCGGGTGCCGACGCCATGAGCAGGGGCGGGCGGCAGCGGTGGGGGGACGCTGGCGGCCGTTGCGTGACCGAGCACGGGTGGGGGGGTCCACCCCGTTGCCTTGCCCTGGGAAGTGCTGGCTGTGCCGGGGCGTGCCGGAGCCGGTGGTGCCTCCTGCCTCCTGTCCGGCCCTTGCCGGCAGCCTGCGCCGCTTGGGTCTCGCTGCTCTGCCGCCACGCGGTGCCCGGGCTGCTGGTGTCGTGCTGGAGGGTGCCACGGTGGGAGCGGTGCCGGCAGCTGTCATGGCCCTCAGGGTTCACCGCTGCAGCAGGGAGAGTTCTTGGCTGCGCTGTCCGGATCCCTCCGGAGCCAGCACCAGTATGGCACGTCTGTGTAGAAGGAGGCGGAGCGGCTCAGCCGGCAGCGTGTGAGCGTGGTGCCAGCCCCGTCCCCGGCCGTGCCAGTGCCCGGGCGCAGGTAGAGGAGCATGAGGTGCCACCGTGCATTCCCACCCTGTTAGTGCTGTTGCCCTGGCCCCTCTCCCCCGCCCCATCGGTGATGCCGTCGCCCCTTGTCCCGGTGCCCACGTGCTGGCTGCAGCGCGGTGAGCTGTAGCTCCGGTATGTCCCTACCCTCTGACGCGTGCTGGCGTCAGCCGGGCTCCCGGCGCTGCAGTGGCTCCACGCACCAGATGTGCTCTGCGCCAGATGTGCTCTCGGTGGAAAATGTGCTTGCGGAGCCTGTTGCCGCCCGCATTCCTCAGCGGCCGCCCTGGCCCTGCCCCAGCGGGCAGCGGGCCGGCAGAGCGGCGCTGCCTGTGCCGGGCTGCCTCCTTCCCGGCAGCGGGTAGCCTCTGCCTGCAACCCAGCCCTCCCGCTGGCCCTGCCTTGCCACCCAGCTGCCGGGGGGGATCCCGGACCCCCGGGCCGCGCTCCCACTGCTGCATGGTGGCTTCTGCCAGCGCCATCCCTGGCAAAGGGGCACGGGAGCGAGGGGGGGTCTCGCAAACCTGAGAAGGGCTGCGGCGTCAGCACCCCATGCCTGGGGAGCAGGACACCCTCTGCCCCAGCCTCGCCGTGCACCCCAAACCCTGCCAGCCCCCCCGTGCCACCCAGCTCTGCGGCCCCGTGCCCGGCTCCCACACGGCTGCTCGCTGCCGGCACAGCCGAGGCTGGGCAGGGCTGAGCCCTCGGCAGTCCCCGCTGCTGGCGGAGGTGGGTGTCGGTGGGTGCTCCCCGTGGCGCCGCTCGCCGTGCCGGCGCCTCGGGCAGGGCGCGCCGGTCGGGCCGTGAGTCATGACGGGACGATGTGCTGGCCCCCATGTCCCTTGGACTCCACACAAGGGTCGGGCTGTGCCCGCCGGTGTTGGCATTGGCACCGGCGCTGCGTGTGCAGGATGTGGGCGCTGGCCTCCGTGCCGGGGCCGCACCAGGCTGGCAGTGCTCGGGGTGCCTGCGGCTGCACTTTCCCCTTGCTGCCTGCACCCCTGCGGTGGATGACATGGCTGCCGCGGGTGCCACAGCAGGGCTGCCGGCCCCCTGCCACCCCGAAGTCCCCGTGGCACCCCGAGATCCCCAAGCGGCGGGGTGTGGAGGGCAGGGAGCAGAGCGGCCGTGGGCTCCCACCCTCTGCCACCCCTCCTGCTCAGGGGTCCCTGGAGCTGGGCTCCCCAAGGAGGGACGCGTGGCCGGGCTGGGTCCTGCACGGTCCCAGGTGGGACGTGGCAGGCGGTGGGGTGCGAACCCTGAATCCTTCCGGCGGTCCCCAAAGCCGGCGGAGTCACCGGTGAGCATGGCACACGCCTGACGGCCGTGCGGCAGGAGTTGCTCTGCAGTGGATCCCTGAGGAGGGGGATTCCTCCTGGCATCGCTTGTGCCCCCGTCCCATGCGAGCACCCCGTAGGTGCCCGTGGGACGCAGGGGTGGGGGGGGGCGAGGCGCCGGGGACCTTGGGTGCTCTTCCAGGGTGCTCGGCCGGGAGCAGACCCGCTGGCGGGAGGCGTGGGCCTGGCTGTGCCGGAGGCGGCACAGGAGCGCCCGGAATGCGTCGCCGGCAGCGCCGGCTGGGGCGGAGGAGCTTGGCTTGGCTTGGCTCCCCGAGCCGGCGTGGGTGTGGGGACGGCACCTCCCCGCCTAGGGGGTCTGTGGGTCTCAGCCCCCCTCCCCGGCCTGGGGGTCCTGCAGCCCTGGGGATTGGGAACCCGAACCCCCCGGGAGGGGCACTGGGGCTCTGAGCCCCCCGAATGTGGGACTTGGGAGCAGGGCTTGCAAACCTGGGGGTCCTGAGCCCCCAGACTGTGGGGACCGTGGGTCCTACAGCTCCGGGGCATGGGGCTGGGGGTCCTGAGGACCCTGAACTTTGGAACCGAGTGGTGCCAAGACCCCTGGGGAGAGGGCCTGGGGGCTCTTGGAGGTCCCAACCGGGGGACTGGGGGGCTGTGGCCCCTGAGCATGGGGACAGGAGTGTCCTGAGGACCCTGGGCAGTGGGATGGGATGTCCCGAGCTTGTGATCCTGGGGGTCCTGAGCCTCCTGGGCTTGGAAACCTGGGGGTCCTGAGACCCCGGGGTGGGGGGACCAGGAGTCCAGCAGCTCCGGGGCACGGGGCTGGGGGTTTCTGAGTACCCCAGGCATCGGGACTGGGGGTCCCAACCCCCCCCCGGGCTTGCAGACCTGGGGGTCCCAAGGCCTCAGGGTGGGGAGACCAGGAGTCCTGCAGCTCCGGGGCATGGGTCTGGGGGTCCCAACCGCCCCGGGCTTGCAGACCTGGGGGTCCCGAGGCCCCAGGGTGCACTGCGGGGGTCCCCCTGGGGGGGCGCGTGGGGTCCCTGCCCCATCCCCCGTGGCTCCCGGGGCGTGGGGAGGAAACGGTTAAGCAGTCATGGGCTGGGGAGGTTTCCTGTGGGCAGGATCCGTGCCCGGGCGTGGGGAGGGAGGGAGGGGAACCCCAGTCTCCTCCCTGGGGCCGCCCCACACCTCGGTGGGAGGGAGGTGTCGGCAGGGACCGGGCTGGCAGCAGGGGCAGAGCGGGAGGCGAACCGAGCTGCGTCGGTGCTCAGCGCGGGCAGCGGCGGCGGCCACCATGTCCCGGCAGCGACTGCGCAGCCAGGAGGAAGGTCTGGCTGCAGGACAGAGGACGGGCTCAGAGGACAACCTCTACCTGGCCGTGCTGAGGGCCTCCGAGGGCAAGAAAGGTAGCGGGACCCTGCAGCAGGGGCAATGGCATGGGGCGCGGCAGCTGCCCTCCGTGCGACCACCCTGCCGTCGCAGCGGCGTGGGCCCTGTCCGGCAGAATGGGGGGCTGGTCCCTGCACCCCGCGCCAGGGCAGACCCCCACGCTGGGGTGGTGTCCCCTGGGCAGGCTATGGGGCAGACCCCCACATTGGGGCGGTGTCCCCCAGGGCAGGCTATGGGGGAAAACCTCCATGCTGGGGTGGGGTCCCTTGGCAGGCCATGGGGCAGACCCCCACGGTGGGACGGTGTCCCCCAAGGCAGGCTATGGGGCAGACCCCCATGCTGGGGCGGTGTCCCCCAAGGCAGGCTATGGGGCAGACCCCCATACTGGGGCGGTGTCCCCCAGGGCAGGCTATGGGGCAGACCCCCATACTGGGGCGGTGTCCCCCAGGGCAGGCTATGAGGCAGCACCGTGGGGCCAGAGCTGGTTGTTGGGACCAGGACCAGCAGCCCCCCACGGCCAGGCAGTCGGGGTGCGGGGTCCCCGTGTCCCACACCGGCGCCTGCCCCCATCCACGCCGTGTCAGTGCTGCCTGCAGGCACGAACACTTCCTCCCACGCCCTGCCTGTCCTGCCTGCAGCATGGCCACGGCCCATCCCTCGGCAATGCCGTGGGGTGGGCGCCGACAGCCGCGGCTCACCTGGGTGTCGAGGATTCTTTGGGTGCGGGTCCTGCCGGGGCAGATGGTGTGGGAACGCTCCCACCTCGGTGCGCACGTACCCACCGGGCGAGCATGCCCCACGTTTCCTTCCTTCCTCCCACACCGCTGCCACTCCCCGGCCATCGCTTCCCTGCCCGTCACGCCCTGGCCTTGCTGCCGAGCCGCCCATGAGTCCGGTGGGGACGCGGTGTCCGGTGTCCCCGGGTACCGGTGCGCTCACCTGGGAAGGGTGGGTGTGGGCTGGGCACCGGCCATGGGGCGCTGGGTGCTGCATGGGCAGATCCCGGCACGCTCCGGTGGGGCAAGACCTGGCATGCGCCATCCTGGCCCCGACGGATCGCCGTGGCGTGGGCAGAGGGGGTGTTGCGGAGGGGCAGTGGCATCGCCCCACACACCTCGGGGTGTCCCCTCCTGCCACCAAACCCTCCTCGGTGCCGGGCTGAGCATGGCACCGGCTGTCCTGGGTTCGGCAGCAATGCTCGGGGTCTTGGGGGGGGAGCGGGGCGAGGAGGGCGAGCTGCCCCCGATGGGGAGCGGGCATGGGCGAGATGGGTGCTCGTTAGTGGGGTGCACGGGATGGGTGCTCGTCGGCGGGGGGGGGCTGCGGTGTGGGGCCGCCTGGCTGCGGGCAGTGCCAGCCCAGGTGCCCAGCCCCGGTGCGTCAGCCGTCGCCATCCCATCCCCTAATGACAGGGCAGTGGACAGGGAGTGCCCGTGAGTCACAGGCCCCATGGCTCTGCCTGCCCGCCGGGGACACCCTGCCTGCAGTGTGGGCAGCCCCGCGGGGAGTCCTGGGGCTCTGCCTGCCACTGCCCGTGGGAGCAGAAGGGAGAGCTGCTGGCTCCGAGTGATGGATCCTGGAGGGGGTCCCTGCGGGTGCCCCCGGAGGAGCCGCCCCAGGGACGGGGCTGAGCAGCCCCCGGGCCTGTCCCCACCCCGCAGAGCAGCGCTGGGGCGGCTGGGAGCAGCATCTGTGCCCCACGGCTCCTGCAGCTACGGCTGGGGCTGGGCAGGCAGCGCCTGGGCTGTGCCGGGGCAGATACCCCGTGGGCTCGTCCCGATCCCCTACACATCCCACTTGGGGTGAGCATGCTGTGCCTGGGGCTGTGCCGGGGCAGACGCCCCATGGGCTCATCCTGATCCCCTCCACATCCCACTGGGAGTGAGCATGCTGTGCCTGGGGGTACAGACACCCTGTGGGCTCATCCTGATCCCCTCCACATCCCACTCGGGGTGAACATGCCATGCCAGGGGGTGCAGACACCCTGTGGGCTCATCCTGATCCCCTCCACATCCCACTCGGGGTGAACATGCCATGCCAGGGGGTGCAGACACCCCATGGGCTCATCCTGATCCCCTCCACATCCCACTGGGAGTGAGCGTGCTGTGCCTGGGGGTACAGACACCCTGTGGGCTCATCCTGATCCCCTCCACATCCCACTGGGGGTGAACATGCCGCGCCTGGGGGTGCAGACACCCCGTGGGCTCGCCCCAATCCCCCACACGTCCCACTAGGCCATGCACACAGCGCCTGGGGCTGTGCTGGAGCGGCTCCCTGGTCTCCCCGCTGTGGTTCAGTGGCGGGGGGGGGCTCAGGGCAGGGCTGAGCAGCCTCCCCCCCCCTCCCTGCTCCAGGCATTGCTTCTTGCAGGCATTGCTCAGCATTGCTGGGCTGCGGTGGTGCAGGCATGCAGGGGCCGATCCACATTAACTGTTTCCTTCCCCTTGCACGCCCCGTGACTCACTGCGGCTCCCCAGAGCGGTTGGCTCATCGCTTCCTCCGCCGGCGCTCCCGCCAGCCATGCCGCCGGTGGGGCCCGGTTCTTGCCGGCAGCACCGCTGCGCTGGGAACCCCTGTGCTCCCCCCCTCACCCTGCCCTCTCCTCTCTTGCAGATGAGCGAGACCGGGTCCAGAAGAAAACCTTCACCAAATGGGTCAACAAGCACCTCATCAAGGTACGGGCACGCGCCGCCTTCTGCAGAACCCCAGCTGTCCCAGTGGAAAGTCCCCGTCTGTGCCGGCGGCAGCACCTGGCACCAGATCATCCCCAGCTGCGTCCCCGCCGTGCCAGCACGGCAGAGCATCCCAGGATGTGGGCAGCGGAGGCCCCTGGCAGCGCTGTGCTGGCACAGCCTCTCCCGGCTACCTGTGCTGGTGCTCCTGCCGCCTCGGCAGCAGACGGGCAGCGGTTGAGGCCGCTCGGCTGCCTCCATGGGGGGCTCTGGGGCTGGGGGCAGCGCCAGCGGCCCTTGCAGGCAGGAGCTGCCTGCCCTGCCTCCTCGCTTCCCCTGCCCGGCTGTGCCGTCCCATGGCCGTGCCAGGCATCGGGCCAAGCCGGGAGCTGCTGGCCGCCCCCTCCCATGCGTGCCGTGCCAGCTCCGGGAGGGGATGGTGCTCTAGCCCCAGGCACGAGGGGACCTTTTGCAGGCTTTGATGCCGCGGAGCCTGGCAGCTCTGCCGGTCGCCCTCTCTGCCCTGGCACCGCCGCGACTTCCTTTGGGTACGAGGGTGCCCGCGCCCTTCCTGCCTGCCTGGGGGGAGCCGTGCCCACCGCGCTGCCTGCGCTTGGCAGCGCCTGCCCCGCTCCCTCCCGTCCCATCCTGCTCTCCCGTCTCCAGCCGTTCCCCTCTCCCCGCTCCTTCCCCATGCTGCCCGCGCCACGTGCCCAGATGAACCCCGCCAGGGCCCCACCGGCGTGCCGGTGCCTGTCCCTGCCGCACAGCGGGCAGAGCCCCACGTCAGCGCCTGGCACGTGCCAAGACATCTCCCCAGCCCCCGCGTGTGGATGTGTCCCCGCATGCCGGGTGCCCGACCCTGTGGCATTGGTCCCGCGGCATCGGTGCTGCCGTGGGGTGCCGTCGCCCAGGGCAGGTCCGGGCCGCCCCCTGCCCACCCTGGGGCTGCCTCCTCTCTGCTGCCTCTCCTAATCTCTCTCTCTTCTCTCTACCTCTCCCCGCGCAGCACTGGCGAGCAGAGGTAGGTCTCTCCCTCTCTGGCTGCCCCAACCACGCTCTTTTTCTTCTCACACCTTCCCCTCCCCACGCTGGGGCCAGACCCCATGGCCGCTGGCATGGTGGGCAGCGGGTCCCCGCATGTGGCAGAGTGATGCCGGACCCAGCCCGGCTGCTGGTCCACAGGGCATGGGGGGGAGATGCTGGTGTGTGCTGGCAGCAGGGACACAGGGTTGGGGTCACCAGGCTGTGCTTGGGGACACGTGTGAATGCCTGCTGCACGTAGGGGGGGTCACTGGGCTCCCATCCCGGCTGCCCCATTTTGGTGCTGGCTGGCGTGGGGCAGGGGGGAACAACAGAGCGGGGGGGATGCTGGGGCTCTGCAGGGCTCGGCTGCCCCCCCTGGCACCCCCGTAATGCCATCCCCATCCCCACAGGCGCAGCGTCACGTCAACGACCTCTACGAGGACCTGCGGGATGGACACAACCTCATCTCACTGCTGGAGGTGCTCTCGGGGGACACACTGGTAGGTCCCGCGCCGATCCCGCTGCCGCACCGCTGCCGCCCCACTCCCCTGCACCGGCTCCGCGTGCCGGGACCCTCCGGCTGCCGGCCATCCCATCCTCTGCTTCCTGCATCTGCCTCCTACCCTTCTCCCGCTTGGCCTCTTCCCTGCGTTCCATCCCATCCCGGAGAGCTGCCCGGCACTGTGCCGGAGCTCCCCGAGCCTCGCCGGCGCGGCCGCCCCCCTCCATCCCGCAGCTCCCCCAGCCCCACCGCGGCCTCTAACGCCCGGACGTCTCTTTGCTTTGGTGAACTCTCTGCTTCTCCGCGCTGGGCTCCTGTCGGCGGGTCTGCCCTGACCGTCCCCCTCCGGCCTTTGCCTCCTTCCTCTCTTTGCACTGCTCTGGCCGGGCAGCCGAGGGAGCGCGACGTGATCAGGAACTTGCGGTTGGTGAGTGGTTCTGCCGTTTGCTCTCCGCATGGCCCCGCGTGGCAAGCGCCCGCCGCCGCGACCGGGAGATGCTCCGCCACCGGCGTGGCCGCACCATCCTGGTGCGGGTGTGGAGGAGAAGCGCTGCCGCATGCTGTGCCGGGGGGAGGCGCGTCAGCACCCCAGGGCGCTCTGGCAGCGGGGTCAACCGGGCGTTTGAGCCCAAGTGCCGGCTAGGGCGGGTTTCCCTGGGCCGGGCCTTGCCTGCTGCGGTGAGATAGGAGCGCGGCATCACCGGGAGCAGTGCCATGGGGCTGGGACTCCCACGGGGCCAGAGCAGGGCTGCGGCTTCCTGGCACTGCGGCAAGACGTGCTACCTGGCCCCACAGCTCCTCGGGACTGCTAGAGGTCCCGGGGCACCCGGCGAGGGGGATGGCGTTGCGGCCGCTGACACCCCCGGCTCTCCCGCCGGGGCTGGACCCTGCCCCGACTGGCTGTGTTTCCCTTGTGCCCCGTGGCTGTGGGCAGAAGAGACCGTGGTCCATCACTGAGTGGCATGTGGGGGGCTCAGGGGCTCCCCAGCCCTTCCAGCAGCCGAGGCCAGGCACAGCCGCTGCCGGTGGAGCGTCAGGCCTTGCCACGGGGCCGGCACGTACAGGGGGTCTGTCTAGGCAGGATCTGCCCGTGGGGGCTGCCCAGGGGACCCCCACTGGGGACCCGCAGGGGTGGGGGCGTTCCTGCTGGGGTGGTCACCCAGCACGGTGGTGCCTGGTCCCTGCCGTGGGGCGAGACCGGAGCGTGCCGGCGAGCTCTGTGCTGCCTCCAGCACGGCCCTGCTGCATCTGCGCGGGCAGGATGGGCTGCAAGGAGCTGGCGAGGGCAGGACGAGCGGTGCTGCCGGGATGCCACAGGCAGGGGCAGAGCAGGGCTGGACTGTGCCCACGCTGTGGGGCTGGCTGTGCCCACACCGTGGGGCCGGTGCTGCTGCATGGCCGAGGAAGCGCGGGTGCAGGATCCGGCGGTGAGGCCGGCTGCGCTTGCCATTGTTTGGTCCAGCAGCACTTCCTGCCCGCAGCCCCACGGGACGGGCAGAGGATTTCCTGGTGGGTCCGCGCTGCCCACTGCCTCCTGCATGGCGGTGCGGCGGCACCTTGGCTGGGACCGGCTCGGCAGAGCTGCCCTGGGCAGCAGCTGTGATGCCCACGTGCATTGCGGGGGACCCAGGCCCTGGTCCCAGCACCAGCTCCCTGTGGCAATGGGGTGCCTGGCACCTGCGTTCCTCTTGCCTGCCCTGCTGGCACAGGCAGCTGTGGCGTTTTGGGCTCAGCGAGGCGGCGTGGGGAGTCACTGGGCCCCCGGGACGGACGCCACGGGGAGCAGGGCTGCCGCGCAGGGGTGCAGCGGGCGCTGCTCTCGCACCGTGCCTGGCGCTTGGCTTCTCTTGGCACGGCAGCCGGTGGTCCTGGTGCTACGCAGGCGGCGTGGCCGCGCCAGGGCTGGGGGCAGTTTGGGCTGGGCTGGCCCCGGCTGGCAGCTTTGTGGTGGGAGAGGCGGGGAACGTCCCCTCCCCGATGGCGGCATGGGGACAAAGTGCGGAGGGCGTGTGGCATCGGCATGTGTGGCACCGGGAAGGGCTGAGCCGGTGCACGGGGTGGGCCGTGGTGCTCGGTGCCCAGCATCCCTTGCACGCGCGGGTGAGCCGGGGGCAGTGGGATGTGCCCGGCGAGGGCCGCGGCTCATCGCCCCCCACTCTCCCCACAGCCCCGGGAGAAGGGCAGGATGCGCTTCCACAAGCTGCAGAACGTGCAGATCGCCCTCAACTACCTGAAGCATCGGCAGGTGAGGGGGGGGTCGCGGGGCTGGCGGGCTGGCGGGACCCCCCCGGGGACCCCCAGGGCTGGGGTGCGCTCCTCGCCCTCCCTGCAGCCACCGCGTGCCTTGGCCTCGCAGGTGAAGCTGGTCAACATCCGCAACGATGACATTGCTGACGGCAACCCCAAGCTGACGCTGGGGCTCATCTGGACCATCATCCTCCACTTCCAGGTGAGCCCAGAGCCCGGCATGGCACTGGCCCCATGCCCACCGTGGGGCTCCACTGGCACCCGGCTGTGCCCATGCGCCGTGCCCGGCCTGGGGAGAATGTGGCAATGGTGGGGCTGAGGGTGGTGCCAGCGGTGCCGGGAGGCTGGGGCTCTGCAGCAACTGGGGGGGTCCCCGGTGCTGGTTTGGTCCCCCACGTGGGGCAGGAACAGGGTGGTGGTGGGGCTGGAGCATCGCTGCTGGAGGCTGCAGTGGGGTAGGAGACAGCCGCCACGGAGCAAGCGCGCCCGTGCGCGGTGGGAGCTGGCTGATGGGCTGGCGTAACCCCCCCTTGTCCCGGCAGATTTCGGACATCCAGGTGACGGGACAGTCAGAGGACATGACAGCCAAGGAGAAGCTGCTGCTCTGGTCCCAGCGGATGGTGGAGGATTACCAGGGCCTGCGCTGTGACAACTTCACCACCAGCTGGCGAGACGGGCGCCTCTTCAATGCCATCATCCACCGGCACAAGTAGGTGGAGCGGAGCCAGGTCGGCTTCTGGCTGCTGCATGTTGGGGCAGCGTGCCGAGCTGGCCAGGTTGGGCAGCACCATACCTGCCTGCGGGCACAGAGCTCCCATCTGCCTGGCAGGGACCCGGCACCCCCAGCCCTGTCCCTGCGGTGCGGAGCCTCCCTTGGCACAACCGTCCCCTGGCTCGGGCTCCTGGGTGAGCAGGGGCTCCCAGCCCCCGTGGTGGGGAGAGCAGCCCCCGGGGCTGCGGAGGACCCGGCTCCGGCACTGGCAGGATTTGGCCCCTTGCAGCAGCCGGGGGTGCAGGGTGATGCCATGCGTGGGGCAGGCGCGTGCTGGCTGGGACCGGCTGCCGGCGGGGCCAGCTGCGCCGATCCCGCTTTGGGGTGACGCAGGCACGTGCTCCCGACAAGTCTCAGCTCATCGGCCTGTGCCGGCAGTGCCGTGGCGGCACGGGGAGCCATGTGGTTTAGCCACCTTCCCACGCTCCCACCCGACCTGCCGACCCGCTGCCTGCGTGGGCAGGCGGGCGCTGACCCCCCCGGGCAGTGGGCGCCGTGCCCTCCGCAGCGTGCCGGGGCGCAGGCAGACAGGCCCCTGCGGGCCCTGCCGGGGCCGCCGCGCACCTTTGGGGAACGCAAGTATGTGCAGGCGTGCCGCACCCGTGCAGGGTGGGAGGAGGCACCCGTGCCGTGCCGCGCCGCGCCGAGCCGTGCTGCACTCCGCACCAAGCCGCCGCCGCGGCAGGAGCTCACCAACCGCTGCACTGAGCTCAGTCCCGCCATGGAGCGGAGCAGGCGGCATCAGGCCAGGAAGCAGCCACAGCGCCGTGGCACGGGGAGCTCGGCGCGGGCTCTGCCGGGGGCGGAGGACGGCGTGGTGATGGTCTGTGAAGACGTCCCCGAGTGCCCGGCGGCCCCCGGCATCAGCGGCTCCTTCTACTCCATCCAGCACAGCCTGCGCCTCAGGGAGCTGTAGGCACTGGGCTGGGCCGGGGGCTGGGACCCCCCCCTGGGCTGGGGGGGCCGGGGCTGCCACCTGCCCCACGGTGGGACTGGGGGGTCTGCCTGCTCCGGGATCCGTGCTCGGGGCCGTTGGGGTGGCCCCGGCTCCCGGTGCCCTTGGGCCGGGTGTGGGGTCTCGCCGGCACGTGGCATGGGTGTGCAGGGTGTTTGGGTGGCTCGGCAGAGGTGCAGGCAGCCCCTGGGGGGGTGGACCCGCTGTCCCTGGGGTTTTTCCAAACAACCGGCACCCACGCCTGCTGGAAACCTGCGCCGTGGGGCAGGGCGGGTGGAGGGCGCTGCCTGTGGCCTCCGGCCCGGCCGTCTGCCAGGCATCGCGGAAGAGCGGCCGCCGGCACGGACCCTGCTGCCAGCTACTGCGTGGTCCCCGGCGGGACCCCCGCTGACCCGTTCCCGCTGCCCACAGGCCCATGCTGATCGACATGAACCGGGTGTACCGCCAGAGCAACCTGGAGAACCTGGACCAGGCTTTCACCGTGGCCGAGCGGGACCTGGGGGTGACGCGCCTGCTGGACCCTGAAGGTATGGGCAGGGGCACCCGTCTGCGAGGGGATGGCGTCCTGGGGGGGTGGGGGGCCACCCCGCAGAGCCCCCATCCCTCTCCACCCCGGGGTCCCGCATCCCCCCGCCCAACTGTCCTCCCTCTCCCCAGACGTGGATGTGCCCCAGCCGGATGAGAAGTCCATCATCACCTACGTCTCCTCCCTCTACGACGCCATGCCCCGCGTGCCCGAGGTGCAGGATGGCGTCAAGGCCAACGTAAGTCTGGGGGCCGGGGGGCGTCCGCCTCCCCCCGCGGCGGGTGCCCATCCCCACGTGCCTCCCTCCACCCAGGAGCTGCAGCTGCGCTGGCAGGAGTACTACGAGGTGGTGACACTGCTGCTGCAGTGGATCCGCCAGCACACCGTCCTCTTCGAGGAGCGCCGCTTCCCCGCCAGCTACGAGGAGATCGAGGTGAGGGAGCCGGGACGGTGCCCTGGCACTGGCAGGGGGATGAAAGGCTCCGGTGAGCCGTGCCGGTGCCTGGGGAGGTGCTTGGCGGTGGCCCAGCTGGCTGGCGACCTGGCCGTGGGCTGGCTCATGCCGGGGCGAGTCCTCTCAGTGCAGGCAACCCTGGGCCGGCACTCACCCAGCCCTGCTGCACTGCAGGCTCACGCCAGCCTCGGGGTTGCGCGGCTCTGCAGGGAATGGGGAGATCCGGCCATGGCCACGGCACTGCCTGTCTCTGAGCCCGCCGCCGGTCCCAGCCCCAGCTGGGTCTGTGCAGCCTGGCCCTGGGGGGCTGTGGGGCAGTGGGGGGCTCGGTGCCGGTGCTGGCCAGGAGGCACCGGGGAGCGGGCGGCTGTGCCGTGGCAGAGCCGGGGCACCCCAGGCAGGGAGGGCCCCACTGACTCACTCTTTCCAGGCTCATGGTGAGTCACCAGTGGCAAACACAAGCTCCCCGCCCGGCCCCTTCCTTCCCACCGGCTCTACACGCATGCAAAATGGTGGTGGTGGGGGGGGACTTGCCTGACCAGGGGGTCGCGGCGCCCGGGGGTCCATGCAACCCACCTTAGCGGCCCCCCTCTTGGCAGATCCTCTGGCGCCAGTTCCTGAAGTTCAAGGAGACGGAGCTCCCGGCCAAAGAGGCCGACAAGAACCGCTCCAAGGCCATCTTCCAGTCCCTGGAGGTGAGCGGCACCCGCCGCCGGCCGTGCCTGGGGGGCTGTGGGTCCTGGGGGGCCAGGGTCCTGAGGCACTGGGGTTCTCAGGGCAGGGGTATGATCCTGAGGGGCCAGGGGTCCCGGGGCTCTGGGGGTCCCAAGGGGCTGGGAGTTCCAGGGGTCTGGGATCCTGGGCACCAGCTTGTTCTGGGGGACTGGGGGTCCCAGGATGCCGGGGGTCCTGGGATGCTGGGGGTCTTGCGGCAGCACTCAGCACACCCCTGCCACGTCCCTGCTGGGGCGGAGGCTGTCCCGTGCCTCTCCCATCTCATGGCTCCCACGAGGCTTTGCCTCCGGCACGGAGCAACTGAGATGTGGCACCCACGGCTGGGGCTGCTCCCCCCCGCCGGCTGCTGGGGGTCCCGGGGCCAGCGATCTGATGAACCTGGGGGGGGATGCAGGGCGCTGTGCAGTCCGGGCAGCTGAAGGTGCCCCCCGGGTACCACCCGCTGGACGTGGAGAAGGAATGGGGCAAGCTGCACGTGGCCGTCCTGGAGCGGGAGAAGCTGCTGCGGGCCGAGTTCGAGAGGTGAGTGCCGCGGGTGGGGGGCACCAACTGGGGTGGCAGGGGCTGCCGGCTCTGTGCATGGCGCCGGGGGGGGGGCTGGAGCTGGGCTGGCACCCGCTCCCCCTTCCACGCAGCCAAGCCGCTGGGCTGGGCCGGGGTGGGGTGGGGTGTCCCGGCCCCCCCGTCCCGCCAGCGATGGAACCACAGGGTGCATGAGTCATTGCCTGCCTCTGGGAAGCCAGCACTGCCGCCGGCCCCGAGCGCGGCGGCAGCCGGGTGGTGGTGGCTGTGCCGCAGGCTGGGCTTTGCCGTGCCACCGGCACCGTGCCCCGTCCCACGGGAGGGGCTCGCACCACAGCAAGGGAGACCAGGCCTCGCCGGGGCCGGCAGCGCAGGCAGAGAGCGGGACCGGGGCTGGCAGCGCAGGCAGGAGAAGGCAGCAGGGCCGAGCAGGCAGGCGGGCAGCCAGGGCAGGGTGGGGCTGGAGCCCTGCCCGCGGGCGGGAGCGGGATGGGGAGTGGATTGGGGATGGAGAGCGGGGTGGGAATGGGATGGGGCTTCTCGCCTGGGCGGGGATGGGATCCGGGTCTGCAGGGGCAGGATCAGAGCTGGGCTGGCACGGAGTCCCTGCTGGGTGTGCAGGAACGGATCTGTGCTGTGTGGGGCGTGATCTGGGCTGTGCGGGGCGGGATCTGGGCTGTGCATGGACAGGATCTGTGCTGTGCATAGATAGTATTTGTGCTGTGCATGGACAGTATTCGTGCTGTGCATGGACGGGATCCGTGCTGTGCATGGACAGGATCTGTGCTGTGCATAGATAGTATTTGTGCTGTGCATGGACAGTATTCGTGCTGTGCATGGACGGGATCTGTGCTGTGCATGGACGGGATTTGGGCTGTGCATGGATGGGATCTGTGCTGTGGGTGGATAGTATCTGTGCTGTGCGTGGACAGGATCCGTGCTGTGCATGGATAGTATTTTTGCTGTGCATGCATAGTATCCGTGCTGTGCATGGACAGGATCTGTGCTGTGCATGGACAGGATTTGGGCTGTGCATGGATGGGATCTGTGCTGTGCATGGACAGGATCCGTGCTGTGCATGGATAGTATTTTTGCTGTGCATGCATAGTATCCATGCTGTGCATGGACAGGATCCGTGCTGTGCATGGATAGTATTCATGCTGTGCATGGACGGGATCCGTGCTGTGCATGGATAGTATTCATGCTGTGCATGGACGGGATCCGTGCTGTGCATGGATGGGATCTATGCCACGTGGGGCAGGATCTGTGCCTTGCACAGACAGGATCTGTGCTATGCGGGTACGGGATCCGTGCCATGCATGGATGGGATCAGTGCCCCACGGGGCAGGATCTGTACCGTGTGTGGACGAGGTGAGTGCCCGCATGCTGACCCCAGTTCCGACATCTCCCCACGCAGGCTGGAGCGGTTGCAGCGCATCGTCAGCAAGCTGCAGATGGAGTCGGGGCTCTGCGAGGAGCAGCTCAACCAGGCTGACACCCTGCTCCAGTCGGTGAGCAGTGGCTCCGGCTGCGGAGTGGGGGCCGGGCGGCGCGCGGGGCCCTGACCGTGCCCCTGACCGTGCCCTTGGCCATGTCCCATCCCCAGGATGTCCGACTGCTGAACGCAGGGAAGCCGCCGCAGAAGGCAGCCGAGATCGAGCGGGACCTGGACAAGGCGGACGCCATGATCCGGCTGCTCTTCAACGACGTGCAGACCCTCAAGGATGGCCGGCACCCGCAGGGGGAGCAGATGTACCGCAGGTACGGTGCCGCTGCGGCACGGCCCACACGGCATGCCCCATGCAGGGCACCCTGGCACTCACCTGGCTGCAGGAACAGCCCACGTACCTTGTGCCCCCCACATCCCCTGTGCATGTCGCCATGCCCTCTGTGCCGACGTGCTGCCTGCCTGCAGGGTGTACCGCCTGCACGAGCGCCTGGTGGCCATCCGTACCGAGTACAACCTGCGGCTCAAGTCGGGCGCGCCAGCGGCAGCGGTGACTGTGCCGCTGGGGCAGCGACCGCGGCAGGAGCTGGACGAGGCCACGCTGCGGTACCTGCAGGACCTGCTGGCCTGGGTGGAGGAGAACCAGCGGCGGCTGGGGGCGGCCGAGTGGGGGGTGGACTTGCCCACTGTGGAGTCCCACCTGGGCAGCCACCGCGGCCTCCACCACTCCATTGAGGAGTTCCGCACCAAGATCGAGCGGGCGCGGGCCGACGAGGTGAGCCGCCCACTGCCAGGTCTCCCTGGGGCTGCCCCCACCCCTGCTCCCGGGGGTCCTCGACGTGCCATGGCTGCACACAGGCTGGTGGGGGGCTCTGAGAAGAGCAGCCCATCCTGGCCACCCCAGCCCCAGCTCTGCCCTCGCTGGCTGCCCGCTCCGGAGCCCCTCTGTGCCCTGGGATTCCCTGGACGGGCAGAGGGCACCCCGCTGCCCCCCTACCACTCTCGCGCCCCAGGGCTGCCCCCCCCCACTGCCCGCTGTCCCACCTTCAGCCAGGGGGACGTGGCAATGGGAGCAGGCGCTGCTGCCAGTGCAGAGGGGCTGCCGGGGCTGGCGCTGCTCCCTCCGTGCACGGCTCTCGCCCGCCCCGCGGCCCTGCCCCAGTGCTCCCCGGCATTAGGGTCTCTCCCCGGACCCCACTTTTTGGAGGCCGGGGTGCTCTGGGGAGGCTGGGGTGCTGCTGTCCCCATGGGGTGGGACGGGAGGTCCCTGCGCTCACGACACATCTCCCCCAGGCACAGCTCTCCCCCGGTCCCCGCAACGCCTACCGGGAGTGCCTGGGCAAGCTGGACCTGCAGTATGCCAAGCTGCTGGTGAGGCTCTGGGCTGGGGTGGGGGAGGTGCAGGACATGACATGGGGGTGACATGCAGCGGGGAGGTTGTGTGACATGGGGGGGATGTGTGGGGAGGAGGATGTGGGGGGGAGAGGTGCGGGGAGGAGGATGCAGGACATGGGGGAGATGGAGATGTGTGGGGAGGAGGTGCAGGACATGGGGGAGATGGAGATGTGTGGGGAGGAGGTGCAGGACATGGGGGAGATGGAGATGTGTGGGGAGGAGGTGCAGGACATGGGGGAGATGGAGATGTGTGGGGAGGAGGTGCAGGACATGGGGGAGATGGAGATGTGCGGGGAGGAGGATGCAGGACATGGGGGAGAGGTGCAGGGAGGAGGGTGCGGAGGCAGCCTACCCCTGCGCCCGTTCCCAGAACTCCTCCAAGTCCCGGCTGCGGCACCTGGAGAGCCTCCACGGCTTCGTCAGCGCTGCCACCAAGGAGTTGATGTGGCTGAACGAGAAGGAAGAGGAGGAGGTGAACTTCGACTGGAGTGACCGCAACCCCAACATGACGGCCAAGAAGGAGAACTACTCGGTACGGAGAGATCCTGGGACGTGCCGCCCTGTCCGCTCCCTGTCCCTGCACATGGCTGTCCTGCCCTGTCCCTGTCCCTATCCCTGCATGTGGCTGTCCTGCACTGTCCCCATCCCCCCCTGTCCCTGCATGTGGCTGTCCTCACACGGTCCCTGTCCCTCTGGCCTGGTGGTGACAGATTTTTGGAGGTGCCCCCCACACCCTGTGGCAGAGGATGCTCTTTGGCCACACCGCTGCGCCGCTGTGCTGTGCTGTTTGCCGAGGCTCCAGCCCTGCTCTTATCTCCTCCTCGTGCCAGCTCTGCTCGTTATCTCCTTGCTGTCTGATCTGGGGCTGGAGGCACTCTTCCCCTCGCTATCGCTATCGATTGACTGACTGAAACCACATCTGTGCTCTGCAGCTGAGCACCCCCAGCCCCTTAACCCTGCTTCTGCCGCATCTTCTGCTGCGCTTGCACACCGATTGACGGTCGCAGATCCCCCAGACTGGACTTGGGGTGTCGCAAACCTCTGCACCACTGTCCCGCCCCACAGTCTCTGAGCATCCCCAGCCCCATCCCTCAGCCCCACAGACCCCGTGTCCCCCTCTCTGAACACCCCCAGCCCCCATGTCCCCACCCTGAGCACCCTCAGTCCCCATGTCCCCCTCCCTGAGCACCCTCAGTCCCCGTGTCCCCTTCCCTGAGCACCCTCAGTCCCCGTGTCCCCCTCCCTGAGCATCCTCAGCCCCCATATGCCATCCCTGAGCACCCTCAGCTCCCATATCCCCCCCCGAGCACCCTCAGCCCCTGTGTCCCCCTCCCTGAGCACCCCCATCTCCTGTGTCCTCCTCCCTGAGCACCCCCAGCCCCTGTGTCCCCCTCCCTGAGCACTCCTAGCCCCCTCCCTCAACCCCCTCAAACCCTGTCCCCCAGTGCCCCTACCCCTGCCCCCCCCCACTCTCTGTGCCCCCCAGCTCCCCACCCCAGCAGGCTTCTGTGGTGAGTGCTGGACCCAATACCCCCCACCCCAAGCATCCCCCTCCAGCTTGTCCCCAGTAGCCCCCGGCAGCCTCAGAGTGCCCGGGGTGGGGGCAGAAAGGTGCCTCAATCCCGGGCACATGCAGATGTGCACAGATGTGTACATACACGCGTGCCCTGCCGGGGGCCGGGCGCTCATCCCCCCCCCTTGGGGCTGTGCCAGGGGCTGATGCGGGAGCTGGAGCTGCGGGAACGCCGAATCAAAGAGCTGCAGAGCACGGGGGACCGGCTGCTGCGGGAGGAGCACCCGGGCAGGCAGACCCTGGAGGTGAGGGGGGCTGTGGCGGGGGCTGGGGCACTGCGGCTCCCTGGTGGGGGCCGTGGGGTGGTGGGCACGGCGGCTCACTGGCGTGGGGCAGTGGGCAGTGCATGGGTGGGCTGGGGCAGTGCAGGTAACTGCCTGGGCTGAGTGGGGGCTGGCAGCGGGCAGAAGCAGCAAGGTTGGGGCTGGCCGGTGCCGGTGCCGGTGCTGGTACAGGCAGGGCAGGGTGACGCATCCCCTTTTCAGGCCTTCCAGGCAGCCTTGCAGACCCAGTGGAGCTGGATGCTCCAGCTGTGCTGCTGCATCGAAGCCCACCTGAAGGAGAACAGCGCTTACTTCCAGGTAGGGTGGGGTGGGAGGGGGTGCCCCCACCAGCGCACCCACGGCCGGCCGGGCAACCACCCTGGCTGACTCCCCCTGCCCCCCTAGTTCTTTGCCGACGTGAAGGAGGCTGAGGAGTTCCTGAGGAAGACGCAGGAGAACATGAAGAAGAAATACTCGTGCGATCGCAGCATCACAGTCACGCGCCTGGAGGACCTGCTGCAGGACTGCATGGTGAGTGACCCCTGCCCACTGCAGCCCCAGGGGTGGCCCCCCCCGTGTGTGCCCAGCTGCAGGGTGCCTGGGTGACATCCCCACATGTGCACCCCACTGCAGAGCTTCAGGGATGACCCCCCAATACGTGCACTCCGCTGCAGCACCCTGGGGTGACCCCCCCCGCTGCAGTGACCTCCCCCCAACAAGCAGACCCCGCTGCAGGAGTGACCCCCTCCCAGTCCCCTCCAGTGACCCCCCCCATAATCCCCCTCCCCATTGCAGACTCTCTCTGCAGTGACCCCCCCATCCACAACCCAGGGCCCCTGTGGGAGTGGGTGAGCCTCCCACGGAGCCTCCCACCCCTACACTGCCGCCTGATTCCCAGACCCCCGCCCCACCATGGGGCTCCCCCTACCCAGCAGGGCACAATGGGGGGCAGCATCCCCTGACCCCACTATGCCCACAGGAGCAGAAGGACCAGCTGGCAGAGTACGGGGGGCAGCTGGCAGGGCTGGCCCGCCGCGCCAAGGCCATCGTCCAGCTGAAGCCTCGCAGCCCCAGCACCCCCCTCCAGGGCCGCCCACCCATCCAGGCCGTCTGCGACTACAAGCAAATGGAGGTGCGAGGGGGAGCGGGGAGCTGGGGGGGGAGGGCCGGGGGGGGGATGTGCGGGGACCCCCCCAACCCCGGGCTCACGCCACCCTGGCCCCGCAGATCACGGTGCACAAGAACGACGAGTGTGCCCTGCTCAGCAACGCCCAGCCCTACAAGTGGAAGGTGCTGAGCGCCGCCGGCAACGAGGCCATCGTCCCTTCTGTCTGCTTCCTTGTGCCACCCCCCAACAAGGAGGCACTGGACGCCGTGCACAGGTGAGTGCTGGCCACCCCCCCAACTCCTGGGTCATGCCATTGGCTCCATGGCACCGTCCTCGTCTCCCCGCTCTGCCGTGGGGTCCCCTCACTCACGCCGCCTCTCTGCAGGCTGGAGGCCACCCACCAGCACCTCCTCGTGCTCTGGCACCAGCTGCACCTGGACATGAGGAGCCTCCTGTCCTGGCAGTACCTGATCCGTGACATCCAGCAGATCCAGTCCTGGTCCCACCTGACGGTCAGTCGTCCCCCAGTGCCAGCACGGGGCAGCACCCAGCCCGGGGGGTTCCCCCCGGAGTCCCACTCCAGCGGTGGGAGCTGACAGTGCCCTTTCCCCTGCCCAGTTCCGCACGATGCAGGTGGAGGAGTGCCGGCAGGTCCTGCGCAGCCTGGAGACCCACTACCAGGAGTTCCTGCGGGACAGCCAGGACTCGCAGAGCTTCCAGCCCGATGACCGGCTGCATGTGGAGCGCGAGTACAACGCCTGCACCCAGAAGTACGAGCTGCTGCTGCGCAGCCAGGAGAAAGGTGAGCCCCCTCCTCCCTGTCACCCTGTGTGCTCCCTGGGGCATCCCCTCCATCCCTGGCAATGCGGACAGGGCGAACAGAGTGGGAAGCTGCTAACCTGTCCCTGCTGTCCCCACAGGAGAGCAGGACGAGTCCCTGTGCAAGAACTACATCTCCCAGCTGAAGGATATCCGTCTGCAGCTGGAGAGCTGCGAGACCCGCACCATCCACAAGATCCGCCTGCCCCTCGACAAGGACCCGGTCAAGGAGTGTGCCCAGCGCATCAGCGAGCAGCAGGTATGCGTGCACACACGTGTGTGCAGGTGTGCAATGCACATGGACGGGAACCTCAGCACCCAGAGCGGGGCTGGTGTCTGTCTGCCCACACTGGTGGGCTGCAGACCCCTTCTCTGCTCTGTCTCTTCTCCTCTGGGGTCGGGGGTGGCCGGGGGCTCTGCGCGCCAGGTCCTGGCTGGCAGGACATGGAGTTTGGCACGGTGTTATATGGGGGATCAGCCACGGGCAGGGCTCGGCCCCAAACTGCAGCTGGCAGGCGCCAGGCAGGGAGTGAGAGACCCTCCTCTCCCTGCAGCAAATCCACCTGGAGCTGGAGGGCATCAAAAAGAATCTGGACAAGGTCAGCGAGAAGACAGAGAAAGTGCTGGCCCAGCCAGAGCAGGCCAGCTCGGCCCCCGTCTTGCGCTCAGAGCTGGAGATCACCCTGCAGAAGATGGACCAGGTGTACAGCCTCTCCAGCATCTACCTGGAGAAGTGAGTGCCCAGCCCCTGCGCGGCTCCTTGGTCATCCTGGGCTGGGGAAAACTGCTGCATCAGCTGGGATGAGCCTGGTTGGGCCAGGGGTGAGCTGATGAGGTCCGGAGGAAGCTGGTTGTGCCGGCGTATCCTTCCCTTCCCATAAGCTCCTGGCTGTGTGCCGACTGACGCTGCTGCCCGGCACTGGCTGAGCCCATCTCCTCTCTCCACAGGCTGAAGACCATCAACCTGGTGATCCGCAGCACTCAGGGGGCAGAGGAGCTGGTCAAGAAGTACGAGGACCAGCTGAAGGATGTGCAGACCGTGCCGGCTGACCTCAAAGAGCTGGAGGCCAGCAAGGCCGAGCTGAAGGTAATGGCTAGGGCAGCACTGTGCCGGAGGGGAGCTGGGGGGGAGCCGGGGCCAGGGCTGACCCGTGCTCTGTCTGCCACAGCGGCTGCGCACACAGGCAGAGGGGCATCAGCCCTTCTTCAGCACGCTGGAGACTGACCTGAGCAAGGCCAAGGATGTCAACGAGAGGATGGTCAGGGGCCACAGCGAACGTGACGTGGATCTGGACCGCTACCGGGAGAGAGTCCAGCAGCTGCTGGAGCGCTGGCAGGCTGTCCTCACCCAGACGGACCTGCGCCAGCGCGAGCTGGACCAGCTGGGCCGCCAGCTGCGGTACTACCGCGAGAGCTGCGATGGGCTCCTCCAGTGGATCCAGGACGCAAAGCAGCGGCAGGAGAAAATCCAGGCAGTGCCCATCACCGACAGCAAGACTGTGCGGGAGCAGCTGCTGCAGGAGAAGGTAGCACCCGTGGCAGGGCAAGTGGTGCTGGCCTGGCCGGTGCTCTCGGCCATCCCTGGCTGCGGTGGGGTGGCAACGGGGCGCCTGAGCTCACCCCCACATGTTTCCCCAGAAACTCCTGGAGGAGTGCGACCGCAACAAGGAGAAGGTGGAGGAGTGCCAGCGCTACGCCAAGCAGTACATCGACGCCATCAAGGTGCGCCCGCTGGCTGTCCCTGCCTGCTCCGGGCTGGCCTCCCCGGTGGTGCCGGGGCAGGCGTGGGACTGGGGAGGGGTAGACCAGTGCCAGGCGGCCCCGAAGGACCTGGGGGCTTGCTGGGGATGCTGGCCAGCGTGCTGAGGACCCCTCTCCCCAGCAGGATTATGAGCTGCAGCTGGTGAGCTTCAAGGCACAGGTGGAGCCGATGGCCTCTCCGGCCAAGAAGCCCAAAGTGCAGTCTGCGTCTGACAGCATCATCCAGGAGGTGAGGGGGGGGCCCTCTGTGTGCAGGCCTGGGGCGCCCCACGGGTCCCGCTGCGTGGCTGATCCTGAGCAGCTCCTTCCCCAGGAGCGGAGGACTGCAGCCCTTTGCTGAAGGGATGGGTGTGGGGGGGCTGGCATGCAGGCTCACCTCCGTCCGGCCCCACCACTGCTGGGGTGCCGGGCAGCTGGGTGGGGGGATTGCCACGGACACGCTCCCTCCCTGCTGACCCCTGCCGTCTGCCACAGTACGTAGACTTGCGGACGCGGTACAGCGAGCTGACCACGCTCACGAGCCAGTACATCAAGTTCATCACGGAGACGCTGCGGCGGCTGGAGGAAGAGGAGGTAGGGGAGCGGCATGCGGGCATGTGGGGTGGCATGACTCCGGCTGCGTTCTCTTTCCTGCATAACAACGGGGAACATGGTTCATGATGACTGCCGGCCCCCCATCACTAACGCTGGCCCATGGCCTCTAACCCCGCTCTGATCTGGGCTCCTGGGACCGAAGCTGCTGGCTCTGGGTGCAGTGGGTCTCCGAGCCGAGAGGGCCAGCTGGGGCGGCACACAGAGCCAGCTCCAGGCGCTGCCGGGCTCTGGCGTGACTGGTGGTAGGAGGCACTTCCCAGATACACGTAGTGCAGTCAGCATCTGCCTTCCGCATGAACGCTGTGCTCGGGCGCCGCGGGACCGGAGCCCTCGGGTGTTCTGTCTTGGTAACCTTTCTAACTCTTGGTTTCTGCCCTTGGAAGTCGAGCCGCTTTGCCAGTGCTTTGTCTTGGGGGATGTTTGTGTTGGTGGGGATCTAATGGAGGGTAAAAAACCAGGATGACTCTGGCATCCCTGCACCAGGTACTCACTCTGCGCATGTCCCCCTCCCCACGGCACCCCTCCGCCTCACCCCATGGCTGTCAGCAGCCTGCACGCCTCTCCTGCTCGCTGCACCCCTGCCCTCTGGAGAGCCACTCACCCCCGCACTCCTCACCCTCCTCTGCCTCTGCCTCTGCTCCCGGGCCCTCACTGCACCTCTTGGGGTGGCGCGAGGGGACCCAGCCCCGCGGCACGGGGGTCCGGCTCACCCGCATGTGCGCTGCCTCTGCCCAGGTCCCGCACGGAGCGTGCGCCTGCCTTGCTCACGGTGCATGTGGCACAAGTGCTCTGCGGTGCAGCCACGCAGGAGCTGTGTCGGCCCTTTGGCAGACGACTGGTTGGCTGGGTTGCCTGGAGCGGGCCAGCGGGGAGGGATTCGGACCAGCTGGGGCAGCACGGGCTGGAGCTTGGATTGCTCTCCACATCGTCAAGGCTTTCCTGGGAGGGAAAGCTCCGCTGGCACCTCCCTTGCCACCCACTCCCCTCCGTCCTGCTCACCCCGGTGCTCTGGCTGGGTCTCTCATTTCCCTGTGGTGATGGCTCTCTGCACCGGCCCCTCTCACACGGGGAGCCCCGGTGAGCATGGGAGGAGGCTCCCCTCTGCGGGGGGCCGGGGCAGGGCTCTGGCTGGAGGGCAGTGGGCACGGTGGTGGTGTGCAAGCTGCTCGCATCCGTCTCCATCACCTCGGGCTTTGCTCGCGCTCCATCCCTTCTCTGTGGTACGTGGGCCATCCTTGCTTCTTGCACTGCTGTCTCGGTCCTGTCGCCCGTCCGCCCACGCTGTGCTAAGTGGGACACGGTAGTCGTGTGTCCCCTGTCTGCCATACGTCTTCTGGAAGCTGGCATCACCGCCTCCAGCTCGCGGGGAGGCCCAGGGACCTGAAGCCATTCCATGCGCATCCTCCACCCCTCCGCCCCGGACTGTCCCATCTCTCGGTGGTGCGTGGTTGTGGCTGGCATTGACACCGTGGCTCGGTCGCATCCCTTGTGATTTCTCTCTCTCTCCCCCCTCTGTTTTCTCTGCACCCTCTTTCCCCTCCAGAAAGCCGCCGAGAAGCTGAAAGAGGAGGAGAGGAAGCGGCTGGCGGAGGTGGAGGCCCAGCTGGAGAAGCAGCGGCAGCTGGCCGAGGCCCACGCCAAAGCCAAGGCGCAGGCGGAGGCAGAGGCGCGGGAGCTGCAGGTCCGCATGCAGGAGGAGGTCACCCGGCGGGAGGTGGTGGCCGTGGACGCTGAGCAGCAGAAGCAGAACATCCAGCAGGAGCTGATGCAGTTGCGGCAGAACTCCGACCACCAGATCAAGTCCAAGGTCAAGCTAATCGAGGAGGCCGAATACAACCGCAAGAAGGTGGAGGAGGAGATCCGCCTCATCCGCCTCCAGCTGGAGAGCACCGAGAAGCAGCGGGTGGGCGCCGAGACGGAGCTGCAGGAGCTGCGGGCGCGTGCCGAGGATGCCGAGCGGCAGAAGAGGCAGGCACAGGAGGAGGCTGAGCGCCTGCGCCGGCAGGTGAAGGAAGAGAGCCAGAAGAAGCGGGAGGCAGAGGAGGAGCTGAAGCGCAAGGTGCAGGCCGAGCGGGATGCGGCGCGGGAGAAGCAGAAGGCAGTGGCGGACCTGGAGAAGCTGCGGCTGCAGGCGGAGGAGGCCGAGCGGCGGATGCGGCAGGCGGAGGCCGAGAAGGAGCGGCAGATCCAGGTGGCCCAGGAGGTGGCCCAGCGGAGCGCTGAGGCTGAGCTGCAGAGCAAGCGGCTGTCCTTTGCTGAGAAGACGGCGCAGCTGGAGCTGTCGCTGCAGCAGGAGCACATTACGGTGGCCCACCTGCAGGAGGAGGCCGAGCGGCTGAAGAAGCAGCAGCTGGAGGCCGAGCGGTCGCGGGAGGAGGCCGAGAAGGAGCTGGAGCGCTGGCGGCAGAAGGCCAACGAGGCGCTGCGGCTGCGGCTGCAGGCAGAGGAGGTGGCCCACAAGAAGGCACTGGCGCAGGAGGAGGCAGAGAAGCAGAAGGAGGACGCGGAGCGGGAGGCTCGCAAGCGCGCCAAGGCGGAGGAGTCGGCCCTGCGGCAGAAGGAGCTGGCGGAGGAGGAGCTGGAGAAGCAGCGGGAGCTGGCGGAGGGCACGGCCCAGCAGAAGCTGGCGGCAGAGCAGGAGCTGATCCGGCTGAAGGCAGAGATGGAGAACGGGGAGCAGCAGCGCCTGCTCCTGGAGGAGGAGCTCTTCCGACTGAAGAAGGAGGTGAGCGAGGCCATCCAGAAGAGGAAGGAGGTGGAGGACGAGCTGGCCAAGCTGCGGGCCGAGATGGAGATCCTGCTGGAGAGCAAGGCCAAGACGGAGGAGGAGTCGCGCTCCACCAGCGAGAAGTCCAAGCAGCGGCTGGAGGCCGAGGCCAGCAAGCTGCGGGAGCTGGCCGAGGAGGCTGCCCGGCTGCGGGCCCTCTCTGAGGAGGCCAAGAGGCAGCGGCAGCTGGCAGAGGACGAGGCTGGCCGGCAGCGGGCCGAAGCCGAGCGCATCCTGAAGGAGAAGCTGGCGGCCATCAACGAGGCCTCGCGGCTGAAGGCGGAGGCGGAGATCGCCCTGAAGGAGAAGGAGGCCGAGAACGAGCGGCTGCGGCGGCTGGCAGAGGACGAGGCCTACCAGCGCAAGCTGCTGGAGGAGCAGGCAGCCCAGCACAAGCAGGACATCGAGGAGAAGATCGCCCTGCTGAAGCGCTCCTCGGAGAGTGAGCTGGAGCGGCAGAAGGGCCTGGTGGAGGACACGCTGCGGCAGCGGCGCCAGGTGGAGGAAGAGATCCGTGCCCTGAAAGCCAGCTTCGAGAAGGCCTCAGCGGGCAAGACCGACCTGGAGCGGGAGCTGAGCCGCATCCGCGGGGAGGCGGAGGAGGTGCAGCGCAGCCGGGAGCAGGCTGAGCGGGAGGCCGAGAGGCAGCGGGCGCTGGCGCTGGAGGAGGAGGGCCGCCGGCGGGAGGCTGAGGAGAAGGTGCAGGCCATCCTGGCGGCCGAGGAGGAGGCCGGGAGGCAGCGGCGGCTGGCCCTGGAGGAGGTGGAGCGGCTGAAGGCCATGGTGGAGGAAGCCAGGCGGCAGAAGGAGCTGGCGGAGAAGGAGTCGGAGCGGCAGATCCAGCTGGCGCGGGAGGCGGCGCAGAAGCGGATCGAGGCGGAGGAGAAAGCCCACCTGGCCGCCGTGCAGCAGAAGGAGCAGGAGCTGCTGCAGACGCGGCAGCAAGAGCAGAGCCTCCTGGACCGGCTGCGGGAGGAGGCCGAGCAGGCCAGGCGGGCGGCGGAGGAGGCAGAGTTCGCCCGCAGCAAGGCTGAGCAGGATGCCAGCCTCTCCCGGCAGCGGGTGGAGGAGGCCGAGCGGCTGAAGCAGCGGGCAGAGGAGGAGGCTCAGGCCAAGGCGCAGGCACAGGCAGACGCGGAGAAGCTGCGGAAGGAGGCTGAGCTGGAGGCGGCGAAGCGGGCGCAGGCGGAGCAGGCGGCCCTGCGGCAGAAGCAGCTGGCGGACGCTGAGATGGAGAAGCACAAGAAGTTTGCCGAGCAGACGCTGCGGCAGAAGGCGCAGGTGGAGCAGGAGCTGACCAAGGTGAAGCTGCAGCTGGATGAGACGGACCACCAGAAGGGCATTCTGGATGAGGAGCTGCAGCGGCTGAAGGAGGAGGTGACCGACGCCGTCCGGCAGAAGGCCCAAGTAGAGGAGGAGCTCTTCAAGGTCCGGGTGCAGATGGAGGAGCTGGCGAAGCTCAAGAACCGGATCGAGGAGGAGAACAAGGCGCTGATCCTCAAGGACAAGGACAACACGCAGAAGTTCCTGGCGGAGGAGGCCGAGAAGATGAAGCAGGTGGCGGAGGAGGTCGCCCGCCTCAGCGTGGAGGCCCAGGAGGCTGCCCGCATGCGGAAGCTGGCTGAGGACGACCTGGCACAGCAGCGGGCGCTGGCGGAGAAGATGCTCAAGGAGAAGATGCAGGCAGTGCAGGAGGCCACACGGCTGAAGGCCGAGGCGGAGATGCTGCAGAAGCAGAAAGACCTGGCACAGGAGCACGCCAAGCGGCTGCAGGAGGACAAGGAGCAGATGCAGCAGCGCCTGGCCGAGGAGACCGAGGGTTTCCAGAAAACCCTGGAGGCTGAGCGCCGGCGGCAGCTGGAGATCACAGCTGAGGCCGAGCGCCTCAAGCTGCACGTGGCGGAGATGAGCATGGCCCAGGCCAAGGCCGAGGAAGAAGCCAAGCGGTTCAAGAAGCAGGCGGAGGAGATCAGCGAAAGGCTGCACGAGACCGAGCTGGCCACGCAGGAGAAGATGACGCTGGTGCACACTCTGGAGATCCAGCGGCACCAGAGTGACCAGGACGCGGAGAAGCTGCGGAGGGCCATCGCTGACCTGGAGCAGGAGAAGGAGAAGCTGAAGCAGGAGGCAGCGTTGCTGCAGCAGAAGGCAGAGGAGGTACTGGGTTGTGGGTCCCCCTTAGCGGTGGTGGTACGCAGGGAGGCCTTCCCTCTCCCCAGCCGCCCTGCACCATGTCCTGAGACAGCAGGTGCGTGGGTGGCTGGCCAGGCTCTGGGAGCTGTGCTGGCCGGTCCCCAAGGACCGTTGCTGCAGCGCAGGCGTGCAGCCTCCAGCCCTGGAGCTGCACCCTGCACCTGATGGGCTTGGAGCTGGCTGCTGGCGCCGTCCAGGAGGCGGAGGCGTCACTGAGCCTCCTGCCCCAGCATCCGTCCCCCCTGCCAGGGGTCACGGCGAGTGGCTGCTTGTGGGGCAGGACCCCCACGTGCAAGTCAAGGGCGTGCACAGAGCCAGGATCAGGTGCAGCGAGGCAAACCCCACAGGGAGGTGTCAGAGCAGGACCTCCCACCCCCTGCTGCCTCCTGCTGCCAGCAGCTCCTGCTACGGAGGGGTGATTCCCACCGCCTGTGCCAGCTTTTTGGCCCCGTGGCGCATCCTGCCCTATTCCTCTCCGTAGGCAAGACCTGTCCCCAGATCCCAGCCTCGGTACCAGGCAGGGATTCCCTAACTCCCGCAGAAGAGCTTGTGTGTTTTCCCTGCTCGTTCCACCCACGTGTTGTTTGCTGTGGCTCTCTAACCTCAGCTCTGCTCCCTTAACTCTTAACCTACATAGCAGAGTGATTGGGTGAATCTGCACCCCTACCAGCCCAGTGCCACCCCTCCTCCCTGTCCTCCTGCCCCAGCCCACCCCTGCTGCCCCATCAGTGCTGCCCTCCTAGGCAGATGGTGCCATCTGACCATGCTGTCCTCTCTCCCACCCCAGATGCAGGTGGCCCAGCAGGCGCAGCTCCGCCAGGAGACGCAGCTTCTCCAGCAGACCTTCCTGACGGAGAAGGACGCCCTGCTGCAGAAGGAGAAGTTCATCGAGGAGGAGAAAACAAAGCTGGAGAAGCTCTTTAAAGATGAGGTGAACAAAGCCCAGAACCTGAAGGCGGAGCAGGAGCGGCAGCAGAAGGAGATGGAGCAGGAGAAGCAGCAGTTGAAAGCCATGCTGGACGAAGCCAAGAAGCATCAGAAAGAAGCAGAGGAAAATGTCCGGCACAAGCAGGAGGAGCTGCAGCAGCTGGAGAGACAGCGGCAGCAGCAAGAGAAACTCCTGGAAGAGGAGAATAAGAAGCTCAGGGAGAGACTTGAGCAAATGCAGGAAGAGTACAAGGCCGCCCTGGCCCAGACACGAGAGATCATGATCCAGACAGACGACCTGCCTGAGGAGGCTGTGGTTATGACAACGCAGCTGCTGGATGTCAAAGCTGTGCCCAATGGCAGAGACGTGGTGGATGGCTTAGCACAGAACGGGGAGCCAGAGTTCGCATTTGACGGCATCCGTCAGAAGGTATCTGCAGAGAAGCTGGCTGATGCCGGCATTTTGAGCAAGGAGAGCTTAGACAAGTTGGCGAAGGGTGTTGTGAGTGTTGGTGAGCTCTCACAGAGGGAAGACATCAAGAAGTACCTGCAGGGCAAGAGCAGCATCGCCGGTTTGTTAATCAAACCCACCAATCAAAAGATGAGCATCTATGAAGCCATGAAGAAGAAGCTGCTCAGCCCAGGCACTGCGCTGGTGCTCCTGGAAGCGCAGGCTGCCTCCGGCTTCATAATTGACCCTGTGCGAAACGCGAGGCTCTCGGTGAACGAGGCAGTGAGAGAGGGAGTGATTGGACCAGAACTGCACAATAAAATGCTGTCTGCTGAACGGGCAGTAACCGGCTACAAGGATCCTTACACGGGTGACAAGATCTCCCTCTTCCAGGCCATGATGAAGGAGCTCATCGTCAGGGAGCACGGCATCCGCCTGCTCGAGGCCCAGATCGCCACCGGCGGCATCATCGACCCTGTCAACAGCCACCGCCTGCCTGTAGAAGCTGCCTACAAGCGGGGCTACTTTGACGAGGAGATGAACCAGGTCCTTTCCGACCCCACCGATGACACCAAGGGCTTCTTCGACCCCAACACACAGGAGAACCTCACCTACCTGCAGCTCATGGAGCGGTGCGTGACTGACCCAGACACGGGGCTGTGCCTCCTGCCACTCACTGACCAGGCAGCCAAAGCAAGAGAACTGGTCTACACCGACAAAGAAGCTAAGGATGTCTTTAAGAAGGCCACGGTGACAGCACCATTTGGCAAGTTCCAAGGGAAGACGGTGACCATCTGGGAAATCATCAACTCTGAATACTTCACTGAGGACCAAAGGCGGGACCTGATCCAGCAGTACAGGACTGGCAAGATCACAGTGGAGAAGATCATTAAGATCATCATCACGGTTGTGGAGGAAAGTGAGAAAAAGAGCCAGATGTGCTTCGAGGGCCTCCGAGCCCCTGTGCCTGCCGCTGAGCTGCTGGAAAGCAAAATCATCAACAAGGACCTCTACAATCAGCTGCACCAGGGCAAGAAGTCTGTGAAGGACGTGGCAGAGATGGACTCTGTGCGGCGGTACCTGAAGGGCACAGATGCCATTGCTGGCGTCCTAGTGGAGTCAACTGGCCAGAAGCTCACCTTCTATGATGCCCTGAAGAGAAACCTGCTGAAGCCAGAGATTGCCCTGTCCCTGCTGGAAGCACAGGCTGCCACCGGCTACATCATCGACCCCGTGAAGAACAAGCTGTTCTCCGTTGATGAGGCAGTGAAGGCTGAGGTGGTGGGGCCAGAGTTTCATGAGAAGCTGCTGTCCGCAGAGAAGGCGGTGACTGGCTACAAGGATCCCTATACGGGCCAGACGGTTTCCCTCTTCCAAGCACTCAAGAAGGGCCTCATCCCCAGTGATACCGGGGTCCGTCTGCTGGACGTCCAGCTCGCCACTGGAGGCATCATCGATCCTGTGAACAGCCACCGGCTCCCGCTCGAGGTTGCTTACAAGAGGGGGTACTTGGACCCGGAGATAAATGAGGCTCTGTCCGAGCTCCGAGATGACGCCAAGGCTTTCTATTGTCCCAACACCCAAGAACACCTCAGCTACGCCCAGTTGCAGAAGAACTGCCACCGTGACAAGCAGACTGGCTTCTGCCTGCTGCCCCTGTCAGACAAAGCCATCCAGTCGCAGCAGGAGGAGGTCTACACAGACAGCCAGGCAAAGGAGTGCTTTGACAAGGCAACCATCGAGGTGCCAGTGGGCAGCATGAAGGGCCAGACAGTGACCATCTGGGAGCTGATCCACTCTGAGTACTTCACAGAGGAGCACAGGCGGGAGCTCCTCCGACAGTACAAGACTGGCAAGGTGACCATCGAGAAGATCATCAAGATTGTGATCACCATCATCGAGGAGGCAGAGACCAAAAAGCAGGAGAAGCTGACATTCAGTGGTCTCCGGGCACCTGTACCTGCCAGTGAGCTGGTGGAGTCCCGCATCATCAGCAAAGCCCAGTATGAGCAGCTGAAGGAAGGCAAGAAATCGGTGAAGGACCTCTCTGAAACAGATGCGGTGAGGAGATTCCTGCATGGCAGCGACTGCATTGCCGGCGTCTACGTGGAGGCAACCAAGGAGAAGCTGAACATCTATGAGGCCATGAAGAGGAACCTGCTGAGGCCCAGCACCGCCGTGGTCCTCCTGGAGGCCCAGGCAGCAACCGGCTTCTTGATCGACCCTGTGAAGAACCGGAAACTGTATGTCAATGAGGCTGTGAAGGCTGGTGTCATTGGGCCTGAACTGCACGAGAAGCTGCTGTCTGCTGAGAAGGCTGTCACTGGGTACAAGGACCCCTACTCAGGCAACACCATCTCGCTCTTCCAGGCCATGAAAAAAGGACTCATCGTCAAGGAGCACGGCATCCGCCTGCTCGAGGCCCAGATCGCCACTGGTGGCATCATCGACCCCATCAACAGCCACCGCCTCCCCGTGGAGGTGGCCTACAAGAGGGGCTACTTTGATGAGGAAATGAACCAAACCCTTTCCGACCCCACCGATGACACCAAGGGCTTCTTCGACCCCAACACCCATGAGAACCTCACCTACAGGCAGCTGAAGGAGAAGTGCATTGAGGATCCTGAAACGGGCCTGTATCTGCTGCCTCTGCGGGAACCTGAGAAGCCTACAGTGGTGGAGAAGACCCAGGTGTACACAGAGGCAGAGACACGGAAGGTGTTTGAGGAGACGCGGGTGGACATCCCTGTGGGCAGCAGGGCAGGTTCCTCCATGTCGCTGTGGGAGATCATGCACTCAGACCTGCTGCCAGAGGAGCAGCGGAAGCAGCTCATGGAGGAGTTCCAGTCGGGCCGTGTGTCCAAGGAGCGCATGATCATCATCATCATTGAGATCATCGAGAAGACTGAGATCATCCGGCAGCAGAATCTCACATCCTATGACTACGTACGGCGCCGCATCACGGCTGAGGACCTCTACGAGGCCAAGATCATCTCTCTAGACATCTACAACTTGCTGAAACAGGGCTCCAAAACCTTCCGGGAGCTCCTGGACGTGGAGACTGTCTGGAAGTACCTCTATGGGTCAGGCTGTGTGGCTGGCATCTACATCCCCTCTTCCAAGCAGAAGCTCAGTATCTACCAGGCACTGAAGAAGGGGCTGATCAACTCCGAAGTGGCCCGCTCCCTCCTGGAGGCCCAGGCTGCCACCGGTTTCATGATCGACCCCACAAAGAATGAGATGCTGACTGTTGACGAAGCGGTCAGGAAAGGCGTGGTGGGGCCTGAAATCCATGACCGGCTCCTGTCCGCAGAGAGGGCTGTGACTGGTTATAGAGACCCGTACAGCGAACAGAAGATTTCCATCTTCCAGGCCATGAAGAAAGACCTCATTCCCAGCGAAGAGGCCCTCAAGCTCCTCGATGCCCAGATAGCCACCGGTGGCATCATCGACCCGCACCTGGGCTTCCATCTGCCCCTGGAGGTGGCCTACCAGCGGGGCTTCATCAACAAGGACACGTATGACATGCTGTCGGAGCCCAGCGAGGTGCGAAGCTACGTGGACCCGTCCACGGAGGAGAAGCTCAGCTACACGCAGCTCCTGAAGCGGTGCCGGAAGGACGAGAACAGCGGGCTCCTCCTGCTTCCACTTTGCGACACGAGGAAGCTCACCTTCCGGGGGCTACGGAAGCAGATCACTGTGGAGGAGCTGGTCCGTTCGCAGGTGATGGACGAAGCCACTGCCCAGCGCCTCCAGGAGGGCCTCACCTCCATCGAGGAGGTCTCTAAGAACCTGAAGAAGTTCCTGGAGGGCACCAGCTGCATTGCTGGTGTCTTTGTGGACTCCACAAAGGAGCGGCTGTCCGTGTACCAAGCCATGAAGAAGGGTATCATCAGGCCAGGCACCGCATTTGAGCTCCTGGAGGCGCAGGCGGCCACAGGGTACGTGATCGACCCCATCAAGGGCCTCAAGCTGACAGTGGAGGAAGCTGTGCGGATGGGCATCGTGGGCCCTGAGTTCAAGGACAAGCTGCTCTCTGCTGAGAGGGCTGTCACCGGCTACCGGGATCCCTACTCTGGAAAGCTCATCTCCCTCTTCCAGGCCATGAAGAAGGGTCTGATCCTGAAGGACCATGGGATCCGCTTGCTCGAGGCCCAGATTGCAACAGGAGGCATAATCGATCCCGAGGAGAGCCACCGCCTCCCTGTGGAGATTGCCTACAAGAGGGGCCTTTTTGACGAGGAGATGAATGAGATCTTGCTGGATCCCAGCGATGACACCAAGGGCTTCTTTGACCCCAACACAGAGGAGAACCTCACCTACCTGCAGCTCATGGAGCGGTGCATCACTGACCCAGAGACTGGCCTCTGCCTCCTGCCCCTGAAAGAGAAGAAGCGGGAGAGGAAGACCTCCTCCAAGTCCTCTGTCCGCAAGCGCAGGGTGGTGATCGTTGACCCGGAGACGGGCAAGGAGATGTCCGTGTACGAAGCCTATCGCAAGGGCCTCATTGACCACCAGACCTACCTGGAGCTGTCGGAGCAGGAGTGTGAGTGGGAAGAGATCACCACCTCTTCCTCTGACGGCGTCGTGAAGTCAATGATCATCGACAGGCGCTCCGGGCGCCAGTACGATATCGACGATGCCATCAGCAAGGGCCTGATCGACCAGTCAGCCCTGGACCAGTACCGCTCAGGCACCCTCTCCATCACCGAGTTTGCAGACATGCTCTCTGGCAACATGAGTGGCTTCCGGTCACGGTCGTCCTCTGTGGGTTCATCCTCCTCCTACACCGTCAGCCCAGCCCCTACACGAACGCAGATATCTATGTGGAGCGACCCAACCGAGGAGACTGGGCCAGTGGCAGGCATCCTGGACACGGACACTCTGGAGAAGGTGTCCATCACGGAGGCAATGCGCCGCAACCTCGTGGACAACATCACAGGGCAGAGGCTGCTGGAAGCCCAGGCTTGCACCGGCGGCATCATTGACCCCAACACCGGGGATAAGTGCTCCGTCGCCGACGCGGTGAACAAGGGCCTAGTCGACAAAATCATGGTGGACCGCATCAACCTGGCACAGAAGGCCTTCTACGGCTTCGAGGACCCACGGACCAAGACGAAGATGTCAGCAGCCCAGGCCCTGAAGAAGGGCTGGCTGTACTACGAGGCTGGGCAGCGCTTCCTGGAGGTGCAGTACCTGACGGGGGGCCTGATTGAGCCCGATGTCGAGGGCCGTGTCTCCTTGGACGAGGCGCTGCAGAAGGGCACCATCGACACGCGCACAGCCCAGAAGCTGCGGGACGTGAACACCTACTCCAAGTATCTCACCTGCCCCAAAACCAAACTCAAGATCTCCTACAAGGATGCAATGGACCGAAGCATGATCGAGGATGGGACTGGCCTGCGGCTGCTGGAGGCCTCCTCCCAGTCCAGCAAGGGCTACTACAGCCCCTACAACGTCAGCAGCGCTGGCTCCACCTCCGGCTCGCGGTCGGGCTCCCGGACAGGGTCCCGGTCGAGCTCCAGGCGAGGTAGCTTCGACGCCACTGGCTCCGGCTTCTCCATGACCTTCTCTTCCTCCTCCTACTCTTCCTCGAGCTTTGGGCGCAGATACACCGCGGGTCCCCAGAGCACTGTGGAGGCGGCCGCCCTGGCCCTCGCCTTGTCCCTCCTGAGAAGGAGCTGCGGGTGGGAGGTGAGCGGGGAGCACTCCGGGCTGTGTGGGCCCCCGCTCCGCGTGGCCTGAAACGTGCCGGCCCCTGCCCGAGGAACCCGCCGCCTCGCCTGCTCCGCATGTGGCAACGCTGCTGGCTAATCACTAGTATTTTTTTTTTAATTTTTAAACTCCATTCTTCTTCCAAAGCAGTGCCTAAAGTTTAACCAAAAAGACTAGACTAATATATTAATATATACGATTGTTCTGACAGTATTTGTATATTAAGAGATGAGAGAGAAAACACACTACCCTCCCAGATCTGCCGCCCCGGGAGCCTGCTGCCGTTCCTGCCCTCTGCAGAGCCGATCCCACCCAGCCACTCGGAGACGGCGAGGCAGAGCCGGAAAACAGGAAAACAGTTCCGTCTTTTTGGTCTAACCACTTAGTGACTCTTTTGTAATTAACCCTGCTGGCTTCATCCCCCGCATCCCGAAGGAGGAGACGACCCTGTCCCCGCGGCGTGCCGCAGCCGGCATTCCGGCAGAACAGAGGAGGACATCGCAGGCTCCCCGCTGCTCGGTGCCAGACAGCCACTTCATACCGGCCCTGGAGCTGTTGCCTGGACCCCTTCCACCCGCTCTCGGCGTGGCGAGGAGGGGGCTCTGTGCCCCAGCTCCTGAGCTGCCCCAGCTCCCGAGCTGCCCCAGCTCCCTGGCTTGGCCTCCCGGCACATCCCCACCACCACGCCGTGGAGCCGATGCCCCAACCGTAAGTGCGCGCTGGCGCTGCCCGCTGCTTCCGCGCCGTGCGGAGGGACCTGCCTCCGCTCCACTGCTTCGCCCGCCGAGGGGCTTCGCTGCGTGTCCGCTGCCACCTCCGCCAGCCCGCCTGCCCGCTCGCCGGGATGCACCTGCCGCGCTTGGCTCTCCATGCCCACGTGGCTTGTGTCGCCGCTAGCTGGCAGCCGCGCCTGCTGCTGCCTGTCTCTCTGTCTGTCTGTCTCTCCGTGTATCTGGGAAGTGCTCTGCACAAGGTTGATTTCTTAACACTGATGTGGCTTAATGAATTGACAGGCGTCCGCCAGAGCCCGTGCCCGAGCTCGGCAGAGCCTGCACTGCCAAAGCCAGCCCGGCTCCGCGCGCGGTTCCTGCGCCCAGACCCCAGCCGCTGCCCAGCCGCGTGCACCCCCCCTCGCCACGGGGGTTCTCCAGACCCTCTTGAGGGGCGCGGAGGCCACAGGACCCTCTGAGCACAGGGTGGGTCGTGGGACGCTGCAGCAGCCCGGCGTGCTCTCTTGTTAGAAAAAAGGCGGATCTCTGTAAAACTGGACTCCTCTTTTCTTCCTTGTGGTAATTCCTTTCTTCCTGGTTTTCCTCTCCTTCCCTTCACCCGCAATAACGCACTCTCTCTCTGGCAGACGTCTTTTTCCAGTCCCACCAAAGAAGTCCCCTTGCCGCTGGGCGAGTTCCTTAGCTGGGTCTCCGACATCAGCAAGTCGTGGATGGGCTCGAGGGGAGCTTGGGACGCGGCAGCTCTTCGGCCGTGCTCACCAGCACAGGTAACACCAACCTTTCCAGTCTCTCTTTGGAGCCGGGGTTTCCCGCCATCCTGCGGCTCACTGGGCTGGTGCTGGGGCTTTAGCTGGGTGCTGCGTTCTCCAGGAAGTGACACCGAGATGTCCAGGGGGTATCGTTTTCCTCCAAGTATGGTTTGGGGTACAGTTGCCCATGGTGAAGGCTTTCCAGCTGTGGTTGTGCCGGACCGGTGCTGCGCTCCGCTGCTCCAGCTGCGGGAGGGCCGGCCCCGGTTGGGAGGTGTTGCTTGCTGTGGCAGTGCAGGGGCAATCAGGCTGGCGCGGGGCGGGCGCGCGGCACTGCCGGCTGGGCTCGATGGCTTCATCTCATGGACCAGTCTCCCTGTCTCATCCCATCTTTTCTGTTCACTTTGTTTTAGTGTTGCTGGATGTCCATCCCAACTCCCCTCACCGCTGCCACGGACCCCGTACCCCCGCCCTGGGGCAAGTGGGACCGCACTTGAGGACACTGGGACATGCTCCCTCTCCCTTTGCACTTGCCAGAGTCCCTGGGCAGAGACCGGGGGCCACGCTGCCCGGGTGCAGGGGCTGCCCCACAGCACCGGAGCCCCTCGGCCGGCAGTGGGGTGCCCCGGCCCACCCGCTGCCCCTGGCCCCTGGCAGCATGCAGCCCCCGTCCCCCCACCACACTCCACCGGGGCCCCAGGCAGGGGCTGAAGCAATAAGTGACGCAGCGGTGGGGCCGTGCTGGCTCGGGCCGTTGGGGCCATAGCCCCCCACGTTTGGCCTGGCTGACCCTGGCCCCCCAAGAGGCACCCACGCGGTCGCCTGTCCCTCTCCCCTCGCCCCGTGCCAGCGTGCCCGAGGTGCACCCCCTCCTCCCCAGGGACAGCCTCCCGGCACGGTGCTCGGCTCACCCGCGGATCTCCACAGCACCTCTCCTCCTTCCCACCTGCTCTCATTTGCCACGTGTAAATCGAGTCATGTTATTCCTCAGCATTCGTTACTATTATTCTCATTATCCAGTTTTGCTTTTGCATGACATGCTAATGTGGGTGACTCTGTACCATAGCCCAGCCTGAGCCGGGGCTCCCGCTCCCTCGGGGCCCTGCGCTCCCCTGATTTCCCAATCATTTCTCATCAGGGCAGCCGGGGCTGATCGATAATCCAAAAGCATCTCTTTTTGGGGGCAAAAACACTAAAACCTGACTTGTATATACCGTGAAGTGTTTGTAAAACATGCAGTATGGACCCATGGCTCTCCCTAGTGAGGTCAGTAAAAGAGATCCTATGAAACCAGCCGGCAGCTCCGCGTGGTCTGTTCACCCTCGCTGCTCCCCATGGGCAGCCATGCCTCAGCCTCGCCACTGCAGGTGCAGGCTGGGGGCTCCCGGTTGCCTTTGTGCCGTGGGCTGCGCCGTCCTGGGTGCGTGCTGCTGCGGGTCGTGATGGAGCGTGCCAGGGCACCGGAGGTCTGACCGGCTCCTGGCGTGAGGAGCTGCACCAGCATGCCAGGCTTGTGCACAGCCGTGCCCGGGCATCCCCACAGCGCCGTGCCACCGGGCATGGAGCATGGCCGCGGGGTGGTCCCCGGAGCTGCCTGGCTGCCCCGGCCTGGCGGTGCTCCTGGGAGGTGAGGTGGGTGCAGCGGGGCCGGGGTCTCTCCTGTGCCAGCGGGTCCCTTGTTTTGGGGACAGGGAGCAGCAGTGAGCAGGCACTGCTGGTAGCATGGAGGCTTCTGAGGCTGCGTCCTTTGCACAGGGTCGGATACGTCCCTCCGGCAGTGCGGCTGTGGGCAGGGCAGTGCCCGCTGTCCCCCACGGCGCTCGTACGCTGTGCTGATGTGTGCCGCTATTGCTGCTGGGCCAGGGCTGTGCCTGCCGGCGCCTTGGCTTCTGCCCAGAGCCTGGCAGTGCAGGAGCCGTTATGGCTGGGATGGCAACGGTCAGGGAGCCCTGGTCAGCTGCGAGGACAAGGGGCTGGGGGGATAAGGGCAAGCTGGCCGGGCAGGCAGGACAGCGGGGGTTCATTAGGGGCAGCCTGGGCAAACGGGGGAGACGTCGGCACGGACGTCCACTCAGGAGATTCGCTGGCACTGGCTTGGATGGCTCAAGGAATCTTTCCAGCCCTGTGAGCCATGTGCCACTGCTCTCTCCAGGCAGGGTCTCCCTGAGCCGGGAAGCTCGTCCTGCAGCGATGCCTCCCACTAGGCACTGCACCGGGAGCACCGGAGCTGCGCGGGACCTCGCGGGGGCCATGCAACATCTGGGGGCTGGTGGGGTCTGCATGGGAGCAGCGGGACTGTGCTGGGAGCAGCTGAGCGTGTTGGCCCCTGTAGCAGCACGGAGAGCCCGGGCTGGCCCAGACAGATGGCAGCAGCTTGGGAGCACGTTAATTGCATTGTGCGTCTGCAATTAGCAGCAGCGTCCCTTCCTGCCGGCCTGCAGCAGGCTGCACTGGGATGCGGCCGTTGGACACAGCAGGGGCGGGGGGACCATGGAGGGGAGCATCCCCTGCGCTGGAAGTGGTCACAAGCTGCTGTGCCCATCATGGGGGGCTCTGGATGGGTCCCAGGGAGGGCAGCAAGGACTGCTCCCTGGGGATGGCACGGGCAGCCCGCGGCCATGCTCCACCTCACTGCCCCCTCAGATATTCCCTGCTCCCCCCCCCCACCTTCCTGATCCCCTCAAGGCGAGACACCTCTCACAAACCCCATGAGACCACCGAGACCCCTCTGCATCCAATGCTGACCTCCGTGGCCCAGTCCCACTCCATGGGCTAGAAGCCCCTCACCTCCCCGCAACATCTGTGGGGTCCAGCTCCCCTTCCCTGGGTGAGAAACCCCCCGGCTCCTAAGTGAATACCCTGGGACCAGCCTTTGGGACCAGTACCCATTTGCCGGAGGGAACCCCCCCCCTTCCCCACATGCCCCTCAGCCATGTGCCCGTGTTGGCCCTGGCACTGGGACCCTCCCCGGTGTGCCGCAGTGAGTCGGGCCGGCACTGGGCAGGAGCTGCTCCACCTGCCGGGGTGATGGGCGAGCTGGGGTGGTGGGATCCCACTGCGGCAGCTGGAAAAGGGGCACAGGGGGTGAGGTGGCAAGGGACACCCTGGGCATCCCGGCAAGGTGGCGAGGGGACACCCTGGGCATCCAGGCTGGCTGCTGCCGGGCGCCCACCGGGTATGCGGGGCGAGCTGTGCAGAGCATGGGAAAGGTCTGTCCTCCCACTTGGCACGGCATCCCTTGTCCATGGACCTTCTCCAGCCATCTCGTCCCACTTCATGTCACCCTCCTCCTTGCCCAGGACCCCCCCATCCCTCCCAAAGGCCCTTCCCACAGGCAGCATCTGCCTCTCATGTGCCAGCCCCAGAGCCGCCTGGCTTCCCGTGGGCGCTGGTGGTGCTGGTGCGGAGCCGACAGGCAGCACGTGGCAGGGCTCGGCATCAGCTGGGATTGGCACAGGCAGCGCGATGGCAAGCGGCACCGCTGGAACAGCGGGGACCAGCCCCGGGGCTGGCAGTGGCTCAGCCTCTCACTGGTCCCCAAAGCAGTCGCAGCCGAATCACGCGGCACGGCGCTACTGAGGGGATCTGTAGGACAGGATTTGGCCAAGGCTTACAAGCTGGCAACGGCCCAGCAACTCCAGCCCTGCCGTGCCAGGGTGGTGGGTGAACAGCCCATCTGGGGCAGAGCCGCGGCAGGGGCTGGCAGCACTGCCCCGTCCTGTGGCTCCCTCCTGATCGATGCGGCCGAGAGGGCCGGTGTCTGCCACCCTGCCATCCTTGGCACAGCCGGCTGAGCCCGAATGCCGTGCGAGGAGCAACAGGGCTGGCAGCTCGTCCATGAGCAGCCTCAGCTGCCGCGGAGCTGCACCGCGCGCCGGGAGCGGCTGAGGGAGCGTGTAATTGGACCAGGCTAATTATGATGGATAACTCTATTATATTCCCGTTTTTAATGCACTGCAGCTTAGCTCGCCCCGCTGACGCGCGGGCCAGAGTTCACCCCTTTCAGGCTCTCCGAGCTAAACTGTCACACAGAGTTAAAACCGCAGGGTGGTGGCATGTGAAGCGCTGAATGCCGCGCCGGTCGTGGCTGTCAGTCAGCCCTGGAAGGGCTCCCTCGCCGCCCTCGCAGCCGCCCGGCGTGCACGGGCATTTGCAAACAGCCCATCACCTGCTCACACACCGCGCTGGTGGGACCGTCAAGATGCTCGCTGGGCGAGCGTGCCACGCGGTTCTCCCCAGTGTGCCACGGCCGAGCCGGGATGTGCCCGGGCACCCTGCACCTCCCAGCCCCACGGTGGGACAGTTTCTCACGCGGGTGCTCGCCCATCACTGCGTGAACAGCAGCAACAGTGGCTGTACCACCCCGTTCTGCCGCAGTAGCTGCCTCTGGCCGTGGTCTGGCACGTGGGACCCATGGCTGCCGTCCCAAGCGGGGCTGCGGCAGCCGGCTCGGCCCTGCTGGCACACACCAGCTGCCAGCTCCATGCACCCGCCGCCCCGGGCACTGCTGGCTCCAGCCCGCAGCGTGCCGCTCTGGGAACTCTCTGTACAGACTCCCCAGCAGCCACAAAGCCGGATCAGCCTCTCCCACGCCCCCCCACCTCGCCGGGGCACTGAACCTTTCTTTAGGCAGATAAGCTGCCCAGCTCTGCTTCCTCCACACGTGCTGGGACCCCAAAACCCCCCTCCCTGTGCCGTGCTGCTGCCCTGGGACACGGAGCCCAGTGGCTGTGGGCAGGTCCTCGCCTCGCCCCGGCGAAATCCCGATGCGTGCCGGCCAAGGGCAGCACTGCCCCGCGGTAACGCACCCGCGTCTCTGTGCCATCAACCGGCACGGCATGGTCTGCGCGGGGGGCTGGCGTCGGCTGGGCTGGTGAATCCACCCCTGTCCTTCCTGCAGGTCCTGGGGGTGCGAGCGGGGCGATGGTGCTGCTTGCCTGGGAGCCTGACCCAGGGCTGCAGCCAGCGTGTCGCCCGTCCTGCTGGGCACCAGGCAGCTTTGCAAGCTGGGGCATTGCTGGGTGCAGGGCCAGCGTGTCAGCGGTGTGGATGGCGGTAGCGCCGAGCAGCCTCAGGATGCTCCAAGCCGTGCAGCCGCTGGTGGGGCTGCGCGGGCAGCGTGGTGCGGGGAATTGTGCCTCCCTCCTGAGGCACTGCGTCGCTGCTGTCAGGCAGCTCCAAATCCGTTTGTTCCGGCTGTCATGTCCCAGGGCATAGCCGGCACAGCCCACTGTGCCTGGTGGCTGTCCCGGGCCAGCAGCCGAGCTGGGGCTGGGGGCTGTTCTGGATCCACCTGCAACATGCCGGGGCAGGCTGCAGCTGCAGGGACCCTCGCGGCTGTTCCCACTGCAGGCACCTGCAGCACCCAGTGTGCAGGCATCCCTGCACTGGTTTGGGGTTTGCTCATTGTATTGTGTCTCTTGGCATGTCCCCAGGACTCGGGCGGCCAGTACTGCCTGTGCAGGCATGCCACCGCACTGTGTCTAGGACAGGCTGGCAGCAATAGCCCACACTCCATCCCTGCCAGCCCGGACTGGGTTTTGGGCACTGTTGCTGGAAGAGCATTTCCCACCGCAGACGCTGTGGTCAGGCCATCCCATGCCGTCATCTGCCACCCGCCTGTGGCGGCATCCTCCAGCTCCCCAGTGGCACAGCTTCACCATGCTCAGGCTCTGGCAGCAGGGCTGGCACCATGCGCCACGAACATTGCAGTCCTGGCCCGCAATGAGGGCTCACCCATGGGGCACATGGGGCCACCGGTGCAGGGCAGGAGGGCTGCAGGACCGTGGGTGATGGTCCATGGGTGATTGCACTGGTCTGCACTGGAGCTGCCATGACCCCATGTGCCTCGGTGCCCCTGGCCACACCGTCCCGCTGCCTCCCCAGACGCTCACCTGGCCCCAGGGGAGGAGGGAGCTGACACGCAGCCTGTGGCTTGGCCAGCCGGTGATGGGCACCGGCACCAGCTCCAGGGACAAGTGGCCACGGCTGTGGGGTGCATGGGGCCACGGGGTCCCACCACAGCAGAGGGCATCACGCACACAGGGTCTGCAGTGAGCGCACATGCCCGGGGACATCTCTGATGGCCCAGAGCTGATGAGAGACTGCCACTCTCCCCTTCCAACATGGTGGAATACAGTCCTTTTTCTGTATTTACTCAGGTTTTGGGATGTGAACAAACATCCGTCTCTTCTTGACTCTCTTCTCAGTGAGCATCCCCCAGTGTTGGGTACACTTAATCCCTGGGGAGCTCATCCCTTCCTGCAGCCCCTTTCTCAGGCGCTTTTGTTCAGCTCTGGACTCTGCAGCCGAGGACAAACTGCATTTTGCCCCATGCCCCCGCTTGCCCCGTGCCCCAGGCCCCCCCACTGTTGTGCTGCGCTCACGCCTGCTCCCCTGCTCACCCAGCAGTGGGTCTCGCTCCCACCCCGGGAACCTGGCTTGTGCCTATGGGAGGCAAAGCCTTGCCAGGACGCGGCCACGCACCCTCTTGCAATTTGCTGCTTTTTCTGGCAAGGTTTCTGACCAGAGCCCTGCCTGCTGCTCCTTCCTCAGCAGCTGCATCGGTTGCCGCTTCCTCCCAGTGACCCCCAGTCCCGTCCAGCCCCAAGTGCTGGGCACGCTGCTGTTCCTGCTCAGCCACGTTACCAGCACCTTGTCAGGGGCTGCCGCCGGGGCTGGCCAGGGCAGCATCGCTGCGTCACTTCTGCATCAAATCGGTTTTATCTCCCATTTACTGAGTCCGTGGTCCTCAGCCATTTCCCCTCCCAGGCAGAGCCTGTGCACAACATCTCGGACACGTGGTCGACCTGTCCTTGCTCAGATCTTGTGCTCATCACCATCCTCATGGCACCACCGTAACCCATGTTCATGCTTTACCTCCTGCTCCCGCAGCCTTTCTGGCAGCACCTGCACTCTCGTTCCCACGCCTCCGCAGCCACCCTCGCTGCACCCTGGCTAAAACGAACCAGGGGTCTGCTCGCTCCTGAGCACCGGGCTCCCTTGCTCCTCTGATGGAAGCCTCAGAGCTGGCTGTGTCTCCCCTTCCTCCCCTCCCCACGCATGTTTCTGCAGCCCTTTGTGCTGGATGCGGCCCCTTGCCGCCGGCTGGAGCCCGGCCCAGACCCTGCTGCTCGCTGCAGCACGTCCATCACCCGCTCTGGCCTCCTCCAGCCTCTCCAGGGCTCCGGCCGCTGGCACCACACGCTTTCCCATTTCCCTCTGTGGGATTCCCAGTGGCATCTGCAGCATCACAGGCTGCTCCCCCTCGTTATGCTCAGCCAGGTGACCTGGCGAAGTGTTACCAGGGTTAATGACAGGTTCATTGCAGGGCTCCCAGGACTGTGTGGGAGTGTGCGCATCTCCCTCAGCCTTTGGTTATAGGCACGGTGCGATCCCTCCTGCAAACCCAGCTTCTCTGCCAGGGCATGGAGCAGCCACTGTTATCTTCATCCTTGCCATCTCCATGCCCGTGCAGAGAGGCATTGCACCTAGGCTTGTTTTTACATGGCACCTCCTTCCACTTGTCGCAGCAAAGCAGCTGAGCTCACAGCACTGGAGCCTGGAACGGCCACAGGCTCTGCACAAGGTGTGCGGGCTCTGAGCCAGCAGAGCCAGGGCCCTGGGAAGCCTCCAATGGCGCAGGCAGCCGATGGCAGCGGGAAGCACAGCTGGAGGTGACCTTGGGGACATCTTCCGCAGACAGCAGTTCCTGGGCTGGCAGAGCTCAAGCAGCTGCCTCTCCCCGCAGCGCGGTGATCTGCAGCAAGAGAAGGGCTCGTATGGCTGATAAAGTGTTATCTTTACCACCATGGCTGCGTCCTCCTGGCCCTTCTGGTGCTGACACAGAAGCAAAGGAGGTTTCTGCTGGGAGACACTGGTCCCTGTGGGAGCTGGCGGGGGGAGGCAGGGGCACTGTGTCTCCCCAAGCTGGGCTGTACCCTGAGGTGCATTTTGGGGAAGGGAGAGTGGGGGGGAGACGGTGCAGCTCAGAGGGTGCCATGGGGGGGCTGCTCCTCCTGCACATGGTGGCTTTGGTCCCGCCAGCTCCACATGGCACCCATGCCGTGGCCGGACCTCCTCGAGGTGCCCCAGCTCAGTTCTGCTCGCATCGCAGCCCTGAGTGGGCTGAGCCCGGCTGCCGGTGCCTGTGGGCGGCAGCTCCCACCATACCTGCAGGGTCTCAGCAAACCATGGTGAATGGCCTTGGCATGCCACGCTCCCCACAGCACTCCGTTAACGTAGCTCCTTGTTTGCCCCGGCACGTGCAGGAGCGGGACAGCGCATTGCACGCAGACACGCGTTCCCAGAAACGTGCCGCGGGGCCATGTGTACAGTCTGTGCGTGGCCACGTGCCACAGATTGCGTGGGCTTCTTCGAGGTGCTGGCTGCCGTGGTTTGAGGGGCACTGCCCGTCCCCGCGCCTTTTCTTCTTGTCCGAGATGCCGTTGCTCCGTGCCTCTGCAGTGGGCTGGCTCCACCGCCCAGGGTGCCCTGAGGGTGTGCAGGGTGCCCAGGGATGATTCGGGTTCAACTCCCTATGCTGGAAAAGCCCCAAAACCAGGATGATCATCTCCTGCCACCCTCCATGTCCTGCCTGCCCAAGCCCTGCTGCCTCCAGCAGATACTGCCTGCCCGCAGCAAAGGCACTGGCCATTCCAGGGCAGAGGGGACTGATCCTGTGCATGGGGCTGGGGAAATGGGGTGGTTGTGGGGATGGTGGAAGTATGAGGTGGGTGAGCAGCAGAGCCCCTGGCCGAGCTGGGAAGCGCTGTGGGTCAGATTGCCATGGCTTGGTTTAGGCTCAGCCAGGCGCCAGATCGTGGGCTCTGCAGTGCATGACCTGGCGATGGGTGGATGTAGGGACATTGGGGACCAGCGACCAAAATGAGCCGAAGGGGCTGGCAGGTGTAGATCTGGGAACAATCCTGGGTAAAAAAGAGTTGGGAAATTCAGGAGCACTGCGGGAACCACCATGTTGAGCGGTGCTCGTCCCGGCAGAGGAGACCGAGACGAGCAGAGCCAAAACCCGCAGGTACCGGTGACAGCTGGTGGGTGAGGGCCACAAGGCTGGAGAGGACGATGGAGGTCGGGGGGTCCCAGCCAAGGGTGCTCTGCCCTGGCTGGTGAGGATGGACCAGCGGCTGCCCCTCTGGAAGGAGGGCAGTCCCTGGGGGGACACACAATGACACCCTGAGCCATCTGCACTGGTGTGCCGGGGGGAGGCTGGTGGAGCCTCTTCCTCCTGCCCCTTTGCCAAGTCCCAACACCCCGTCCCCATCCGTCCCTCTGCTCTCCTTGCAGAAGTGCTGTGCTGCAGATGATGCCGGTCTCTCTGGGAAGAGCGTGGAGGGGTCATCGCCGGATGGGGAGGAGTTGGAGAGGTACGGGCACCGCTGGGTGCAGCGGGACGAGCCGAGGTGCCTTGTCAGGGCGGGTCATGGCCGGGGACTGCATGGGTGTGCATGGGCATCTGCACCACAACGAGGGGAGCTGGGGTGAATCCTGCACCGCCCTGGGGGTCTGGGTCAGCCGCTGGGACAGGGAGAGTGCGGGTCAGCTGCTCGGGCAAGAAATGTCCCCCCCTGGGGCAAGCTGGGATGGGACCAAGCGCAGCTGCAAGTGCTGGGTGCAGGCGTGGGGAGCCCGCAGCTGTGGGGACAGCACTGGGTTTATCTCGCCAACGGCATGGACTCAGAGAGAGGTACCGGCAGCGAACCTGGCTGAGGCCATCAGCCCCAGGATTGCTCCCTTTGCAGGGCATCCCCTGCCAAGGGGCACGCGTGGCTGGGGACGGCTCAGGGGACGCCTGCCTGGTGGTGTGCAGGGATGCACCGGCGCGTGGGCAAGGCAGGGGGAGATGTGGCTGAGCCGGCATTGGCCACGCCGGTGCGATGGAATGCAAGGCCAGTTATGGGGAGTCTACGAGGGGTGTCCGGAGTCTGCCGGGAGCGGAGCCGTGGAGCTGCCTGCCCTGGCATCCACATTGACTGGCCAGTTGGGTGTATGGGGTGTTCATGAGTGTGGGTCACATTTGGGGTCCTTATGTCCCTGGTCCGCAGTCTCGTAGAGCCATTCTTTCCCTGGAGCAGCATGGGGGAGAGGTGGGTGCCATGGGCAGAGAGGTGCTGGCAGCCCCAGGCACCGTTTCATCCCTTTCCCACGCAAGAGCAGTCGAGAGGGTCCCGGGCAAAGACGCCCCTTGGCAGAGATCAGGGCAGGACAGGCGGCAAAGGTCAAGTCTCAGCGCGGTGCTGGGCAGGGGAGGCAGCGGCCGTGTGACCCCACAGCCTAGTGCATCCCTGCTCTCTTCCCAGAGTGTGGCAGCGGGGTGAGCGGACGGAGCGGAGGCTGGAAGTGCACGAGCAGCTGCTGGCCCTGCGGCACTGGCTGGACGCTGTGGAGAAGAGGCTGCCTGCCCTGCCGGAGCCCGGCCATGCCCTGCAGGTAATGGGCTCGCCCCGGGTGTGCGGCAGCCGGCAGAACCGCTCAGAGCCAGGCAGGACCCAGCCCACGTCTCCACCGAGGCTGGTGAGGTCTTGGTCCCCATAAAGGGAGGATGGCGCTTGGCCGTGGCCAGCTGGGAAACCCTTTGGCACGGCCCCACAAAACTGCTGGTGACACCCACGGGCCAGGCAGGGTCCCGTGTCCCTGGTTGCTGCTTCCCAGCCTGACAGTGCTCCCCCAGTCCGTGGCCCAGGCGTGCCTCTGTCCCCCGCTGATACCACCATCGGCTGCCGTGGGCTTGGAGCCTGCGGTACCTGTGGCCCTGCCCATACTTGTGGCATTGCTGCCTTGGAGCCCCGCTGGTGGCAGGACCACCTTCTGCTCTGGGCTCACCCACGTCCCATGGCTCCACCGCCCTGGGCGGTGCATGCAGCCATGTATGGGGTCTGTGCAGCTGTGCATGGGGTGTGCAGCCATGCAAGGTGTGTGCATCTGTGTCCCTGCCCAGGCGAGGGGTGTGCAGCCATATGAGGGGTGTGCAGCCGTGCACAGGGTGTGCAGCCATGCACAGCGTGCAGCCATGTCCCCCTGCCCAGGCAAGGGGTGTGCAGCCACGCACGGGGCCGTGCACGGGATGTGCAGCTGTGCACGGGGCGTGCAGCCATGCAAGGTGTGTGCAGCCATGTCCCTGCCCAGGCGAGGGGTGTGCAGCTACACGAGGGGTGTCCCCGCTGCCCAGACCTTGCATGCCCCTCAGGTCACCACCCCCCTGCAAGGAGCCGGGAGAGCACTAGCATGTCCTTGCCTCAGCCTCCGGCCGGCACAAGCCACCGGCTCCCACCACCCCGTCCGCGCGGAGCAGCAGCGGGAGCACCCGCAGTGGGGGCTGCCCTGTCCGGCCCCTCCTCGCCGCCCCGCGAACAGTCCCTCGCCGGCTCCTTTTGTTCCGGGCCTGGCCAGCACACGGGCTCCCTCCGCACACATGACAGCACAAACTGAAAGGGCCATTCATCCCGGCCTCGGCGCAGACAAAGCCGAGGCCGAGGAGAAACCCACCCGGCTCCCGGGATCTGAGGCTGCGGATTCCAGCCGACCGCTCTCGCCCAGTGCCCCGCGCTGGGCTCCCTCTGCCCGGGGCGCCCGCGCCACCCCCAGCCCCGTACCTGGGGCTGCGGAGCGTGCCAGGCGAGCTCCCGGCAGGCGCGTGGGGCAGAAGGCAGCGAGTCGCTGCGTCGAAGGAGCCGGCTCGTTGCCCCCTGCCCAGCCCCTGCCACGTGGGGTCCCGGCCGGGTGCTGTGGGGTGCCATGCTGATGCAGTAGCTGAGCCTGGGGGTCCTAAGCCTCGTGCGTTGCCCCCCGTGGGGTGGCAGGGAGGAGGGTGGGAGCTGCGTTGCTGGAGGTGGTGGACTGAGCCATGGGGCTCGGGTGGTGGGCTCGGGTGGGTGAGGGGAGCAGCCCCCCCCTCCAGGCCAGCCCCTCTTTGTGGAGCTTAGTGGGGCAGCATCTTCCCCGGCACGGAGGCAACTGGGAGCGCCCAGGTGCTCAGCACCATCAGCCAGGCCCAGGTCCTGCCTGCTTGGCCCAGTTCAGCTGGGGACCCCCAGAACCCCCCCGAGGGAGCCCGTGGCTCGGCAGGGCGCCCACGCACAGATCCAGCGCCGGGTGCTGAGCTCCTCGCTGCCGCTGGCGGGAAGGCGCCAAAGCCAAGCGGGGAAGATGGTGTGGTGCCGCAGGAGAGCCCGGGTTATGCTAATTCCCTGCAGCGTCTCTGGCAGCCGAGCAGACAAAGCCCCCCGGCCCCTCCGCCCGCTGCTTTCAGGAGATCCCATGGGAGCCCCATCCATCAAGGCAGCGCGACGCTCCTTGCAGCGGCCCCCCGCGCTCCCCGGGGCCCGGCGAGGGGCACCCGCTCCTTTGTGAGGGGCAGGACCCCCCTCCATCCCGGGGGCTGCTGTGCCGGAGCTGGGGCCAGGCAGGCCGAGGATGGGGCTCGTGCCACGTGCACCCCAGGCAGGAGCAGAGCCCCACCCTGGCACCTCTGGCAGCCCCTTGCCCCCCCAACACGAGTCCCTCCTGCATCCAGGACAGGGGCAGGAGGGGGTCCCTGTGCTCCATGCCCGGAGGACCAGGGCTCTCAGGGGCAGGCGGGCGGTGGGCTTTGCTGTAGCATCTCTGCAGCCCAGGCCAGCCGCCCCATCCCTGCCCCGCTCCGCTGAGACTGGCTGAGGACCCCCTGCGCCTGCAAAACCTCTGGGGAGCGGGGCTGTACCCCCAACGTGACCACAGCAGCGCCATGATCCGGGGGGGGAGCGGGAGCCGGGGTGGGATGGGGGAGTCAGTGCACCCCGGAGGGGTGCAAGTGCAGAGCTGGAGGGGCTGTGCCGGCGTGGGGCTGTGCTGCTATGGGGCTGGGGGTGCAGGCACGCAGGGGATGCGGTGCGTGCACGGCTGCGGGGCAGGCACAGCCCGGGTCAGGGACGGATCCTGGCCTCCCGGTGCCGGTGCGGGGGCAGGTGCGGGCGGTGGCAGGTTGGGGGGGGGGGTACCCGGGCTGCCCCCCCCGGGGTCAGCGCCGTGCGGGACGGGCGGTGGGAACGGCACCGCTCCCCTCCCCCCGCCCAGGATGGCTGCGAGTCCCCGGGGGTTTCCCCGGTAACGGCGCCGTTCAGCGAGCAAAGAGTTAACGCGGGCGGCCGTATTGTATCGGCGGGGGGTGTATGTGTGTGTGTGTGTGTGCGGCGGGGTCAGCCCTGCCGAGCCGTGCCGAGCCGTGCCGTGCCGGTGCAGTGCCGTGCCGGTGGGTTCCAGCCCGCCCGGTGCTGCCCGGGGCCGCCCCGTCCCCATCCCCGTCCCGTCCCCGTCCCCCCCCCCCCGCACCGCCCGGCCGCGGGGCGCAGCGCACAAAGGCGGCGGGGCCGGGGCGGGCGATGCCCGGGCGGCGGTAACAGGGGGCCGAGCCCCGCTCCGCCCCGCTCCGCTCCGCCGCCCCGCACGGGCCGGGCCGGGCCGAGCCGGGTCCCCCCCAAACCCACCCCGCGTCCCGGCTCCGCCCGCCGGCTCGTCCCCCGCCATGGCCCGGTGGCGCGGCGGGTAGCAGGGGCGGCGGCGGCGGCGGAGCCCCCCCCCCCGGTCCGCCCCGGCCCCGGCCCCGGCCCCATGGACGCCCGGCTCCTCCGAGGGGTGAGTGCCGGGACAGCCCGGCGGGGCGGGGGGTGCTGGGGCGGCTCCGGTCCGTGTCCGTGTCCGTGCCCACCCGTGTCCGTGGACCCTGCGCAGGGGGGTTGCCGAGGGCCGGCGAGCGAGACCTGGGGGGGGGGGGGGGGTGCGTGGGGCCGAGCCGGGTGGGGGCTGCGGGCAGGGCTGCAGGCAGGGCTGCAGGCAGGGTACCCTGGCTGCTGCCTGCCTGCCTGCCCGCCACGGGGGCAGCGTGTCCGGGGGCAGCTGCGCCGTGTCCCCGCGGCCGGAGCTGGCTGCCAGGGTGGGGGGGGATAGGGGAGCAGGGGGAGAGGCCGGTGATGCCCCCGGAGCGTGTGGTGTGGGGTCTGCCCAAATCACCCTTCGCCTCACCGGCCCGGTGGCCCTAGCGTGGCCCTCCACCCATGCTGCCCCGTGGGAGCCTGTCCACGCAGGTTGAGTGATGGGGGGGGGGGGTGACGGGGATGCTGCTGGGGCTGAGTGATGCTGTGTGTGCGTGTCAGGGCCCTGCCGTGAGCTGCAGGCGCGTGTGAGTGTGCACGGTGACCCCGTGCACGAGGACTGCCCGTGGCGTGTGCTGCGGCGTGTGTGCGGGGGGCTTGGTGCATGCACGCTTCCACGCGGGAGTGTGTGCCCCGGGGTGCAACAGCCGCTGCAGACGCGCGGACGCTTGGAGCAGGCTGGCCCCGGTGCGCTCCTGTTGCATGTGCACGCAGCTGACATGGGCATGTTTGCACATCGCGTGTCACCCTGTTGATGCAGGCGTGCGGTGGTGCGGGGGTCTCTGCCTGTTGCTGGGTGTGTGGCAGCGGCACGTGTGCGGCACAGCAGATTGGGGGTGCGTGTGTGAAGCATGGTGTGTGTGTGTGCAGTCCCGCTGCAGCGTGTGCACATGTGTGGAGCGTGTGTGCACCATGCACACTGCGCGGCCCTTTGGTGGGTGCACGCAGCACCCAGGCCCACACCGGGGGTGGAATGCCCAGCTGGAGGGGTGTGAGCAGAGGGGTCAGTGGGGTGCGGCGGTACACAAACACGCAGAGCCCCAGCCTGGGGGCAGGGGGATGTCGGTGCACCAACCCGGTGTGGGTGGGTGCAGACAGGTGTGTGTGCACCTGTGGGAGTCTGTGTGTGCACACGTGCACAGGGGTGTGCACACCTGGGTGCGGGGTCTGAGCGGTGGGTCGGGGTGCAGGCAGCAGTGGGTCGGGGCGCAGGCAGCGGTGCGGCTGCGGCAGGGCTCTGGCAGGGCGCTGGCGTGGGAGGGTCCTGCCGGGTGGCGCGGGGGATTTATGGCTGCGGCAGGGTGGGGAGCCTGCCGGCCTGCCTGCCTGCCTGCCTGCCGGGTGGGTGCTCCCAGACGGATGGCCCCCAGCCCCGCTCCCCCCAGCAGATCCCCAGGCCGCCTTTGTCAGGCCCAGCAGACAGATGGCTCTTTTCTCCCGGCTCCGCTGGCCTCCGAGTTAATCTAATGGCACAAAGCGATGCTGGTCGGGAGCATCTGCCTGTCTGCTGGGCGCCCTGCGCTGCCTCCCGGTACCCATCATTTACATGTCTGTTACGGAGACGCGCTCCTGCCGTGCAGGGACCCGCGCCCCACACGCTGCCAGACGAGGGGTGGCAACGCCGCGGATCCCTCGGGGTCCCCTCCCTCCACTTGGTCCTAGGTGACGGCCAGCGCCTGTCCCCAGGGCCCCAGCTCTCAGCAGCCCTTTGCTCGGGGTGGGGGTGGGGATGGGACCCCCCAAAGCCCGTGCAGGAATTTGGGCAGCACCTGCAGCTGCCCAGGGCAGAGGCGCAGCTGGGAGCGGGGGTGGGAGAGGGTGCCCCTGGGTGCAGGACGGGGTCCGGGCGCCGTGCAGCCTTGCGGTGGCTCCAATAACGCGCGTCCTCCTGGCTTGTTTCAGGCCGGGATTTGAGGCGGGGGCCCGGCGCCCGTGCCTGTGCCATGGGGAACTCGGTGAGCCGGCCCAGCTGCCTGGGCGAGAAGAGCCGGCGGTCGGAGGAGCTCCTCCGGGAGCCGCAGCTCCGGGACCTGGGGCTGGACGCGGGGCAGTCGCCCGGCAGAAGCATCGCGGAGGCCTGGCCGGGGCCGCTGGAGAAGCCGCCGGCACCGGTGGAGAACGGCTGGAGCCCAGTACCCAGTGCCGGCCGGAGCCGGCCGGGCAGCCCCGTGCTGAAGCGCAGCCAGTCGGAGGTGGCGGTGCAGAACGGGAGCACAGCCTGCGTCCCGCTGAAGGGGCAGGGGCAGGCGGGGGGCGCAGCCTGGACACCCCCCCGGGCCAGCGCCCCCCGGAGTGCCTGGTCCTGGAAACCTGTCACCACCCGGGAGGTGACGGAGGTGACAGAGGTGACCGAGACCATCGTGACGGAGATCGTGGAGGTGACCGAGTACCCGGCCGGCGAGAAGGGCGGGGAGCCCCTGGTCACCCGGACGGTCACGGTGCTGACGGAGCGCGCCGGGGAGCTGGCAGCCGGTGGCCGCTCCGGACAGACGGATGCCACAGAGGTGACTGCCGGGCAGGGACCCTCGCCACTGAAGATGCTGCACCGGCTGCTCTGCCGGCACACTTGTCTCCGCAAGCGAGTCTTAGCCTTTGTCTCCCTTGGCTGGGGCTCGTGTGGGGCTCTCCTGCGCCATGGGGGTCTGCGCCCCACGCGCTGGCCGGTGTGCACGGCCCACGGTGCCCTTGTGTGCGCAGGGCCGGCGGCACCCCCCACCACCCCAGCGCTTTGGGTCGGCACTGGGCACCCAGCTGGGTGCTGGAGGTTGAGGCTGACTCCCTCCCCTCTGCTGCAGCTGGTGGGGGCTGCGTGTCCGGAGGGGGTCCGCATGGCAGGGGCGTGCCTGGGGTGCGCAGCCCCTGCTTTGGGGAGCCCCGTGGGCAGCGCCCAGTCCTTTGGCCCCGAGGAGGAGCATTGGTCTGTAGAGAGCCCGTCTCAGCACAGCCCTGCTGATGTGGCGAGAAGGGGATACGAGGGGGGACCTGGGCAGGGCCAGGTCCCTCGGTCCCCTGGCATCGCCTCCCCGACAGGGCATGGTGGCATGGAGGGGTTCACTCCAGCCCCATGGCTGCCCCACGGCTGCCCTCCGCCCGCCCGGGCGGCTCAGCCACCTCTCTCCCCAGGTGTCCCTGCGGGCTGTCCCTGTCCTGGAGGAGGCGGCGGGCACAGAGCGAGCCCAGGACACGCTGGAGAGCCTGCTGGCCTGGGTGGCGGACATGGAGGAGCTGGTGAGCAACCAGAAGCCGCCCTCGGCAGAGGTGAAGGTGGCGAAGGCCCAGCTGGAGGAGCAGAAGGTCAGCAGATCCGGGCTGGCGCGTCCCACCCACACCGCTCTCCAGCCGGGGATTAGGGGGCCGGGGGCAGAGCGGCCGTTCTGGGGCTGCCGGCTGTCTGCCCGCGGCGCCGGGCTGTGCTGAGATGATGCGGGAGGGAGGGGGGATCCCCGGCACAGCACCATGCCCTGTTGCCTTGCAGCTCCTGAAGCGGCTGCTGGAGGAGCGGAGGCCACGGGTGGAGCTCGTCCTGCAGGACAGACCCGTGCCACCGGCACACGGCTCTGGCACGCTGGTGTCCGAGGGGAGCGGCAGCCTCTCTGGCCTCGGGGAGAAGTGGGGCAAGCTGATGGAGGAGGCTGAAGCCAGGTGGGTCAGGGCTGAGACCTTCCTCAGCGGGGTCGACAGCCCCATCCCTGCCTACACAGGCTGTCTCGACAGCCAGCAGCCAGCTGCGGTGCCGTGACCCCCCCCAGCCATCCCTCCATGCAGCAGCAGTGTGCTCTGCCCCTCTCGTGCTGGGGCTGCCCCGGCAAAGGGACCGTCCCCATCCTCATCCTCATCCCACACGCTGGGGCTGCACCATGCCCCGCAGACCGCACCGCCTCCAGCCGTGCAGGGTTGGTCCCTGCAGCCCCTCGGGGCTCTGCCAGCCGGGGATGCACCATCGCCTCGCTGCACTGCCCGGCCCTCCCCGCCGCTGGCAAGTGAGGGGCTCGGTCCGGTGTGGTTCCGGCATGCACCGCGCAGAGCGGCAGGCGAGGACTCTGCTTTGGGCCAGGCTCTCGGCACATCTCAATCCTCTTTCCCAGCCCCGGGGTCAGCGGGTCTGTGGCTTTGCAGCTGGTCCGGCACGAGGCCCCGGAGCACCGGGGTGAGAGCCAGCCCTTTGCCGCAAGCGACAGGGGAGCTCGCTGCGGTGCTCCTGGGCCTGGAGCGGAGCAGCGTGGCCAGATGCCCCAGTGTGGCCATGCCAGCACCCAGCCTGGTTGGCAGGGTGATGCCGGGGCAGGGGGGTCCTGCCCTGCAGCAGACAGGGTCATGGAACCGGGCTGGAGCTGGCACAGCCTGGCAGGGGCTGCCTTATCCTGCGTCCCCGTGTCCCCAGCCCTCGCTGGGATGAAGCGGGACCCTCAGCCCAGGACACCTGCAGCCTGTCCTCGGGATGCTCCTGGTGCCACCGGGGCTGGGTGGGGGATGCTGGCCTCGCCTCACCCCTCGCATTCAGGGTGGGAAGATTTGGGGTGGGGAGCGCAGGGCAGGGGCATCCCAGATGTGGGAACTGGGCACCCAGCCCTGGTGGCAGGGGGAGAGGAGGCTTTTCCAGCCAGGATCTCTGTCTTGCACCCGCAAGGCTGGAAGCTGTTGCCCTCACTGGCTCACCCAGCCTTCCCGGCGCAGGTACGGCTGCCTGGAGCGGATCCTGCCAGCGGCACAGGACTTCCAGGAGGCTGTGGACTCCTTCCAGGAGTGGCTCGGTGCCACGGAGCGGCAGCTGGCCCAGCTCTGGCGCGCCAACGGCTGCGTCAGCCGCGTGCAGGACGCCCACCGGCAAACCCAGGTCGGAGCCAGGCTTGGGTGTGGGGTGGGCTCGGGCACCCGCCGTGGCACGGGTCAGCTGGGCAAGTGGGGCACGGTGAGGTGGGGGGAGCTGTGAGCGGGGCCATGGGAGGGCTGGGGATGGCGGTGGGGATGGGGGGACACCCGTGGGTGCAGCGGGGACGGGGGGAGCGGCATCCGCAGCAGTCGCTGCCATGGGAGCCTCTCGCCCCAGGCCCTTTGCGAGGAGATTCGCGGCCGGCTGGGAGAGCTGGACGGCACCCTGGAGAGCGGGCAGCGGGTCCTGGAGATGGTCACAGGCAAGCGGGGTTGGCTGGAGGTGGCGGCTGCAGGGTAGGGACCACAGGATGTGGGAGGGAATGATTGCTGCCCTGGGCTGTGCCAGCACCAAGGCACGTCCTGGCGAGGGAGCAGCCCAGCCTGGCGAGGGGACCCCCAGGTGCTGGGTGTCCTCGGGGTGCTCCGCTCCCCACTGGTGGCTGTGGGGGCATGGCATCGCCTGATGGGGCACACAGCATACCATCGGATGGAGAGGGGCCAGGGGAGACCCTGGCCCATGGGGGTCAGGGGCATGGTGGGATGGGGTGCACTGGCAGAGGAGGACAGTCGGGGAGTTGAATTTTGCCTGCGATGGGGATGAGGGGCCAGAGCCGGGTCCAGGAGAAGCAGAGGAGGAGCAGGCGCAGGGGAAGATCGGGATAGAGTGACCATCATGGGGAAGGGAAGGCGTCGGTGCAGCCGGTCCCCAGCCCCGGGGACAGTGGCTGCAGCGGCACTGATGCCAGCCACGGTGCTGCCGCAGGGGAGGAGGCCCAGCTGGCACAGGAAAAGATGGAGTCCCTGAGGATGCGGTATCTCATCGTGGGCCAGAGCAGCGCCGACACCATGCACCGGCTGGGGCAGACCCTGGAGGCCTCGTCCCGCCTGGGCACTGCCCAGGAGGACCTGGCGCTTTGGCTGGGCCGCATGGAGAAGGAGCTGGCCTCCTGGGACAGCCAGCACGGCGGCCAGGAGCCCCCGGTCAGCACAAGCGACAGGGAAAAGGTGCAGGACATGGGGCTCTGGGGACCATCACCCTCTGCCCCCTTCACCGCTCCCCGGCCCCACAGCATTGCTGCCTGCAGGAGGCACAGGGGAGTTGGGTCTGGAGGGACATGGCTGGATGGGATACACCAGATTATGGCAGAAGGTCCCACGCTAACCAGCAGCAGATGCATGGGGGGGTCTTTGTCCCGGCGAGGCCGCCCCAGTGCACATGTCCTCCCTGCCAGCACGGCTGACGTCTCTCCTCTCCCCTGCAGTTTGAGCAGATCCTGGACTCCCAGCTCACCCGCTTGGCTGGGCTCGGTGAGCGGCTGGAGGAGATCGGCCGGGTGCAGCTGGATGCCCAGGCCCTCCGCTCACAACTCTCCGATCAGAAGGTGGGTCTGCAGCACTGACCACTGGTACCCACACCCCAAAGGGGTGCCCAGAATTCCCCGGGGACACTGGCTTTGTGTTCCCACTCCGGTGGGCTCCTGCACTGACCCCTGAGTCACACATGCGTGGACCTGCCGACGTCTCTGCAGGACCTGGCACCCACACGCCTCTGTCTTCCAGCTGCTCTCCGCTGAGATCCTGCACCACCGGGGACTGGTGGAGCGTCTGCTGGGGATCTCGGACCCGCTGCTCCGCTCCTGCCCCGAGCCCCTGCAGCAGCACCTCCAGGTGAGCGGCCGTGCTGGGGCTGCACCGGTGGGTGCTGGGTGGGATGCTGCCACGGCAGGGCCCGCTTGCACCAGGGGACGGCCGTGCCCTGTGTCCCCAGCGCCCCAGTGAGCCGCCCGTCTCCACAGCCCTCAGTGCAGGCACTGCGGGAGCGCACGGAGCAGCTCTTCCTGCGCAGCGGAGCCTGCGCCGTGCAGCTGGAGCACGCCCAGTCCCTGCTCGCCCAGTTCTCCGAGGCCCACGAGGAGCTGTCACCCTGGCTGGAGGAGACGCAGGTCGTCGGGGTGCAGCTTTCCCCCAACGCCATCAGCTACGAGGCCTTCAAGGAACAGCAGGCGTTGCTGCAGGTGAGGGCAGGGTGGCCCCAGCCAGGGCACGGGGAAGGAGAAGGTGAAGGCAGGGACATGCGGGGTCGGGAGCAGAGAGGCGGCGGTGCAGCCTGCGGTCTGTGATGGGATGGAGGTGGCACCGCTGCAGGGACTGCTGCGCTGGGGCACCCAACACGCAGGAGTACCGTGCGCTGGGAGCAGAGCCAGGGCAGTGCTGGGGTGCACGAGGGCACATCCCCACGTGCCCTGACCTGGCCCCACGCGTGCCCACGGCCTTTCCTCTGCCCTCAGTGCCTGCGGGAGGCCATTGCAGAGCACCGTCCCCTGATGGGGAAGCTGCAGCGTGTCTCAGCACAGCTGGTGGAGCTGAGCCCGGAGCAGGGTGCCCCATTCCAGCAGCGCTGGCAGGAGGCAGAGGAGCAGTATGGCCGCATCCGCGAACGCGTGCGCCAGGCGGCTGCCCTGCTGGAGGATGCTCTGCCGCGTTACAGCCAGGTACGGGGCCGGCACTGTGGGGCTGGTGTCCCCTGGGGCTTCCCCTCAAGTGACCGGGCTGGTCCCCCCACACCTTCCCCAGCTGACCGAGCGTATGGACTTGCTGCTGGAATGCCTGGAGCGGCTGCAGAGCCGCCTGCAGAGCCAGCCCTCCGTCCGCGGCGACGCGGCCCACCTTCGGGAGCAGATCCGCGAGAACAGCCTGGCCCTGGGCGAGCTGGAGAAGCTGGGGGTGGCCCTGGAGACCATCCAGGCGCAGGGCAGCGAGCTGCTGGCCAGCATGCAGGCAGCAAACTCCGATGCAGCTGCCAGAGGTACGGCATGGGGGGGCAGGCACGGCCCCACAGGCAGGTGTGCACGCACGGCAGCACATCTCCACACACGGGGCATCCCGGTGGGGCCACGTCCCTGTTCGGGGCTGTGTCGGGGTACCGGGTCCCTCGCAGCACCCCAGGCTGACCCTCGTCCCTCTCGTGCCCCGCAGGGATCCAGGAGCGGACGGCACAGCTGCTGTCCCAGTGGGGCTGCCTGCGGGGCCGCTGCCAGGAGCAGGAGCGCTGGCTGCGGGAGCTGCTGGCGCTGGCCGACCGCTTCTGGCATGGTCTCTCCGAGCTGGCCCTGACGCTGAGCGACACCCAGCAGCTGGTGCTGGGGCTGGAAGAGGCCGGCGGCGAGCCAGAGGCCATCCGCACACGGCTCCGCACCCTGCAGGTACGGGGTTGGGAGCTTGGCAGGCAGCCCCGCGGCACGGGCAGCCCCGTGGCACAGGCAGCCCCGTGGCACGGGCATCACTGACTCCCCCCTCTCCTGGCCTGCAGGCGCTGCGAGAGGAGATTGACTCGCTGCAGGGTGAGCTGGACACGCTGGGCAGCCTGGGCGTGGAGCTGATGTCCTCCTGTGGGGACCCTGACAAGCCCGATGTCACCAAGAGCCTGGACGATGTGAGTGGTGTGGGTCCAGCAAGGGTCGGGGATGTGGGGATGCTGCTCGTGGGCATGGGGGTGTCCCCGGAGCTGAGCCGCAGCTGGACCCTGGAGAAGGGGCAGGCATTGCTCCCCAGAGCCAGCGTCCCCTGCATGTCCCCGGGCTGGGCTGGATGGAGGGTGGCTGTCCCAGGCTGGTGTCCCTGCACAAGGGATCACGTGTCTGCCAAGCCTCACACCCTGCAACCGGTGCCCACCATCCCTTGCACCCCGCGGTGGGGCTGGCTGGTTCTAGCACCATGTGCTGGTGCCCACCAACCCGCCCCGCGGTGCCGCTGCCCCTTGCACCCCATGCATTAGTGTCCCGCGCGGTGCCGCTGACCCTTGTGCCCGGCCCCCTGCGCGGTGCCGCTGACCCTCGCGCCCTGCCGCAGCTCTACTCCTCCTGGCACAGCCTGAACAAGGTGTGGACGGAGCGGTACGCCCGCCTCGAGGAGCAGCTCCAGGCCTCTGTCAGCTACCAGGAGACCATGCAGGTGGGGTGCTGGGGGTCCGCTCAGGCAGACACCCCACGTACTGGCCTGCCCTGCTACCTGCGTCACCCTCCCATCCCCGCTCAGGGGTCTGAGGGGCTGTGGGGCCACTCGGAGTGGTCCCTGGGCATGGCTAAAGGGGGGACCTGGCAGTGGGGCTGGCTGGGGAGCAGGGCTGTGCAGGAGTATAGGGATGTGGGGCTAGCTGGGCTACAGGGCCTTGATGCTGCCTTGGTTTGGGGGGCTGGCTGGCCTGGGTGGGCACTGGGGCTGGTGGGGCTGTAGGGCAGGGGGCAGCGGGGCCGGCCGTGCCTGTGTCCTGCCCCAGTGTGACATGCCCACATTGAGGTTCCCCTCGGTGGGGATGGGGCTGGAGCACCCTCCTGCCCTGTGCTCCAGCCCTCCCTGGGGACCACGGCGGGTCCCAGCCCCACTCCTGGCCATGGGGCTGCAGAGCGTGGGGGTGAGTGTGTCTGTGCCCCCAGGGACACAGCTATCCCGGAGGCCTGGCAGGGCTGACGTGTCCGGCATGCGGGGACAGGGATGGGGACGGGCTGGGGGGCCTGGGTCCCCCCGCCTTATCCCGCCCCATGGTCCCTCTCTGTCCCCAGCGGCTGTTCGAGTGGCTGGACACGGCTGAGCTGCGCATCGCGGAGGAGTTCCTCGTCGGCGGGGACCTGGACATGGTGCAGCAGCAGCTGGCAGAGTTGAAGGTGGGCCATGCTGCAGGATGGGGCCCCGAGCCCTGGGGTCAGGTGTGGGTCAGTGTGGAGGGCAAGCGGGGTGCTTGGGGCAGCAGTGGATGAAAGTGTGGCGTGTTGGATGGTGCTGGTGCCTCCACAGCACTGGTGGGCACTGGGTGGCCAAGTCCTGCCCGGGGTGGCCAAATCCTGCCCCCTGCAAAGGTGCCCTGAGCAGGTAGGGCTCCCAGCTCTCCACGAGGAGGAGCTCTGTGCCCAGGTGCCCGTGCCAAGCTGTGCCAAACTGTGCCATGCTGTGCCGTGCCGTGCCAAAACATGCAGTGCATGCCAGACCCAGCTCTGCCATGCTATGCCACGCCGTGCTGTGATATGCCATGCCCTACTGTGCTAAACCAGGCCTGGATCTGCCGTGCCGTGCCATGCCGTGCCATGCCGTGCCATGCCTGGTGGCACGGCAGACCCCCGTCTGTGTGTGGGGCTGGGGGTCACCCACTCACCACTGCCCCGCAGGAGTTCAAAAGGGAGCTCTACCAGTGCAAGGTGGATGTGGAGAGCCTGCGGCACCAGGCCAGTCTGGGGGGCGCAGGGCAGGGGGACCCCCCGGCCCCACTCAGCGATTTCCGCCAGCGGTGGGACCGCCTGGAAGAGGAGATCGTCAGCCGCCAGGTAGGGAGGGGGCTTGGCTGGTGCGGGGGCAATACCGGGCATGGGGCAGGGCTGGGTGAGCGCTGCTGTCCTGGGCACAGGGGCTTGGGGGCTCTGGGAAGTGATGGTGGCACCTGAGCTGTCGACTGGATCTGGCACCGGCGCGAGGCGAGAGCCGTGGCAGGGTGGGTGCATGAGGTGCCATGTGGGTGCCGTGTGGGTGCATGGGGTACCGTGTGGGTACGTGGGGGCTGTGCAGGTTCATGGGGTGCCACGTGGGTGTGTGGTGCTGGGTGGGTGCGTGGGGCCATGCAGGCACTGGGTGCACGGTACCCTGCAGTGCGTGGGGCTGTGTGGGCGCTGGGCGCGTCGTCGGGGCTGCCATTGCTCCCACCAAACATGTGCCCGGTTCCACCCTTGCCGGGACAGCACCAGCTGGAGGCGGCTCTGCTGGGCCTGGGGCAGTTCCAGCACCAGCTGGAGGAGCTGCTGCAGTGGCTGTCCCGCACCACCGAGCAGCTGCAGGGCCCAACGCTGCTGCGCCTTGACCTGCAGAGCTGCGAGATCGAGCTGGCCAAGCACAAGGTGAGGGCGGCAGTGGGAGGGGGCTGCCTGCACCCCGTGTCCCAGGCTGCCCGACTGCTGCCCTGGCTATCGGCCGCCTGCTCCAACAGCCGGGCGTCCTTGTGGGGATGTCCTCCGTGGGGGGATGTGGCACAGTGCCACTGCATCCCATGACACAGGAGGTCCCGGTCGTGGTCCTCCTGCTGCGGGGCTGCATCCTGGCTGCATGCTGCTGCCCATCCCCATCCCAGGCAGTTTGGCCCCCTCCTCCCAGCGCTGCCATCGAGTCCCCTGGTGACGGCAGCCAGGTTGGGCAGGCTGTGGCTTGGGGCGGGCGGCGTGAGAACGCATCCCCTCCCGCGGTGACAGCATGGAAGGAATGAGCTGTTTCCACGCCTGCCGGGAGGCAGCCGAGGCCGTGGCCAGCCCGGAGCTGCTTGTCCTTGCCTGGGCACGCTCACACTGCGTCTGATGCAGGCGAGGTGCTGTAAGGTGCGGGCCGGCCCCGCGGACGGGGGGGGCCGTGCAACAACGGGTGGCCCTGGCCTCTTCTGTGCCCCGTCCCAGCAACCTCCCTGCCACGAAGTGGCAAATTTGGTGCCTCACACCTGCCCTGTGCCACTCTGAGGCCAAAAGCCAGGGTGCCGGCTCTAGGGCATCCCTGGGTGCCATCCTCCCCTGGCATGGCACTCCCCGGACCCCAGCCCTGCAGGGCTGCCAGTGCCACAGTGGCAATTGACATGGGCAGCAAAGGTGGCCCGGGTGCCTGGGGCAAGGGGCTTTGCACCACGTAGCTGGCTGGGGATGCCATGCGCTCTGGCTGGGGTGCCGTCTACGACCGCGGTTCTCCGTCCCTAGGTGCTGAGGAACGACGTGATGTCCCATGCCCGCACGGTGCAGTCTGTCAATGAGGCTGGGCAGGGCTTGCTGCTCTCCAGCCTGGGGGAGAGCATGGAGGGGCTCCAGCGCAGCCTGCAGCAGCTCAACCAGCGCTGGGACCTGGTGCAGAGTGAGACCGAGAGCCGCCAGCTGGAGCTGGAGAACAACCTCAGCCAGGTACGGGGCACCACGCACCCACATGCTGGCGCTGCCCGCCACGGTGCTGCCCGCTGGCATGGGCAGCGCTGAGCCCCCGCGCCATCCCCAGGTGCAGGACATCACGCTGGAGATCACAGAGTTACTGCAGTGGCTGGAGCAGGTGGAGCTGCAGCTCTTCTTTTCCAAGCCGGCGTGGGGCCACCCGGACACCACCAAAGAGAAGCTCACCGCGCACCTGGTGAGCACCGGGGCTCTGCTGGCCTCCCCCTGCTGCAGGGCTGTCCCTGAGCGTCCCTTGGAGGGTGTGCATGTACCCCAAATCCGCCCCTCTCTGCACCGAGATGCTGGGACCTTTCTCTGCCTTCTTGTCTCCCCGACCGGGCAGACCCCTCCTGCACCCATCCTCTGCTCCCTCCAGCTCCCCTGGGACAGAGTGGGAGCCGTCCCCGTCCCCATCCCTGTCTCCATCTCCCTGCGGGGCAGTGACCCCGGGGCTCCTCGCGGCCTCTCGGCAGGAGCTATGCAAGGAGATGGAGTCCAAGCAGGAGGCGTACAGCAGCGTGCGGGAGCGGCTGCAGCGGCTGCTGGCCTCCTGCCGCACTGGCCGGCCCTGCAGCACCGAGCACAGCCTCCGCATCCTGGAGCAGAAGTGGGAGAGCGTCCACGCCGAGGCCCAGGAGAGGAAGGTGCGCGGGGCAGGAGCGTCCTGCCTGCCCAGGGGTCCCGACCCTGCCCTGGCTTTGGGGGCTGTGGGTACCCGTCGCCGTCAGTGACTCCGCTCTGCCCACAGGAACGCCTGGCCGAGGGGCTGACGGTCACCACCGAGTTTCACGGCACCATGCAGGAGCTGCTGCGCTGGGTGGCTCATGCAGAGGAGCTCCTCGGCTCCCCCGCACCGCCCAGCTTCATCCTGGACACTGTCACCGCGCAGATCCAGGAGCACAAGGCAAGTGTGGGCTGAGCCAGCGTGACCCCCCTCCCGCCCGCCTCCCAGGTGTGCTCTGGCAGCACACCCCGACGCCGGGGTGGATTCCATGGGGCTGGGGTCTGCCCGGAGGGGGTCCCATGTGGCACTGGCAGTGGCACCGGTAGGGGAAATCTCCCCCGGGCTGCCAGCGGGACATCTCTCCCTGCAGCAACAGAGCGAGTTGGCTCTGCACCCCATCCGGGTGCGGGCTGCGCTTGGAGGCTCTGCTCCTGCCCTGGGGTTGTCTGTGTGCTCCTAGCCGCCTCTGCTCTCCTGCAGGCCCTGGTGAAGGAGGCGAATGCCCACGGGGAAAAGCTCAGCGGCCTGGAGGCTGTCGCGTCTCGCTTGAAAGACTTCAGCAGGAAGCAGGACGGTGCCGTCATCCAGAACCTGGTGCTGACGGCCAGGGAGCGGCTGAGCAAGGTGCTGCAGCGGACGTCGGAGCGAGGAGCGGCGCTGGAGGAGGCACGCAAGCGCACCAAGCAGGTACTTGGCCGTGGTGCCGGGGGACGTGGGTCCTGCGAGGAGCTGTGCCGGTGCAGGGGCCGTGCGGCTCCGGCGCGGGGACCATGCCGCACTGGCCCACAGTTTGCGCTGCGGTGGTGCGCGGGCCATGCAGCTCTGTTGTGTGGCTGCTGTGGCTCTCATCACCTGGGTCGCCCCTGCTTCGTGCACGAGGGTCCCCCCACGCACCCCTCCCCTCCGTTTCAGTTCAGCGAGTCCCGGCGGCTGCTCCTGGACTGGATGGATGAGGTGGAGCAGAGCCTGGAGGTGCCGCAGGACACTGCTACGAGCCAGGAGGAGATCAAGTGCCAGCTGGCTGAGCACAAGGTGGGGGCCCTGTCCCACTCCCCAGCCCTGCGGAGAAGGGGCGGGGTCCCAGCAGGGGCGGCTGTCCAGCCATGGGCAGTGGGGAGCAGATCTGGGGGCTGTGGGGCGGCAGGGGAGGGGGCTTCCCAGCTCCCAGTGGGACAGCAGTGCCCCAACGCACTCGGTGCCACGGCAGTCAGATGCCTTTCCAGGGCCGTCTCTGTAAAGTGAGGAGACCTGGGGCAGGGGAGCCCCTGGCCAAGGGGCATCGGCCCCCCAAGCTGCCCAGCGGCACTCTGGGAGGCAGGAGTCTCCCCCCAGCCCACCTGGCCTGGGGCCGGCACCCACGTCCTGGGGGTCCGGGTGGGCTCCCCCGCTCTGCCCACAGGCTTTCCAGAAGGTGCTGCGCTCGAAGCGGCCGGTGTATGAGGCCACGCTGCGGAGTGGGCGGGCGCTGCGGGAGAGAGCCCGGCTCCCGGAGGACCTGCAGCCGCTGGAGGAGCTGCTGGGGGAGCTGAAAGAGCGCTGGGATGCACTGTGCAGCCGGGCTGTGGAGAGGTGAGGCAGGGACGAGATGGGATATGATGGGATGGGGTGGGACGGGATGGGATGCCTGTGCTCTGCTTGCTATGCAGGTCCCAGGCGGGGGGGCATGGCATTGCCCTTCCTCCCTGGGCATCTCGCTCCCTGCTTCGGGACCCCCTGCCCCAGCTCCAGTGAGCTCTGGCCCCTGGTGGAGCAGCCAGGATCCATCCCCAGCCATAGGCAAGCCCAGGCACTTAACAGCTGCGCTGCTGGGTTCCCTATGGGGCGGCCGTTCCCTGCACCACAGGGCTGAGCCCCGGCACCTGGGCACCACTGGCATTGCCTGCACCCTTCCTTGCAGGCAGCACAAACTGGAGGAGAACCTGCTCTTCTCGGGCAAGTTCACGGATGCGCTGCAGGCCCTCATGGACTGGCTGTACCGGGCTGAGCCGCAGCTCAGCGAGGACGTGCCTGTCGGAGGGGACCGGGACCTGGTCGGTGACCTTATGGACAAGCACAAGGTGGGTGTCCCCAGCCCCGCATTGGCCCCTGGGGAGCCCTGGGCTCCGCACCAGCCCTGCCCACCCTCCGTCCCAGGGCAGGACACCAGCCAGGTGCAGGATGGGGCTTTGCCCACCGGAGCAGCCCCCGCTTTACCTAAGCCTGCGCTCCCAGTCCTTGGGCCGGTGCTGGGGCATCCCGTGTACCCCATTGCTGCAAGGTGGCCTGGGGTGCATGGGAGTCCTGCACAGTAACGGGAGCCAGGCAGGGTGCTGGGACCCCCCGGCATCTCCCACCCGCCCCTGCCCTCTCCTGCGCAGGTCTTCCAGAAGGAGCTGGGCAAGCGAGCCAGTTGCATCAAGATGCTGAAGCGCTCGGTGCGGGACCTCACCCGCGGCAGCAGCAGCGTCGACTCCCAGTGGCTGCAGAAGCAGATGGAGGAGCTGAGCACCCGGTGGGACCTGGTCTGCAAGCTCTCCGTCTCCAAGCAGGCCCGGCTGGAAGCTGCGCTCCGGCAGGTGAGAACCAGTCAAGCCAGGGGTGGCTGAGGGGCAGCAGCTGGCCCAGGGCCTGCCCGCGCAGAAAGTTTGGGGTCTGCAGCCAGTGCATTCTCTGCAGGTGGCCGTGGGCATGTGGGGAGCCCAGGACTGCGTGCGGCTGTGCTGCATGGGGTGCTGCGTGGGGTGCCTGGGCTCTGTGTGTGGCTGTGCTGCAGGGTGCTGCATGGGGTGCCCGGGTGGTGGGTGGCCGTACGTTGTGGGGCTGTGTCGCAAGGTGCCGTGGCCGGGTGCCAGGCTGGCACCCTGTTTCAGGTGTGCCCGCGTGCAAGGTGCCCAGGGCAGGATTGCTGCGTGTTGCAGGGTGCCCTGCTCGATGGGGAGGGACTGATGGGGGTCGGGGGAAATTGTGTCCCAGGTGCCAAGGTGGGGTGAAGAGCATCCCCTCTCCAGCTGAGTGGGGCTGGCAGCAGCTCTCCCTCGGGGGCCTGGAGCTGCACAGCCAGTTGCCTGCGCTGGGTGCTTGTCTGGCCGCGGGGAAGGAGCGGCAGTTGCAAGGCTCGGGGTCTGGCTGAGGTGGGTGCTGAGCAGGTCCCTGGCTATCTGTGGCAGGCAGAGGAGTTTCACACCCTGGTGCACTCCTTCCTGGGTCGCCTCTCTGAGTCAGAGAAAACCCTCAAGTACGGTGTCTTCCCTGAGGAGGAGCTGGCCGTGCAGGAGTGCCAGAACCAGCTGCAGGTCAGTGCCTGTCCCTGCCAGCCCCCACTACCTCCACCAGCCCCCAGCTCTAGGGTGGCTCCATCCTTGCCCCGGGACATCCTGCTGCTGGGCTCAGCCGGCCCCTGCTAGGGTGTGGGGTGTGCCACACCAAGACGTGGGATGTTGGGCCCCATCACACCAAGACACGGGGTTTGGGGCCCTAAGCACCCTGAGGTGTGGAGATTTGGGGTCCCAAGCACCCCATGCAAAGACAGCCATGCTCAGTGGCTGTGCTCGCTCCGCTCAGCATCCTTCTGCTGCCTGCATACCCGGCTGGGTGGAGGCTGGTCCCTGCGGCGCTGGGGTGTGCAGTGGGGTGCAGAGGGCTGAGACCTGGCAGTACCACGGTCCATGCCCTCCCACAGGAGCTGATGAAGTCCCTGCAGTGTCAGCAGCTGGAGCTGGAGTGCATCACCTCACTGGGGGAGGAGATCCTCTCCACCTGCCACCCGGACTCTGTCATCACTATCAAGTCCTGGGTCACAGTTGCCAAGAGCCGCTTCCAGGAGGTGAGCTGGGCACCCCTTCTCCATCCCTCCCTGGGTGAGGAGCAGATCTGCACCCACGCCTGGGACGAGCACGGCCCCACACCATTCCCACTGCCGGTGCCTCTTTGGCGCAGCTCTCCTGACCGGCGCGTTGCGGGAAGCTGGGGGTGCTTGGCTCCGTCCTTGGCTAACACAGAGGGTCTTGGTCTTGCCAGCGACCAGCAGGCCCTTGCTCAATTCCTCTTGCACAGCCCTGGCCCCCCGTGAGCTGCCAGGATGCACTGCCCTGGCCAGCCCTGGCCATCCCCTTGCTCCCACCCCTGCTCCCCCATCCTGGAGCCACACAGGGGGTCCCCTGGGGCCTCTGCGGTCCCACCTGGATGGTGGTGGCTCATTCCTGTGTGATGGCAGATGCCATGCAGCCCAGGCAGGGAGTCTCCAGGGAGCAGTGTCCTGGGGATCTCCACCCCAGACCCTGCTCCCGCAGCAGCTTGGAGGCTTTCTGGCTTTGTGGGTTTGCAGGCAAGAGCACTCCCGGCTCTCCCTGAACGGGTCTGACGGGTTGGGCCCATCCCTCATCTTCACAAAGCCCTTAGTGAGCAGAGATCTTCGGTATCTGATCTGGATCTGCTCCGGGGTCCTGCCGCCCCCGGGGCTGCCTTCCTCGCCCCACTCGCCCCAGATAGCGAGGATGCGGCACAGCCCCGCTGCGAGGGCAGCCAGCACGTCCGCACCGGCTCAGACCTGGGTACTGGTACGTTTGGCTGCTGCCCGCAGGGACGGTCTGAGGACCGGTGCTCAAAACACCGGCGGCAGCACCCAAGAGCTGCAAAGGCCCCTCGGCACATGAGGGTCAGTGCTGTCAGCCCTGCCCCAGCTGCCCAGCAGGAACTCTGTCCTGCCCCATCATCATGGGTGGGCCATGGAGCATCCCCATCCCTGCCCCACATTCCTGCCCCATAGTCATTACGGCTGCTGGCCGGGGATCCGTGTGCCTGCCCCATGGCAGGGATGCACCATGGCTCCCCGTGCAGGGACTCGTTGGCCCTGAAGCAATGGCCCCGCAGTGACTGGTTGGGGCTGCAGACACAGGGGTCCAGAGCGGGGCAGCCGGCCCTGTGCCCCCCCCTGCCTCCAGCCCCCATGGCCCAGCTCCCCTGGCCATGCCCGCAGGTGCTGAGCTGGGCCCAGCAGCAGGGCGAGCGGCTGCAGGCGCAGACCGCCAGCCTTGCGGCCGAGCGGGAGGAGATGGCCCAGCTCATCGACTGGATCACGGCCGCCGAGGAGGCACTCAGCCTGCGGGACCAGGAGCCGCTGCCGGAGGAGGCTGAGCAGCTGGAGGAGCTCAATGCCCAGCACACGGTAAGGGATCCTGCGCCCAGCTCCCCACCTCGGTTTGACCCCACCTCGGACTTTTGGATGCACCAGGCTGAGGCTGTGGGTGCAGCTTGTGCATGCAGCAACGACGCAGCAGCTTCTTTCATGCACGGCAGCAACCACAGCCCAAGCCCACTGCATCTGTGGCAAGGGCTGCTGATGCAGGAGGGTCGCGGGGAGGGGGCAGCAGCAGGGCTGGTCCATGGGTGGCTGCACTCCCAGCTTCAGCCCCCTGCCCCAACTGTGCCGGTGCTCTGCGGCAGGTGTTCATGGAGGAGCTGAACCGCAAGCAGCCCGACGTGGAGAAGGTCACCAAGAGCTGCAAGCGGAAGCTGGCCGCAGAGCTGGGCCCGCCGGCTGCCCGCCGACTAGCCACACGTAAGACCCCCCATTGCCCCCTGTGCCACGCGGTGCCGTGCCCCAGGACCGCTGGCTGTGCCCTCACCGCCCATCTCCACCGGCTGCAGGTCGTCGCAGCACGGGGAAGGCGCAGGGTGCGCCGGTGGTGCCGCTCGGGGGGCTGGAGCCCCAGACGCCCCTCATGGCCCAGCTCCTGCACCGCTGGCAGCAGCTCTGGCTTCTGGCCCTGGACCGGCAATACCGGCTGGAGACGGCCCTACAGCGCCTGCGAGAGGTAGGGGCAGCCCCAGCGGTGCCACGGCCCCGGTGAGTGCCGGCAGCTGGTCTCCTCTTCTGCTGGCCAGACCCCTGGCCCTGGGTCGGATGCAGATGGGGACGGTCCCCAGGGTTGGTGGGATGGAGCAGACAGCAGCCAGGAGCCTTCCCAAACCCCGTTCCTGTAGCCAGGAGTCCCTGCGCATCCTTGCGGGCAGGGGTGGGCGCACCCCCAATGGCCAAGAGCCGGCTGCTTCAGCCTGTGGCTCCACTTTGCAACCCAGAGCCGGGGGTCCTGGGCAGAGACCCCTTTGCCAGCCTCAGCGGGGTCAGGGCTGGGAGCTGGCTGGCTGCACGGCAGCAGGGTTGAGCCTGAACGTGGGGCAAAGCGTGGTCACCCAGGCTGATGTGATGGGGGGGCTCAGAGTGGGTGGGTGGGGGCTTTCCTGCCAGTGCATTAATTCCCGTCTGTGCCTCTCTGAGCTGGAGGAGTTTGCTCACTTTGACTTCGGGGTCTGGAGAAAACGTTACATGCAGTGGATCAGCCAGATGAAGTCCCGTGTCCTGGATGTTTTCCGAGGCATCGACAGGGACCAGGACGGCCGCATCAGCCAGCGGGAGTTCATTGAAAGCGTCCTCTCCTCCAGTGAGTGCCTCCAGGGCTGGGGTGGGCTGAGGCTAGCTCCTGGTGCTGGTGCACCCTACAGGGATTCCCTCCCCCTGAGAACTCAGGAAAGGGCAGTCCGGGGAGAGGTGGGACAGTGCTAACAGGGATGGGGAGGGACAGGGTCTGCCAGCTGGGATACCCCTTGGAGGGGGGCCAGGGTTCGGTGCTGGTGCCACCTGGCCTTGGCACAGGGCACGGCAGGCTGAGGGTCCGCTTCCCTCCCTAGAGTTCCCCACCAACGTCTTGGAGATGAATGCCGTGGCGAGCATCTTCGACATGAATGGCGACGGCTTCATCGACTACTATGAGTTTGTCAGTGCCCTGCACCCCAACCGGGACCCGCTGCGCCGGACCGCCGATGCTGACCAGATCCAGGACGAGGTACGACGGGGGGAGCCACGATGCCTGAGGCCGGGCAGGGTGGGGGGCCCTGCCGTGGGTCTGAGCTGAGCGTGCCGTCCCCAGGTGAACAGGCAGGTGGCCCAGTGCAACTGTGCCAAGCGCTTCCAGGTGGAGCAGATCAGCGCCAACAGGTACCGGGTAAGTGCCAACCAACACCGTTACTGCCTCCTGCCCTGCTGCTGGGTCCCCAGTGGCCCCCCATGGTTCCCCACCCCATGGTCCTGGGCTTGCTCCAACACCTATACGCAGCTTGCACCATGCAGAGGTCCTGCAGCCCCCCGTGTGCCGTGGCTCCCTGCCCCAGATGCTTTGCAGCAGCAGGGAGAGGGCACATCCCCATGTCCCGTGGGATCCCTGGCCCCAGGCGCTGCATGCTGTGGCATGGCAGGGAGGGCAGTGCTGGCGGGGACAGAGAGACTGTGAGGGACCCGACAGCCCGGTGACAGGCAGCTCTGGGCACTGATACCTGCGCTGGTGCCCTTCTCTGGCTCCCAGCCCTGCCAAACCGCCCCCCCCAGCCCCCGCCTTGCCCTGACACCCCTCTCTCCCACAGTTTGGGGAGTCCCAGCAGCTGCGGATGGTGCGGATCCTGCGTAGCACCCTGATGGTGCGGGTTGGTGGGGGCTGGATCGCGCTGGACGAGTTCCTGGTGAAGAATGACCCCTGCAGAGGTGGGTATGGCTGTCCCACGCCGGGTGCCACGCACAGGGCGCCCGCAGCTCTGTGGCCAGGAGGATCTGCAGCTGGCTGAGGCTGGGAGAGCCCCAACATCGGCATGGCAGGCATGCCTGTTCCCCGGGCAGGGTGCCCACAGGGCCACGTGGGTTGGTGGTGCCTATATGGGATGCAGCCCACCAGCCTCCCCAGGGGGCTCGCAGGGACCCCCAGCGCCAGCCCCACTCACCGCCTCTGTTGTACCCAGTGAAGGGAAGGACCAACCTGAAGATCAATGAGAAGTACCTGTCCCCAGATGCCTTCGGGGCCGCCGCGGCCAAGTGTGCGGGGAACCAGTCGGCCCCCTCCTCCAAAGTGCTGTCCCCCAGCCGCTCCAACTCCAGCCTCAGCCTCTACAGCAGCGCCTCGGCCCCCAGCAGCCCCCTGGCCAGGAAGGTAAGGGCTGGGGAGCCCCCCCCAGAAGTCCTGACCTCCCCAGCCCGACGGCTGCAGGTGCTGACCCTCTCTCCCTCCTCAGTCGGTGCTGCGGAGGACGCGCTCCGGAGACCGGTGCCCCCGCTCCCGCGGCTCCCTGCTGCCCGACGGAGCTGAGCTGCAGTTCACCGCGGCCGAGGAGAGCCTGGCCGTGGCACCCCCAGGTGAGGGCTGTGCTGCTGCAGGTCGGGGGGGTCCCCTGCCCACCCCGGGCAACCTGCTGCAGGCTGCACCCTGCCTGCCCCCCAGGGCAGGGGGCTGGGGAAGCAGAGGGGAGCCAGAATCGGTGGGGTGGTATGGGGCAGGGCAGTGGGGCTGTGCCCCAGCCCCGGGAGCACCGGTGCAGGGGAGCACACACCGCTCCAGCCCTTCCTTGCCCTTGCAGAGCCGCCCGAAGGGTCCCCCCCGGAGCGCTGCAGCCCCTGCCGCTGAGCCCCCCCAGCCGCCCGCCCTGCGCCCAGCACCCTCGGCCGGCCCCACTCAGGACTCTCCTCCCCGGCCTGAGGCTGGAGGATGGCAAAGCCGCTGCCGTGCGCCCCATGGGTCTCCAGCCCGGCGCTGCGGCCCCCCGAGCGGGCGCCCGCCTGCAAGGGCTGAGCTGTCTGTCCATCACTGATCCCGCTGGATCTGGTCCCAGCGTATATGCAAGCATCCCCTGACACACACCAAACCGCCCTCGGGCTCTGGCTGGCATGGCCCCCTGCCCCACCGCTCCGCCAGGCAGCGTGGAGGGGGGACTGAGCCCCGATGCCCTGCTCGCTCCGAGCGCCCGGGGCAGCTGCAGGCTGCAGGGAGCATCCCGCAGCTGTAGGGTCAGCCAGGGCTGTGGCAGCCCAGACGCCCCTGGGCTGGGCCCTACCCCTCTCCCCCCAGGCTCCTGCGCCATCATCGGGGTGGCTGCTGGTGCCCCCCGGGCATTTGGCATTGCTGGTGGGGGGGGTCCCCCCGTCCCGCTGCCCACAAGCCGGTGGGAGGTGGCCGAGCTCAGTACCCGGGCACCGGGGCCCCTCGCCGGACGCAGAGCCCCGTTTCTGGTGCTAACCCTCACCCCTTGGGCTTTCGGTGTGTGTGCATGGGGCCCCAGCTACAGCTGCCTCCCCCCACCCCCCCACCCCGGCAGGGCTGGGGCTGCCACGGGCTGGGGGGGGGTCCCTCTCACCCGTGCCCCCGTCCTGCCTGCAGCACCCGCGGGCAGTGGGACCCCTGCCCTGCTGACGCATGCTCACGTCACCCCGCTAACCGGACAGCAGTAGAGCTGAATGTAACCTTGGCCGGGCATGGCCCTGCCAGCCACAATAAAGAGTAGGTTTCTTTTTCTATGAGCACCTGGGGCTTGCTGCAGTCTGTCTGTCTGCTCACCCCGCTGTTGGGGCGAGGGGCTGCCGCAGCTGGGTGCTGCGGTGCGGTGGGGGGGTGTAGCATCACCAAAGTTGGTGCGCACATGGCTTGGCATGGTGGCTGGGCATGGCTGGGTGTGCCTCCATCTGCGTGCCACTGGCAGAGATGCCTGGCACCGGAACCGCGGCTGACAAGCCCCAAGGTGTTGTAGTGGGTGCCAGCAGGCAGCGAGCCCTGTTACCTCCTTTCCAAGGAAAGCATTGCTGGGATTCCTGCTGTGCCCCAGTGCCTCCGCTCCAGGGACGGGAGCCCCCACCCGTGGCGGGTGGCACTGGGAGATGCTGTGTCCCCATCCCCTTGTGCTGGCTGCCCTTCTGCCACCCCACAGCCATGAGGGCATCAGGAGTGTCCACGCGATCCCCGGCCCACGTGGTCTCCTGCAGCAGTGCCTCCATCCCTGTCCCACACTGGGGCAGCTGGGGATCAGTTGGGATGGGGCATGGCTGCAGGTTGGGGTGGGATGAAGCAGCTGGAGACACTGGCTGTGTCCCCACTCCAGGAGGTGGGGACACCTTCTGTACAGAGACCGTTCCAAAGCGTCGCAGCAGCACAGCCCTTGCCCAGCACCTCCCTGCCTTAGGGAAGTCCAAGACCCCCACATACCCCTCCTCAGTAGGGCTGGGGCTTTGCCTAGCTGCCTCCTCCCTTATCTCGGTCCTGTTGGCTGGCCGGCCATGCCTTCGTAGATTTCAGCCCCATTTCTGCACTGTCGTCCCCTAAAACTGTCTCCACACTCATTTTTTTTCTGAACAAACACTTCTGCATCGAACAGCAGCCAAAGGGGGCCAGGTCTGGAAACGCACCAGAGAGCCCGTGCCAGGGCATGTCCCCTGTCCACGCACGTAGGAGCCCTGCAACTGCTCTGCATGCGGGATGGGGTCCTTTGCTGCTGGCACTGCCAGCAGCCCCTGGAGAGCAGGGCCAAGTCCCACCACTCTCCATGGAGCAGAGCATCCACCAACACGTCCCAGGATGGTCCGCACAGTGCTGCCGGCGCAGGCTGGGACCAAGACGAGTTGCGTTGCACATTCCTCTGCCTATGGAAATCTCATCCACCACTCCCAGCTGGAGCAACACACCCGGCACCACCGGCACCACCAGCCTGTGTCAGCTGCATCCAGAGCCCCTGGCAATGACTCCGGTCTGGGAAGCAAAGACAACAGGTGCGGGGTGGCCAGCGTGCACACGCAAACTTTTTGCAAAATGCTTGCACAGCCTGGCAATGAAGCCTCCCCAGGGCTAGAGCCGGGGATGGGGGGGGACATGATGGACAGACACACAGACCCGGAGCACATGAATGGAGACACAGGGTCCAGGAGAGCCTGCACCATCCTCAGCGTGATGTGGTGCAGAGAGGAGATGCCCTGGGAGAGCCTCCACGTGTCACAGCCCATGCCGGGACTGGGAGAGGAGCACCACATGGCTGCAAGAACATTGCTTTGCTGCAGTGAGCAGCTCCTGGGGCAGCGAGCGAGCAGGCAGCAGCAGGAGAGCAGGGCTGGAGGCTCTTCCCCAGATGGGCACCATCATGGCTGGGCGCTTGGACCCAAGCCACCACAGCCATGCTATCCAGTGGAGCTGGGTTGCGTGGGGCTCCGGTGACATGGCGGAGCAGCCCTCCCACTGGCGGGCACCCCACGGAGCCAGCTGGCCCCCACTGCAGGGAGCGGGAGGCAGGTGCCACCCTGTTGCCCAACCGCCCCGGTGCTTGTCCCAGCTGTGGGAACCCTGGGTGCTCCACCTGACGGGCCCACCCTGCGTGCCCCAGTCCCAGACTGGAGCCATGCACCAGCAGCAGTTGCTTCATCCCACCCGACAGAGCCCAGCCAGGTTGGGGGGTGAATGGCCATGCCTGGGGGCTGGCAGAGGGGAGCACTCTCAGACGTGTGTCCCCCTCCCAAGATACCTCCTGTCCCCTCTCCGGGGGCAGAGTGAGGTGTGAACCCCGAGGGTCCCAGCCTGCTGAGTGACCCCCAACCCATGCCGCGGCAGCTCCTGCAGCCCTGGGGTGCGGAGCCCCAGCTCCTGCAGCTCTGCTCCTGGCTTTCCTGCTCCCAGCACAGAGGTGTCCCCAGGCTGCTCTGGCTCCCCCCTGCAGGCATGGGGCTCTCCTGCCTGCAGTTTGCACCCACATCCCATGTGAAGCCTTTGCTCAGTGCCCAGGGTACGGTGCTGCTGGGCAAGGGGTGAGAGCCCACAGCCCAGAGCTCTCCAGGCCCCCCCATCCCGCCCCGTGCAAAGCCATCATCCAAGCATGGGGTCGGGATGCCTGCGGGGCTGGAGGCAATGGCACGGTGGTGATGGAGGCTGGTGGGGCTGGAGGCTTTGGTGTCGCGCGGGTCAGCGTCGGCATGCCTGCTCTGCTCTTGGGCTGGGGCCAGCATACGTGCAAGCACACATACATGAGCATGCAGAGCCGCTTGCACGGCAAATGTGTGTGCACAGCTGTGCCTGTGTGTGAGCACCTGCATTCACCTGTGCAAGAGTGTTCGTGTATGTTGGCGCAGGTATCGGGCAGCAAAACCCCAGCGGGCATCTCCCGGCGCTGAGCTCAGCGTCTGGCCTGAGCCTCAACACGGTTCATCCCAGCCAGGGATGGGCTGCGCTCCCGCACCGCCTCGCCCCTTCCTTGGCGCACGCCTGGAGGGACAAAGAGCACACCGAATCCTGTCCAAGCTATTCCGTATCCCGCCAGTGCCACCAGCAGTGCTCGGGGGCCCCAGAGCCCTTGGAGCTGTGGGGCTGGCCCAGGGCACAGCGGGGCTGGCTGGGGCAGGGGGATGGACCTCAGGGCATCCCTGGGCCTGGACTGCTGATGGCTGGGACAGATGGACACAGCGCAGCGGGGAGGACGTGCAGCCTGGTGATGCCGGGCAGCATGGGCGAGCGCAGTGGGCTGCCCCACACCGGGGTCTGCGCTGGAGGCGTTGGAAGGGAGCCTGGCCGGCGGCAGCGCGGTTTGCAGCGAGGAGAGTGGCAGCTGCTGGGCCCCGTGACGGCAGCACGCAGTGGCGGCAGTGAGTCCCCCCGTCTGGGACCCATGGCAGAGCTCTGCTGCCTCAACCTAAGCCCCCGCTGCGGCCGGTCGGGTGCAGTGCCCTTCCCGCAGCCTCCGCCGGTGGCCGGGCACGGCTGGCTCTGGCAGTGCACCCTGTGACGCCTGGCTCAGTGGGCCATCCTCACCGACCCACCCACATGGGGTTTCCCACTGTGAGATGACTCCTGCAACACCAAGAAACTGTGTCCCAATGCCTGCACCTCTGGGCTTTCCCTTTCCCCGCAGCAAATGGCTGCATGGCCCCGTTGGCTCGGCAGCCAGCGCTGCAGGGGTGTCACCGAGGCTCCCGTGAGCCAGCAGCCACCTCCAGCCCGAGCTGTGGCCGCCCACGGGCAGGGGAGACGTGCCCAGGCCGGTCTGCTCCTTGTCTTTGTACGTAGCTGAGATGCTTTGGTTAAGCCGCATACGGTTAGTTTGAGCGCATACCCAGGAATTGCAACCACACATTACGGCTAATTACTGTAACCAGACCCTTTCCTCTGCCTTTGGGCGTTGTGCCCAAGAAACCAAAAGCAAAACAGCGTCGGCAGGCGTAGCACAGAACAACTCAGCACAGCCTAGTATGGCCCAGCACAGTGCACTGTTTTCCTTTGTGAGCAGCCACATTGCCTGGAGTGGGGGGGCCTGACATCCCCCTCCTGCCTATCCCTGCTGCAAGTCAGGGAGACGATGCCACACTGGCCACCTATGCCAGGCTCACTGGTCACTGGCCAGCTGTGCCCGTGCCTGGCCCCGCTGCAGCCCCGGGGCCATCCTTGCTCCCAGTGTGGGCTGGCAGGGTCCCTGGGGAGGCTGCAGGGGGGACTGCTGGCCCAGACCCCACCAGAGGGTGAGCAGGTCAGCGCCTCCACAGCCTTGCCAGCGGGAAGCTCTGCGGCGACGGCACCGCTCCAGCACGCTGGTGCTGAGCCCTCTGCGGCGGTGGCGAACACTTATCCCTGTTTGCCTTTGCATTAAGGCTCCTCAGCACCTCCCAGGAGCAACACCTCTGTGACAACCATTGACAATGCCCGTGCAGCCACCATGCTGGTTTCTGGGCCGCAACCTCCTCTCCATGTGCCACAGGAACAGGTACAGCTACGGTGGCAGCTGCCAGCCCTGCCGGGGCGGTTGCAGCCCCTGCCCCTCTCAACAGCCCTGCTGATGCTGCCCCTGTTCAGACATCACCCCATGGGTCTGGGGCATCGTCCGGGCCAGCCCCTCTTGGCCCCACAGCTCTGGCTGCCGTGAGGTGACAGCATCCCGAGGGATCCTCTGCCCTCCCACGCTCAGCGATGCCCAAGCGGCGGGCACAGAGGGGGCTCCTGCCTGGGTGTTCAGCCATGCCGTTTCTGGGGGAATGCCTCTCCACATGGGGTGCACCACCACCGCCAGGGTTAGCGGCACCATCAGCAGGCAGCAGGGCTGTGTGCTCGCTGGACCACACCATGCCATGCTGCAGGCTTGCCCAGCCAGCCCTGTGCCTGGATACCGGCAGCTCTCCAGACAACACACTCCCACGCACCGTAAACATCTTGCCCAAAAGTGGTGTGCATCCCTGCCTCAGCACATTGCCCTGCAGGGCTGGGCACCGAGGAGGGGGCTGCGGCACAACCACCGCAGTGCCTGGTGGCCCCAGAGGTGGTCCCCTTCCCCATGCACGGTGCCTGCTGCTCTTTTGGGGCTCACCGAGCACCCGTGGCACCGGGGAGAGGAGAGGGGGTGCTCAGGGTGGAGTGGGGAACTGGGTGTGGGGCTGGTGATGGAGGCAGGGCAGGGGTGTTTGGGTGACTCGGGTGGCATAGGCACGTTTGGGGCAATTCAGGCTCCACGTGCACATCCAGGCATGTGGGCAAGGTTGGAGGGAGTGGGGAAGGGTCCTCCCTCTCCACCCCAGCTGCCATGGTGCCCTGGCCAGGCCCGCAGGTGGAAGCCTGGGGTCTGTCAGCCCTGCAGCTGCAGCCTGGGGTGCAGCCAAATAGACACAGCAGCACAGCCAATTTGATGGGAAACGGACATGCAGCAGGCATGGGTAGCGAGGGCTGCAGGGGCTGCCCTGGGAGCCACCACCAGGACAAGGTGCAGGGGCATTGCTAAGGCTGCTGACATAGGGGGTGGTTATAGGGCGATGGGGAGAAGGGTGAGAGGCTGCTGGGGATGACAGCAGCGCAGGCACGCTGGCCCTGTGGAGGTCTCTCCTTTGCAGAGGGCACTGCCCAAGCAAACGGCTGCCTGCGGGGACAGGGCCACCTGCCCATGCTGCAGCCACGTCGGGACTGGCGGACCCCTCGCCTGCAGGGGCACTGTGCAGGGAGGGCAGCGATAGGGCGGCAGGGCCAGAGTGCAGCCAGACCCCCTGCAAGAGGGGGGACCCCGGGGCAGCCAGAGGGAGCAGGTGGGGAGGGCTGGCCCGCATGTTTCTGGCAGGGCTGGGCCGGTGTGTCATCCCCAGGGGCGGGGAAGGGCAAGGTTTTAAACGTGCTCTGGTCCCAGGCAGGAAGCAGCGGGACTGCGGGCACCTGCCGGGCGAGCCCGTCCTGCGACCACCGTGGGCAGGTAGGAGAGGTCGGATGGAGAGGAGCCTGGCTGGGTCTCGTGGGGCTGTGCCGGGGGGGGTCACGGCGGACAGAAGCACTTGCGCAGGTTCTGGGTATGCGAGGAATGCGGCATTGCCAGCGCCTGCCGGTCTGGCTGGGCTGCGGCCAGGTGCCAGGGTGGGACAGTGGGCGTAGGGTAAGAGCTGTACAGTGCCGTGGCATACTGGGCACTGCCGGCCCTCGAGGCCGAGCACAGCGGGAGAATGGTGGTCCCTGACCCCGGCATGCTCTGGGAGTGGGATGAGGAGGGGGAAGGCAGTGGGGCAGGGGGCTGGAAGCACCATTCCATAGTGCCATTCCATAGTCCACCATACCCAGTGAGGTGGGTACACGGCACCATAGGATTTCCCCCCATGGGCAGGGTGCGACCACCTCCCACAGCTGCAGCAGAGGAGCAGCCCCGCTCCAGGCACCTAACGAGGCAGGTCAGCTGGCAGGAGCCCATCTGCCACTGGCCATCAGTGGGAGCCAGGCACTGCATCCCCTGCTCCGTGGAAGCCGGGCAGGCAGCACTGCCCAGGAAGGCGTGCTGGGCTGCAACCCCAGCCCCTCTCAGAGCAGGGACCCCCAAAGTATCCCGGCTACCCTCCTTGTCCCTATCACCCTTCCGTCACAGCCCAAGCCAACTTCTCTACTGCTCTCCCTCCCCCTGAAACACCCCTAGCTTCAGCCTGTCCCACCAGAGACCACCCCACAGTCTTCACCCGGCCCCCCCCAGGCTCCCACCCGCAGCCCCAGCCCCTCCCAAATGCTCTGCTGCCCCTTCCCCAGCAGACACCTCCTCCGCCACCCTCTCCCTGAAACCAGATCCCCCACTCTGCCAGTAAAACCTGTCCCTTCTCCCAGTCTCTCCCCACAGCCCCCAGAAGCCTCTCCCTCCCCAGCTGGCGCCGGCCTGTTGGTGCACCCTGCGGGTGCAGATGTGCAGGGTCATCCCATGGGATGTGGGGCAGCCATAGCTGCAACGCTCTCCCATGCGCTGGGTCTACGAGGAAGACCCTCCTGCTGTCACTCACGCAGGGTCGCGGCACCGGTGGGTGCGAAGGGGCTGTGCGTGCAGTGCAGTCCGGAGCCGCGGCTCACGCCAGCACGTTTCCTGACACAGCCAGAAGTGAAAGGCGCAGAGCAGCGATTGCCGCTGCCAGGGAGAACTGCCCGCGTCGGGGAGAGACCGTGGCCCCAGGGAGGGCTGCAGGTGCCAACGCCTGAACCTCCGCCAGGAATCTCCCTGGCTTTGTAGGCAGAGTTGGTTACTAAAAGTTTCCATGGGGCTGACGCCTTCTGACTAAAGGGAGAAGAGTACTTTCTCTGCCCACACGCCTGCTGCCTCCTCCCCTGCCCGTGAAGGGCAGGGGGCTCCACCTCAGCCCTGGGGGGTTCCTACCTCTGGTCCCCAGCCCCGATGGGAATCGGGTGTTCAAGCTGCCACAGTCTTACTGGTGGCAGTGCCCAAATGCCCTCTGCACTCTGGTGCCGGTGACTGGCTTAGGTCTGAGACATGTGGGGATCTGCCCGGGGCTCTCCGGATACCGCAGCCACACCGGCACTGCCCACCCCTGTGCCCGTGGCATGGCTGGGCTGAGCCCAGCCTCTCCCAAGCGCAGCACAGCCCGTGCCATCTAACCCATCTAACTCCGCCAGGTAAGGGCTGTGGGGCTGGGAGTAGCTTTCCCAGCCCTGCAAGGCAGCACGGCCCCAGGACCGGGGTGGGTAGAGCTGGTGGTGAGGTGCTGCCAGCCCTGGCATATGTTTTGCATATGCGTGGTGCCAGGCACAGGGCTGCCCAGGGCAGGGGACCCCCCTGCTCCCAGCCCACAGCCCACAGCACAGGACAGAGCAACTCCCCCGCTCTCAGCCAGCAAGATGGGCCCTTTGCATTCGCCCCACAGCAGCTCCCCTACCAGGCAGAGATACAGACACCCCCCTCCCCGAGTCCCAACCCTGCTCTCCTCCCCTCACCCAGTGTGGCTCAGGACAGCCCTTCCCAGAGCCTCATGGCCGTCCCGCCCGCCGTCCCCACCTCTTGGCACTAGAGCCAGGTGCAATCCTGAACCTGCAAACACAAACAGCATTGCCTGGGCAGATCCAAGCCCGCGCAGCCACGCTCGCACTGACATCACGGGGCGGACGGAGCCACCGCCTGTTGGGACCTTTCCCCTGGGATGGGCAGCAAGCCTAGAGCGCGGCTGGGACAGAGGAGCCCTTGGCAAGGAAAAGGTGCTGGACTGGCCCGTGGGGCACAGGACGAGCTGGAGTGGGCACAGGGGGAGAGAGCTGGGTGCACAGATCCCCACTGGAGAGGCTGGTCCCATGGCGAGCAGGTCCCTGGCGCAGCACCCGCTGGCACCGGCATGCTGCTCTTTGCTCCCTGGTGCATTTAAGGTGGCAGCGCAAGGAAAGGACGTGGGTCCGTGAGCCCCAGGCAGCGAGATAGGGCTGGTCCGCACCATCGCCACTCGGTGCGACCGTCACGGGAGGGTCAGTGTGGCACCAGCTCTCCATGGGACTGCTCTGCCAGCGCCTTTCCACGTACAGCGGTGCATACCATGGAGTAGCCCTGCTCTGGCTGTGTCCTTGCGGCCGGGTCCAGAGATGCCAGCGGACAGCACCACGACCCAGCTCCGCTGCAGAAGCTCAGGCAAGTGGGTCTCCTCAGCCTGCCGCAGCACTTCATGCTTGGTCCTGTGGCTTCGCCTGCCTCCGCAGGTCTGGTCCAGCCCTGGCACACCCCACTCTGCACTGGTGCCAGGGGCTCTCCATTAGGGGATGGGGCTCACGAGGGAATAAAGAGCCATCTCTGCTGCTCCAGCATAGCAGGGCCAGCCCCCGTGCTCCTCAAACCTGTTCCAACCCTGCAGCCTCCTCCTGCAGGACCAGCTTCCAGCCCAAGGACTGAAGGGTGTTGGGCACGGACACCCCACTGTGCAAGGCTGTGGGCAGTGAGGCTCCTCTGCAGCATCGTGTGCCACAGCCATAGCCCGCAGGCTGTGGCTGATGACAGCTCCCAGACCTCTGCACAGCCTGTACTCAGCCACAAGTGCCCTCCAAGCCTTCTGGTGTGCACAGCCCAGCGTGCGACAGCCTCGTATTCCCCTCCGGCACCATAATTTGACTGTATAATGGCTGCATTGTGGCTGATCCTAGTTTGCCCAGGAGCTGTTCAAACATGAGTGCAGGGATGCAGGTCTGTGTGCAAATAGTGTGGCCTGCTGCACCCACCTGCTTCTCCTTTGGCTGCCCCCCCCCCTTCCCACGCTTTCTGAGCAAGGCAAGGAGGGCAGATACCCCGTCTCAGTGCAGCAGTGTCCACCAGGCAAAGAGCCTCCAGGGATTCTTCTGGGTGCCCGGTGGCTCCAGCCCCTGCTGACCGGTGCTGCTGTGGGGAGTGTGCCAGGGGACCAGGCTCAGCCCCTGTCCCTGGCAGAGGGGAGCAGCCTTTCTGTGCTGGCTCAGGGTTTGCTCATCCCTGTGCCGGTGTCAGCAGCAGCCCGAGCGAGTGCTGGTACTCCCTGGGGTTGCTGCTTTGCCCCAGGCCCCACTGCCCTCCAGGCCCTTGAAGCACTCTACAAGGGTTTTGTGCAGAGATGAGCCCTGCACAAACTGGTGGCCAAATGCATGTGACAGCTCGGGGGGGCTTTAACTCCTCACAGGAGCCAGGCCTGCCTCAGCTCAGTGCTCCATGGGTCCCACCAGTGCTTCTGCTCCAGTCTCTCTGTCACACTGAGATGTCCCAGTGCACCCAGCAAGTCTAGCTCAGAAAGCAGACGGTGCTTGCCTCTGGCAGGTCTGGCTCAGCATGTCATGTTCAGGGGCAAGCACAGTGCCCTAAATATGCTCAGCCTTCAGCTGTTACTTCCTCCTGCCTGTGAAGTATTTCTTTTTCTTTTTTTTTTTCCCAGTATTATTTAGCATGCAACCCATAGAAAAGTTGGTTTCTCACTGAGCTTTCCCATTCTCTCCCCTCTCTTCAAAGAGTCTTGACAGCTGTGAAAGGCGTGCAGTGGGAGGATGGAGAGCAAGCCAGCAGTGAATGGCCATGCTGCCCCCAACTCTCACCAGGAAGACATGCCAGGAGCAAACCACTTGAGCCAGGACATACTGCCTTGCAAACAGAAAAAGGCAGCTGACAGGGATGTGGTGGTGATGGATGCTTCTAGTGAGCCCTCGCAGGCAGCTGGCAGCATTGCTGGAGTGTATGTAGAGGCTTCAAAGAAGATAATGAGCTTTTATGATGCTACCAGAGAGCACCTCCTGAGTTTGGATTCAGCATTCTGTCTTCTAGAGGCCCAGGCAGCCATGGGCTTCATCACTGACCCAGTGAAGAACAGGCATGTCTCTGTAGCAGAAGCCGTGGAGCTGGGGCTGGTGGGGCTGGAGCTGAAGGAGAGGCTACTCTCTGCAGAGAAAGCTGCTACTGGCTTCGTGGACCCCTACACGGAAGAGAAAATCTCCCTCTACCAGGCGATCCAGAAGGACCTGATCAGGAGAGAGCAAGGTACCCGGCTGCTAGAGGCCCAGATTGCAACTGGAGGCATCATTGACCCAGCCACTGGCTGCCGGATCCCAGCAGATGTTGCCTGTGAGAGGGGATATTTAGATGAAGAGATGAGCCAGTTCCTTTCTGACCCCAGCAATGAGGACAGCAAAGGGTTCCTCAACCCCAGTACTATGGAGAGGGCCACTTATATGGAGCTTATAAAGAGGTGTGTTGTTGATCCAGCCTCAGGCTTCCTCCTCTTACCCCTGCAAATCACGTTCCCAGGGCTGGGAGGGAGGGTGACCAGCAGGGATCTGCTGGACTCTGGCATCATCAGCCCTGACATGTTCAGAGGTCTTGAGGAGGGAAGAGTTTCTGCCCAGGAGGTAGCAGAGAACGACTCCGTTCAGCAGTTCCTCCATGGGACAAGGAGCGTGGCTGGTGTTGTCCTGCCTTCCAGTGAGCGGAAAAGCCTTTACCAGGCCCTGAGAGAGCATCTCCTCCTGCCTGGTGCTGCTCTGATGCTCCTGCAAGTCCAGGCCTCCACCGGCAGCCTGACAGACCCCGTAAAGAACAAAACCTACTCAGTTGATGAGGCTGTCAGGGTTGGTCTCATTGGCCCAGAGCTTCATGAGAAATTGTCTTCAGCTGAGAGGACCATCATGGGGTACAGGGACCCCTCCACTGGAGAAATGCTCTCTCTATTCCAAGCCATCAGGAAGGGATTCATCCCCAGGGATCACGGCATTTGCCTTCTGGAGGCTCAGATGGCCACAGGGGGTATAATTGCTCCAGGCAGGCACCTCCGTGTCCCCACAGAGACAGCTTGCAAGTGGGGGTACCTGGACGAGGCCACAAGACAGCTCCTCTCCAGTCCTACTGATGACATGAAAGGATTCTTTGACCCCAGCTCCAAGGAGAAGCTGACCTATGCAGACCTGCTCAGACGCTGTGTAACTGATCCGAACACAGGGCTCCTTCTGCTGCCACTTGGTGGAGACAGCAGAGAAGGATCTGAGGGAACCCCATTCTTCTTTGACCATAGGACCCAAACAGCTCTGGAAAACACACAAGTACCCATTGCTTTAAGTAAATTCAAGGGAAAGTCAGTGTCTCTCTGGAAACTCCTCTTCTCAGACTACATCCAGAATGAGCAAAGAGCTGCTCTCACTCAGCAGTACCTTGCAGGAACACTCTCTATACAAGAATTGGGTAAGGCAGTCAGCACCGCCATTGAGGAAGTGGCTTCCACTGCTAATGTCACCTTCAAAGGACTGAGGGACCAGGTGACAGCAGACCAACTCCTGAGCTCTGAAATTATCAGCAAAGATTTATTTAAGAAACTGAAGGAGGGAGCAACATCAGCGAAAGAAGTTGTCAGCATGGACACTGTCAAGAAGTACCTACAAGGGACAGGTAGCATTGGTGGGCTGCTGCTTCCCAACTCCCAGGAGAAGATCAGCATCTACCAGGCAAAGCGGAAAGGACTTCTAAGGCCAGGAACATCACTGATCCTCCTGGAGGCACAGGCTGCCACTGGATTTATCATTGACCCAGCTGCCAACAAAAGGTATTCTGTGGATGAGGCTTTAAGAGCGAATGTCATTGGCCCAGATGTTTACGACAAGCTACTGACTGCAGAGAAATCGGTCACCGGCTACAGAGATCCTTACTCAGGGAACAAGATCTCCCTCTTCCAGGCCATGAATAAAGAGTTCATTGTGAAGGAGCATGCTATCCGCCTGCTTGAGGCCCAGATTGCCACTGGTGGCATCATTGACCCCGTCAACAGCCACCGCATCCCCGTGGAGGTGGCCTATAAGCGTGGCTACTTCGACAAGAAGATGAACTTAATCCTTTCTGATCCCAGCGATGACACCAAGGGCTTCTTTGACCCCAACACACATGAGAACCTCACCTACCTGCAGCTCAAGGAGAAGTGCATTACAGAGCCATCCACCGGGCTCTGCCTCCTTCCTCTGAACAGCAGGCAGCTCCAGTTCATTGATGATACCACCAGACGGGTGTTCAGGAGCTCCTGGCTGCCGGTCAGGTTTGGGCGGTTACGGGGGGAGAAGGTCTCCGTGTGGGACCTGCTGAACTCCGAGTACTTCAGTGAGGGAAGGCGCCGAGAGATATTCAACCACTACCAGCTGAGGAAGCTCACCCTGGAGCAAATTCGAATCATGCTAGAGGAGGAAATGAAAAAATGGGCCCCCATCAAGTTCCCAGCCATGAGAGGCAGCATCAGCGCTTACCACCTGATGGAAACAGGTGTCATTGACAAGGCCCTGTTTGAGAAGGTGTTGGAGGGATCCGTCACACCAGAGGAAGTCTTGCACATGGACTCTGTCAGAAAGTACCTCTATGGCTCTGGCAGCATCGGGGGGATTGTACTCCAGCCATCAAACCAGAGGATAAGCATTTACGAGGCCATGAAGCAAAACATTGTGGTACCAGGAGTAGCCCTCCCACTGCTAGAGGCCCAGGCTGCCACAGGCTTCATCATTGACCCAGTGAACAACCAGAAACTCTGTGTGGATGATGCCATCAAGGAGGGAGTCATTGGGCCAGAAGTCCATGAGAAACTGCAGCATGCAGAATGGGCTGTAACAGGCTATAAAGATCCTTTCACAGGCAAGAAGATACCCCTCTTCCAGGCAATGAAGAAGGGCCTGATTGCGGACAAACAGGCCATGCAGTTGATGGAGGTGCAGATGGCTACAGGAGGCATTATTGATCCAACATGTGGCCACTATATCCCCACAGAATCTGCCCAGAAGCGAGGATGCCTGGATGAGGATACAAGCAAGGCCCTTTCTAAGCCCAATGACAACAACAGAGCCTTCTGCATCCCAGACAGCAAAGAGACCGTGACCTATGCTGAGTTAATCAAGCGCTGCCAGAAGGACGAGATCTCTGGCTTCCACTTGCTGCCTCTGCAACAGACAGTGGCTCCTGCCTACACCGACGAACAAATCCAACAGGTTTTCAAGGAAACCGTGGTGAAGGAAAAAGGGGTCTCCCTCTGGGAGCTAATACACTCTGGGTATTTCACTGAGGAGCAGAGGAGTGACTTCATGGAGAGGTTCCGGTCTGAGGAAATGTCGCTGCAGCAGCTGGTTGCTCTTGTGCTCAGACTAGTTGGGGAGATGGAAATGAAAGCCCGCACCGAGATCACCTTGGAAGGCTTGCGGGGCAGTGTCCCTGCAGTCTGGCTGCTGGATGCTGGCATCATTACTGAGAAGACGTTTAAAGAATTGGCTGAGGGCATAAGAACTCCCAAGGAAGTGGCTGCGATGGAGAGTGTGAAGAGGTACTTGCAGGGCACAGGCAGCATCGCCGGGGTATTCATAGAAGCATCCAAAAAGAAGATGAGCTTTTACGATGCCATGAAAAACAATCTCCTCCTCCCTGGGGCTGCTCTGAGGCTGCTAGAAGCTCAAGCAGCCACAGGATACCTAACTGACCCAGCAACAAACCAGAGACTCAGTGTGAGGGATGCTGTGAAAGCAGCTGTTGTTGGCGAAGAGCTCACCGAGAAACTCCTTCTAGCTGAGAGGGCAGTGACTGGCTACACAGATCCCTACACAGGGAGCTCCATCTCACTATGTCAGGCACTCAGGAAAGAGTTGATTCCCCTGGGAGATGCTGTTCCCTTGCTAGAGGCCCAGCTGGCCACAGGAGGGGTCATTGATCCCATTCACCACCATCACCTTCCACTCCAGGCTGCATGCAGATATGGCTTCTGTGATGAGGACCTGATCCAAACCCTCTCTCAGCTGAATGACAGCACCAAAATCTTTTTTGACCCAAACACAAAAGAGAACATGACCTACCAGCAGCTGAAGGACAGGTGCATTCATGAGGCTGAGTCAGGTCTCTGGCTCCTTCCTCTGTCAGAAAATGCAATATTCTGTGTGGATGAACAAACCATGGAGGTGTTGAAATCTGTGACTGTTTGTGTCAACATAGGGCGGTTCAAAGGACAGACAGTGTCAGTCTGGGACCTTCTCAACTCTGAATACCTCTCAGACAGTAAGAGAAGAGAGCTAGTGCAAAAGTACAAAGATGAGAATACTGAAGTGCTACATGAAATCATAACAATTGTTACCACAATCATCAAAGAGACTGAGACACAAGGCAAGAAGTTTGCATTCAAGGGACTAAGGAAAAGAGTATCCGCCAGTGACCTCTTCCAGTCTCAACTGATAGACAAAAAAACCCTCGATGAGCTCAACCAAGGGAAGAAAACAATCAAAGAAGTCACTGAAATGGACTCTGTCCGTAGGTACCTGGAGGGCAGCAATTTCATAGCAGGGGTCCTTATACAGCCAAGCAATGAGAAGATGAGCATCTACCAGGCCATGAGGAAGGGCATCCTGAGGCCAGGGACAGCACTGGTGCTGCTGGAGGCGCAGGCTGCCACTGGCTACATCATTGACCCAGAGAAAAACAAGAAGTTTTCAGTGGAGGAAGCATTAACTGCAGGTCTAATTGGAGGGGAGATTTTTGAAAAGCTACTCTGTGCAGAAAGAGCCGTAACAGGCTACACCGAGCCCTACACAAAAGCCCCAATGTCCCTGTTTGAAGCTATGAACCAAGGGCTGATTGTGAAGAGCCACGGCATCCGCCTGCTGGAGGCCCAGATTGCCACTGGTGGCATCATTGACCCTGTACACAGCCACCGTATCCCCGTGGAGGTGGCCTACCGGCGCGGCTACTTCAACCAGGAGATGAACCAGATCCTCTCTGACCCCAGTGATGACACCAAGGGCTTCTTCGACCCCAACACCCACGAGAACCTCACCTACATGCAGCTCCTGGAGAGATGTGTCCAAGATTCAGAGACTGGGTTGTACATGTTGCAAGTTGTACAGGAAGGAGGAAAGTACTTCTACATTGATGAAATTACAAAAAAGGTTTTGTGCTCAAAGCCCCTTAAAGTGAAAATTGGAAAGTTTAAGGACCAAACAGTTTCCATCTGGGAAATTCTCTGCTCTCATTACATCTCCGAGCAAAAAAGGAAAGAACTAGTGATGCAGTACAAATGCAAAACCCTAACACTGGAAGACCTTATAGCCGTCATCTTCAAAATAATTGAGGATACAGAGCAAAGAGCAGAAGCCCTCAAGGTTAGAGGACTCCGGGGGGATGTGTCAATATCAGAATTGTTTAACTCTGAGATAATTGACAAGAAAACTCTAGATCAGTTGCAGGATGGAAGTCTCACACTTGCCAGCCTCACAAAGAGGGACACCGTCAAAAGGTACTTGGATGGCACTGGATGCATTGCTGGGGTTCTACTCCCATCGAAGAAAGAGAAGATGAGCATCTACCAGGCCCTGAAGAAGGGCCTTCTCACAGAGCAATGTGCACTGGGACTGCTGGAGGCACAGGCTGCCACTGGTTTTCTCATTGACCCACTAAAAAATAAGAAGTTCTCCGTGGATGAAGCCGTCACATCCGGGTTAGTGGGGAGCAACTTGCACAAGAATCTCCTGTTGGCAGAGAAAGCTGTGACGGGATACACAGATCCTCATACAGGAAATCAAATATCCCTCTTCCAGGCCATAAGGCAAAAGATAACAGTCAAGGAGCATGGCACCCGCCTGCTGGAGGCCCAGCTCGCCACTGGCGGTGTCATTGACCCCATGCACAGCCACCGCCTCCCTGTGGATGTGGCCTACCGGCGCGGCTACTTGGATGATGATATGTTTCTTCTGCTTTCTGATCCAGATCATGGTAGCAAAGGTTTTATAGATCCAAACACCCATGAGAAAATCAGTTACAGTCAGCTCCTGCAGAGATGTTACAAAGACAGAGATACTGGATTGTACCTGCTGCAGGTCATGGAAAAAGAAGATGATTATTTCTACATTGATGAGCAAACAAAAAATGCCCTATTATCTACAAAGGTACAAGTGCCTGTTGGAAAATACAATGGACAAGTATTATCACTGTGGGAACTTCTCTGTACTGAGTACATCACAGAAGAGAAAAGAAAAGAACTGGTGAAAAAATATAAAGAAAAATCCAATCATATTATACAAGGAATCATTGATACAATACTAAATATCATTAAAGAAAAAGAAGAGGACAGAAGTGATGTCTGGTTCCAAGGAATCAGACAACAAATAACAGCAACAGAACTTGTAAGTGCACAAATAATTACAGAAGAAACAATGGAAAAACTACACGAAGGAAAAGAGACGGCACAAGGCATAGCACAAATGGATAGTGTGAGAAGATACCTTGAAGGAACTGGAAGTGTTGCCGGTGTGCTGGTGCCCTCCAAGGCCGACCCCGCCAAGATGGAGAAGATGACCATCTACCAGGCCATGTGGAAGGGCATCCTGAGGCAGGGCACGGCTCTGGTGCTGCTGGAGGCGCAGGCTGCCACCGGCTTCATAATTGACCCGCTCAGCAACAAGAAGCTCTCCGTGGACGAGGCCGTCTCGTCCGGGCTGGTGGGCAGCGAGCTACAAAAAAAACTTCTTTGTGCAGAGAGAGCAGTGACAGGCTACACCGACCCCTACACAGGACAAAAGATGTCTCTCTTCCAGGCCATGAAGAAGGAGCTCATCGTCAAGGAGCACGGCATCCGCCTGCTGGAGGCCCAGATCGCCACCGGCGGCATCATCGACCCCGTGCACAGCCACCGCCTCCCCGTGGAGGTGGCCTACCGGCGCGGCTACTTCGACCACGAGATGAACCAGATCCTCTCCGACCCCAGCGATGACACCAAGGGCTTCTTCGACCCCAACACCCACGAGAACCTCACCTACATGCAGCTCCTCCGCCGCTGCGTACCCGACCCGGACACGGGGCTGCTCATGCTCCAGCTGATGGACAAGGGCTCCGTGCTCTACCAGCTGACCGACGACGCCCGGCAAGCCCTGCAGGCTGCCCGCACCACCCTCAGCGTGGGGCTCTTCCAGGGCCAGAGCGTCACCGTCTGGGAGCTCCTCTTCTCCCGCTACGTCCCCGACCACCGGCGCCAGGACCTCCTCCGGAGGTACAAGGCGGGGACGGTCACCATCTCGGAGATGATCACCCTCCTCACCGCCATCATCACCGGGGCTGAGGGCCAGGGCCACGGCGCTGCCTTGGCCCGCAAGCCGATGCAGCGGGAGGCCCCGCCATTGGCCGAGAATGGCGAGGCCATGGGCTCCCAGCAGGAGCGGGAGCGGGAGCGGGAGCAGGAGCGGGAGTTGGAGCGGGAGCGGGAGCAGGAGCGGGAGCGGGAGCTGGAGCTGGAGCGGTCCCTGAAGTCCCGCACCGTCGAGGTCTCGGCGGGTGGCTTCCACGGCAGGAAGGTCTCCCTGTGGGAGCTCCTCTTCTCCACGTACGTCTCCGAGGCAAAGAGGCAGGAGCTGCTGGCGCAGGTCCGGGCCGGCAGTCTGGCGCTGGACGAGCTGGCGAGGCACCTCACCCTCCTCGTCGAGGAGGTGGTGGAGCGGAGCAGCAGCATGAAATTCACGGGGTTCAGGAGGCAGGTGACCGCCTCGGACCTGGTGGACTCGGGCATCATCGACAAGGACACGCTGGCCGACCTCGTCCAAGGCTCCAAGACGGTGGAGGAGGTGACGGAAATGGCCTCCGTCAAGCGCTACCTGGACGGCACGGGCTGCATCGCCGGCGTGCTGGTGCCCTCCAAGGCCGACCCCGCCAAGATGGAGAAGATGACCATCTACCAGGCCATGTGGAAGGGCATCCTGAGGCAGGGCACGGCTCTGGTGCTGCTGGAGGCGCAGGCTGCCACCGGCTTCGTCGTTGACCCGCTCAGCAACAAGAAGCTCTCCGTGGACGAGGCCGTCTCGTCCGGGCTGGTGGGCAGCGAGCTGCACGAGAAGCTCCTGTCGGCCGAGAGGGCCGTGACGGGCTACACCGACCCCTACACCGGCGACCAGATCTCTCTCTTCCAGGCCATGAAGAAGGAGCTCATCGTCAAGGAGCACGGCATCCGCCTGCTGGAGGCCCAGATCGCCACCGGCGGCATCATCGACCCCGTGCACAGCCACCGCCTCCCCGTGGAGGTGGCCTACCGGCGCGGCTACTTCGACCACGAGATGAACCAGATCCTCTCCGACCCCAGCGACGACACCAAGGGCTTCTTCGACCCCAACACCCACGAGAACCTCACCTACATGCAGCTCCTCCGCCGCTGCGTACCCGACCCGGACACGGGGCTGCTCATGCTCCAGCTGATGGACAAGGGCTCCGTGCTCTACCAGCTGACCGACGACGCCCGGCAAGCCCTGCAGGCTGCCCGCACCACCCTCAGCGTGGGGCTCTTCCAGGGCCAGAGCGTCACCGTCTGGGAGCTCCTCTTCTCCCGCTACGTCCCCGACCACCGGCGCCAGGACCTCCTCCGGAGGTACAAGGCGGGGACGGTCACCATCTCGGAGATGATCACCCTCCTCACCGCCATCATCACCAGGGCTGAGGGCCAGGGCCACGGCGCTGCCTTGGCCCGCAAGCCGATGCAGCGGGAGGCCCCGCCATTGGCCGAGAATGGCGAGGCCACGGGCTCCCAGCAGGAGCGGGAGCGGGAGCGGGAGCAGGAGCGGGAGTTGGAGCGGGAGCGGGAGCAGGAGCGGGAGCGGGAGCTGGAGCTGGAGCGGTCCCTGAAGTCCCGCACCGTCGAGGTCTCGGCGGGTGGCTTCCACGGCAGGAAGGTCTCCCTGTGGGAGCTCCTCTTCTCCACGTACGTCTCCGAGGCAAAGAGGCAGGAGCTGCTGGCGCAGGTCCGGGCCGGCAGTCTGGCGCTGGACGAGCTGGCGAGGCACCTCACCCTCCTCGTCGAGGAGGTGGTGGAGCGGAGCAGCAGCATGAAATTCACGGGGTTCAGGAGGCAGGTGACCGCCTCGGACCTGGTGGACTCGGGCATCATCGACAAGGACACGCTGGCCGACCTCGTCCAAGGCTCCAAGACGGTGGAGGAGGTGACGGAAATGGCCTCCGTCAAGCGCTACCTGGACGGCACGGGCTGCATCGCCGGCGTGCTGGTGCCCTCCAAGGCCGACCCCGCCAAGATGGAGAAGATGACCATCTACCAGGCCATGTGGAAGGGCATCCTGAGGCAGGGCACGGCTCTGGTGCTGCTGGAGGCGCAGGCTGCCACCGGCTTCGTCGTTGACCCGCTCAGCAACAAGAAGCTCTCCGTGGACGAGGCCGTCTCGTCCGGGCTGGTGGGCAGCGAGCTGCACGAGAAGCTCCTGTCGGCCGAGAGGGCCGTGACGGGCTACACCGACCCCTACACCGGCGACCAGATCTCTCTCTTCCAGGCCATGAAGAAGGAGCTCATCGTCAAGGAGCACGGCATCCGCCTGCTGGAGGCCCAGATCGCCACCGGCGGCATCATCGACCCCGTGCACAGCCACCGCCTCCCCGTGGAGGTGGCCTACCGGCGCGGCTACTTCGACCACGAGATGAACCAGATCCTCTCCGACCCCAGCGACGACACCAAGGGCTTCTTCGACCCCAACACCCACGAGAACCTCACCTACATGCAGCTCCTCCGCCGCTGCGTACCCGACCCGGACACGGGGCTGCTCATGCTCCAGCTGATGGACAAGGGCTCCGTGCTCTACCAGCTGACCGACGACGCCCGGCAAGCCCTGCAGGCTGCCCGCACCACCCTCAGCGTGGGGCTCTTCCAGGGCCAGAGCGTCACCGTCTGGGAGCTCCTCTTCTCCCGCTACGTCCCCGACCACCGGCGCCAGGACCTCCTCCGGAGGTACAAGGCGGGGACGGTCACCATCTCGGAGATGATCACCCTCCTCACCGCCATCATCACCGGGGCTGAGGGCCAGGGCCACGGCGCTGCCTTGGCCCGCAAGCCGATGCAGCGGGAGGCCCCGCCATTGGCCGAGAATGGCGAGGCCACGGGCTCCCAGCAGGAGCGGGAGCGGGAGCGGGAGCGGGAGTTGGAGCGGGAGCGGGAGCAGGAGCGGGAGCGGGAGCTGGAGCTGGAGCGGTCCCTGAAGTCCCGCACCGTCGAGGTCTTGGCGGGTGGCTTCCACGGCAGGAAGGTCTCCCTGTGGGAGCTCCTCTTCTCCACGTACGTCTCCGAGGCAAAGAGGCAGGAGCTGCTGGCGCAGGTCCGGGCCGGCAGTCTGGCGCTGGACGAGCTGGCGAGGCACCTCACCCTCCTCGTCGAGGAGGTGGTGGAGCGGAGCAGCAGCATGAAATTCACGGGGTTCAGGAGGCAGGTGACCGCCTCGGACCTGGTGGACTCGGGCATCATCGACAAGGACACGCTGGCCGACCTCGTCCAAGGCTCCAAGACGGTGGAGGAGGTGACGGAAATGGCCTCCGTCAAGCGCTACCTGGACGGCACGGGCTGCATCGCCGGCGTGCTGGTGCCCTCCAAGGCCGACCCCGCCAAGATGGAGAAGATGACCATCTACCAGGCCATGTGGAAGGGCATCCTGAGGCAGGGCACGGCTCTGGTGCTGCTGGAGGCGCAGGCTGCCACCGGCTTCGTCGTTGACCCGCTCAGCAACAAGAAGCTCTCCGTGGACGAGGCCGTCTCGTCCGGGCTGGTGGGCAGCGAGCTGCACGAGAAGCTCCTGTCGGCCGAGAGGGCCGTGACGGGCTACACCGACCCCTACACCGGCGACCAGATCTCTCTCTTCCAGGCCATGAAGAAGGAGCTCATCGTCAAGGAGCACGGCATCCGCCTGCTGGAGGCCCAGATCGCCACCGGCGGCATCATCGACCCCGTGCACAGCCACCGCCTCCCCGTGGAGGTGGCCTACCGGCGCGGCTACTTCGACCACGAGATGAACCAGATCCTCTCCGACCCCAGCGACGACACCAAGGGCTTCTTCGACCCCAACACCCACGAGAACCTCACCTACATGCAGCTCCTCCGCCGCTGCGTACCCGACCCGGACACGGGGCTGCTCATGCTCCAGCTGATGGACAAGGGCTCCGTGCTCTACCAGCTGACCGACGACGCCCGGCAAGCCCTGCAGGCTGCCCGCACCACCCTCAGCGTGGGGCTCTTCCAGGGCCAGAGCGTCACCGTCTGGGAGCTCCTCTTCTCCCGCTACGTCCCCGACCACCGGCGCCAGGACCTCCTCCGGAGGTACAAGGCGGGGACGGTCACCATCTCGGAGATGATCACCCTCCTCACCGCCATCATCACCAGGGCTGAGGGCCAGGGCCACGGCGCTGCCTTGGCCCGCAAGCCGATGCAGCGGGAGGCCCCGCCATTGGCCGAGAATGGCGAGGCCACGGGCTCCCAGCAGGAGCGGGAGCGGGAGCGGGAGCAGGAGCGGGAGTTGGAGCGGGAGCGGGAGCAGGAGCGGGAGCGGGAGCTGGAGCTGGAGCGGTCCCTGAAGTCCCGCACCGTCGAGGTCTCGGCGGGTGGCTTCCACGGCAGGAAGGTCTCCCTGTGGGAGCTCCTCTTCTCCACGTACGTCTCCGAGGCAAAGAGGCAGGAGCTGCTGGCGCAGGTCCGGGCCGGCAGTCTGGCGCTGGACGAGCTGGCGAGGCACCTCACCCTCCTCGTCGAGGAGGTGGTGGAGCGGAGCAGCAGCATGAAATTCACGGGGTTCAGGAGGCAGGTGACCGCCTCGGACCTGGTGGACTCGGGCATCATCGACAAGGACACGCTGGCCGACCTCGTCCAAGGCTCCAAGACGGTGGAGGAGGTGACGGAAATGGCCTCCGTCAAGCGCTACCTGGACGGCACGGGCTGCATCGCCGGCGTGCTGGTGCCCTCCAAGGCCGACCCCGCCAAGATGGAGAAGATGACCATCTACCAGGCCATGTGGAAGGGCATCCTGAGGCAGGGCACGGCTCTGGTGCTGCTGGAGGCGCAGGCTGCCACCGGCTTCGTCGTTGACCCGCTCAGCAACAAGAAGCTCTCCGTGGACGAGGCCGTCTCGTCCGGGCTGGTGGGCAGCGAGCTGCACGAGAAGCTCCTGTCGGCCGAGAGGGCCGTGACGGGCTACACCGACCCCTACACCGGCGACCAGATCTCTCTCTTCCAGGCCATGAAGAAGGAGCTCATCGTCAAGGAGCACGGCATCCGCCTGCTGGAGGCCCAGATCGCCACCGGCGGCATCATCGACCCCGTGCACAGCCACCGCCTCCCCGTGGAGGTGGCCTACCGGCGCGGCTACTTCGACCACGAGATGAACCAGATCCTCTCCGACCCCAGCGACGACACCAAGGGCTTCTTCGACCCCAACACCCACGAGAACCTCACCTACATGCAGCTCCTCCGCCGCTGCGTACCCGACCCGGACACGGGGCTGCTCATGCTCCAGCTGATGGACAAGGGCTCCGTGCTCTACCAGCTGACCGACGACGCCCGGCAAGCCCTGCAGGCTGCCCGCACCACCCTCAGCGTGGGGCTCTTCCAGGGCCAGAGCGTCACCGTCTGGGAGCTCCTCTTCTCCCGCTACGTCCCCGACCACCGGCGCCAGGACCTCCTCCGGAGGTACAAGGCGGGGACGGTCACCATCTCGGAGATGATCACCCTCCTCACCGCCATCATCACCGGGGCTGAGGGCCAGGGCCACGGCGCTGCCTTGGCCCGCAAGCCGATGCAGCGGGAGGCCCCGCCATTGGCCGAGAATGGCGAGGCCACGGGCTCCCAGCAGGAGCGGGAGCGGGAGCAGGAGCGGGAGTTGGAGCGGGAGCGGGAGCAGGAGCGGGAGCGGGAGCTGGAGCTGGAGCGGTCCCTGAAGTCCCGCACCGTCGAGGTCTTGGCGGGTGGCTTCCACGGCAGGAAGGTCTCCCTGTGGGAGCTCCTCTTCTCCACGTACGTCTCCGAGGCAAAGAGGCAGGAGCTGCTGGCGCAGGTCCGGGCCGGCAGTCTGGCGCTGGACGAGCTGGCGAGGCACCTCACCCTCCTCGTCGAGGAGGTGGTGGAGCGGAGCAGCAGCATGAAATTCACGGGGTTCAGGAGGCAGGTGACCGCCTCGGACCTGGTGGACTCGGGCATCATCGACAAGGACACGCTGGCCGACCTCGTCCAAGGCTCCAAGACGGTGGAGGAGGTGACGGAAATGGCCTCCGTCAAGCGCTACCTGGACGGCACGGGCTGCATCGCCGGCGTGCTGGTGCCCTCCAAGGCCGACCCCGCCAAGATGGAGAAGATGACCATCTACCAGGCCATGTGGAAGGGCATCCTGAGGCAGGGCACGGCTCTGGTGCTGCTGGAGGCGCAGGCTGCCACCGGCTTCGTCGTTGACCCGCTCAGCAACAAGAAGCTCTCCGTGGACGAGGCCGTCTCGTCCGGGCTGGTGGGCAGTGAGCTGCACGAGAAGCTCCTGTCGGCCGAGAGGGCCGTGACGGGCTACACCGACCCCTACACCGGCGACCAGATCTCTCTCTTCCAGGCCATGAAGAAGGAGCTCATCGTCAAGGAGCACGGCATCCGCCTGCTGGAGGCCCAGATCGCCACCGGCGGCATCATCGACCCCGTGCACAGCCACCGCCTCCCCGTGGAGGTGGCCTACCGGCGCGGCTACTTCGACCACGAGATGAACCAGATCCTCTCCGACCCCAGCGACGACACCAAGGGCTTCTTCGACCCCAACACCCACGAGAACCTCACCTACATGCAGCTCCTCCACCGCTGCGTACCCGACCCGGACACGGGGCTGCTCATGCTCCAGCTGATGGACAAGGGCTCCGTGCTCTACCAGCTGACCGACGACGCCCGGCAAGCCCTGCAGGCTGCCCGCACCACCCTCAGCGTGGGGCTCTTCCAGGGCCAGAGCGTCACCGTCTGGGAGCTCCTCTTCTCCCGCTACGTCCCCGACCACCGGCGCCAGGACCTCCTCCGGAGGTACAAGGCGGGGACGGTCACCATCTCGGAGATGATCACCCTCCTCACCGCCATCATCACCGGGGCTGAGGGCCAGGGCCACGGCGCTGCCTTGGCCCGCAAGCCGATGCAGCGGGAGGCCCCGCCATTGGCCGAGAATGGCGAGGCCACGGGCTCCCAGCAGGAGCGGGAGCGGGAGCAGGAGCGGGAGTTGGAGCGGGAGCGGGAGCGGGAGCGGGAGCTGGAGCTGGAGCGGTCCCTGAAGTCCCGCACCGTCGAGGTCTCGGCGGGTGGCTTCCACGGCAGGAAGGTCTCCCTGTGGGAGCTCCTCTTCTCCACGTACGTCTCCGAGGCAAAGAGGCAGGAGCTGCTGGCGCAGGTCCGGGCCGGCAGTCTGGCGCTGGACGAGCTGGCGAGGCACCTCACCCTCCTCGTCGAGGAGGTGGTGGAGCGGAGCAGCAGCATGAAATTCACGGGGTTCAGGAGGCAGGTGACCGCCTCGGACCTGGTGGACTCGGGCATCATCGACAAGGACACGCTGGCCGACCTCGTCCAAGGCTCCAAGACGGTGGAGGAGGTGACGGAAATGGCCTCCGTCAAGCGCTACCTGGACGGCACGGGCTGCATCGCCGGCGTGCTGGTGCCCTCCAAGGCCGACCCCGCCAAGATGGAGAAGATGACCATCTACCAGGCCATGTGGAAGGGCATCCTGAGGCAGGGCACGGCTCTGGTGCTGCTGGAGGCGCAGGCTGCCACCGGCTTCGTCGTTGACCCGCTCAGCAACAAGAAGCTCTCCGTGGACGAGGCCGTCTCGTCCGGGCTGGTGGGCAGCGAGCTGCACGAGAAGCTCCTGTCGGCCGAGAGGGCCGTGACGGGCTACACCGACCCCTACACCGGCGACCAGATCTCTCTCTTCCAGGCCATGAAGAAGGAGCTCATCGTCAAGGAGCACGGCATCCGCCTGCTGGAGGCCCAGATCGCCACCGGCGGCATCATCGACCCCGTGCACAGCCACCGCCTCCCCGTGGAGGTGGCCTACCGGCGCGGCTACTTCGACCACGAGATGAACCAGATCCTCTCCGACCCCAGCGACGACACCAAGGGCTTCTTCGACCCCAACACCCACGAGAACCTCACCTACATGCAGCTCCTCCGCCGCTGCGTACCCGACCCGGACACGGGGCTGCTCATGCTCCAGCTGATGGACAAGGGCTCCGTGCTCTACCAGCTGACCGACGACGCCCGGCAAGCCCTGCAGGCTGCCCGCACCACCCTCAGCGTGGGGCTCTTCCAGGGCCAGAGCGTCACCGTCTGGGAGCTCCTCTTCTCCCGCTACGTCCCCGACCACCGGCGCCAGGACCTCCTCCGGAGGTACAAGGCGGGGACGGTCACCATCTCGGAGATGATCACCCTCCTCACCGCCATCATCACCGGGGCTGAGGGCCAGGGCCACGGCGCTGCCTTGGCCCGCAAGCCGATGCAGCGGGAGGCCCCGCCATTGGCCGAGAATGGCGAGGCCACGGGCTCCCAGCAGGAGCGGGAGCGGGAGCGGGAGCAGGAGCGGGAGTTGGAGCGGGAGCGGGAGCAGGAGCGGGAGCGGGAGCTGGAGCTGGAGCGGTCCCTGAAGTCCCGCACCGTCGAGGTCTCGGCGGGTGGCTTCCACGGCAGGAAGGTCTCCCTGTGGGAGCTCCTCTTCTCCACGTACGTCTCCGAGGCAAAGAGGCAGGAGCTGCTGGCGCAGGTCCGGGCCGGCAGTCTGGCGCTGGACGAGCTGGCGAGGCACCTCACCCTCCTCGTCGAGGAGGTGGTGGAGCGGAGCAGCAGCATGAAATTCACAGGGTTCAGGAGGCAGGTGACCGCCTCGGACCTGGTGGACTCGGGCATCATCGACAAGGACACGCTGGCCGACCTCGTCCAAGGCTCCAAGACGGTGGAGGAGGTGACGGAAATGGCCTCCGTCAAGCGCTACCTGGACGGCACGGGCTGCATCGCCGGCGTGCTGGTGCCCTCCAAGGCCGACCCCGCCAAGATGGAGAAGATGACCATCTACCAGGCCATGTGGAAGGGCATCCTGAGGCAGGGCACGGCTCTGGTGCTGCTGGAGGCGCAGGCTGCCACCGGCTTCGTCGTTGACCCGCTCAGCAACAAGAAGCTCTCCGTGGACGAGGCCGTCTCGTCCGGGCTGGTGGGCAGCGAGCTGCACGAGAAGCTCCTGTCGGCCGAGAGGGCCGTGACGGGCTACACCGACCCCTACACCGGCGACCAGATCTCTCTCTTCCAGGCCATGAAGAAGGAGCTCATCGTCAAGGAGCACGGCATCCGCCTGCTGGAGGCCCAGATCGCCACCGGCGGCATCATCGACCCCGTGCACAGCCACCGCCTCCCCGTGGAGGTGGCCTACCGGCGCGGCTACTTCGACCACGAGATGAACCAGATCCTCTCCGACCCCAGCGACGACACCAAGGGCTTCTTCGACCCCAACACCCACGAGAACCTCACCTACATGCAGCTCCTCCGCCGCTGCGTACCCGACCCGGACACTGGTCTTTACTTCCTTAAGATTTTTAGAAAGTAATTGTAAAACCTTTTGCAATTTTTTTTCATTATTACTTTGGTGAATATATTAGCTATTGTGAATATTTTGTTTGCTGCTGGCATTTTTCTTTCTATTTTTTAAAATTTTTTTTTTTTTAAAATTCTAATTCCATGCTGAAAATTTCTTCATTGTTCTTTTTCCCTTTCAATAACCTACGCACATCAGGTATCGCTTTTAAATGTCTTCCCTGAGCGCTGTGGCATAGCATATTAAGCCTTTGTCTTCTGTAGTCTTTCAGGAATGCTGGAGTCAGCCTGGGTTATCTCCATTCCTTTTGGTGAAATATGTTGTCCTCATTTTCCTCCTGTACATTTGAATGGAAGTATGTCTTTTATGGCATATGAGTTGTATTGAGAGTGGTATTTTTATTCTCCTTCTAGTTGGTTTTCTTATGCATAAAGAACATTTTTTTCCTAGCAGATTTGCAGGCCGTTATTAGAGTTGCAGGTTTTCAAATCTGAATTTTACATGGAGACCAGATTTCCAGGTAGGCACTTTGTCAGGCTGGTGTTAGGTGTTTACTGCATTGGGGTATATTACCCGCATTTGCTCTTAATGTCTCAGCCTGTCTAGCTTTTCTGGGGGTGTCTGGACTACATACACTCTCAGCTTAGAGTGGTCTGGTCTCTCACCGATAAGTACACTCAATTCACTCACATGCTTGCTTTCCCTCCCTCCAATTCCCCAACTGTCCATGGAGCCTCTATAGAGAGCTGTTCTGTGGGATCCATGCGGGAGTTGAGAGCCCGTAGTGTACATTGTCGTGCCATATTTCTAGTCTATCTATGCACGGTCAGGGGAGCCAGCAGCGGAGCATCCATTCCCTCTAGCTGGGGCCTCTGCACATTTCTCAGCTCCTTTTGCCATCCTGTGTCCTGAGCTGACTCAGCTCACATACCACGCTCCTGGAGAGTAGGTAGCCCCAGAACCACGCTGCCGTAGAGTAGAATAATTCTACTACTGCTTAATAGGAGGAAACTTACTCTCCTTAAACACATTACCTTAGGCTATTTGCCTTAATTAACCCAGTAGTGTCCTGGAAAATGGATTTTTTGCCACAGCTTGTACAGCTGATAACTGTAAACAAGCATAGATTAGTCGTGGAATTCCTTACCATAACCTGCTGTGTAGCCTGGAGATTTGCATGGGCCCAAAAAGTGGTGGGACAAATTAATAGGAGGGAAGTCCACTGAGGGCTGTTAAATGCAAAGACACGCTTCTGCCTCAGGAGGTCCCTCAGTCACAGGTTGCTAGAAGATGGAAGACAGGGTCAGGGAGGTGTCGGTATGGACTAGCACTGCTATTACATACTTAGTGTAGACTCTGATAGACTCCACAGAGCTGGCCACAGCATAGTGGAGACACGGCCCTCTGTTCTGGGCTGGTATAACTGTGTCTGTCCTACCACCATCTGCATTATGAACATGGGGAAGCACCAGAAATGCCACAGTTTACTCAAAGTGCCAGAGCATAATGGGGAAGTTTTACAGCTCTCAGGCCTCACTGCACTCTGTACTGGGGTTAGTTCAGCTTCTTCCCGCACCAACCTGCAGACATTGTAATGCCATCTCCAGAGGGCCTTGATGATTCAGGTTCCCATGTCAAAGATGAGGCTTCGTATTCATCTTGCAGACTTCTGCTCTTTCCTCGAAATGGATTAGAAAATGCTTTAGCCAAATGCAGGGTGAATGTCCAAGCCATGTCTTTCACACACTCTAGCCTTGTGCCATCTCGAGATCTCGGAGCCCTGTGTGCTGCTACAGTGTAAGAGGGCTTGCTGGCGGCTGCTGCACGAGAGAAAGCACCTGGCTGGATGGGCTCTTGCCCTGTTGCATCACGGCCCTTCTTACATTCCTGCCCATACCCCTTGCCCTCAGACCGTCTTCTCTTATTCAGTCTCTAGTTCCACATCTTTCAACCTCCACCACACTTTTCACCTGATCTCCAAGTATCCCATTTCCCAGCCTTCTTGTCCATTAGCTTGTGCCTTGCTAGCAAAGCCATGGAGACCCAGCAATCCCTGTGGAGCAGGATGGATGCCTGCAGCCCTCCAGCTGTGGTTTAGCCCTTCCCCTTTCCAGGGTCTCTTTTCTGGTGATAAGCTCTTTCTGACAGCTGTCCCATGTTCGTACTAAACCTAGCTGTTATAAGGCCATTTCTTGATAGGATCTTTGGTCTAACACACCTAGCCAAAAGCCATTTAACTAAACCTAACTGAAAGCTGGTGGCTTATTTTTTATATATTCACTAGGATATACAAGAGAAAAGGAACCAAGAGGAAGCCTTATAGTATTCTGAAGTTCTCAGTTTCCCAGCCCTGGGCCAGAGTATCATCTGCCAAGGGTCAGGTCCACAAAGCTTGGCTGTTATCACCTCATGGCACTGGATACAGAAAAAGCCAGTCTCACACAGAGATCAGGAACGGGAGGAGGACTGCACAGGATGAAAAGCATGCACTAAGGAAAGGAAGACAGGGTAGGGTCTCACGAAGCTTGGCTGCTGTCCCCACTGTGCTGCTCCAGACCTCCCAAGGACTGCGTGGGGAGCAGCTCAAGGCTCTCCTTGGCATGTTACTGGCAGGTGGCACTGAAGAATCGTCCTGCAGCTGGAGCAGCCTTCCTGGGCAGCATGTTAGCCTGGTCCTGGGGTGGAGGCTACAGCGCAGGTGCAGAAGCAGCCTGGTTAAAGACAGTCAGTTCATCCCCGGGCGGGGGATCAGGGACCTCCGTGGCCATATGGAGCATCACGGCTCACCTCAGGAGTCGTGTTGGACAGCCACACACACTTGAACAGCCAGGAGCTAGCAATATCTCTGTAGGAAATTCCTGTCCCAGAGCAGGCAATGATGCCTAACAGGAACGTTGTGGTAGTGACGGTCCTCCCTGATGAGGGACCCAGAGAGTGAGCTGAGGTAAAACAAAATTTGGGGCTTGTGGTCCGGAGTCGCATTGTGACTCACCTGCAGGGCAGAGGTTTCTGGAAAGGCTCATAATAAGTGCTGGGGAGGAGATGGTGACCCTGGGCCCCACACAGAAAAAGATGGAGGAAAGACGTTCTAGCATTAAAATGTAGGCTTCAGGCAGGAAGGTGAAAGCCAGGCCCTCTATGACAGCATTCCCTGAAACGGTCCAGGTACCACGTGGAGGTCAGATAGTAAAGCAGAGACATGAGCTCATAAAATGGGGCTGAGAAGCTGAAAAGATATTGTCATAGAAGTTTTGCATCTCCAAGCAAAGGAGAGGCCAAACTTGCACCGTTCAAATGTGGTGAAAACCAGCATGAAGAAAAGGAAAAGGGAAGCGCAGTTTAAAGAAGCAGAATCTTGTTTAAACACAATACAGAAAAAAGTAGAAAACCAGGATAAATGTAATATATAGGGCTGAGGAACCTAAATGCCTCATCTTCAATGAAACACTGGCATGCCATGGGCTTCTTGGGAGGAGGCTCACCAGGACACTGTGATGCCAAAGTATAAAAATGCATAGAAGCGGCAGAGGAGGGTGTGCTGGTGGCAGTGTGGGGCTGTTATCAGCGAGCTTAGAGGTGGGTCAAACTCACAAATACACCAACAGAGAACTCTGGACTGAAATCCCAGCTCCAGGGAGCAGGACAAGAGGAAGGCAAGCAGACAGACTTAAAGGGCAGTGGCTATCTGTGCAGAGACTGAGCTAGGTAGATAGTGTCTTCTGCGGTCAGGAGGAAGGGCAGATCCTGAGCAGGGACATAAAATCATAAATGACGTGGGCAAGGCAAGCAGGGAACTAATATTTGCTATTTTCCCTAAGAACTAGGTTGTGGGGAAACAGCAGGAAAGATTTCTGCACACAGCAGACAGTTAAACTGTGGCAGTTGCTGCTGGAAAGTCATGGAAGCAAAAGCTGCAAAGGCTCAAAGGAAAGAAAAGACAAGAAAAAGTGAGCCTTCTTCTCAGAGAGGGAGTCACCAGCAGGGCCTAGAGGGACCCATGCTGAGAGCTGGGCTGTTTAACATGTGCAGACACGGTCTGGGAAATGTTGTGAACAGTGGAGGAGCAGATGGTATTAAATTATTCAGCTTAGTAAAGAAAAGTGCCAGCTGCAAAAACTGCAGGAAGACCAAGCAACATAGAGTGACTGGAGTAAAAATAGCAGATTACATTCAAGGTAGGTAAAAAGGCACACAAGGGGAGAAGCAATCCTAGTGTCCACATACCCAGCTCTGAGCTGTTGCTGGTCAGCAGCAAGAATTGTAACACATTATTGGATGCGTGCTCGGCAGCAGTCAGAATAAATCAAATGTTAGGATTAGGCACGGAACATGCCCGTGCCAGGATAACACACACAATCTGTGTCCATCCAAAGGCACCACGTAATACCCCGAGAGGAGACTGGGCTCCTTGGTGGGGCTGCAACCAGGATCTCAGCAGTGGCCCAGCTTTGGTGGTCAGTGGAGCTTTGGTGGTGTAAGGTGGTGCAGAGGGAGAGCATCTGCTCCTTTGAGGGTATCTGGTCAAAGGAGCCATCAACAGGAACATACAGGGGTAAACCTGATCAATAAATGATACAGGAGGCAGTGATGGGAACAAACCTGGCCAGTCGCACCAATCGGTCAGGATGTGTGAAGCAAGAGGATGCTTATTTTTTCTGTTGAGATGAAAAGGAAATGAAAGGAGGCAAACGTGGAGACATAAAGCCTGACCAATTAGTGTTAACGAAGACAATAACCAGAAACAAACCTGGTCAGTGGCACTAATTGATGGGCTATCAGGAAACTGCAGGTACACCAGGACATTGCAGCTGGTATGGATGTAACCCTGAGGGTCTCAGCATCAGCAGCTGGCGGGGCCTCAGCTCTCTGGATCTGGGGAGGGTCCCACAGATTGTGTCCCAAAAACCAGCTACTCAGGGGGACTGGTGTGAGTGGGTGTCCCCGCGCTGGTGGCTGGAGCGGGACCATGGGTCACATAGCCTGTGTGCCTGGTACTGGTTGGTGGAGGGGTGGTGAGCATCTTCCCCAGCCCTGGTGTGGTGGTGGTGGGGGTCCTCACCAGCAAGCTTCAAGCTGTGCCAGACCATGAGGACCCATGGGTGAGGGGTGCGAGGCGGACAGAGGGTCTATGCTGGTACTTGGGGGATCCTCAAGCATGCCTGTGCTTGTGAACCCAGAGAGAGTCATGTCTGTGTCTGAACTAGTGACCTCCTGCCTCTGCCAGCCCCAGAGGAGGAGGGGATGTGGCTGCCTGTGCTTGTGCATGAAGTAGGTCCTGTGTGTGGGTGCTGCTGATGGCAGTGTCTTGTCTGTGGCAGTCTGTCTGACCGGCCGTGTCAGTGTCTTCTGTGTGTGTCTGCGGGAGTGTGTCTTTGGGATACATGTGCAGCTTTGTTGCTGGTTGAAACTCCAAATGAGAGGACAGCAGCCATGTCTCTCAGCCTGTGCAGAGACCCTGGGTGGGCTCCAGCAGCTGGGCAGGACCATACTGGGTGGTACTGGTCTGTACTGGGCGGTACTGCGCTGCAGTGGCCAGGCTGGAGGTGATCCTTCCCCTCTACTCGGTACTGGTGAGACCACACCTGGAGTACTGGGTCCAGTTCTGAGCTCCTGTCATAGTTTAACAAGACAGATATGGACATACTGGAGGCAGTCCAGCAAATGGTCACAAAGGTGTTGAAGGGACTAGAGCTTCTCTGCTACGAGGAAAGGCTGAGAGCTGGGACTGTTCATCCTGGTGAAGAGAAGGCTTAGGGGGATCTCATCAACATATATAAATCCCTGAACGGAGGGAAGAAAGAAGATGGAGGCAGGCTCTTGTCAGTGGTGTGCAGTGACAGGACAAGAGGCAAGACAGGGCTGCAGGTTCCCTCCGAATATCGGGAAACACTTTTTTTACTGTGAAGGTGGCCAAACATTGGCAGAGTTGCCCAAAGAGATTGCAGCATCTCTATCCTTGGTAATACTCAAAACCCAACTGGACATAGTCCTGAGCAACCTCAGCACCTCAGCCTGGTTGTGGCTGACCCTGCTTTGAGCGGAGGGGTGGGATCTCCATAGGTCCCTTCCCTCCCCTTGGAGGTGATCAACACTGACTGAACACAGCCCTGAGCAGAGATCTGTTTGGACCTGCTCTGAGTTGGACCAGACAGCCTCTGAATGTCCCTTCCAACTTAAATTATTCTATGATCCTGATTTTCTGTTGGTTTTTTTTTTTAAGAAAGTAGAATGGACTGTGTGGCCCCAGCAGCTCCAGCCCCTACACCTCACCTGCCCGTCACTGAGGTTCATGCCTTCCAGCCCAAGCATGGCAGCACTCTTGTCACTCCAGGACATGCCACAGCCTCATCTGGCCGTCTTCTCCTCCACCTGTGGACCAGTATGGCCCTGGTCACCATGCTGAACCAGTACCTTTCAAAGGACACTCCAGGAACATGCCCAGGCAGTCATTAACACTTATGGTGGATAATTAGACACCAAAGCTGTTAAGATGAGCATCACACCCACCTTCCTGCCACATCCCACTTCAGGCTGGAGGGCCCAAAATGTTTTATTTGCAACCATGGTGGAAGGTGGGTGGCCTTTCCTGGGAGGCCAGCTCCCACTGGCCTTTTTTCAGCGGCCTATTCAAAGCCTCTCCTCCCTTTTTGTCCATTTTACTCCTCCTGGAAACCTGACTTCTTCTACGACAGTAAACAGGAATAGCCGGTGTCAGGACCCCAGGCAGCCGGCCGCATTGCTGGGTGTAACACCCGACTACATTGGCAGCAGCACGGTACCCCTGTGGCTGCCACCTGCCCCGGACTGGGAGACCTGCGCTGTGCCATGGTCTGGCACACCACGCGCCCAGGGCATGGCAGCAGACATGCAAGAACGGTGCACCAGCTACATTGGGCTCCGGTGGCACCAGGAGCTGGCCCCTGGGAGTGAAGGGTGCTGAGCTGTGGCCTCCAGGACACCAAAGCACCTGCGAGCAGCCAGGTATGCCTGTCCCCTGCCTGCCTCCGAAGCCCGTGTAACTTGCCCTCTGCGCCATGCTGCCTCCTGCCCTGCCTTCCTCCTCACCTACCTTCCTGGTCCGTGCAGTCCTCTCTCCCTGAGCTCTGAGCTGCCCTCTCACCCGCCATCTCACATGTGGTCAGGTCTCCAGTCCTGCAACATGCACCTCCCCACACACTGACCTATTGGCCACCACCATCGGGTTCCTGGCCCCAGCCCAGGGCTGCACGATTGCTGCACAGCTTTGTGCCTCCTGGAGCTGTCCTCCTCTTGGCCAGGGCAGATCCAGGGATCCTACCTGCTCAGCCATTCGGCTGCCTCCCAAGCCCCTCTGAGCTGCCCCCAACACCATTACAGGGTGAACCATGGCCTCTTCTGGTGTCACAGCCCCCTGCATGCTCCCTGGCCCCTGCGCATGGGAACTGCCTCCATGCCAGGACTTTTCTGGCTCTGGACACCCACCTTGCAGGACAAGAACCCTGTGAGTCAGCTGGGAGCCATCCTGCCTGGCCAGGAGCCGGGAGCCATCTCGTGCCAGCATCCCGGTACTTCTCGCCCATTAGGGCACAGATGGTCCTGCGTGGGACCAGCCTTCCCCACCCAGCTCAGCCGCACGCTTGCCGGTGCTGGACCACCCTTGCTTGGCTGGTCCTGGCCGCAGCACTGACTGACAGCTCCCTGTCCCCTGCAGTGAGGGTTTGTAGCCCTGATCACCTATGTGGAAGCTGCCCATACTGACCCCATGCCACGGGTCTGTGGGGGCTGTGCTCACCCCCTTCCGCCCTCCCCAAGTTCGCAGCTCTTGCACCTTCACTGGCCAAAGCCAAAAAAATATCGAGCAGCCCTGGGGCCTGGGGCTGTTCTGTAACCTCAGTATACCCAACTCAACCAACAGCCCCGACAGTGCCCCATGGCACATTCGAAGATCAGCTGCTGGCAAAACTGAAAGGGGTAAACATGAGAAGTGAAGGCTCTGCTGACGGTGTAGATGGGTAGAGACCCACCTCCGTCCCTGCCTGCAGCCAAAAGCGGACCTGCTGGGGAAGCCCTGGGCACCTTCTGATGGAGGGCTGCAGTCAGATCTCCCCGTGCCCCGGCTCTCCACATCACAGCAAGCCCCATGTCCCAGAGCACCTCCTGGATTTTCAGGGTTCTGGCAGAGGGACATCTGCTTTTGCTTTGTGCGCAGCCATGGTGGGCGCATTTCGGGAGTGCTCGGCCAAGCATCATGAACTGCAGCAATCGGCACGGCGGCTGCAGATCCCCAGAGGCCTTTGTCTGGTCTGGCAGCAGTGGCCGTGTGTGTTGCTGTCTTCCCGAAGGTGTTGGTGGGCTGGCATCCCGCTGTGCCGCGCAGGTGGTGGTAGGCTGAGCAGGAGGGAGCACGCACAGGCTGAGCCAGCCCAGAGCCAGAGCAGTCATGGTACGGGGGGCCCATTCATCAAGCAATGATCTCCGGAGCAATATTTTTCCCTCGCTGCTCTCAGCAGGCTGTTCTGCCAGTGACCACCATCCATCATCTGTGTCGGATGAGTAGGAGGGGAGGAAGATGCTTGACTCTCAGAGAAGGGCAGCAGAGCTGCGTTGTCTGCCAGCTGGGAGATGGACCGAAGGGCAGACCCCACCAGCTACCTTCAGTCCTGCACATCCCAACAGTGCCCCGAGGTCAGCTCTGCGGACATCCTGACAGCCGAGGCTCTGCTTTGCATGGGCAGCGGTGTGTCGAGGGGCCTCGTGGGCCCCGCTGAAGCGGGAGCTGCACAAGCAGAGAGCTGTGCCTGTGCTATCTCCCGATGTGCCCTCGGGGGAAGACAGGAGTGTGGGTGCAGGGACCTGGGCCAGTTCATAAGTATGCATCCTTCCCCTTGCTGTGCCCAGGAGCTGCAGAGGGAAACTCTTCTGACGGGAAGCTGGGAAACCAAACAATAAGCAGGTTCCCTGGAAAGGGTGGCAGGAAGCAGTTGCAGACGTCATACATCCCTGGCACCATCCCAGCACCCCGGCTTATCTTCCTCCCCTGCCCCTGCCACGGGCCAGGTGGCCTGAAGCACCAGCAAAAGTCTTATCGATCCCTGTTTCCCAGGACTCACGTGTCAGGGTAGAAGATGCTTGAGAGTTTCTTTCCCACAGAGATCAGAGTTATGCAATCATGTATCTCCAAGCCAGAATAAAATTGGGGTTTTGTCTTTTCTGTTTGTCCATATTTGCCTGCCTGTGCTCATCCCTTGAGTGCTGGGCTTGGCTGGTTCATTGTGCCTTTTGAAGGAGGACATTTTTGTCATTCTTTCCTTCAAAAGTACATTGCATTGCATTTCATTTCTCAGGGCAGCTGAGTGAGAGCGGGCAGAGCAGGCGTGACAGCGTGAGGTACCTGCAGTCAAGGTGAAGTTCCCCTCGGGCCCAACACTGCTGGCTCACACAGCTCTGCAGGTCCTGAGCCAGCTCCACACCTGCCAGGAGCACCCACACAGCGCATGGGCAGCTCCGTGCCTCAGGACACCTCTGCTGCTGGGAATCCCAGTGCACGAGCTCCACACTGTGGGTCACATCAGGCACAGGGGCACTGGGTGCTGCTGATTTTCTCTGGTTAATGTTGTCCCCTGCTGTGTGCAGGGGCTGCCCATGCATGGATGTCACTGGAGGGCTGCCGGAGCACAGGGGCTGCCCTCTCCACGTCAGGCATGAGGCTATTGCCTGCTGCATGCATCACCCTCCGCACTGATCCCTGAACCGCTCGGCACCGGCAGCCATACATCCAGCGGTTCAGCTGCATGGCTGCAGGGACCGATGCTGCTGGGACCGGCTGGAAGACAGTTGTGTCAGCACCCGAGGTCTGGCAGAGGAGGCTTCCCAAATCAAATGCTGAAGTAAAACAACACTCCCCGAACACCCCAGTGCTGAAGCATCCTTGAGAAAGCCATCTCCCAGCTCTCTGATGTGGTTCATGGCTGCTTCAGCCAAGGACACCTACACCTTCCGGCAGGTGAGGCTGAGCCACCCGGCTGCAGATACCCGAGCCCAGGCGTCTCCATGCCAGGCTTCCCGGGAAGCTGCAGGACCAGCTGGTGAGTCACTGAGCACAGCAGAGGACAGGGGCGTCCCATGGGTCTGCATCCCGGCTTTGCTCTCCTGAGAGCTGTAGTGAGGGGCAGTTAGAGAGGTGGAGGCAGCATATACTTGCGTTTCAGACACCCCCTGAGACCTGCACACTCGCCTGGTTTTCCTTTAACTCTTTTTAGCGTAAAGGCCATCTGCCCTTTTAATACCCGACAGCTCTGAGGCCAGACTGATATGGCTGGCTGCAGCTGGGTGGCAGCCCCGGCAATCCAGCGCCACATGTACAGATCCTGACACGACACAAACTCTCCCCACACCGTGATGCTGTCCCCTCCCTCCTTCTGCTGAGCGCATGACGTGCAGTCACTCAAAGACCCGCAGAGCCCACCGTGCATGGTGAGTGCCGCAGCAGCTGACTCGGGGTTCTGCAGGCAGCGTAGCTCCGGCTGCTCGGGGGAGACCCCGGCTGAACCAGCTGCTGCACTTCTGCTACTCCCAGCCTCTCCCATGGCTGACTCGCATACCTGCCAACCACATCCCCTGCGTCTGACCAAAGGGGAAGGGCGGCAGCCGGTTGTCAAGTCACTAAATAAGGAGGTGATGTCTCCAGAGACCCCCTACCAGAGCTCACAGTGTGGCGCGGCCAGAAACGCTGGCTGGATGATGGGTCTGTGAGGTGTTAGTGGCAGCGCTGTGAAGCCCCGGGAGGTCCGTACTGCTGGTCAGGCTGTCTGGGAAGGGGGAAGCCAGGGCAATTGCAGGTCAGTTAACTCCCCAGGCCTGAAGTGATAAGTCAAGGTTCCTCCTCAAGACACCCCGAGTGCAGTTTCATTTGTGTTCTCACAAATAACCAGCTCCTGGCACTTCAAGGAAAGAGAAATGTGAGGTCATTGCGTTTTGGCTTGTAAACCAAAACAGGAACTACTGCCCAATGCAAAAACCTCTGATCATATTCAAATCACAAGAGGTACAGTGTCAGCTTACAGTGGCAAATCAGCTGTCTTCCAGAGAAAGCAGGTAAAATGAGTAAACAATGGACATCATTGATCAGCAAGGACACCTGTTTCCAAATTACTTGCAGGTATTCCGCCAGCACTCTCACAGCCTGTGCAGCTAAAGGAAGCACACAGCGTGCACACCACTAAGACAGTCCATGCCATCCACCTGCCGAGGGACTTGGAGCAGCAAGGCTGGGGGTGACCTGAAAGGTCTCCTCTCCAGGACCTCTGCACCAGGACTTACTTGGTGCAGACTGGGAGCAGGCCTAAGGATCAGCTTCCCCAAGGGACGGACAACTGACATGCCATCTACCTTACGCTGTTCTTCTGTTTCCAAGTTTGCAGGTCATTTCCAGTTTTGCAGTCGGGACTCAATGGTCAAGAACAAGCCCCTTGTTTGCTTGTGAGGCCTCGTGGTCAGCAGTACTTGGCTGCAACTGCTAATGCCAAGTGTCGGAGTTGGGCTGGTGCCTTCCAGTGCCGGGAGAATGGGGAATGGGCCCCATGACATCAGTGTCACTGGCTGTGGTGGGTTGACCCTGGCTGGATGCCAGGTGCCCACAAAAGCCGCTCTATGACTCCCCCTCCTCAACTAGACGGGAGAGAAAACATAATGAAAGGCTCATGGGTTGATACGGGCAGGGAGAGATCACTCACCAATTACCATCATGGGCAAAACAGACTCAGCTTGGGGAGAATGAATTTAATTTATTACCAATCAAATCAGAGTAGGATAATGAGAAAATAAAAATTAAATCTTAAAACATGTTCCCCCCACCCCTCCCTTCTTACCAGGCTTAACTTAACTCCCGATTTTCTCTACCTCCTCCCTCCCAGCGGCACAGGGGGATGGGGAATGGGGGTTGCAGTCATTTCACCACATGTTGTCTCTGCCGCTCCTTCCTCCTCAGGGGGAGGACTCCTCACTCTGCCCCTGCTCCAGCGTGGGGTCCCTCCCATGGGAGACAGTCCTCCATGAACTGCTCCAGCATGGGTCCCTTCCATGGGCTGCAGTCCTTCAGGCACAGCCTGCTCAGCGTGGGTCCTCTGCAGGGTCACAAGTCCTGCCAGAAAACCTGCTCCGTGGGCTCCTCTCTCCACGGGGCCACAGGTCCTGCCAGGAGCCTACTCCAGCGCGGGCTTCCCACAGGGTCACAGCCTCCTTCAGGCATCCACCTGCTCCAGTGTGAGGTCCTCCACAGGCTGCAGGTGGATATCTGCTCCACCGTGGACCTCCATGGGCTGCAGGGGGACAGCCTGCCTCACCATGGTCTTCACCACAGGCTGCAGGGGAATCTCTGCTCCAGCACCTGGAGCACCTCCTCCCCCTCCTTCTTCACTGACCTTGGTGTCTGCAGGGTTGTTTCTTGCACATACTCTCACTCCTCTCTTCTGGCTTCTGTGCAGCAGCAGCAGGTTTTTTCCCGCTTCTTAAATAAGTTATCCCAGAGGCGCTGCCACTGTCACTGACGGGCTCAGCCTTGGCCAGCAGCAGGTCCGTCTTGGAGCCGGCTGGCACTGGCTCTGTTGGACATGGGGGAAGCTTCTAACAGCTTCTCACAGAAGCCAGCCACGCAGCCCCCCTGCTACCAAAACCTTGCCACGCAAACCTGGTACCCCAGGCAAGATGCTGGTGATGCTCCCAGGTGGCAGAGAGAGAGACAGGAGCCCTCCTTTAAGTCTCAAGCCTAACAATGAGCCCCAGGAGCAGGGGGAAGGGATGGAGGCAGGTCTGGAGGCAGCGTAGTCACACACACCCAGGCACCAGCTGCCCAACACTCCAGCTAGGGTCTGCCTAGCTGGGCAGGGTCTAGTGTCCCTCTGCCTTTAACATACCAGTGCACGGCGGCTTTGTGATGGAGCTGAGAGGATTTCAGCCCAAGCCACAGAGACAAAGACAAGGGCCAGGAGGAGATACACATCTTGTGTGTCTGACAGCAGGTGGCCAAAGCAGTGAGTAAGCTAGATGGGACCAAGGTCCGGCACGCAGCACACATGCAATCCTGTCCAGGAGGACCAGGGTTTCAGCTCTGCAGCATAGGGATTGGATTTATGAAGCTGAGAAGCTCAGTGCAGTCTCTGCCACACTCCCTTTCCCTGGGGAAGGCGTGCAGGTGCTGGAGTCACCCACGGGACACAGAAACGGGCACCTGCCTGGAGATGCACTTGTGGGCACCCTTCTCCTTCATCAGCCCTTCTCAGCGGGCTTGCAGAGGAGCAGGTGAGCCCCAGGACTGTGGAGGGCCAGCTTGTCCTGTGCCAGTGGGTGCAGCCCCCTTGGTGGCTCCAGGAGCTGGCAGGCACAGAGGCTCAGGCGCAGGGCTCACCTGCAGCATTGTCCTAATCCCCTGGGGATATACCTCTTGGATACAGTATTGGATATAGAAGAGCTCAGCTCACTTAATTCTCCAAAAAGACTTTGACAGTGCCTTAGAGAAGATAGGGAAAGAACTAAGCTGCTTCAGGGTCAAAAAGAAAAGGGTTTGTCACATCCCAGAAACAGGCTAAGAGCTAGGGAGGGAAGTCTAGGATTAAATACTCAGTCATCATCGGGGAAGAGGGACCCCTGTGCAGGAGATGACATTCAGGGCTGATTTACTGCAGGTGATGTTTGTGTGCAGCTTGGGTCACCCAGCTGCCCAGAGCAGCCAAGGGAGAGCAGGTCCATGTGGCCGGTGGTTGCTTTGCAGACACATCCTATGGCAGACATGCAAGTGGTCAGAGGAGTCATGCTCTGGGCTCTGTCAAGCATCCTGATGTGCTCTCCAAGGCTATAATGGCACCTGGGCTCCAGCTCAGTGGGAGGCATCCACTGTGGGGAGATAAATGATAGCCTCTGTTTTGACAAATACAAAGTAATGCACCTTCAAGGGAAGCCACCAACTAACAGCACATCAGAGGTGTCTAAATGAGCTGGGCTGGCTCCAGATAGTGGTCCAGTGTCACTGGTACAGCTCAGAGGAGCGTCCTGCTTGGCCATGGTCAGTGCTGTGCCGTGCCTTAGGAGCGTGGGGGGACCAATGCAAAGCAAATCAACACTGCCTTGCGGGTGCTCATCTGGCCAGGCCTGCACACAGGGTCTGTGCTGCACAGAGCAGGCTGCTGAGAGAAGAGAGAGATGGGATCCTCCTGCCTGGCCCAGGCCAGGTACCCTTTGCACCTCCCTGCGCTCTGCTCCTGCCAAGGATGCAGCCCAGAACAAAGCTTTTGTGGTAGCCCAGCTGGAATAGCCAAACCTACAGTGAAGTGCAATTAGTGAAGTTGCAATTATGTTGCAATTATGAAGTGCAAATATAAGGCAGGCTGAAAATAGGTGTCAGGCAAGGAAAGACTTCTGAGGACGGAGCAGAGACAACAGAAACAGGTCCTGTGTCCACCTTCACCCCTGTGAACAGAGGGACCTCCTGCCCAGGTGTGTTCCCCACAGCCAAACCGACCTTAGTGAGTCAGAGGGAAAATGTCTCTGTGTGCTGATCATCCAGTCTGGCAAGCACCTACGCAGGCAGGAATGTGCACCCAAAGCAGGACACCCAGGGAAGGAAGGGCAGGGGCAGGCAGCACCTCCTCTGCACAGGGGCACCGAGTCATGCACACCCACACAGGGCCCGAGCCACACCAGCACACAGAGTCACACACACCCGTGTATGTGCAGCTGCACATGCAGGCTCCCCCAAGCATATATACCGTCTCTCCCTTGCATATACACTGTCACATATGCACACACTCGAGGTCGCCCACGCGCAGTCACACAAGAGCATGTACACTCACGCACACACGTCGAGACACAGACACACGTGCAGGTTGATGTGAGCATATACGCAGTCACAAATGCACCCAGCCACAGACACAGTCAACACCCAAGCACATACACAGCTACACAAATGACTGCACACCAGAACAATCCAACCAAAACCACCCTTGTTCTGGAAGTGGGCGCCAGGCAAGCCCTTTCACCAGAGCTGTGGCTGCGGTCTGATGGGATGTGGCCCATCCTACGCCGACACAGAAACGGACCCAAACGTGGGACTGAGCTTCAGCCCTGCTCAGCCCGAAGCTGGCCAGAGCCATGAGCCTGCCTCTGCCAGCTGGTCAGCCGGTGCAAGCCCTCTGCAAGCAAGTGGTTGACCATGTGCCCCAAGCTCCTGGGCAGACACTGGCCACAGCATGGGGCTGGCCCTCCCTGCTCACCAGGAGCATGACAGTTTCCATCCTGGGGCTGCTTTGGCTGGAGGCACTGACAACTCACTCCACGCACTGCAAACAACGCCAGCAGCCACCACAGCTCTGGTACCAGCATGGTCCCAGGCATGGCCACCATGAGGGACAGGCTCGGTCTCTGTCCCGGCTGGGCAGCAGGGACAGCTGCAGGAGCGGGGCTGCAGCTCCCCAGCCAAGGGACTCAGCCAGAGCAACGGCAGATTGAACAAGCCCAGATCCATGGAGACTTTCATGGCAGCCAGGACCGCGGGCAGGGCAGTCCACGAGCAGTTGTGCTGGGCACCCATCAGAAGAAGGTGGTGGCGGAGAGTCCAGAAGCCACACCGTGCCTCTGCACCCTTCACAGCCATCACTTGCCCAAGGTCCAGTGAAAGACGTGCCCCACGTCTCACACAGGAGCCAGTCACTGTGCCCCGGCCCCTGCCACCTGACCTGGGCTCCTGGGGCTGGGGCTGCCGTGACACTGTGCTGCGGTGGTCGGATGTCAGTATTTCAGCTGTGCTCCTGTATTTCAGCACGGGGCAGGGCCACCGTGTCATCCCTAGGGGCAGGGAAGGGAAGGATTTAAATTGGGAGCTTGCCTCAGCTGCTCATCCTGGCTGAGAGGCGGCGGGAGGAGGAGGACCAGAGCCTGCTGAGGAGCCAGCCGCTCTGGATACGTGTCCAGCAGGTAGGACAGAGCCCGTCTGGAGGGGGCACCGGGGCCACCACACAGCCCCCCCCTTCGGCATGGCACCCTCCGTGCAGATACCAGGGGCCTGCAAGGGATGTGGGGACCTTGCCTCTACCCCAAAACCTAGTGTTCAGAGGGCAACTGCTGAGGCCCAGGGGACTGGTGAGCAGGAGGTCTCCAGGCAGGACTCGGTCTTTTCCAAGAAGGGACAAAGTGACAGAGTGGCACCAGGGCTGGATGGAGCTGCTGCTCCATACGATGCGCTTTGTGTCCTCAACACTCCAGCTGAGCAGATCAGGACATTGAGATACGGGAAGGAAGCAACCAGAGCTATGGGACCTGCCTGAGCCTGCAGGCACCCGAGACAGCAGGCTGCCTATTTGTGCGGTGGGTCTCGGCTGGGAGCCCAGCAGCAGGAGGCTGTGAGGTGAGCACCAGGCTGGGGGGGCTGACATGGTTTCACTCCCCGGGGCGCAGGCAGGGCTTGGGACCACGGCACTGCCGGGCCACCCCTGCTCACTCCGGCTGGAAAACCGCTTCCACTGGGGCTTCTTGGGCTGGGCTGCAGCGACAGCTTGAAAGGACAGCCAGCTCCTGCCCCAGGAGCTGCGTGTACAGCCAAGCCCCGGCATCAGGACGTCTGATTAGAGACCAGCTAATGATAGCTTGCAGTTGGGCAACGTCTTTCCAGTATAGGGTGTTTACGCGACATCCATGTCCTACATAGGTGTCGCCTGCTCCAGGGCGTGACCACAGCACTCCGCTTTGTCCGGGACCCAGCACCACCCGAGCAGGCAGCACAACCAGCCCATCACCTCCTGGGAGGTTTCAGCTGCATCAGTGGAGTCAGGCAGGGGAGGGCAGCGAAGCTGCTCTCTAGGGCTGGAGCCACAACGTGGGACCAGAGCTGCTGGCTGCAGAGAAGAGCCTGAAGCCATGGGCAGGGTCCCCAAAGAGGCAGGGGTTGGTCTGTGACTGCTAGGATAAACCTCTCCCCCATTGTGATCCATCTATACCAGCATCAATCCAATATTTAAATGGATGAAAAGCCATGACTCAGAGACTTTTAGACCAGTTAGGTAAACAGTTGGAGAATTAAGCTGTGACCCTGATAATGACTTAAACATATCATTAACATCAGTCACTGTAGTTTATGGGAGATGGGTGTTCCCAAGGAAATGTTTTGGGTTTCATTTTTGCGGTTTTTACAAGTCTGTGGCCTCATCACCACGCAATGTTGTAGATGCTGAAAGTTTATAGGGCTTCCAGAACAGACCAGGTGACAGCATGCGAGACATCCCTCAAGGATTACTACACAGACCCAAAATGCATCCAGCTCATGAAATCCACTGAGCTGAAAATAGTCAGAGGTTGACATAGAAATCAGGGAAATATTACACACCTTGCCCCATTCTTCATCCTTCCCCTGTTGTCCACTTATGGCTCAAGATGGAAACAAGACTCTGGACTACACAGACCCTTGGCCTGACTCTGCATGGCTGTTCTGATGTCTGCTCGAGAGCACGGCTGCCTTCCTCTGAAACACTTCAGGCAGTGCAACTGGCGTCTTGGTTTACGGTGCTGCATTTTTATGGCTGATGGGGAGAGGGTACCCGCTGGATTGACTGTGACTGGTCACACTAATTGCAAGGTACATGCCTGAATGGGAGAGATCACTGCAAGCAGCCGCTTACAGCAGGCTCCCTGAGGTACCTGCTCTTAGTCCCTCACTACTGTCTAATCTTTATTTTTTTATATATATATATATATATATGTAATTTTATCTACCATTTTACCTACATAACAATTAGCTAATAACAGAGACTAACCATTCATGACTGCCCGCAGCACAGGAGCTAGAAGCTCCCAGTGAAAATACTTTCCCTGCAAAGTGTGATTAAATAACAGGCCTTGTTGCCACAGGATGTTATAGAGGCTGATGCCAGTCCTGGACTTGCAGACATGACCACACAGGTCTGTGGAGGACAGCCTGCGGTGGCTACAGACTGTGGTCCAGAGCAAGCCTGGCGCAGGACGTCCAGAGAGCTGTGTGCCAGAGGGCTCAGCCAGAGCATCTCTCTCTACCATCCTGTTCCTAGAGCAGCTTCCCTAAATATCTGGAGAGAGCACTTTGACCCTGCTGCAGAGAGAGCACTCAGTCATACAAACCCTCCCATTGACTCTGCCCTTGTCCCCAGTTGCTGGAACTGGTTAGAATGGTCCCCAGGATGGTGTCTGGCACCAGCCGACTAGCCCTCCCACGGACAATGCCCATGCACAGTTCAGAAGTCAGCATGGGTCAGGAGCGGTGCCAGCGCACCTGCAGCTATAGACCCCACTTTTGGAGGACAGGAGAGTGTAACAGGATGGGGGCTTGAGGCTCTGCCAGCCCAGTGGCCTTAGAATAATCAGAGATCCAGGCACATCTCAACCGCAGCAGAAGCACAGCCTGAGAGAAGGTCTCTGCCAGCTCACACCCACTGCTGCATGTGGATCTTACCAGCCACTCATCTGTTGCTAGACCATTCCCACGTCCTGTGTCATGCCAGGGTGGTGTGGGATCACACAGCCAGAAGAAAGATCTCCATGGACAGCCATGAGCCAGGCTGTGCCTGCCACCCTGCTCGGTGCTGGCAGTGTCCCACCACGCTCACAGCCTGCCCATGACCAGCACGAAGCCAGGCAGCATGGTCTAAGTGGACAAGAGCAGAAGATGACTTGCAGCACTAGCCAGCACCTCTCTGCAGCTGGATAGTCGCTGGTGGCACTCATATCAGGAAGTCACTGCTGTTTCTTGGCACAACCTGAGCTTGTCAAATGACCCCCAGGTAAATCTGCCAGACCCAGGGCAGCACAGGAGCCAGTACTGAGGGAACAGGGAGGTGAGCAGTGGCCATGATGCCCACTGGCACCCTGTGGCATCAGCCCAAAAGCAAGCAGTGGTTGTGTCAGCCAGGAACAGAAGAGGAAAGTCATAGAGGCCACAGGTTTGAGGCAGCTTCAGGCTCTGGGAGAGCAGGCAGCGCCCTGGGGGCCCAGAGTGGGGCCAAGTTATCCATGCTGCTGATATAATGCTTCTTTGCGGAGTGCATATCTCTCACTCTGTGACATGGTCCTCAAACCTCTCCGCCTGCCAGTACCTGAGGTGCTGGTCAGCTCTGCTTCCCTTGCCTGCTCCCCTTCACGGCACTATCCGTTTTCCTGCCCTGAGCGCGGGAGCTCTTTGGCATAGGCATCGAGCCTTCTGGTCACGAGAGTGCTGCATCTCTGCGCCATCTGGTCATGAGAGTGCTGCATCGCTGCACCAAGCCTACCAGCTGCACAGAGATGTGTAGAGCCCACCACTGCAGCTGGGAGGTGCACAGCATGCCGAACAGGCAAAAACACACTGGCCGGGCTGTCACTGCTGCTTCCAGAGAGCTCTCATCCGCTGTTCGAGAGGCAGCTGGGCAAGGGGTACTCTTGGCCCCGAGACTGCTGCTGAGAGAGGAGGATGGCAGCAAAGCCTCAGGCCCCACTCTCTGCTTCTCTCTGGGCTCCTGCTACCACATCCACGGAGATGGCTTTCTTCACACACGCCATGCAAACTGCATAAGAACATATGTCTTACCAAGATGTTTCTTTCTCTCTCCTCAGACAAACACAGTGCCCCACAGTAGCAGGACTGTTGCCCAGAGACAATGCAGAAGATGAGTGGACCCCCTCAGAACAACAAGTCAAGCAACCTGATTGCAGGGGGACACAAAGAGGTGGTTGGGGGTGGAAGTAACTTCATAGCTGGAGTCTTCATCCAGGCTATGAATAAGAAGATAAGTATCTATGATGCCATGATGAGGGGGCTCCTGACACCGGGTACGGCCCTGGTGCTGCTGGAGGCACAGGCTGCTTCAGGGTTCCTCACCGACCCCGTGAGGAACGAGAAACTATCCGTGAAAGAGGCACTGACTGCAGGACTCATAGGCAGAGATTTTTATGAGAAGCTGCTGTCGGCAGAGGGAGCCGTGACAGGGTACACAGAGCCGTACACAGGACACAAGATCTCCCTCTTCCAGGCCATGAAGAAAGAGTTCATCGTGAGGGAGCACGCTATCCGCCTGCTGGAGGCCCAGATCGCCACCGGCGGCATCATCGACCCTGTCAACAGCCACCGCCTCCCCGTGGAGGTGGCCTACCAGCGCGGCTACTTTGACCAGGAGATGTGCCAGTTTCTTTCTAACCCCAAGAATCAAACGAGAAGTTGCTTCGACCCCAACACGCATGAAAACCTCACTTATACACAGCTCCTCCGCCGCTGCGTACCTGACCCAGACACGGGGCTGCTCATGCTCCATGTGATGGACAAGGGCTCTGTGCTCTACCAGCTGAACAAGGATTCCCGGAAAGCCCTGCAGGCCGCCCGCACCACCGTCAACGTGGGGCTCTTCCAGGGCCAGAGTGTCACCATCTGGGAGCTCCTCTTCTCCCGCTACATCCCTGATCACCAGAGAGAGGAGCTGCTGAAGAAATACAAGGCAGGGACGGTCACCATCCCGGAGATGATTACCATCCTCACCACCATCATCACCAAGGCAGAAATGGAAAACGGGGATCTGAGCTCATCCACAGTTATACCCAACAATGAGGTGGAAGCATCACGACCAGTTCAGGATGTACACTCCCAGGACCAACAGTTGAGAAAGTCCTTAAAGTCTGCAACCATCTATGTCACTGCTGGTGAGTTCCAGGGGCAAAACATTTCCTTGTTGGATCTGCTTTTTTCCAAATACATCCCTCAAGGGAAGCGGCAGGAGCTGCTGGAGCTGTACAGAGCAGGGATACTGACCCCAGAGCAGGTGGCTACTGTGGTCACCACCATCATAAACAGAACAGAAGCTGCAAATGCCATGCTCATGGCAAATGCCAGAAGTCCACACAAGGCAGTGACAAGGGCAGAGGAAAATGGAGATGATTTTTCAACCCAAGATGCACAACTAGATAACATCTTGAAGTCTACCACCATTGATGTGCCAGCTGGTGAGTTGCAGGGCAGGCAGGTCTCTGTGTGGGACCTGCTCTTCTCTGACTACATCCCTGAGGAGAAAAGACAGGAGCTTCTGGAGCTGTACCGAGAAAGGGTATTAACTCTGGAGCAGATGATAACTGTTGTCACCATTGTCATCAAGAAAAAAGAATCTACAAGCAGGAAATTCCTAATTGCAGTCAAGACTGCTGACAAGGACACTGTGTCAGAAGCAGGAGAGAAGGATGATGACTCCCCCAAAGAAGAACCATGGGAAACAGCCTTGAAAACCACGGCCGTCGACATGGAGGTTGGGGAGTTTCGGGGCCACAAGGTCTCTGTGTGGGACCTGCTCCACTCCAAGTATATCCCAGAGGAGAACAGAAAGGAGCTCCTAGAGCTGTACCAGGCAGGAGAGTTAACCCTTGAGCAGGTGAAAACTGTTGTCAGCACTATCGTAACCAAGGCAGAAGCAGCAGGGGCAGAGCAATTGGCAAATGCGAGCAGTCCGAGAGCAGAGTCGACAGTTGCAGAAGCTGAGCACACCTACCTGCAGGAGGACAGGACCTGGGAAGAGACCCTGAAGTCCACCACAGTTGAGATGTCAATGGATGAGTTCCAGGGGAGGCAGGTCTCTGTGTGGGACCTGCTCTTCTCTGACTACATCCCTGAGGAGAAAAGGCAGGAGCTCCTGGAGCTGTACTGTGCAGGGACACTGGCCTTGGAGCAGTTAATAATTGTTGTCACCACTCTCATTAAGAAAAAAGAATCTACAGGCAGGAAATTCCTAACTGCAGTCAAGACTGCTGACAAGGACACTGTGTCAGAAGCAGGAAAGAAGGATGACGACTCCCCCAAAGAAGAACCATGGGAAACAGCCTTGAAAACCACGGCCGTCGACATGGAGGTTGGGGAGTTTCGGGGCCACAAGGTCTCTGTGTGGGACCTGCTCCACTCCAAGTATATCCCAGAGGAGAACAGAAAGGAGCTCCTGGAGCTGTACCAGGCAGGAGAGTTAACCCTTGAGCAGGTGAAAACTGTTGTCAGCACTATCGTAACCAAGGCAGAAGCAGCAGGGGCAGAGCAATTGGCAAATGCGAGCAGTCCGAGAGCAGAGTCGACAGTTGCAGAAGCTGAGCACACCTACCTGCAGGAGGACAGGACCTGGGAAGAGACCCTGAAGTCCACTACAGTTGAGATGTCAATGGATGAGTTCCAGGGGAGGCAGGTCTCTGTGTGGGACCTGCTCTTCTCTGACTACATCCCTGAGGAGAAAAGGCAGGAGCTCCTGGAGCTATATCGTGCGGGGACACTCACCATTGAGGAACTGGTCAACACCACCAGCAGCATTGTGACAGACAGCAAAGAAAGGCATCTTGCAAGCCTTCCCCAGCAGACAGTGGATCTCCTCCAGTCCGAGGGCTCCTATATTACTTTTGGCCAGTTCCAGGAGCAGAGGGTGTCAGTGTGGGAGCTCCTCTCCACCAAGCAAGTCTCCGAGTACAAACGAGAAGCACATCTCGACACTTACGGCACAGGAGGGCTGACCATAAACAAGATCACCATCACCACCACTGTCATCACAGGCCCACAGCGTAAGAAGAGACACCACCAGGACCACTAGCACCACCCACCACAAAAGAGGAATGAGCTCTGCCTCCTGGGGCAGGCATGGCCTGGGCACTTGTGAGAGTTCGCTCTCCACATAACTCAATTATGGGCAGGAAAGAGCGGTGACAAACCTGTGTGCGGAACAGTGCGGGTGCGTGGTTAAACTCCTTGCTGTCTCAACTACTACTTTGCTGAGATTTCTTTTGCCCAGCGGAGCTTTCCCGGAGGGGTTCTGGGGGAGGGTCCAGGAAGGCTTGTGGCTGCGGCTTTCTGCTGTGCACACACAGGCAGTGACACAGAACAGGGAAATGTGGAGCCAACACCCAAGTCAGATGGGTTGGAGACTGTCACGAATGGGAGCAGGCAGAAACCCCAGTGCAGGAGCTGCGGGCAGCACAACTGGCAGCCCCAGAAGAGGCACAGAGGGACAGACAACCTCTGCTCAGGATAGCTGGGACCCTGGCCCTGCTGAACAGCAAGCAGCGGGGACAGCACATGTGGCTGTGGTCGCCCATGGGACATTTAGCCCTGACCTGCCCTTTGGCTCTGCTGCTGCAGGCTGGGGTCATGGGGGTCTGCTGGGTTGCCAGAGGTCACTGCATGTGAGCATTGCGGGGAGAGGGGTGCTGGTGCCAGGGCTCTGACACCTGCAATGGTGAGAGGCTGCTGGGTGCACGCGCAGGAGCGGCGGTGCTTCCGTGGGGCGAGACGATGCTGTACACAGGGCGGGAGTGCTCCCATGTATGACAGGGAAACCTCAGATTCCTGTGCGCGTGGAAGTCACTGCCTGTCATGGAGGGAGAAGCACCCACAGGAGCATCCTCACGCCGCTCAGTGCAGTGGGGGGGGCAAGCATGGCTCCCTGACCCATACCCCTGCATGCACGCGCAGAGGTGTGCGTCACGGAGCTGTGCATGCGTGCGCTGCAGAGCCGTCTGCTGCGAAACCACGTTCTGTGCCCGTGCACGTGTGCCACACAGGTGTGTACTGGAGAGCCGTGCACGCCTGTGCCACAGAGCGTGTGCCCCAGGCTGTGCGCGCCGGTACGGCAGAGCCACGTGCTGCAGTCAGGCACACACGTGTGTGCAGAGCCACGAGTAGGGCTGGCCATGTCATGCCGTGGGGAGCCCTGTGCTGTGTGGAGGTGCCAGGGGGAGTGGACAGACACAGGGCACAGCCCGCAGTGTGCGTGTCTGTGTCCCTGTTACCAGGCTCTGTATATGCATGTGTGTGCAACACAAGGCTCTCTCTGGCTGTGACACAGCTGCTGTCCTCTGCCGGCATGGTGGGGCCCTCAGGCCGTGGACTCGTGGCCAACCCTTGCCCCTCTCCTGGGCAAAGCTGCCCTCCACCTCTGCACCCCATCCCGCCCGGCTTGGCCATGTCGGTCCCGCACTGGCAGGGGCCTGGCCATCTCACAGCTCACCCGCAGCCCTTGGTCAGGGAAGCGGCTCTGCCCAGCCACACCTTGCACAGCCTGTGCGGATGGGCCGGACCTGCACACCTGCACCACTTGCTAGCTGCCCCCAGTCTGGGTCCCACAGCAGGGACCCCCAGCATGGCCCCCCCTGCAGCTCGGATACCCCTAGTCCAGGCCCCTACAGTGGATCCCCCCAGCCCAGGCACCCCCAGACAGCCCCCCACCCAGTCCAGCTGCCCCAGCCTGGACCCCCCAGCATGGGTTCCCCCCCACCCCAAGGCACCCCAAAGCCCATCAGGGTCCCACAGACAGACTTCCCTGCAGCATGGGGCCTTCGGGGCCGCCACAGTCCAAGCTCCAGCCCTGACCAGGGCACCCGGCCTTGGCCTGCCATCCTGTGGGGTCTCATCAAGCCACCCAGCAGGTCCCCATAGTCCCCCTCCTGAGGCACCCCCCAACCAGAGGCTTGGTGCTGGGCATGGCATGGCCTCCCTGCTGTGCACCCCAGTGCCAGGGCCTGTCGGGTCTCCCCAAATGCCCAAATCCCCTGCCATCCACACAGGGCCATAGTGCTGGGACCAAGGGGCTCCATGGGGTCTGTGGTACACGCAGGGATGTGTGCCCCAGCCCTGCCAGCCCTGACCGGAGATGGGGAGCAGCACCCTGCCGCATGGCAGGGCCCTGCTCTGCTCTGGATCTCATGCACCACACCATGCCCGCCACCTCCCTCATCAGCTCTCCACTCACAAGGGGACAGGGAAGATGCAAGCCAGTCCTTTAGCCAGGGACAGACTTCCCAGGGATGAGCCCCACCACCAGGTCGCACCGCCCCAGGGAACGGTGGCACGTTTTTGGGGGGGCCTGCTCAGATCCTGAGAGCTGCAAGGGCTGCAACCTCCCCCAGAGCTGCGGGCAGGTTCAGCCATCCTGCTGGGGACGCTGCCTGTGGCGTGGGTGGCACGTGGCCAAAGCCACAGTGAGTATCACCCACAGGGAGAGGCTAAGCAGGGAGCCCTGGATGCGCCCACCACAGCTGTGGGTGCCTGTGGGGAGGGTTCCCTGTGCACAGTGCTCTGGAGCCATGTGAGAGCACCGGGAGAGCCAGGCACAAGGGCTGTCCCTGGGGCTGGCTGAACGTTTTCATCCCAGCCACCCTCACGTTACACACGTGGACAGCCATAGCAGCTGTCCACACAGAGCCCACCACCCTGGGGCATGGCCTGCAGCAGAAGCACCCATCCTTGCTGGGGAGGCGTAGGAAGGTGCTGGCAGAGGTTCCCATGAGACCTGACGCTTCAGTCCCAGGGGCAGCAGAGCCAGTCCATCAGTGGAAGCTTACTAACAAAAGGACTAACACAGGGCTAATTTGGGCACACAGCAGCACAGGGACTTCCCAGGCTTATCGACGCCGCTGCACAGAGGGAATGGAGTTGCTGGAAATTACTAGGAAGGGAGCAGAGAGCAGAATACCATCCCCTGAGGTGTTCGTTGTCCCATCTTGTTGTCCCATCTTGTGAGGACTCAGAGAAGCATAAGAATGATGAAACATAGGGAAGGAAAGAGGAAGGACTGAGTAGACTCCACAGATGGAGAGATGACCAAGGCAGACGGCATAGTAGTTAGCAGTGGGGAGATTTGTTCACTGCCTTTTCCAACTCAAGGATTGAGGGTTATTGCAGAATCCAGCATGTGACCAGTTCAGGTCGAAGGAAGTAATTCTGCATACTCTGGGTAGCTGAGCTGAGGAACTCCCTGCTGTGGGATGTTCTGGGTGCTAAAAGTTTCTATGGATTCAAAAAGTGTTTGGAGTAAGCCATGGAGGAAAATCCATCAAGGGCTACTAAATAACAAGAGAGAGATCATCATTTCAGTAGCTCCCAGAGACACAAAGCCCTGGGGCCTCTGAGGACATACCAGAGAAGTGCTGGCATACGCTTGCCTTGTTCTCACGCTGCTGCCTACACACTTGCTGTTGGCTGGTGCCGGGTTACAGAGTTGGATGGGCCATGCAGATGCGGCCCCACCTCTGCGTTCTTGCTTCTTGCAGGCAATTGGCACCAGCTTGTGCCACTGGCTCTGAGGTGGACCGAGGGGCCTGGATTGTGTAGGCAAGCAGAGGACAGTGGGCAGCAGGACTCAAGCAGCCAGGGTGGTGAGGTTCTGAAAGGAGCCTGTGCCAGCTCCAGCCTGCCTGGGGATCCGAGGCTGGGAGGTTTCCAGATGGCTCCCCGGGACTCAGATTGCACTCCCACAGGAAGTGCTGAATTTCCAAAAAAGAAGCTGAAAGAAAACAGGACATTGTGTAAGGGAAAAGCTGCATACATTTGCATAGTTATAAGCTGGTTGCATAACTGAATGCATCTGAATAGTATCTGAATACTCTTTGGAGGCATGGGGGCAATAGGGAAAAAGAAAGGGCCAGGCAGTCTGAGTGTCTGCTGCCCAGTCCCTGCGGGAACATCGCACCACAGTGGATGTGCTGGGTAACTTCTCAGTTTCATGGGAGACGACTGGGATTGAGAGCAAAAGCCCCAGGACCTGACCTGCTGGAAAAGGAACAGGAAACCAGCAAACCCATCGCTGTGCCCACAGGCCAGGCGAAGTCACAGTCACGAGTGGTGAAGCAGGTAGGGTGCCCACAGCACAGCAGCTTTCCCTGCTGAGTGATGGTGTTCCTCACTCATGGGGGCCGTAGACCTCCATGGCAGTGCCCTCAAGCGCAGGGGACAGAGCCAGCCAGGCCCATTACCCCAGCTGGAGCATATCAACCCAGCCGAACAAAGCAAACGTGGCTGGCAGGGCTCTCCTGGGTCAGCATGCCTGCTCCCTGCTGGGCAGCAGCTTCCCATAGAAATCTTTCTGCAAAATGGGCAGGCTCCCGATACCTCTGCTCCGGGAGCTCGTTCTAGTCTGCCTCCTCCAGCAGCTAGAAACACCCTCCTAGTTTTCAGCCAGCTCAGACCAATTTCCTCTTATGCAAACCCCATCCATAAGTTTAAGCAGATCTCCTCCTGCTCCAGTGTTTTTCACTGATAAAGCTACACTGGGCAATCTTATCTCCCGTCAACGGCTGTTTTGACAAGCTATCAAGCTGGGCTGCTCTCATCTCCTCTCTGCATTCCCTCAGTCATCTTGGTTGCTCTTCTCTGCACCTTTTCTACAATGAATTCATGTTTTTTAGCATGGCTGGTGCATGGTCTGTAAATAATGCTCTGTATAACAACACTGGCACTATCTGCCTCTTCTGGAAATACATCCCAATAGAGTTAAGAATGCACCATGTCTTCGTGGCTGCATTATGTGGCAGCCTACATTCATCCTGAGATTGCTGAATGCATGCAGGCCTTTTCCTCTTTAATCACTTCCAAATCGGGGGTGTAATTTATGGCATAAATGTTTGTTCAGTGACTCCAGGGCATGACTTTGCATTCTGTACCATTCAATTTCCTCCCATGACTGTTAGTTCAGCCTTCAATGTCACCCGTTGCCCCTGAATGCTGTTCCGGCCCTCTGCTCTACCATTTCACTACCTCACCTGTTAGCTACGCTGACTGATCCTGTTATTTTATGACCAAGTCATTGATAAAAATATTAATTTGGCTCTTAGAGCCCATTTTTTCGCTTATAATTCCCCTCTCACCACAATTCAGTCTCCTAGGGGCAGATAGGACATGGGATGTGTCTATATCTATGCAGCAGCAAGGCTGCTGCAGGAGACAGAAGTTACTTTTTTGGCTTCACTACTGTTGTGATCTGCCATTGTGTGCAGTTGTCTTGGTTTTGCCTTAGCAGAACAAAGAGGGGGTTTTAGCAGCAGAGCTCTAGGGTGTCTCCACCAAGTTTTTTTCCCAAACCCCAAATATGACAGCTAACATCATCTTTATGCTCAGCTGAAAGTCTGTTAGGTTCTCCTAACAAAAGTTTTTACCTCAAAGATAAAAAGGAACAAAAGATATTGTTATGATGAAAGGTTTGCTTAATTTCCCACTTAACTGGTTCTACTTCTTTTTCTTAATAAAAGGTCAAAAAAGTGTTAAAGGCTGTTGGAACGGGGAACTCCCCAGCTATAATATGATAGCCCAAGCTACACTTTGCTCCTTGCTGCTGTAAGAGCAAAGATAGGGTTATTTACCTCAAAGCCCTCCAGGCAGAGGCCACCCAGGCCACCCTTCCTCCTCACCCTGCACAGGCTGCAGGGCTGCATGTAGGCAGGGTGGGGAGAGATTCAAACCTGGTGCAGGGCCCCAAGAGCTGAAGCTGTTGCTGCATTGCACTGTCCCCCTACACACCTCGCTGCTGCGCAGGCACAGAAGCTGCCTATCCCTGCTCCCCTGCATCCGCCAGCATCCTCCAGGGCCAGCATCCGAGAGCAGGGGCAAGAGAAGAGCCTGGAGCCAGCCAGCTCTGCCCAGGGACAAGGGGCTCCTTCAGGAGGTTCGGGGGAGGCCACGTGTCCTGCGGAGCAGCAGGGCTGCAGAGGGAGGCAAAGCGGGAAGGCACCTAAAGGAACTGGCTGAGATTAACAAAAGGAAACCGTGGCCTGAAGAGCAGGAAATACCCTGGCAGCTGAACACAGGAGGCCAGGACATGGAAACACCGGGGTTGGGGGCCACCTCAGCTGCACACAGCACAGGGTGTGCTGCTGCACTGAACATGCCGTCCTCCGCTGAAAGCGCTACCTGTAGCCAGGCTTCCCTCTTGGCGAAAGAGGCCAGCAGTCAGGAAACTCTAATCCGAGTCCCCTGCCAGGGCTGCGGAGCAGCACTGAGCCCTTCCAGCTGCCTGCAGGAGCCTGCCAAGAAAGGGAGAGCAGGCAATGAGGTCTGACATAAACCAGGCGCCCTTTGTGCATGGCCAGCTACAAGCAACGAACAAAATAAAATCAGCCTTCTCTGGTGGGAGTACCAGTCAGAGCAGCAGCCTCACTCGCTCTGACAGCTGGCTCTTGCAGGGCAATTACTGATAGTGCTCCCAGGACTTTGACCCCCACCTCCCTCTGTCATCCCTGCCCTTGACCCTGCTCCCCTTCACCTCTGGCTGCCACAGCTCCAGGCTCCCTCCCTCCACGCCTCTGGTCAGACAGGGATGCCTTCCTCCCTCCCGGCAATGCCCCTCTCCCTCTGACCACCGGGTCCAGCTCCTCCATCACCCAGAGCCTGTCCTGCAGCCCATGGCTGTGCTCTCACATCTGCAGATGGTCACACAGCCACTGCCCCCAATCCACTGCAAGCAGCCTCTCCCTCTGCTTAGCCCCACACATTGGCCTGGCTGCTGTCCCCTGGGTCGCCCTGCTCCCTTGCAGACGGACAAGCCTTCCCAAGCAGATTCAAAGCATCCCATTTTTAGCATTGAGCTGTGACCAGTTACAGCAAATGCCCTCATCCCAGCACACACCCACACACTGCGCCCTGTTCCTGTGGTCAACTTCACCTCTGTTTATGTGGTGCACTGTTACATACGCTGGCTTTTTTTCCACTTATGGAAGCACTTATGGAAGAGCTGGATACGTTTCCTCCACTGTGTGGGAGCTGCCAGTGGGAACACAGGCAGAGCTCAAATGAGCAGGGCTTAGACATTATAAAAGTCTGCAGCCCCTCACCAAGCTCTCTGGCCTGACCTTTGCTCTGAGATGTTTGCAGAAGTACGTGCCATCCCAGGGGTGACAGTGGAGATGCTTTCAACAGTAATAGCTGTAAGAAGTAGTTTCAGGAAACTGCTCTGCATTATTCCCAGGAGAGCCCTGATCCTGCAGCATTAAACGCGTGCTGGCCTGCCCTCCTGTGAATTCACACATCTGAATTACATGCTGACACCAGCAGGTTACACACTTGTGTAGGTCATGCGTTTCTGAAGGACATATGTGGGGAGCTGCAGAACAGGGGAGGTTAGAGCCTCATGCATTAACTCAGTAAACACAAATAGATTCCTGAGAAGCTATGTGCTGGCCACATGTTTGCCCTGCAGAAACCACTAACAAATGTGCTGAAAGAACACAAAGCAGCAGGGAAGATGTTTTGTCAGCTTCACAGAGTCAGTCTGGCACCTAGACTGAACCTTAAACCGTAACAAAGTGCAAGTTGTGCAAAAACATGTGATGTCATTACATCCCAGCTCTATCCATCAAATGCGGATAAAAATAAATGGCAAGCCAAGAGGGGCCTCCTAGCAGGGAGGGGAGGAATCCCAGCCCAGACCTCTGTACCATAAACACCAGCACCCTGCAGAAGCCAGCACTCCCTGGCTGGAGCACAGGCTTGCTGGGCAGCACAATGTGGGTGCCCTGCTGCTGCAGAGAGGGATGGTCCCAGCTGCACGGCGTCACCTGGGCTTCCCTGCAAAACCCGGATCCTGCAGAGCATTCTGGAACGGAATAAAAGCAAACTAACCCTGAAAGGGGTTCAAAAATCCCCTCAGACTCGGGCAATTTAAAGTCGGAGCACACTCAAAATGATACATAACTGGGACCCGCATTAAATAAAACAAGGAGCTCCTGGCTAGCTGCACGTCACTGCAAGACAAACCCCTCAGGACTGCCACGCTGTAAGGCGGCTTTCAGATCCTCTGCACTCTTCCACTCATACTGTGGCTAAAAGCATAGCAGTGCAGTTCAAGCCACGGTCCTTGAGGTAGCAGTGCCCAGGTCAGCTGGTGAAACTGGGTGAGACCAGAAAGGAGCCCCAGTTCCACATCTCCGAGTGCCCCCTTGCTCAGGGACTGCTGAGCAGAACTGGTCTGTTCGCCCTTCCATGGAAGTGGAAAAGGAGAACTTTACCCGAGCAGTAAATCCTTCCTGCCTCAGCTCCTGCATGCAGGAATCCTGAATGGAAACCAAAGCCTGTACCTTTAGACGCGTTAATCTCACTGCCCAAGAACCCTGACCTCTTTAGCCAAGAGCCCCAATCCAAATGGAGGCACTGCAGAGGTTTTCCTTTCCTCAGGACAACCAAAGAGGAGTTCAAGGAAAGAGGGGTTAAAGGCAGCAGCGAGCCACACCAGCTGTTCTGCCAGCAGCACTGTGCCGCAGGATGCACGCAGACCTTCCCCAGGGTCCGTGACTGCAAACTGGTGGTCGGATGAGGTGAGACAAAGCAGAGGACCAACCTGAGAGAGGCCTGGCGGACAGACAGGACAAAGACTGTGACAAAAGGTCTCTGCAGCATGCCACACACCAGGGGATATCCCCAATGGAAATGGCCTCTTAGGGGCTGGTGAAGGAAATGGCAGCCAGCTCTTGGGGCAGGAGAAGGGCAGGGTTATGCTGCAGAGCACCTGGCTCCAGGTAGGCAGACACCTGGGCTCCAAATGCATGCACAGAGCAGAGCCCTGCCTGCTCTGGTGGGGACGAGGCCCTGTGCATTACACTTCAACAGCATCCCACGGGCAGTGTTCGGCGGCAGCAGCAACCCAGGGCTGGGCCACTGCTTTACCACAGCCTGCTTGTCTGAGCCCGAACGGGACAGCAGAGCTCTGTTCTCATTGCAGAAAAGATGAATTATGGGCACAAGCCTGAAGTTTCCTGGGTACAGGCGGGCTGGGAGGTGCAGCAGCCTGTCTTGCTGAATCTCCCCAGGACAGCTGCCTCGGGGAAGGGGCCGGGCGCAATGCAGGGTGTCTGCACTGCCCGGCCCATTGGTGAGTGTCGGACTTCACAGCTAAACGGCTAACAGCTTGAACCCCGGAACACAGCCAAGGGCAGACAACTGTTTCAGGTCACATTCAGTACAAAAGCATGGAGGCCACCAGGAGGGACCAGGTTTTTCCTGCTTGTTGGTTATGTGACAGTCAGGACAACCAGCAAATGAAAGACCATACGACTTATGCCTGAAAATGAACAGGCAAGACACATATGCTCTACTATGTATTATCCAGTAAAAAAAAAGGAAGTCATAGAAGGAAGATGAAGTTTACTCTGATAGGACAAGAGAAAATGGCTTCAAGTTGCGCCAGAGGAGGTTTAGGTTGGATACTAGGAAAAATTTCTTCACCAAAAGGGTTGTCAAGCACTGGAACAGGCTGCCCAGGGAAGTGGTGGAGTCACCATCCTGGGAAGTATTTAAAAGACATGTAGACGTGGTGCTTAGGGGCATGGTTTAGTGGTGGACTTGGCAATGCTGGGTTAACAGTTGGACTCAATGATCTTAAAGGTCTTTTCCAACCTCCACGATTCTGTGATTCTATGTGGATGAGGCATTGAGGATGAGGGGGTGAGGAAAGAGGTAGTGGGATACAGGGGCATTGTCCAGATGGGGATGAGGGGGCAGTGGTGATACAGAGGACGATTACTGCTGTGGGACCATCTGCTGATGCTGCATCACCTCTGCCTCCTGTCATTCCTGTAATGTGTCCAAAGAAGTCAAGGGTATCACACACTGAGAACACTGCACTCAAATCAACTGAGTTTGAACAGAGAGCTCTAGGACCTAGCCAATTCATGCTGCTGGATGCAATTTATATACCTCAAAAGACCTTAAAGATTTGTGTATGAGCTGCCTGTGCACGGAGTGTGGCCAGTCCAGGGACACAGCAACATCCAGCTAAGGACGTGTCCAGCACATGTGAAATGAAAACAGCAGAGGTCTGCAAAGAACATGTAAAACCCAAAAGTGTTTCCTCCCCCAGAAAGCATGGAGCAGCAGACAGTGTGAGAGCAACTCCCCTGGGTCAGATCTAAGCCCTGCATATCCCTGCATCCTATTTTTGCAAGTTGCTAATAGTGGATCCCAAGAGGAAGAGCACAGGAACCAGAGCAGGGACCGAGCAATATTTCAGCTGTTGCAGACTCACAGCTTCTGACAATCCACAGTTTAGAGCCCTCTTGAGCCAGAGGCTACATCTGCGTCTCTGTTTAATAGCCCTCAATCAATTTTTCTCCCACAAATTTGCCTAATGGCTTTTAAAATCCTTTTCTACTTTGGCCGCTGTAAACACCCTATGGCAATGAATTCCACAATGTGTCACCCACGAACATTTTAGCCCAAGAAACAATCAGTAAAAAATTACTCCCGTTCATGTGTTTTACAGCTCTTGCCTAGCCTTTTCATTGGGCATCCCAACCACTGCTTTGCGTGAAATGGTGAATAACCATTCCTACGTACTCTCTCCAAGCCGTTCATGGTGCTCTTAGTCTGCGTATCCCCAGCTCAGCTGTTGCTCTCCAAGCTGAGGAGTTAGTTTCATGTGAAAGCTCATCTGCACTTTTGACGCCCCTTCCTGTGTCACAAGAGTCTCTGCAGCTCTTCACAGCCAGCTTTAGAGCTGACTGTCCTGAATAGTTTGGTGTCATCAGCAAAGTCTGCCAACTCATTGTTCATCCCTTTTCTGGATTGTTTATGAATGTGTTGAAAAGCAGTGCCTGGTACTGAGCCTGCCTTAGGTACCGCAGAACATACTCTGGCCATTCAACATGTGCATTCCTCCAAACCTCTGGGGCAAATATTTCAGCCTGGCAATTTGTGACCATTCATAGTATTGATTTGTTATATAATCCGTTCTTTTGTCACCTCATTTTGAGGCAATTCCTCTGACTGTCCTCCTGTAAAGAAAGGCTTCCTACGGAGTAAATGCTACAGCAGAGAACGAACTTTGCTTTTTTTAACTATAGTCCTGTCTCTCCAGTGACCCCATTTAGACCCTCATCATCCTTGGGCTCTACATATCTTCTGCTCAGGTTCTTGCATTCAGTGTTTCTGAGCACTGCTTTTTACCTTGGCCAGTTATTTGTCAAAATCTCTTTTGGGGAACATTTGCCCTGTCTTCCTTGTTTGGACAGAGCTTTTACTTGCAGAGGATGTCTGTTAGAACTGGCAGATCACCCCCAGTACAGGCTATCCCCCCCTCAGGTGCAGCTAAACTGGCAGACAATTGGCAGAGCTGCAAGAGGGAACCAGAGTCTGCAGAAGATGGGCGGCTGTCATGGGAGTGCCATGGGGGCCTGTGGAGACACAGGCAGATAGGAAAAGTGCCCGGGATGTATTTTATGTTTGGTTCCAGCCTTTTTGTTCCTTGTCCTTGTTCCCAGCTGAACTTTTGCCTTCCACTGTGGTAAGACCCAGTGGTTTACTTTCCTGCAAGTCCTGTCTGGTAGGCACAGGAAAAGGTCATCGTGGGAGCTTTTGGCACCTGGCTTACAGACCGGCAGCAGGGTGGCATCACGGGAATGTGCGCCTGGAGGTGGCGTGGCCTGGGACATGCTTTTGCAGTCCAGGAGGTGGTGACAGGGTCTGCCAGGGTCAGCACGGGGCTCATACTGACAGCCAGCAGCCTTCCAGCAGGGATTTACCCAGGCGGGCTCAGGCAAGGGTATGCCACGGGGAGGTGGCGGCCACAGTTCAGGCCCTGTCAGAGGGCCCACGGCAGTGCCACTGGGCTGTAGCTGGTGGCATCAGTTTCCCCGGTGTCACGGTTAGAGCAGCACAGTGAGTTGCCAGGCAGGACCTGGTGGTGGCCCACACAAGGGAACGCCTCCCGTTCATTTGTACTGCGTTTCAGGGAACGGGATTTTGTGTACCATACCTGGTGTGCGCCATCAGTGCCTCCTCCTTGTCCAGTAGCCACCCTCACCGTGGTCCCTCTCAGTTAACCACACTGGCTAGCAGGAGTTACAGTCTGGAGGGAGAGAGTGACTCCCAAACCAGCAAGGAGGCACTGGTGCTTATACGGAAGCAGGGTGGAACAAATAACGAACATGCTAAAAGAAACCGGAGACGGCCAGAAAGAGAAGAAAAACATCAAACGAGCCAGAAACTTTCCAGAGCAATGAAAACATCTGCGAGACTTCTTGCTCGGAGCTGGCAAAGCAGTTTCTGGGTGTACAGTGCCTGGGCGGGCCTGGGAGCCCAGCTAACTGCTCCCCCCTGGGGTGCAGCCCCCGGCACCCAGGACGGAGCAGCGGCTGTTGGGGGAAGATGGCGAGGTGGCAGCGTCCAGGCACCACGGGAATAGAAAGGGCAGGGCTGCTGCCAGGACCGGGCGAACACGGAGACCCCGCCGAGAGGGGACTGGAGGGAGGCTGGGGCAAGGAGAGGGCCAGCCGGCGGCGGCCGGCCGGGATGGGACAGGCTCCGAGATGGGTGGCTCGGGCCTGGGAACCGGCGCTCCGAGGCGGGTGGGACAAACCCCGGCAGCCTCCCCCGGGCAGGGGTACGTGCGGGGAGCGACCGGGAGCAGCGGGGCGGGGCGGGGCGGGGGGTCCCGGGGGTGCGCGGCGCCCCTCCCGGTGGGGCGGGGCGGGGCGGGGCCGTGCGCGGCCGCACGTCCGGAGCGGGGCGGGCTGAGGCGGGGACGGCCCGGCGCGGCGCTGTCAGCCCGCGGCTCGGCTCGGCTCGGGGCGGCTGGGCTCGGAGCGGCTGGGCTCGGAGCGGGGATGGCGGTACCGGAGCCGGACGCGCGGTTGGCGCAGGAGAAGGAGGAGGAGAGCGAGGAGGAGAGCGAGATCCTGGAGGAGAGCCCCTGCGGGCGCTGGCAGAAGCGCCGTGAGCAGGTGGGCACGGGGCGCTGCGGGACGGATGCCGCCGCCGCCGCCGCTGCCGCCGCTGCTGCTGCCGCCGCCGCTGCTGCCGCCGCCGCTGCCGCCGCGGCCGGGCCCTGCGGGGCCCCGGGCTGTGCGGGGCACCGAGCGCTGCCGCGCGCCCCCGGGAGCCCGCTCGGGGGCCGGCGGCGCGGCCAGACCGTGGTTCCACCGGCCCGGGCTGGGGCTGGGGCTGGGGCTGGGGCTAGGATCGGGGCCGGGGCGGCCGCATCCCCCGGGCACGGGCAGCCCGGCCGAGACCCGGTCGGCGCCCCGCAGGTGCCCATGGTAAGGGCGATGGCCGCGGCCGGAGGGCGATGCGGAGGGTCGCTCCGGGGTGGGGAGCGAGCCGCCCGGGGCGCGGCCGGAGACGCGGGGTGCCGCGGTGCGGGGAGCCGGGCTCGCCGTGCCCCGGTGCGGGGTGCCGCGGTGCGAGGAGCCGCGGTGCGGGGAGCCGGGCCGTGCCCCGAGGGAGCGGGACAGTCCCGGGTGTGCAGCCCGCAGCGGAGGGCACCGATGCCCGAGGGACCAGCCGTGCGGGGCCGCCCCCTCGCAGCCGGCCCGCGGGCCCTGTGGGAGGGAGACCGGGCGCTGCCAGAGCCCGGTCCTGGAGGGTTTTTGCGGGGCTCGGTCTTTGAGCCGTGCCTAGTGGCAGCGGTGCGGGTGGCAGGCCGGTAACCACGGGTCGCCGGCCGGGCAGCTCCTGCGGGAATGAGGACTTGCCGGGTAAATCGTGGGGCACGGCGGTGACGGGGGGCTGGCCCCTGCACCCCTGCCTCCCGGGCTGGAGAACCCGGTTCCTCTCTCCAGACCGGGGGTTGGGACCGTTTCAGCTTATCTTGCCAGGCCAGGGGCTCAGCACAGCCCTCCTGCAGCGCATCCGTCAGGGTTTTGCAGTGTTACTATCGTCACCCCCTGCCCTCTTTCTTCCAGTCGTGTCCCCCATATCAGTGTAATGACCATCTCCCCTGAAAGTGGAGCCTGAGTCTCCCTGCCTCTGTCAGGGCAGCCAGGAACAGGGACCAAAGTCAGCGGGTGAATCCTGACCCCACGCAGGGGTGGGACAGCACTGAGAGACAGCCATCGCAGGCAGTCAGCTCCTGGAGGGTAAAAGGGCCTATCCGAGGCCAATCCTGTTCTTTATCTTCTCACCATAACCTGTTAATGACCTGTCCATACTCCATAGTGCTCTAGTCTGGCTACATGCTGCCCATGTTTTAGGCTGTTTTCCCTGTCTGGGCTTTGCTGAGATCTTAATAACCTGCTAATGTCAGTGCCATCAGCACCTGCCTTTCTTGTGTCCCTCTGCTTTCTGGTGCTTCTCCACCCACACATCATCCTTCAGTATCTGTTCCTACTATCTTACCACCTCTGCCACACATCTCCTCTACATCAGGGCCTTGCATCAGGGTGTACATGCCGCATGGCTGGTGCCTGAGCCTTGTCCCATGGTGTGCATGCAGCTGTGTGCATGCCATGTGGTGAGTGCCAGGACCCAACACCACATTCAGAATCCCGTGGCTCCTTCCCCTGCTCGTCCTTGGTGCTCTCAAAATATCAAGGTGGCACATCCAAGGTGTCAGAGCCAGCTGTATCTTTGTCTTGTGTTGTTTCCTCTATCTTTTTTGGGACGGGCTTTCCTGGCGCCCATCATCCGCCGTCCCTCTGTCTGTGCCCTGCACCTGACCAAGCTTTGGCTGCTGGTGCAGGCGTTGCAGTCCACCCTCCATGCTGCAGGTGAGATGTGGGGTAACAGTACAGGCACAGCTGACAGATGGACCCCTACCTCTCCTGTGGTCCCTCTGCCAGGGTGGCTCTGCGGGACAGCTGAAGAGGTGAGGAAAGCTGTGTGGAAACTATTTTTTTGACTGAGGATACCCTGCTGCTCCTGTAATTAGACCTACAGACTTAAAATGACCTCCAGTGTGTGTTGGAAACAAGCATCAGGGTGGAAACATTTGGTGGATGTACTGGATAAGGCCCTGTAATTTAATTGCATCTGACCTGTAGTTGCATTATGTTTTTTCACGCATTTCTTGGATGACGTGTGTTAATCTGTGACCCACCAAAACAGCCTGAAACCCCTAGCTGTCCTTGGCAAAGAAATGACTTGGAGGTCATTTCTCATTTGAACAATCTCCATCTATTTTGACCTAATGGTGACATTTAATGATGTGTATTTTAACATTTAATTTTGATGAGGGAGCTTTCTGGAGCAGTGTTGCAGTGGCTGAAACTGGCCCCTGGAGGTTTGTCCCCCTGTGCAGTGCATGGGAGAAGTGGAAATGTGGAGTGCAGCCCTGTCAGTGACAATTCCATGCATACGTTTTGGTAGTTGGTCGCTGTGCCATGCTATCCATCTGCAGGGATTTTTTCTTGCCAGAGAGGTAGGGAGGGTGGATTGGCCCTTCCAGAGTGTTGCAGGACAGCAGGCAGTGGCAGGAACGCTCCCGAGTCTTGGTGGTTTGTGATACAGTCGCACATCACAGCGATGAGTTACAGCGCTGCAAGCACATCATTGGCAACACAAGAAGCCTGCCGGCTGCTCACCAGGCCCGTGTTGCTGTGCCGAGGCAGGACTGCATGCCCCTCGGCAAGGGACCGTTCGGGTGATGGACCCAAAGGAGAGCAGCCTGTTAAACAAGTGCAGGTTTCAGGATCCAGGATCTGTAAAGCTGCCATGACAAAATGCATGTGAACTAGAACAGGGAAGTGGTAGCACTGCCTAAATTGCAAAGTGAAGGAAGTTTTGTGTAAGAGACTAGTTGCAAATTCATAGATGTTTAGTTATGTACCAGGAAGAAAAAACAGTTTGCTGTCTGTAAGCTGTCGACGTGGTATCTTCTAACATCAATGAACAGCCATTCTGTTTAACATACATTGTGATTGCCGTAAGCACTTCAAGTATTTTTACCAATGGGGATTTTCCCTCACTATCCTGTTGATTCATTGTAATTATTTATTCTCCTTAATTTGCTTTTGCCAGAGCAGTTGAGTCCTGTGCGGGATCCGCACTGCTGTGCTTGAACTAAGGTCTCGCTGTTTTGAGAATGGGTCCAGAGAGGTGGGAGAGCTGCCTGTGACCTGCCGTCTCTGCGGCAGGCAGGGAGCCCAGGCCCCTGGCTTGGAACAGTGTCTGGAGCCTGGAGAGCTGAAGTGGGCAGAGGCAAGCACCCCATATGGTGTTTTAACGCTTAAACTGTGATGCTCAGTAGTATAGGCTGAGAAGCAGTTACGATAAATTGGTAATGTGTATGTATTAATTACATGTACACAAGGATTAAACCTTTGTTTTTACATGTGGCTGTTGTAGCGGTACTCCACTGGGAGAATGCAGAGCAGCAGCTCACGACCCCACTGTCCATTCTTGCACCACACTTCAGGTACAGATGCAACAGCTAAAATATAGCCATGATCTTAATTCTGTGCTGGGTCTGTCCATGCCCACCAAAGAAGAAAACCTTTCCCTTCACAACTTCCTTTGCCTGTTTATAATGCATATATTCATGATGGATATGAAGTCACAGATTTCCACCCGCAGTTCAGGAAATAAAAGCACTTACAGTATCTCTGCAACGTATGTGGAGAAACGGTCATGTGAATCCTTTGGTGACTTCATGTTCAGTGTCAGCACAACCCGTGTTCAGAAGCCTCTTCCATTTCTCTCCCTCCTATTAGTGTGAAAGTGCAGCAAAGGAATGCTGCTGTTGTAGACTTTTCCATGTAGGAAGATGCATTTTTTTCAGCGTTGGTATGATGACTTCATTTACTTTTTCCACCCACCCTGTGGAGTAAGAGTGGTAAGGGAGAAGAAACTTGGTTTACTGCTTATGTTAAGAGTTTTGCAACTTTCCTTGTCTGAATACAGTTTCCTGAATGAACCCTAGCACCTTGTTACTACGATCAAACTGTTTCTACCCATGTTGCTTTGCTTTTGCAAACCCTTTATCCATTTGGAAAGCAGACTGTTATGTCCAGCTGATATTTGTTGACTCTGCTGTTCATGAGTGCTGGTACCACCGCATTAATCTGTAACACAGAGTGGGTTCGGGCCATTGTTTCAACAACCTCTCCAGCATCTCTCCCATCCATCTCTGGGTATCCCCGTCTGTCGGTTCTGCCTGTTGTGCTCCCTGCAGGAATGTCCTGGACTGAGCGTGCTGTGGGTTGCCTTTGGTATTCCTCAGGGCCTTTTCCCTTCGGATGAGAGCGCGTTTGCTGTGGCAAAGCTCAGCTGTGGTTTATGGGACCAAATTTTAGAGTTGCTTCTCTGCTTGTAACTCTGCCATTGCTTCTGACATGGTGTTCTGCTTTGCAGTGCTGGCAGCTCCAGCACAGCTGCTGATGGCTAGGACAGGGCTGGTTGCATTTTCACTTGAAATAGTCCATTGCTCTCCTTTTGGTCACCTTGTTTAGTAAAAGGGTTAATAACTGAATGTGTAGTAGATACCTTGAACTATGAGCTTTAAGTTCTAAAACTGGCAAGATGAAAGAAAGGAAAAAGGGAAACAATAATAGAAAGAAAGAGAAGAAATGCTGAAGTGGAATTTAAAGAAAATAAAGTGATATTAAAAAAATCTGCAAGCGGGGGAGATTTTGAAGTGTTGCTGTAGGTTCCCACGGATCAGAAAATGAGAACAAAATACCGAAAAAATAATGAGGTGCAAGGGGCTTCCCTTTTTTTACATATTAATTATGTTTGCAGTTTGCAGTGAGGATAACCGGTTCTGTGATAGATTATTTGGAAAGCATCCAACTATTTAATATTTGCCACCAGAGTTATTTTTAAAAGCTGCTTTGTTGCCAGCCCTCCCAGGAGACTGGGACTTGAAGTTGAGTTTTGTTGTGCTTTTCCAGAGCAGAGGGGATCAGCTGAAGGACGTAGCTCTTTCTTTTTGTGCCATCTATTTTTTTCTACCCCTTACTGGTTTTACAGCTTTTGTTTGCTGTTGTTTAACTTTCCAGGACGAGTTTACTTGTGAACCTGCTGACCTCAGCTGATCAGACAGGTGAATATCATAAGGCTTTGCTCTGTGCTCCAAATAGGAGGGGGCACCCCAGGTGGTTTTGATTGAAGATATTTGTGAAAGCAAGATGAAATTGTTTGAACTAAGGTGGCATAACTCACAGATAGATAAACTTTGCTGGAAGCAGACAGTGAAGTCCTATTCTCAGCACGGATTCTGAGGGTCTGGCAACAAACAAGATTTTGCATGCTAGATTTAGTGTCCTCCTCGTTACCCTTCTCATTTGTGTGGGTGATGTGCGGGGACTGTTTTGCCTTTTGCTTCAGATCTGCTTTCCCTGAGCTACTTTCTCCGTTTCAAGGATCCTTTAATCCTTCATGATCTTACCCAGTCATAACAATCCTCTGCCTTGTTCTCACTGCTGGGAGGGAGGTGACGTCAGCCGAGTGGTAAAGTTAGTGCAGAAACTTGTCCTTTTTCATGCAGTAACATGCTCTTTTATTTCCATTCATGGTCTCTGCAAGAATGCCTTTCTGTTTGCAGCTTGTTGCTCCTGGGCTGCTTGGTGTGCTTCTAAGGCACCACCTGTCTGCTCTAGCTTCTCCACCATGTCCCGAACAGATGCAGCCCAGCAGTTCCCGGGATGTTCCTCCTGTGCTCCCTCCAAACTAGTCACAAAAAAGAAGTATTACAATTACCGGCATTCTCCATGTTTTGTTCCCTTTCCTGTTCTTACCAAGCTTTTTTTGTCCTTTCATTGGTTTTCCCATGCAGGTATTTTTGTTCCCAGTGGCCAGACATTGTATGTGAGTCTTGCAGGCTTGTACACCTTTTATGTCCCTTGTCTCCTTTCTCCTTTCTCTTTGATGTAACCAGAGAACACACACAGTCCCAGAGGCTTTTATATTTTACTTCTGGGAGGTGTCCTATGGTCATGTTACAAAATGGATTAAAGGATGATCAAGTGCTCATTGGTTGGCTCTTCCATTTGACAAGTTAGCATTTGACAGTAAACACATGAAAGGCAGTGTTTTAGCATTCCCCCGTAGCAATCAGATACTGGTCAGCAAGGTGGTTTTGTTAGCTTTCATTGAAACTGCACTGCTGACAGCTTAGCTGTTAAGCTTGGGTTCGCTCTGTGCCAATGCAGCAGGAGGGCAAATCCCCCTCCCGGTGCAGTCAACAGGGTAAATCACACCAAATTCCCGTTAAGTGGGCTAATTTGTACTGGTCACTGGTCTCCCGACTGACTCATAAAGGGTTGCTTGCTGTTTGTTGTTTTCCAGCTGGGCTTGGATGACCAGCCAATGCAGCCCATTGCTTTCTGGACGAGTGCTGCAAAGCCCAACCGTCCCTGGGCGTTTGTCCCCAGTTCAGACTGGTGGGCACTGGGGGCCTGTAGCAGTGGGATGGGGTACTGCACACGCAGCCTGTCCTTGGGCACCTCCTGCCCCCACCTCCCACCCCAACCCATCCGGGCTCTGCTCGCCTGCCTGGTGCCCAGGTTTAGGCTGGTGGTGGGGATTCTTTCCCTTTCCTACTGTATTCTGCAGAGCCTTCTCTAACCCCCGCTGCAAACCTGCTGGGCTGCTGGCTGCATGTCCCCAGTTTCAGCGATGCTGCCAGTGAATTTCCAAGGTGCGGTTTAGCCAGGGAGCAAAGCTGCCTGGGCTGGGCAGTGCTCAGCTTTGGCTGACCACAGACTTGCTGACCCAGGGGCATGCAGTGCCCTGGGGGTAAAGCAAACAGCTCCCTGGGGTCCGATGTCCTGCCGTGCTGGTTCCTGAGCAGCCCCGTCCATCCGCAGGCCACGCGTGTGTGCAATGGTACGTCTAATGCCCAGGAAATAACAACACTTGTCTTGCCTTCGGCACGCGGGATCTCTCCTGGCTCTTATCTGGGCAGTGGAAAAATACTCTTCTGTCCCTTTTTCTCGGCAGTGGAAGGAGAACAGGGATCACAGTGTTTGCACCGGCAGCTGCTGGGCAAGAGGGAAGGGCAGCCAGGGGTGTGGAGAGAATGGAAAGACTTCCAGCCCTCCCTCCCACAGGCAGAGGGGACAGGCTGGCCGGTGACTGCGTTTCTGAGGAGGTCTGCTCCAGGTCCTGCTGGGAGAGGCTTCCTCTCCCTGGCTACAGGTATTAAACAATGACTTCCCTGCTGTTGCTCACAGGCAAGGGATCTCCTGGGGATGGATAGGGAGAGTTCATGGAGAAGGGCTGGATGAAGTGGATGCCCCTCATGCCCCAGGATGGGAGAGCTCTGCCACTGCACATCCTGCTGTGTTGGCTGCGAATCTGTTTCCCTCCCTCCGTCTCCTCCGTCTCCGTCTGCCTGCAGCGCAGCAGGGCACCTGGTTATTTTTACTGGTTGACTGGCTGAGTACCACTTCTGCTTTCTGCCCATAGCTCTGCTCCTTCTCTCCTCTTTGGGGTTCACTGCTCCTCCAGCATTGTCCAGGATGAGTGCCATTCACCTGCACCTGCCTCGATTCTCTCCATGATTGCACTGACATGAAACCACAGCAGAGCTCACCCTCACCCGTGCCATTGCCTCCCAGCTCTGTAAGCGGCACGCCACCATCCCTGCTCAGCTAGGGCTCTCCAGATGGTAGCGTATTAGCCCTGTATCCACGCTGGTCTGAATTAGCGCTGAGAATATGTTTTTGTGAGAGGTAGGATCAAATGCTTCACTGGAATCAAAATATTTTCCGTCTCATCTGTTCCCTTCACCTGCTAATTGTGTAACACGATCACACAGAGAGAACAGGTTTATCTGGCACCGCAGATCCCTCATCCTGCTCCTGCAGAGTCACAGGACATTGTAGGCTTGATCTGTTGCTGCTGTGGGCTGCAGATAGCAGTACGGGTGGATGTCACCCAGCTAGCTCTTCTGTCACAGCCTTTGGCATACCTGTCACAAGGTGAAATCCAGCTAGCAGTCCAGCCAGGCTCAGGAGCAGATTGCTCCATAATTGCTCGGGGCTGCTGCTGGTCCCAGCCTCCTCCCCCGGGACAAAGTGGCTATTAGTGGCAGGTCTGGTGCTTGAAACAGGGCCCTGGAAGCAGAGAGCTTGGAGCCATGCCACTGAGTCTTGGCCCCTGGGCAGCATGCTCCCAGCTCAGGAGAGCGGGATGTATCGGCTCTTCACTCAGAGAATCACACGTGCATGGCAGGACTGTGGATGAGACACCCTTGCCCCCTGGGTGCCCGCTGCCTGCACGCCGCTGCTCCCGTGGGACCTGCTCCAGCTTCTGCTCCTCGGCACAGCGGTGATCACACAGGCTCTGCCTGCCACTGCTGTTTGTTGTCCCTGTCCCTGGGTAAGCTGGAGGAAGCAGCACAGGTGTCAGAGTGGGTCCTCAGCTCTGTCAGTTCATTTTTTTTGCTTTTACATGTTTTAAAAAATTATTTCTGTGTTCCAACAGTCACCCCTGCCCTGCACATTGCAAAGCATGGGGTGGTAGAGAGAGGAGTGCAGCCTCTGTCAGAGCCAGGGAACTCGTCATTTGGAGGAGGCAAGGGGAGCCCAGCTTCAGGCAGCTGGCTGGAAAGGGAGTCCGGGCAGAGACACAGTCCTCCATCTCTGCTGCTTGCACACACTGCTCTGAAAGGACAGTCTGTGCCACCTAAGGTGCGTCCCCATGCCTTGGCAGCACCTCCTTACTAACTGTAATCTGAACAGAAGTCCCTTGAGAAGCCCAGACACAGCCTCTACTGTCGCCCAGGCTTATGAGATCCTGGAGCGGAGGGCCGGGTTGGGATTTACACTGCAAAAGTGCTCTCCCAGGCACATTGTGTTCCCTACTCAGCCTTGTGGCCCTAGCAAATCCTGCCAGTTCCCAGCGCCAAAAGGGATAACGTCGTGGTGTCATGAGGAGTCAGGTAAACTGTGTGTGCAATGAGCACTACCTTCTTCGTGTCCTGCTAGCCCTCCTCTCGTTACCAGCAACCAGGGGTTTCTGCTCTGTGGCAGAGCAGTATTGGCACTGCTCCCCTGACAGAGGTGCGTGGGGGTTGTGACCTGTAGCATCAACACGTGTCTACTGTCACTGTATGACCAGGTGGGTCCTGGTGCTCTTGCCAGCATGGCAAGCGGGTCTTGGTGAGCCTGGAGAGCCCAGGGCCCTGTAATCCAGGTAACCGCTCCTCGTTCTTGCTTGGCTCTCCCTTTGGGTGTCTGTTTGGCTTTGCCCTGTGTCCTCCAGACGGTGCCGTTTCTTACGTCCTGGCCTTCTGTCCCCAGGGCTGTCTGCAGCACCCGGAGCGGTGGCTGCTGCACTAGGGACAACTCTGCAGCCCACGGGCAGGTGGTGGGACCACGGGTGCTCGCAGGGCTGCTGCCAGCCTGCGGTGGGTGGGGAAGGGCTCCGTCCCGCATGGGCTGTGTGCCGCAGGCAGGCGGGAGCCGGGCAGCAGCTCAGCAAGTGAACTTGTCTCGGCTCCGGTATGGACAGGGCAAGCGTACAGAGTGCAGGCAGCTGCCTTGCTCTCGTGTCCATTCGTGGGCCTTTGGTTCCCAAAACTTCATCTTTCCCCTGGTCTCTGGCTCAGCAGCAGTCCAGAAAATCCCTGAAGAGGTTTGGTCCTCTTCCTTCCAGCCTCAGGATGCACAGGGGCTGTGGGTCAGCCTCCTGGTGTATCCTCCAGCTTGGCTGGGTGTCTCCTGGTGGCCTCTTTAATGGCCCCTCTGTGTTTCTCTTGGTAGTCTTTTTCAGGATGGTTATGTGATGGCAATGCCTAGGCTCAGGGTGTGAGAAGAAAACATGCCATTTCCCTCCCCTTCCCCGCTGCTGGTTTGCATCTCACCCCCTGCCCTGGCACCGACAGCCCTGTGGGGGCAAAGGGACCCTGCAGGAATGGGGGGGTGAGGGTCGCCGTCCCACTGCTCGCCCCTGCAGCCTCCTGCCTGGCACCCCCTTCCCAGCCTGCCTGCCCTGCCTGCCCCTTTGCTCTGGCCCTCCAGCACATCTCTCCCACGGTGCCTCGGGCAGCCGCCCTCCCTCCCGGCATTTGCCCTGGCTGATGGCACAGCCTGCGCTTGCCTTTCCCCAGCAGCCCCTGCCAAGCCAGGCAAAGGGAGCTTTTTCAGTGCCTTTGCCTCCTTTCTGAGCAACCTCCAGATTATCCTTCCCCTGTGCAGTAAGGCACCCGATCCAAACCCAGGTTTTCCAGGCAGGATCTGTGTGTGTTCTGCAGTGGCAAACGGTCCCGGGGGGCCAGGGCTGGTAACGTGACCCTGCCGCTGCTCGACGTTAATCAGGGCTGAGGGCTGAGGCTTTGCCTGTTGGGCTGCCTTGGAGACAAAGCAGTAAACTTAACGCCAAACTTTGGAAATTATTTGGGTAAAGTACCTGCAGGCAGGAACTGGCCTCCCTTGCAGAGGGGCTGCCTGTTGGGTTGGAGCCCCACTGGGTGCTTCTCCTGCCTGTGACAGGCAGGAGGGCAGAGGGGAGAGCGGGTGCTGGAGAAACACATCTGTGCCAGGGGATGAGGATGCAAGACAGCTGCTTGGGCATGGGCGCCTGCCTGGGTCTGGTGGTCAGACCCCACGGCTGTGCTGGGGGCTGGACCGCTTCCCTTGCCCAGAAGCTGTCTGACCCAATCCTGCTCCCCTGCTGAGGTCCTGGGAGCGGGGCCACCATGGGAGGAGGCCTCTGGGACTGCTCTGTCTTCAGTGTCCCACGGGCAGCAGGGGTGTGCTGGTCCAGATGGCGTGGAGGGGTGCTCTGGGGTGCACAGGAGGGCAGCAGGATGCCCCTGCCGAGAGATGGGGCCCGAAAGTGCTTGTCCTGAGGATGTGAGTGCAGTGTCTGGGGAGAGGCAGAGGACTGGCACAGTGCCCTCTCCTTCAGGTGCCGTGGCCCTGCCTTTTCCCCAGTCTCCTAGAGTGACCCGAGAAAGGTAACAACCCACCTTGTCCTTATTTGCTTCTCCAAATCTGGTCTAAATGCCAGTGGCAGCAGAAATGCCTTTCCATTGCTTTCCAGTCCCATGCCTGCCTTGTTTAACAGCTGCTCTCCCAAGGCCCCAGAACTATATCCCTAAGCCTTTTTCTGTGGACTCTTTCAGTCCTTGTTGACGTGAAAAGCTCAAAAGGGAGTGATTTATTGTAAAATGCAATCTGATCTTTTGTAAACCTTCACTTACTTGTCCCCAGCGATCTCTCCAGGCTGGCCTCAGCTCCTGCCAAAGGCTTTCTGGAAGCAGCCTGAGCAGGGAATTTGCCCAGTCCGGCTCTGGAGTTTTGCCTGTTCCACGTGGTGTCCACCATTAGCAGCACCTAGAGCTGCCGGGAACCCCTGAAAGGCATGGCGTGAGATAATCAAGGTGACCTGTGGCTGGTTCTTTTTGTCCCCAGTCACCTCTGTGATTATAATGCAGCATTTATTTACTTATGCAGTCTCAGAGCTCGATGTGCAAGACAGCTGTTCAGTATCAGTTTTATTGTCCTTCAGCACAAGACTGAGCACGTTCACGTCTGCACGGAACAGGGAATGTTTCCTCCCCTGTAGGCCAGTCTGATGTTCCTTGCCACCCAGAGCCTTCCAGATACCAACAGATCCACTGTCCAGAGCCTTAAGCACCAGGACACCACTTTGGGCTCAGAGAGGAGGTTGTTGAAAGCTGGGAGGCTGTGGCAGAGGGACGACCCTGGGCTTCTGCTGTGGGTCAGTCTCAGACAGGCGGCCAGTCCGTTTCAGCCTGGCTGTTCTTACGTCAAGCTCTGAGCAAGAGGGAGGTGGCATTGCCTGCCCAGGGATGGGAGGGGGCTGGCAGCCACCCAGTTCATCCAGGTGTGGGGACGGGAGGCACGGGGTGCAGTGGCCTTGCAGGTTGGGTCTTGCTGTAGGCTCAGTATCTGCCCGCAGGCACATTGTGGCCCCGCAACGAGGCAGATGAGGAGGTGGCACCTGAGGTTTTCAGACTGGGCTGTGCCTTCAAGCTGGGCATCAGTAACCTCCATGCAGAGCTCTGTTGCTCCTGCATGTCCTTGTGGTAACCAAAAGGCTGTTCAGGTCCGTGCTCTCCGTTTGACTCCTTGTTCTCGGCCTTGTGGCCACTCACTGGTTTCAGGACAGGATTCTTCTCAAGACCATGACCTGATTTTTCAGTGGCACTTTTGGGGAGAGGCGGAGGAGCAGCTTCACAGAGTGCTCTGTGGCCAGCAGACCCTCGTGCTGCGTGAGCGCTTGCCCCCAGCCACCCTCCCTCCCTCCCGGCACAGCCTCCACCGAAACCTGCCCATCCTGGCACTGGCTGCTGAGAGCTCCTGCCGAGGCTCTTTGATCCCCCTTGGCCAGGCAGTCCCTCCTGTGGCAGCCCACCCTTGCTTTCCACCAGCAGCATCTGCCTCTCCAGAAGGACCACGGCTTGGGGTTCACAGCGGCTGGCGTGACGGCCCCGCTGTGGGAGAAGCCGGGTAAGGGCTGAGCTGTCTCCCCACCGCCCGCCGGCAGTGGGTCCCCCAGCAGTGCCCTTGCTGGGCACTCCTGTGCTGGCTGTGTTTGCACTGGGAGCCCCAGGAGGCTGCTGGGACTTGCTGGGAAAGCTGTGGTCAGCGAGGCCAGCTGGCCGCATCGCTGGCTGTCCATGCTGGGCTTTGTGCGAAGCACGTGGAGCCTGTAAGTGGAGAGAACAAGTAACAGAGGTGCTTTGTGTATCCGCAGCAGGAACTGGGCCATGAGCTGCCCGTCTGTCCCTTGCTAATGAGCCGGGGGTGCTGCGTGCCTGCGCCTGTGCCCACAGCTGCCCCGTGCTGCAGCGGTCCGAGCTCCAGCGATGGGATGCTGCGTACCTGCCCCTGGAAGCAGCAGAACAATCCCCCTTTTCATCTGGCTGTCGGCAGCTCCTTGCTGCTCCTGCCGCATGGCAGACGGGAGCGGGCAGTGCTGCCTCTGCCCAAGCTGGCAGGGCTGAAGCGGGGGACCGCCATGGTCCCAGCCCCGGCCCCAGGCTTCTCCCCAGGTCCGCTGGAGGAGGTGAGGGGCAGGTCAGGGGCTGCAGGCCTGCTCCCGTGCAGGGAAGCTTTTGCAAGGGGAGAGTGAGAGCAGCAACCGCGCAGAGCCTGGTGCAGACGGCCACTTGCGACGCAGCAGGCACTGCTGCTGGGAGGCAGGACCCCCTGGTCCTGGGGCGGGGGTGTCTCTGTGCTGTTAAGCCCCTATCAGAACTGGGTGCCTTTTGAGCAGGTTTTACCCGGGCTGGAGCCGGGACCCCGTCGGTCCTGGCTGGCCTGGGGACCAGCGATCTGGTGCTGTCCTCCAGCAGGATCGGCAGAGACCCAGCGTTGGGATGGGGCTGCCATGGCTGTGTCCGTGGCCTGTGGAGGTGATGTCTGTAGAGCTGCTTGCCATGGGGTGGGTCCTGGGACGCAGCTCTGTCATCTCTGGGGACGGGAACTCATCAGACAGACTCTGGGGCATGGGGAATTGCCCCCAGTCTCCTCGGGACGTTAAAAGAGATGATGTTATGGCTTTGGTTTGTCTAGACCTTCTAATTTGCCCTGTCCATCACAAGTGTGACCATGAGCCATGGGTGTGGGTGGCTCCCCCACAGCTGCTAGCAAGTGGGGTCCACATGGGGGTCCCCATCTGCATGCGGGAGTAGAGCCGGCAGGTGACCATCACCACCAGCTTCTCACTGGGCTAGAAGAGTCGAGAGGGGCTGGCACAGGAACTGCTCCGAATTGCTGGCTCTTTCCTGTCCCCTCATGTCCTGGAGAAACGGTGCTGGCTGCTGCGATGCCTCAGCTCCCAAGCAGGCAGGTCCCAAGGGCAGGGCAGAACAGGCAGCAGGCTGGGGGTTTGCTCTGCTCACTGTTTCCTGGCCAGAGCCTCCTGTGGGCTGGAGTCCTCCGCAAGAGTGGTAGCAGAGACCACCCATGTCCATGCAGCACGTTCCTCCGGTGGGGCCAGGAGCCATGGGGCAGGGCTGCAGCGGGGCTGTCTCACACCTTCCCGTGCCTCGCAGGTGAATCAGGGGAACATGCCGGGCATCCAGAGCACCTTCCTTGCCATGGACACAGAGGAGGGCGTGGAGGTGGTGTGGAACGAGCTGCTCTTCACTGACAAGAAGGCCTTTAAAGCACACGAGGTGAGCCATCCCTCCCCAGCGGGGACTGTGCCCACCTCCCCCGAGACTGCCCGCTGCACCTTCCTGGGCAGCAGTGCCAGTCCCTGCTGTTCGTGGGCACACGTCAGTCAGCAGTGCTAATTGCAGCCTGTCATGCTGTGCTCCTGTCTTCATGGCATTGTGCTTTCCCTTGGCTTCTCTCTCAGAGAGAGCTCCATGTGTCCCCTGTACCCCAAAACCAGCTTTCCCTGTGACCCAGGGCACAGCCTCCTCTCTAGTCCCAGGTTCCCTTGCTCTTGGAGGTGTCCTGCCACATCCCAGGACCTGCCACCTCACCTGTCCTCTCTCTGCCCGCAGGAGAAGATCAAGACTATGTTCGAGCAGCTGGTGCTTGTGGATCACCCCAACATAGTAAAGCTTCACAAATACTGGCTGGATGTGAAAGACTTGAAGGCGCGGGTAGGGAGGTCTCAGGGAGGCAAAGTCTCCAGGGGATCCCCGGGCTGGGGGAGGGATGCCGGTGGGAACCAGGTGGGGATCCCAGCTCTGCTCCTCACCCTGCTCCCCGGGACTCCCCTTCCTTCTCCGTGACTCTGCTGCCAGCAGCCCGCTCTCACCCATGTGCGCGGCTAGCACAGGCTGCGTGCTCCTAGCTGGTGCAGCCCATGGGCTGTGCACAGCACTGGCTGTGCAGGGAGACTGGGAAGCTGACGCCTCTCTTCCCTGCCAGGTCATCTTCATCACAGAATACGTGTCCTCAGGGAGCCTGAAACAGTTCCTGAAGAAAACTAAGAAAAACCACAAGGCCATGAATGCCAGGGTAGGTTCCCTGGGAGCAGGCACAGGGTGTCCCAGGTGAAGCGGGTAGCTCTGTGTCTGCTGGCACAGAGAGGGTCTCTGGTCTCTGATAAGGCAGAGCAAGTGTGTATCGTTGCTTCCTGAGTTATCCGGGGACTCCCTGCTGCAGGGAGATGGCATCTTCGTAAGGGCTGGACCAAGAGTAGAACTTCCCCAGGACAGCCCAGAAACAGATCCCGCTGTCACGATCTGACCCGGAGGGTGGGGAACCTGCTGGAAGCTGCTGCAGCGAGGTTCTTGGGGCTGCATCATGCTTCAGGAGGCCTGCGTCTCCATCACCCTCAGTGAGGGACGGTGGGCTTGTGGATAGGTTACTACTTGGGTTGAAGGGACCAGTTTCACCAGCAAACCCACTCAGGATGGATCTGACCAATGGTTTTGCAGGCAGGTCTCAGCTGTCTGTGACTGAGGAGCTGGGTGACCGTTCTAGGGTCCCCGTGCTTGACCTTGCAAGCCCTGCCATGAAGTTTGAGCTCAGTATCACACCAGTGCAGTTAGGTACTCCTAGAGCTGAGACTCACTGTTGGTGTGTACAGAGAAAACCGTACACATGGACCCCACAACCAAAGCTGTGTCTGTCCATGCTCCCACTGGGGTTTGGGGGCTCAGGGGAGCTCTGTCTGCCCATAAGGATGAGTTCTCAGCTTTGATGGTGTTCTTTGAACAGGGGTTGGAAAGGAGACTGTTGTTGCTGGGACAGCATGCGGCCCATCTTTGAGTAACAGTCTCAGGCTAGTGGAGGGCAGATTTCCCCAGTCAGTAGTAGCTGGGAATGACCTGATCTGGCTGCTGGGCTCTGACGGGTGTCTCGTCTGACGGAGAGCTCTGGTCTCTGCTCTAGGCCTGGAAGCGCTGGTGCACTCAGATCCTGTCTGCTCTCAGGTAAGCTTGCCATCACTTGCACCGTCAGCTGTCCGCTCCTCGTTGGGCTGGGCACAGGTAACATGCTCAGGGCAGCTTGGTGCTTCCCCAGCTTCCTGCACTCCTGTGAGCCTCCCATCATCCACGGCAACCTCACCAGCGATACCATCTTCATCCAGCACAACGGGCTCATAAAGATTGGTTCAGGTAGGAAGCTGCTGCCCTCGCTGGCCCGTGGCTCCGAGCGCTGATGAGAAGAGTCAGCAGGAGTAAGCTGCCTGCCGAGGGGCTGGGGAGGGTCATGCAGGGTGGTGTGCCGAGGGGGTTCTGGCTGGGCAGAAGAGGTGAGAGCTGCAGGGTCCCTCAGAGGATCGCCCATGCAAAGCTTGGAGTTACCTTCTCTTCTGTTTGTGTCCTCTGCTCCATGCCTTCTTACTCATCCACTTCTGGATCGGCGCTGACCGGCAGTCTGGCACAGGGTGTTTGCAAACGGTGAGTGTCCCTCTGGCACCTCTCCCACCACATGAGTCCCATTACTGGGTCGAACTTTCTCCCCTGTGGGCCCGAGGCATTGTGGCAGAGGAGCAGTCATGGTCTTTGCAGGCAGGGGGGACCTTTGTCCCTCAAGGAATTGCTGTTCCTATCGTGGGAGCAGAGGGGTCTCCTGGGGGAGCGAGTGCCCCACGGCTGGTCCGCATGGGCAGGACTGCCCACAGAAATCCCAGCTACCTCGGAGCACCCGTCTGTGCTTGCAGCCCTGGGGAAACAGCTTAGAAGAGCTGTGATGCAGAACGTTTCTTGTTCCCCAACACAGCCCTCCCGGATGACCTGCGAAGCCCCATCAGGATTGAGAGGGAAGAGCTACGCAACTTGCATTTCTTCCCCCCGGAGTACGGCCGTGAGTGTGGGGTCTGTCTGTTGGGGGGTGTGGGCAGCATGGGTGCCCAGAGGGACTTGGAGGGGGGTTCTGTGTGAGGCGTGGGGTCGGTATGTTTGCAGCAATACAGAATTATTCAGTGCCTTCATAACTAAAGCTGTTGGCCATGAGTCACAGAAAATCATGTGATAATAATGACTATGATAACATTGTAGGTAAAATTTAGTGTTGATCAGTGCAGAGCTATGCAAGTGGGAAAAACACCTGTGCCTATGTGGGCATGGGCTGTGCATTAGCAATTACTAGTTAGGAACAAGATCTCAGCATGACCACAGATAGCTCTGAAAAGGTCAGCTTATGGCTCAGGAACACTCAAAAGCATGTAAAATGTTACAACAATTAGGGAAAAAGGAGTAAAGAATCTTTGTGCCCTGTGAAAACTCATGACGTGATCCCCGCCTTGAGTTTTTGGGGGCAAATTTGAGGGGAATAAATGGGAAAGCTTTGTGCAGGGAACTGTGAGAAAATGCGTGCTGGGGTGGGGGAAGCAGGCATGAGCAGTGGCGTGGGCAGAGGAAGGTCAGGCTTAGTTGGGGTGAGGGCAGGGGTGTGCGGGGAGACATGCCTGTAGGGATGAGGCAGGGTGCAGGGGGCTGTTCCTAGAGTTAGTGGGTGGTGGCCTGTACCTCTGGCCTGATGTGGTTCTGGCTTGGTTTTGCAGAAAAGGCTGACGGGACTGCTGTGGACATCTTCTCCTTTGGGATGTGTGCACTGGAGGTACGGAGCAGGATGGCTTCAGTGCCTGGGAACCTGCAGTGACCCCTGGTTACAGGGCAGGATTGTTCTTGCTGACCCTGCTGGGGATCACAGTGGTCTGGGGAGCTTCCCAAGGAGTCTCCTTGCCCTTTTCCAAATCTCACTGTGAGCTGGGGATCCCTTGCAACAATGGAGGCATCACTGCTGGAGTCAGCAGCACACTTTCTGCTGCTCTGGCCTACCCTGCCCTGGGTGCAGCAATAGGCTTATTAGCTCACCTCTTTTGTGCCCGGCTGGTGCCTCTTGGCCATCTCTACTGGTGCCTCCTCTTCCTCCTCGGGCTGTGACAGCCCTGGGAGGGGATGACACAGGGGGCAGGGACAGACTGTGCTGCTCCAGGAGGACATGCACTGCCAAGCACAGCTTGCCCGGGCAGACTGTGGGGCTGTTGGTGCTGTATGCATTGTCCCCCAGTCTGCATGGTGCCCAGGGAGCAGCCTCCCATGTCTACCCTGCCGGGAACCTGTGAGCAGCCTGGAGAGCTGCGGTAGGTGAGAAATGGGCCCCGAGGGCAGGGATGCAGTGGCTGGGGAGCACTGGGGAGCCCAGGAGATCCTGAGCCTGGCTGGGCTGTGTGCCCTGGTGAGGAGCTCCACAGCTGCTACCCTGCCGTGGGATGTCCCTTTGGGAAGCCTTCAAGGACTGACCCAACGCTTGGCCACGTGCAGACATGGCTGCACTCCTTCTTCCCCAGATGGCAGTGCTGGAGATCCAGACTAACGGGGACACACGGGTCTCAGAGGAGGCAATCATGCGGGCACGACATTCTCTGGACGATCCCAACATGCGGGTGAGTGTAGCTGGCTGAGCCTCAGGGACCCATCTGTGGGTCAGGCATCTCTCCTGGGGTGTACATCTCCCCATGAGCGTTCTTCCCCTCAGCTGGTATCTGGAACATCAGGTAGCCTGGCATTGCTGTGTGCTCCAGGTTACACCAGTGCTGGGAAAAGGGAATAGGGATGACGACCTACTGCAGACCTAAGGGCAGCCAGATCTGGTGGGCTGAAGGACACAGGGATTCCCTCCCTCCTGGGCTGGTTAAGATGAGAGGCTGGTCCTCACCTCTCTTTCCCAGTCCTGCCAGTGGTAAGGCTGAGTGCAAATTCCCAACAGGTGCACGTGCGCACGCATGTGCACACACACACACGCTCCATACAGACATGGCCAACCACGAATAGTTCAGCACAGACAGAGGAGTGCTGTGTTCATGGGCACAGACAGCATGAACAGCCAGGTCCTGCTTCTAAGTATCGATGCTCAGGGCAATCCCTTTCACAGGTCACTGGTATCTGGCCCCATCCCATGAGTCTCCGTGTTACTGGTCAGACCCATGGTCTGCCTGGTATCTACACCCCCTCGTTTAACATCTAGTCCAGCTTGACATTCGCCAGAGGACCACACACACTCACAGGGAATAGAGAACAAACTTACACTGTAAACACGTAGGATTAGAGTTGTATAAGAAGATGGGATAGACTGAGGTGATCAGATGCAGGGCTCAGCAAGACAAGAGTACTGACCAGCAGAGTGCTTGCAGGCAGCTGGCCCCTTTTATCGCCCTCCATTTTCCTCCCTGACCCACCTCAACCCCTCCCTTCCTCTTCCTTTGGCCAATCTCCAAAACATTCCATAATAAGTTTGTACAGTCCCCAAATTCTCTTGTTTGATCTCAGAATTCCCCCATGCATCCCATAGTAAATCCCACCCCCTTTGATGCAACAGTCCCCTTGTTTGCACGATGTCCCAGAGAGAGTTTCTTCCATTGAGCCTTCAGCAGCAGGGGCAAACAGTGTCACTGTTCACCTCTGATGGTCTTTGGGGCAGCTGGTTTGGAGGGGTTAGGTTGTGTGGGTGCCCACCCTGTCATCCTTCTGATCATTTTTTTGGTCCTTGCGTCTATTCTGAATAGCCCTGGATACCTGTACAGAAACTGCACAGAGCAGTTCAGGAGGACAGGCCCCAGACTGGAGCATGCAGAAGAGGGAGAGGTTCTTGCTTTTCACTGCGTCAGTGAGCAGAAACAGGCAGATGCATCCCTTCTATCCTGCCGCTGTCAGGAATCCCTCCCGCTGGCTCAGTTTACCCTTTCTCCAGCCCTACCACCATCTTTCCTGGTGGACTGCTGCTCTCAGAGCTGATCCTGGCTGGCTGCCGGGATACACCCCTGCCTGTTCTCCTTACAGCCTTTTGCTGGGCTTGCACTGCAGCCTCCTCCCTGGATGAGAGCAAGCAGGGAGCAGAGGTCCTGTGGCCAGGCTGTTGGTGGGTAGCCAGCAGCACGCTGCCTGCCCAGAGCACTGCTGCCTCCCTCAGCTCGGGTGCTCTGTACACTGCCTGCCCTGCCCTGGGGCTGCCCACTGGCAGAAACAGCCACTCAAATCTGCTTCCCGGGAAATGCAAGTGTGAGAGGGAGCCGGAGCTGGCAGCGGTGGGGATGAAGCAGGGGAATGTCCCGCTTTGCCTCCGGTTTATGCCTTTGCTTTGACCCTCAGGAGTTCATTCTGTCGTGCTTGACCCTCAACCCAGACAAGCGGCCAACAGCTAATAATCTGCTCTTCCACCGGGTGCTCTTTGAGGTCCATTCTCTCAAGCTGCTGGCAGCACACTGCTTCATCAACAACCAGTGTGAGTAACCATGAGACCACCCTGCCGCATTTGAGCTTGTCTTGCTGCCCCAGCAGAGCTGGGGCTGTGGAAGAGCCTGGGGGGGAAGGCAGTGACTCGTAGACCTTCCCTGGGGTCTGTGCTGCAGAGTCTACGATACAGGACCTCCCAGCTGACAGCCCCTTTCTGCCTTTGCCCTAGATCTGATGCCAGAGAACGTGGTGGAGGAGAAGATAAAGGAGCTGGACCTGAACATGGTGATGGCAGAGATCCGGAGAGAGGGTCGGCCTGGAGCACAGTGGAGGTGGGAATGAGCAGGGGAGATTTCAGAGCAGACACAGCTGTGAGCCCAGGGCTTACATACAGCCTGGTGATCCTTGTGTCAAGGCACAGTAGTCCTTCACACCGCTCTTCTCTCCTGCCTCCTCCAGTAATCTTCCTGTCCTCTTTCTCTCCCAGGTACTCAGAGGTCTCCTTCCTTGAGCTCGACAAATTCTTAGAAGACGTCAGGTAGGTTGAAGGTGGTGCTGGCTGACCTGTAATGTGTCTAGCATCTCTTTGCCCTCAGCTCCCTGGGCAGCATGGAGCCAGGGGCAGGGGATTGTGCTGCAGCACATGCAGAGCATCCCATTTGCACAGCAGTACTTGGTCGTGTGCGATCCCCTCTGTGATTCCCCTCTGGGGCGAGCAGACCTGGGCTGCAATGCCAGGGCAAGGGTAGCTCTGTGGCTTGCCACCTCCTCACTGTGCTGCCTGCCTGCCTGCCAGCACTGCCATTCCATGGGTGCAGGTCCCTGGTCCGGGCCACGGCCTTCCACAGCTGACCTTTGTCAGGGCTGTAAGGGGACAGGGCTTAGCTGTTTGTCCTCCCTCTGTGTCTGTACCAGGAATGGGATTTATCCCCTGATGAACTTCGCTGTTTCCCGACCCCACGCCCTCCCACGTGCACTCTCCCAGCCCCAGGAGGACCCTCAGAAAGCCAAGACTCCCACCCCAGAGCCCTTTGATGTGGAGACCAGGAAGGTAAGGTCCAATCCAGGTGGGGACAGATTCTCTACTGGGAGTAGGTGGACGGTCTCCATTCCCGACACCCTACTGCAGGAACACCTCTCCCTTTAGCCATGCACTGAACTCCAGCCTGGGTGAGAGCTGTTCTCGTTGCATTGGCTGCCCCGGGACTGCAACAGTCCCTCTGGCTGGAGCTAAGTGAGCTCCATTTCACCTGAGACATTCTCAAGCAGCCCCACTGCCTCCGATTCTTTGGCTCTGCCTTCCCTTCTCGCATGTCCACCGGCAGCTCTGTGGCATGGCATATTCTGTGCCTCATTGCTGGGGTGTAGGTTTGAAATCCCATCATTGTTTGATACTGACACTGCAGTGGCATGCTGAGGTGCCAGCCAAGCTCAGGCACTGTTCTGCCTGGCACTGCACAGGCGAGACTGCACACCCTGACACTGCAGTCATGGGCAGGAAGGTCATTGCAAGTGGGTTTATGTACCCCCAAGGGGAGTGGAAGGGGTGCCAGGCAGGGAGGGCAGGGAAGGACCAACACAATGCAAGGGTGTTTGAGAGAAGTGAAGCCTTCCAAAGCCATGGTGTAATCTGTCACTGAACAGAGCAGTTCAATGCTGCAGCATAACCCCCTCATGGGCTTGGGCAGGCTGCCGGTACATCCCCCAAAGCCTTCCCTTCTCCACGCTGAACAAGCCCCATTCCCTCAGCCTCTTGGAGAGCAAGCACTCCAGCCCAGGATCATTTTGATGGCTCTCCATTGAGCTTGCTCCAGTTTATCAATGTCTGTCTTGTTTTGGGGGCCCAAAATTAGATGCAGTACTTGGATGTAGTTTAACAAGTGCTAAGTAGAGGGGAATAATTATTTCCCTCAATTTCCTGGCTGTGCCCCAGGACGCTGTTGGCCTTCCTTGCTGCCAGGGCACATTGCAGCTCATGTCCCGCCTGCTGCCCACCATGACCCCAGAGTCTTTCCAGCAGAGCCAGTAAAGCTTTCCTGCCAGCCAGGCCATCCCAGCCTGTGTCCTTGCCAGGGATTATTCCTTCCCAGGGGCAGGAGTTGGCATTTGTCCTTTGCTGACATGCATATGGGGAGACAAGGTTGTTGGCCACCATCATCAGGGCATAGCTCAGGCACGGCACTTCTTACAACAGCTTGTGTCTCCTGAACTGCTGGCCATCGTTGGGAGCAGTCAGAGGAACTCATTGGTCTGTGTGCACCTCTCTCTCTTAAAAAAACATTTGGTACCTGTTACTTCCCTGTGCAGGTATTTCCCTGTAATGACACTTCTAGTCATTCATCATTAATCACCTATGGCACTGTCTTTTGTTACCATGGATGATATGAATGCAATTTCATACTTGCATTGAATTAATGTTAAAAATACTATGTAGGACTAAACCTAATTCTCATTCCTGAAAGATCCCGTGAAATGCCTCCCTTCAAAAAGTTCATCAGCAGTGGTTTCTTCGTATCTGTCTGGCAATCAGCTTTTGGTGCACTTATGCTTTATTCATACTGCTCAGTGTTTATTTTTAGTGAGAGTGCTGTGGTGATCAATCAGAAATGTTAGAGAAATGTAAATGTAAGCCTACACAGTTATGTCTTTTCCCCTCTTTGCATTTGTTACATGATGCTTTTTCACCTAGTGCCCCAATGAAAGTTCTGCAAGTGCATTGTCTGTCTGACGAATGTGTTCAACTAGTTTTTACCCAATTTGACAAAGGGACTAGTAATCTCAGAAGCACTGAGTTTCTACAGATTTCGTGAAAACTTGCAGCTGGACAAACCTGCAAGTCCCAAATGAGTGTAACTACAATGCAGATTATTTGTCTGTTCTGGGAGGCACTGGAATATGGATGCTGGATGGATCCAAGGTATTTTTTTTCATGGTTAGGGTGGTTAAACAATGGACCAGGGGCTAAAAGAGGTTATGGGATCTCCTTGGAGGTTTTCAAAACCCAATTGGGCACAGCTCTAAACAGCCTGGTCTGAATTCACTGTTTGTCTTGTTTTGAGCAGGGGCTTGAACTAGAGACCTCCTGATGTCCCTTCCCATCTAGATGATTCTTTGATCACAGTCATCAGGTAGAGAGAGGCGGGGAGCAGATGGCAATGATGCACTCAAATGTCATCAGCCTTCTCTCTGATGACATCTGCAAGATGCTGCACAGTTCAGTGTAATTCAGTATATAAAGAAGCATGTAGCCAGACAGTGCAGTGGTGTCACTCGGTGTAAGGAAAGGACACCCACCTTGGGCATAGAGTCACACTGGTCAGCTCTTCCTGGAGAAATGGATGGCCTGGAGATGATAAAGGTCAGAGGACAGCGAGTTTCCTGTCTGAGAGCGCTAAATGCCCAGGGATGTTTGTCATAGGGAGGAGCTGTAGTAGAGGGGTACTGGGTCAGAGGAAGGAACAAGCATATAACTCACCTCTGAGCATAAGCTTGAAATCGAGGAATATAAATGAAACCCTGTTAAACTCTGCGTAGAACAGGGATGTTGATTCCTCACTTGGTTTCCCGTCTTTTGGGGTGACCAATTGCACGGTCTTTCTGGCTTTCCTTTGCCCAGACAACATGACTTCTGGTGTGAACCATTTTCATGGGAACTTGAAGCTGACATACTGAAGCTTGAAGCTGACCCAGTTTCTTCGTAGGAACTCAAAGCTGACATGTTAATAAAATGCCATGTTTATCTAACACATTTGAATATTCTGCGATGCGATGTGGAGTTTCTAAAAGAAAATCCATAAAATATTCAAGATTTCAGTTTTGCTCTTCTGTCTGATTTAAGGATTGTTCACCCCATAAGTACATGAACAAGTACGATATTAAAACATAACCAAGAGTTTGGGCAGAGCTTTAGGGGGAAGCCTACCTGTGGCAAATGGAGCAGAAGAATTCATCCTGGTTGTAAAGTTTTCCCAGAACTGCACCTTGCACAGGGCTCCCTTACCCACCTCTCAGTCAGCTGATGATGGCCATGGTTTGTAGCTGGATACTGGACTAAATTAACCCTCACCCGCACAATTCCTAGAAATGTGGGAAGAAGTGGAAGGTCAGGCTGGCAGTTGGAATCAAGGGGTTTAAGTAGGAATTTGGAAGTCATGCTTGGAGACCAGAAGTAAAGCGGGCCTGGGGGAGCCAGAGGGACTGTGTCCAAGCTGATGTTGATTTTGGCCTCTTCTAGGTGGTGCAAATGCAATGTAACATGGAGCTGAATGAAGACAAGACCCAGTGGCATGTAAGTATTCAGCTCCTATTCTACATGAGGCACTGGGGCAAGATCTGCTCTCTGTACCCATCTCTGGCATCTGACTGGGAAAAAGTTTGGTCTCAGCTAGTTTGCTGCAGTACCCAAAGGACTTACTCTTGTCCCTTTATAGTAAAAGAAGCCTGAAGAAGAATGAAGCCACCAGCCCCCTCTGGCTGCAGGACAGAAAGACCTTGATATCTTTGTCTGGACATCTTTTAACTCTACTTCTTTCTAGTTTAACAGTTGCAGGTGAGCTGTAACTGTTGAGAGAATATTCTTCTAAGACACTCAAACTACCCTGCCAAAGACATCTGACATCTCGGCAGTTACTAACATCCTCCCTGCTCACCACTACTGGCAGTTTCTAGTGCTGATGGAAGAGTCAGCACCTTTCCCTCTTATGGAGAAACTGGTGTTTATAAAGAGCACTCTCTTCTTTCTGCAGCTTACTCTTCTGCTGATCCTGGAGGACAAATTGCATCGACAGTTGAGCTACGACTTGCTGCCCAGTAGGTTTATTTGCAAGCAGATTTTTGTGCATGAATGCAGAAGTATTGCCCAGTGGCCCTGGTCAGGTTTAGGCTCAGACTGTGTTAGACACAGATTGTGCTTACAGCCAGCTTTTCTTTCCTTCTTGTGCTGGAAGAGCAGACTAAACCTTAATATCTGTGTGTGGTATCAGTTCTTGTCTACTCAGACCCTGACCCACAGCCTCTGGCATGCGGTAGTAACCTGCATTCTAAAGTGAATGTTGGGAGTCCAGTGGGTGGCCATCAAGATCTTGCATTTCACCCTGGGACATGTGATGTGCAGTTCTTGGGGTAACACTAGTGAATTCTTCCCTCATTCCCAACACTGGTGTGATCTCCCCAATATCTTTCAAAGGAGAAGGTGGACTCTCCTCTGAGGGACCCCCATGGCTCTGGGGAAGGCTGCTTCTCCTCAGAGTAGGTCCAGCACAGCAGGCTCCTTCCTAAAACATGCAGGAGCCTTCTGGAGGCCATGTAGCTGGAGTCCCTTGACCGCCTTACTGCCAAAACTAAAGCATAAAGCTTGGAAATTAATGCTTGGGAGTTGCTGCTTCACCAGCTCCTTGTGTTTTTCTGCCTACAGGTAGTGGCCTGCCTGCTTTTCATGCTGAGCCAAAACAAGCAAAAAAAATCTCAGAGAAGTGACACATTGCCAAGACTATTGTGCTTTGTGTGATTTGGGACTGGAACTCATTCCTGCCCAGTATCTTGTTTAACTCCAACTCACTGCCCACCTCTGTGCTCTGCTTGCCCCGGGATTACTTAGCAGTCACTTAGCCAACCAAAAGTATACAGCATGTGCCCCTAAAGCACAATGAAGTGTAATGCAGGTGTGCTGCTGGTTGGGATAGGGGCACTTTGCTGGTAGAGGAGGAACTAAGAGATGCATCAACTTTCATGTTCTCACCGTTCCTTGTCTCTGCAGCTGATAACTCCAAGGACTTGGCCACAGAGCTGGTGCATTATGGATTCATCCACGAGGTAAGCCTCCTCACCACTCCTTCTCATCTCAGTCGTGCATGCACTGTGCTACTGTGGTCCCCAAATCCGTGTGACACCTCATGCCTCAGAGGAGTAGGAGCTCCTCTGTTCTCCATCTGGCAGCCAGAGAGTGGTGACAGGGGCCAGGCCCTTGCAGTGACTGACACTTCCCTTTTTTGTTTCTTTTGGGTTTTTTCTCCATACTTTGCTCATGCCTAACTCCAGGTTGCTGTTTTGAGGGGACAGTCATATTGTGATGGCAGGGTTAATTACATCAACCTCGCAGTGATTCTGAATGCGAGAACCAGAGGAGTGCCAAGGGAAGGAAGCTGAGGCAACCTCCCATCTCCCAGAGGCATTGTCCAGGTGTTGCCTGGACAGCTGCTCTTAAGTCACTTTGCAGATTTCTGCCTGCCAGAAGAGATGGCCTACCCCAACATTGAACTTCCAGGCTCTCCCTTAGAGAGTTTGCAGACAGTCCCAAGAAAGAATTCAAAGCATCCCAGTCATTCAGACTACTCAACAGCATAGCCTCAAGGAAAGGTAGCATGGAGAGAATTAAAAATATATTATTATTTTGTACAAGTTAGGAATTATGGCGCTGTAGGCGAAGTTTTGGAGAATTCCTCATTCTGGATGCTGAATTTAGACAAGGAAGGGGTCAGCTTCACTGAATGAAAAATTTATGTGGGTACACCTGGAAAAAAAGTACATTTAGACTTCCTTCCTTTCTTCATCTGAGCATGGTGACTGTGCAGCTCGGCACTGACACACTGCGGTGCTTTCTCCTATGCTCTGGAAAATACGTGGCATTTGAGGCAACCTAGTACTGTAGAACATACCTCACACAGGTCCGTGTTCCATGGACTGTAAATTACCTTTGTCTTTCTTTTTCCTAGGAGATAACCTCCTTTTAACACGTCTTCCCCTCTCTAACATCTTTCCTACTCCACCGGCACCGACTACCTTTTCTCTCGGATGGTATAGCTGATTTATACTTTGTTACTCCAAGCCTGTATTTAGCTTGGAAGTATGCTGCTTGTTTCTGACCTGAAGGACCTGTGTAGCCAAATGCTCATCTGGTTTTCCAACTGTAGTGGCTGGTCTAACAAAAGATACCACCTATGCCTTACAAATCTTGTCTTCAAAATCCAAGGTTTTTCTTAAAAGAAAAGTAGTAATTTAGCAGCAGTTGTGACAAAGGGGTGCCTCTAAGCAGCAAGAAAACAACTGATTCTGCATTTTTCATTTGAGTGAGGATTTTGAGTTTCTGGCAATTCCAAAACCCCTCTATGATACAAGGTGGGGGGGGTTTTGCATCCTTTACATATCATTGTGTATTTCAGTAATTTCTTTCTTAAGGAATAAACATTCTAATTGTGTTAGAAACCACCTACTCCTGAATGTGTCAGAAAAGAGATTTCTGCACAAAACAGTTGCCAGACCAACAAAAAGTGACATTAATTTTTATTTTTGTTAGCAGTGAGGATATTATAAAAAAGATGGCCATAGAAAATAACTTTAGATCCAGCAGTTAATTAAATTGAAATGAAACTAAACAAAAGAAGCTGGACCCATTATGTTCCTTCAGATTGGAAGCTCCAAAGAACTGTCTGCTCTTTTGCCTTTATATTGCACCTGACACAAAAAGGCTCTGTTCTTGATTGGTCATTTGGCATTATTCAGTAACTATGATAATTATTAGTAGTATGTTCCAGATGTGCTTGTGAGTTGTTCTCTTCCCATATCAAAACTCAGATGTGAAATCGGTGGCTTGGGATGGAATCATGTAAGGAAGGAGATGTCCAAGGTAGCCAAGCCAAATTGATCTGTTGGCATGTTTTTTCTTCTATTTTAGGACGACTGTGAAAAGCTGGCTAACTTCCTGGAAAATGCCTTCCACAAATACCGGTCTCCTCCCTTGTGAGTCACCTCACTGCAGTCTGGGACAGAGTGGTCCCCCTGTACCACAGGGGACGGGAAGTGTACCAGACTGGAAGAAACTGCGGGGCTCCTGACCGAACTTCCTCCAGCAGGACTGACCGGGCCACTCGCTCCTGACTGAACCTTTGCAGTCCATGAGAGGTGTGTGCCTGAGCTGCGGTGTGAAAAGGCAACAGCAAGTGGAGGAGTAATCAGCAAACACGAGAAATTACATGTGCATCATAAGTCAGGACCAAGCAGGAGTACATGTTCTGGTCCCCACTCCTGAAGCAGCAAGCCAAAGGGGGTTGTGAGGAGTGGGGTAGCACTCCCTGCAGCCCCTTCCTGATGGTGTCTGTGAAGATGCAAAGCTGCTGCAAGAATCCCCCAAACTGATAAATTTCCCTCTGGGAATGATAAGCTTTTTTCACTGCAGGTCCCAAAGCTATTTTTTGATTCTTTGCCAGCTGGTAATACTTGCAGAAGGGAGGAGAGGAGCAGGCTTGGAAGGCTCTGGCACAGCTTCTGGTCTGCCACATTCCATTCTTTATACCCAGTTTTCTCCTGTTTCGTTAAGGTTTTCCCAGCACAGGTGAACCACTGTGATGCCTTGTAATTAGAATTGCACACCTTGGTGTAAGCTGAAGAGAGGACTTGGTGAGCTGGACTTGACATGGCAGGAGAAGAAATTCCAGAAATCCAAACTCACCAGCTGGATCCAAACATGTGGATCAGCAGAAACTTCATTGGTGCTGAACAGAACCTTTGTCATTCCCCAGTTTGTCTTATGGCCTTCCAAAATCTCATGGCATCTTAAGGGGAAAAACCCTGATGTGTCTTCCTTCCCTGTTTCTCCTGTGGTGTTTGGAACTTCAGTCATTAGCCTGGAGAAAGGGGCAGTCATCTTAGCTGCTGTGCATGTCGGGTTCAGTTGGTGAAAAGTGCAAATAGGAATTACTTGTGTTGCAAAAGCCATGCAGTGCTGCTCCATGCTGTTCACATTGTGCCATGTGGAACAAGCTGTATCATGCTGCGCTGTGCTGGTGTTCTGCGCTGTGCTGGGTCTTCCATGTGGCACTGCGTTGCCCGTGCTTTGCGGTGTTGCACCAATTGTATCATGCCGGGCTGGGTTTGCCATGCTAGGATGCTATGCTGAGCTGCCGATTTGTGCTGTATTTCCCAGTTGTGCTATGCTGTGCCAACTTTACAAACTGACAAATCAATAAAGCCACTGAAAGTAGCTTATCTCATCAGAGCACTCCACTCAGCAAACCGCTTGATAATTTCTTAGTCAATCTTACAGTTAAACTAAGAAGATGTGAAATAGCTTCCCTGAGTTCAACAGACTTATCCACAAAGTCAGGCAAACTGGGTAGAGAAGGAGTTCAGTGGAGGAACATCATACAGCTGCTTGATTCAGAAATCACTCTGTCTCCAGAACAAGTTTGCACTTGCCTCTGCAAACTGAGAAACTCCTTCATATACCAACTGCTTCATTTCCCTGATGAGCTAGTTAGCTCTTCTTTAACACATTTCACCCCACTGAATTCATTGTTTGATTTGTCTCAGCTCAGTTTGACCAATGGATTTCCCTGCTACTGGCTGTGCTGCATTCAGCAAGGATGAATTCATTAACCAGCTACTGCAGGGCATTTCCAGTCCATGACAGGCTGCTCTCAGAATCACAGAACAGTTGAGGTTGGACAGGACCACTGGAGATTTCAAGAGGTCCCTTCCAGCCTCTGCAATCCTCTAGTCCAACGCCCCTGCTCAAGCAGGGTCAGCTAAAGCGGGTTGCCCAGGACCATGTCCAGTCAGGTTTGAGTATCTCCACAGATGGGGATCTCTGGGCACAACCTGTTCCCATGTTCAGTGACACTCACAGAAAAAAAAAAAAGTGTTTTCCTACATTCAAATGGAATTTCCCATTTTTTCAGTTTGTGCCCATTGCTTCTTGTCACTGGGCACCACTGAGGAGACCCTGGCTCCATCGTCTTTACCCTCTCACCATATATTTGTACACACAGATGAGATGCCCCGTGAGCCTTCTCTTCTCCAGGCTGAACAGCCCCAGCTCTCTCAGCCTCTCCTACAACAGGTGCTCCAATCCCTTCAGCATCTTGGAAGCCCTTCCCTGGCCTCGTTCCAGTAACTCCATGTCTGTCTCATCCTGGGGAGCCCAGCACTGGATCCAGCACTCCGGATGTGGCCTCACCAGTGCTGAGCAGAGGAAGGATCAGTCCCCTCAAGCAGCTGGCACGGTTTTCCCAGATGTTGACCTTCTCTGCCGCAAGGGCATATTGCTGGCTAACAGCTTGATGTCCAGCAGGATGCTTATCCTTCTTCGCAAAACTGACACCAGCACAAGAATGGAAATCCTGCCCTCACACTTGCAAGTCAGACACGACTCTTTGGAGTCCTGTCCTACAGGAAAGGGGATGGGATGTGTCCTCAGACACCGATAGTCAAGTCTGATCAGCTGCTTAGGATTGTAATTCCTGCCCGTACATTATAGTTGTGGTATGCACACCTTTTAGTAGAGATTGCATAATGTAGGAATCCACTATGTCTCAATAATAATGTTTTCCAGTGGTTAACTGCTGTCACTTAAATTTAGGCTAAAAATAAGGCACACTTGTTTCACATTCCAATTCAGGTATCATACCTTTATCTCCTTGGTGAAAAGAATTTTTGCAGTGCAAGGCTTTCTCATCCTAACGGTAACTAGATGTTGTCTTTTAACTACTTTTGATAAGCTTTATTGGCCTGAACTTTTGATATCTGTTATAAAACAGGCTTTCAGAATCTGTAAACTTATAGATTTTCCGTAGCCTTGCATCTCTTCTGTAGCAGGGGCAAGAGGCCACAACATTCTCATGCCAGTTTAACTAATTAAGTGCAAGGTGTAACAGCACATATCTCTGTCCCTTACTAATGGCATTTTCCCTTTAAAGCAGAACCACCACCTTGGGAAGGGATGTCTTTTTGGGGCCCTATTTCAGAGCAGCACTTCCATCCCCTGTGACAGAGATCACCTGTGCCAGGCTGTTTCACCTTGCCCTTGCATTTAAATTTGGATGCAAGAGGTTGGACCCATTTGCAAAGTAAATAAAGAGTAAAAGGGACAGGGTGGGGACAGTCAGACAGCAGGGCCATGTTTCACTTCAGTTCTCAGCAGATGGGTCCTGGAGCTGCTCTCAAATTGCCTATTCGGCAACTACATATCTCCGCAACAGGTAACCGGGGCTCTTAGCTCCGGATGCCCACCTAACGACCAAGGACCACCCTGTAACAGTCAGGGCCCTCCGTTTCGAGCGCTTCGAGCACGTCACGGCACAGCCTTTGCCCGCAGGACGGGTCAGCCTTGCAGCTGGCAGCAGCAACAGCTTCTGGAGGCCCCCGAGAAGCTTCTGCAGGCGGCAGCAGCAGCGCTGCAGGCCCCAACTCCCCAGCCCTCGCTCTTTGCAGCTGCCGGAGGCGACGACCGCGCCGTACAGGCCTGTACCGACCCTGGCGCGGCCACGGAACCCCCCCGGCGCTCACGCCGCGCCCCGTGGCTGGGGCAGACAGACCCACGGGGCACTCGCAGATAGAGAGCCGAGGTCGTCCGCCCCCGATCCCCCCGTCTGGGCCCCGCCGACCGGCGCCATTCCGGCGCGGCGAGACGAGCGCCAACCGGGCCGCCCGGCCCTCAGTCGCGTGACGCCCCCCAAGTTCTCGCGAGACGTTCTCCCCGCCGCCGCCGCCGGCGGGCTCGCGAGAGTTTCCCGTGTCGCGCGCGCCACCGAGCTCTCGCGAGAGTGCCGCGCCGACAGCCGACGGGGTGGACAAGATGGCGGCTACAACCACCATCTCCCTGGTGAGCAGGGCGGCCGCCGCCCTCCCGCGGGCGAGCCGGGGCGGCGGGCCCAGGCAGACCCGCTCTGCGTAGCGCCGGCCGGGCTGGAGGAGGTGGCGGGGGAGGCGGCGGCGGCGCTTCGCCGCGGCTGCGGGGCGTCGTGCGCGTTCGGCCCCGCCGGGCCCGCCTGCGGCCCCGCCGGGGACCGGTGCGGCGGGCTCGGCGTCCCGCCGGGGCCTCCGCTCCGCTGGGCGAGGGCGGGGGGCGGGTGCCGCGGGGTGGCTGCGGGCCCTCCGCCGCCTTCGGGCGGCCTTTCCGCCTGCGCCGGCCCCGTTCCCGGGGCCCGCCGCTAAAGGGGGATCGCGGCTTTCCGCCCCCGGCGGCCGTGTCGCTGAAGGTCCCGCGGGTGCAGCGGATGGGGTTTCTGCCCCGCATTCGCGGCGGCTTCCCTGCCGGGAAGGCGGCCCGTTTCCCCTCCGCGCCGCCGGCGGTGACGGGCTGGAACCGGGGCCCCGGGAGGGGGGATCGTCGGGGCGGCCGCTGGCGCTTAACCGTCGTCGGTGTCGCGTTTTCCAGGCGCCGTCGGTAACTAGCGTGTGGTTTATCCCGGCCCTGGTGTTTAGGAAATACGTGTTCACTGAGCTGGGGTACACGGGTGTTACTTCCTGTGGGCTTGTTTGCTGCTTTCAGAAATTTGCTTCTTTAAAAAGATCTGGGTAGGTGCTAGGGCCATTTAAAAAAAGGATTTAGCAGGGGCTTTTCTCTCCCAGAGCCTTGTAGCCTGAGGTGGAAATGTGAGCTGCTGGTCACCTTTCCTGACAAAACAGGTTAGGTGCCCAGTGCGGGCTGGTTATTTTTATATTTCCTGTTGTTCCTTTTGTGTATTCGTGAAAGGATCCCAACAGTATTGATTTTTATGAGTTGTTTGTGTTTTCGGGAACATTCTTTAGAACTTTCTTGAATGGACTGCTAGTGTTGTAAAAAAGCAGAACACTAATTTCAGAGGCTCGTTTGTTTTCTTTGTGAGTTAGCCTTAAATAGAAGAAATTGAAGTGCTTCCCTGAGGCACTATTCAGCCTTCCCTGGACCAGTCCTTTTATTTGTGGCTAACTATGGAATTGTATAAAATGGAAATACAAAACCTCTTAGGTGTCAAGCGTCCAGGGAAGGTAGCCTGTAATACAGTTGTGGATGCTGGGGAGCTGTGAGGGGGGTGGCCAGGCTCATGAGCATCTGATGGTATTTGGAGGGAGCACATAGAATCACAGAATCATTTAGGTTGGACCTTTAAGATCGAGTCCAACTGTCAACCCAACACCACCATGCCACCAAACTAAACCATGTCCTGAAGTGCCTTGCCTACATGTTTTTTGAATATCTCTGGGGATGGTGACACCACCACTTCCCTGGGCAGCCTGTTCCAATGCCTGACAATCCTTTTGGTGAAGAAATTTTTCCTAATATCCAATCTAAACCTCTCCTGGCACAACTTGAGGCCATTTCTTCTCATCCTATTGCTAGTTACTTGATAGAAGAGTACCCACCTCACCACAACCTTCTTTCAGGTAGTTGTAGAGAGCGATAAGGTCTCCCCTGAGCCTCCTTTTCTTCAGACTAAACAGCCCTAGTTCCCTCAGCCAGTCCTCATAAGACTTGTGCTCCAGGCCCTTCACCAGCTTCGTTGCCCTTCTCTGGACATGCTCCAGCACCTCAATGTCTTTCCTGTAGTGAGGGGCCCAAAACTGAACACAGTGTTTGAAGTGCGACCTCACCAGTGCTGAGTACAAGGGAACAATCACTTCCCTGCTCCTGCTGGTTACGCTGTTTCTGATACAGGCCAGGATGCCCTTGGCCTTATTGGCCACTTGGGCACACTGCTGGCTCGTATTCAGCTGGCTGCCAACCAGCACCCCCAGGTCTTTTTCTGCCAGGCAGCTTTCCAGCCATGCTTCCCCAAGCCTGTAACGTTCCATGGGGTTGTTGTGACCGAAGTGCAGGACCCGGCACTTGTCCTTGTTGAACCTCATACAATTGGCCTTGGCCTGTTGATCCAGCTTGTCCAGATCCCTCTGTAGAGCCTTCCTACCCTCAAGCAGATCAACGCTTTTGCCCAGCTTGGTGTCATCCGCAAACTTACTGAGGGTGCACTCGATCCCCTTGTCCAGATCATTGATAAAGATATTAAAGAGAAATGGCCCCAATACTGACCGCTGGGGAACACCACTTGTGACCGACCACCAACTGGATTTAACTCCATTTACCACAACCCTCTGGGCTCGTCCATTCAGCCAGTTTTTTACCCAGTGAAGGGTACACTTGTCTAAGCCATGAGCTGCCAGCTTCTCAAGGAGTATGCTGTGAGAGCCAGTGTCAAAGGCCTTACTGAAGTCCAGGTAGACTGGAGTCTTACATGGAGTACTGGGTTGGATAGACCATTGGTGCGACACAGTAGGATGTTTCTTAATGGTTTTGTGTTTTCTGCTTTTCTTCCCCCCCCCCCCCCCTCATTGTTTTTGTAGGAAATACTGGATTTCTCTCATGAATAGGTCTAATTCTAAAGCTGCTCTGTTTTTCTTTAAGGGTCTACCTTTGAACCCTGAAGGAGTTGCCGTTCACGGTTTTCCCCTTTTGGATTCACAATATTGGTGCTCATAATTGGGAGCAAATGTGAACAGCTCTCACTTTGTTTCCCATCTCATCTTTGCTTAATTAAGACTTCATTAGGTTAGGAGGTTTGCCAGGTTAACGCTGGGAATGAGTGTTCAAGTCTTGAGCATGTGAGGTTAAATACAATTCCAAAGATGATCAAAACCCAAGGAATGTTATATTGCTTAGGATGTGTGAAGACATTGGATTTTGTTTGTCCTCAAAGCTAAGATAGTGACTGTCCTTTATTTCACAGCACACTGCTTCAGCCGGTTCGTTGGGTGTCACTGTATAGTTTGGTGTATGCATATTTTAAAATGACAATACATATGTTTCAAAGGCAAAATAATTAGCCAACTTTATAACTCTCAGCCACTGCATGGTTTTGCTGCATGGAAGTGAAATGATGTGGTGGCTAGTCAAACAGAAGACTGTCAGAGTTGCAAGTCTGTTTACACCAAATTGTCAGGGCCTTGCAACATAAACAGAAAAATAAAGACCTTGTTTCAGAGTTTCTATTTGTCTATGTACATTAGCTATTACAAACAAATTTAATCAGTGCTGTAAAGGAAACCATTGTGTTACTTTTCTACAAGTCTGGCATTCAGATTGAGTATTAAGAGCTGAGCGGAGTACAGTAAGTGTAAGGAGCTTGATTGTTTTTGTTTAATTGACTTCAAACACCAAGCATTCAAGCTTCAACCCTGTTAGCTTACGCTATCAGGTTAAAATGGACATTTGCATTCAGAGAGTTATAATCGTGTTACAGATGAAGCATTGCATGGAGTCCAAGCAAGTCTTGATGAACCTGTGATTACTCTGGTGGCTGGAAGCAAGAGTCTTACGGGCCCCAGGAACTTAAAATTTAGTTTCAGAGCTGGTGCTGCTGTAAGTGGGTGGCTGTATCAGCAGGAGCAAGGAGGTAATGATGGCCTGTAGATGAGCACAAGAAATTTGGCATCAGCAGTCCTATGACTGAAAGAAGTGCGCAAGTACTGTGACAGATATGGGAGGTGAAGAACAAGATGCATGTTTTGAATATGCTGATGTTGTTCAGCAGTTTGGCTACAGAAGAATAGCCAATGTAAACTGTGTCTCTGTTGGTACGTGTGTCTCTTCCAGCATGTTTTGACAAGAGGCAGTAGATATCGGGAATGAAGAAAATGAAAAGGATTAGTTAGACAAAAGATCATGTGGCATATAAGCCTTGAGATAGAAGGAAGTGTGGTTTTGGGGGTTTTGTTTGTTTGTTTTGCTTGCTCCCTGACTAGATGGTATCTCTGTGTTTAAATGACATGGTGTAAGAGACAGCCTTCCAGGAACAAGAATTCCAACTTGACTGACGATTGTATGCTTTTATTCAGTATGGGCTTTTGTAGTATGACTGGAAGATATTTATTTCAAACTTCAGGACTGTTAAACATCTTAAGTAGAGCATTCATTCTGACCAGCTTCACACAGTGAGTTAAAACCACTTTTTTAAAGTAGGCTCTTTCATAAACTGTGTGTTCTTTATGTGGGTTTAGTTCTTATCTTGCTGGAAATGAGGTGAATCTGACCATTCAATATCACGTGTTAATTCATCAGCATTTTTGCCACTATGTGTTTTACCTTGCTGTGCTTGAAAAACTGACACATGGTCTTGGTGTTAATGGTCCTTAAAATGAAGACCCAATTCAAATGTCCCCACAAGCACCTTTTGCGTGATCCCTGGCTTCTTTCTTTTCAAGTCCAACACAAGTGCCTCTATCTGTTTTAAAACTCCTTTCCATGCTGGAAGGAAAATTAGCTGCTCTATGATGTGACCAGGAAATTGGTCTAAATAAAGTCCAGTGCTTCTGCAGTCTTATCGGAACAGCTGCAACATTTACTCTGTTCTGGGACAATTTAAATCATGAAGGCTGGCTAGAAAAGCTTGAGAATTAAGGACAAAGGAACATCAATTAAGAGGAGCTCAGTTCTGGAATTTGGTGGACTTCGGTTTTGCTTTCAGCTAACTTTCTGAAAGTAGATTTGCAGTACAGGCTCTGCTGTTGTACTGGAAACAATTAAATGGGAAAAATAACTAAAATAGAAAGCAGAGGGCTTTTGTCAAAAGGAGTGCATCTTGTAAGGAGGCTGTGTTGGGTCTTATGAATTATAACTTAAAATGTCCAAAATGTTTGATGCTTTTCAAGTGCAGCGTATGCTTATCAGATGTCATAAATCTACCTTACATTGAGTCCATCAGTAAACATTTATTGAACGTATCTTATATGAAAGCCATGCAGTTTGGTTAGAATGTAAGATGGGAATCACCACTTCTTTACCTGTCCTGTCCTTTTTCTAGTCCTTCTGCTACTGAGGAAAAAGTGTCCCTATTTCTCATTTGAATTTTAGGTAGAATTATACTGAAGTAGTTTTGCAACTATCATTTTACTTGGTGCCAAATGCTATTGATTACAATAACAGGACTGTACTACTGTGTTTTGTTACCCAGAATATTACTGTTGTGACACACTGTATTGCTGTCCTGGATTAGCTCTACTGGCTGTATCTGTTCTTTCACCTGCATATTTTTTTCAATGCTTGCTTTTGAATCCATTATCCCTGCACTGTTGCCATAGGCTGTGCCCCTCAGCTTGCAATACAGGCAGATTTCCCGTATGGCAAGCTCTCTTCCTCCTGATGTCAGAGCCGTAACAGTTTTTTTTCCTCTCTTCATGTGGTCTGCATGTGTGCCCACTCAGTCAGCCTAAGCAGTATGTTTGCATGTAAAGTGAAGAAGGTGTGCAATGCTCAATACCTTCCATCCCCCTCCCAGGTATTCTTTAAAACCTGGACAACTTCAGGTGCATCTGATGCAGTGTTCAGTGGTTTGGTTTACTTAAAAGAAGGATAGGAGGAAGAGAAACAAGTTGCTGAGCTCTTGCATAATACTGGCTCCCTCCTGGACCTACAGCTACTCCATGAAAAATCTATGGGATGTGCTGCTGCCTGTTGGTACCCTGTGCCCCTAGCATCCAAGTAATTGTCAACCGTGGGTGTATTTGGGGAGGGTGCCAGGCTGTGCAGAGGTAGGGCTGGGAACCTGGAGTGGCGCTCTCCACAACCTTTTTTCCCAGCACAGTCCTGAAGTGGCACTTAAACTGTGATCATGATGATAAAGTTTACCTTTTGGGGACACACGCACAAATTCAGTAATTCCAAGGGGTCTTTTTCTTTGTTTTGTTTCATGGAGTATTTTTTTGTTTTCAATTTACAGCCACTCACTCAGGACTGCCCAATTGTCAGTGGGAGTATGTGGGTTAATTCACAGAGCAAAAGAAGTACCTTCCCATGAGGGATGTAGTTAAAGACTGCCGTATGCTACTCCTGGTGCAAACTTTTATCTTCCCAACAAATAAGCATTTTATCTGGTTCTCATCAGAAACTGTGGGAATCACTTAAAATGGTATTGTACTTCTAGGACAAACCTAGCAGACATTTAATTTAGCTGGTGAAGGAAGCTTTAAGATAGAGGGTGTCTGGGAAAAGATTTGACTGGGGTAGAGTTAAGCTTCAGCTTTTTTTCCTTCCCCTAACATTACTGAAATGACTTCACCTTTGCATTGTTAGATTGCTCTTGCTGCTGCCTTTGGTATAAGGAACGTGTAGTCTGCAGGCAGCACAAGTAATTTATGGAAACATCTGCAGGAATGTCTCCTGTAGTAAGTCTCCTGTATTGAGAGCAATCAGAATCACTGCAGGGCAATCCTGCACAGGTATTTCTAGCACTTACCGTTTTGCGGATTAACATACTTGCAGCTTACTAATTGTATGTGAATTTGGAGTTTTTTTGAAGAACACCAACATTGCACATGTGCGTTGTTCAGCAGGAGGGCAATTAGCAGCAGCAAGCAGCTCTAACAAAGATGTTAGTAGCAATAGGTCCTCCTCAAAAGCTTTTAACTGTAGAAGTTAAACTAACCATTCTTAATTTTGACTGTAAGGTCATGTGTTACAGGAAGTAGCTGTGTATCTGCATGTGAGATCTAAAATTCAGCTATGGTATTGCTGTGGTTTACCCCCAGCCAGCAACCAAGCACCACGCAGCTGCTCACTGACTCCCCCCCACCCAGTGGGATGGGGGAGAGAATCGGAGAAAAAAAGTAAAACTCATAGGTTGAGATAAGAACAGTTCAACAGAACAGAAAGGAAGAACCTAATAATGATAACAATAACAATAATAAAATTACAATAATAATAATAAGAGCTGGAATATACAAGTGGCACACAATGCAATTGCTCACCACCCGCTGACCGATGCCCGGTTAGTTCCTGAGTGGTGGCTTCCCCCAGTTTATATACTGGGCATGATGTCACCTGCTGTGGAATATCCCTTTGGCCAGTTTGGGTCAGCTGCCCTGGCTGTGTCCCCTCCCAACTTCTTGTGCCCTTCCAGCCTTCTTGCTGGCTGGGCATGAGAAGCTGAAAAATCCTTGACTTTAGACTAAACGCTACTGAGCAACAATGGAAAACACCAGTGTTATCAACATTGTTCTCATACTGAACCCAAAACCTAGCACTATACCAGCTACTAGGAAGACAATTAACTCTTATCCCAGCCAAAACCAGGACAGTATTTATGGGATAAATTTTCTTAGCCTGGAAGAGGTAATTACGTTCCCCATGAAGCTTATGAGGACCAGTACAAGTTACTTGGAAGACTGCATATATTTCTTCTTTTCTTTTGACCCGAAGTAATTATTAAATCTCTTCTGCATGTTTGAAATAGTTCATAGTTTCTGTACTACTGCCACAAGCAAGATCTGTTTGTAATGTGCAGTGGACTATTTATGTATGCTGCTGCTTGTGACAGAGTGGACAACCGTACAAAATTCTTACAGTTAATTATTAATGTAATTTTGATGAAAATTCTCACTAACTTGGTCAGTACCTTTTAGTGTTAGAAATGAAATCATCTGTTATAACTGGTTAAATCGTTAAAGTCTTGCTAAAGAAACTTAAATAGTCCGAGACATTTGGTGCCACTGCTTTTGATACCAGTACTGTGAAAGTGGTGTATGTCACAGCTTGAGGCACTGGTCCTTGATATACTTCCATTGTAAATGCTCCTTTAATGCGCGCTTGCCTCCTCACCCTCAGTGACAGTACTTCAGAATGACATGCAGTGCTTCTCGTTTAGGTATTTACCTGTTTTCATGGTCTTGTGATTTTTTTTTTGCATCACTTCTGTGTTTTTCCTAAGCTCTTTCCGGACTCTTAACATTCTTTAAAATATATCTCTGTACACCAAAAATGGATACAGTATGTCTCTCTTTCTCACCAGTTCCATTTATAAGGAGACAGTTATTTCTGTGCATTCAGTAATACTATTAACCGTTTTTGCCATACATAATATACTCATGTGCAATTGCTTGCCTGTCTTTCTTTTTGCATTCTTAAAATCACAGCTGAGTTAGATAATTTGTCCTTTCCTGCAGGGGGGATGCGTGTTCTCTGTTGGTGACTTCAGTGACAGCAAGTTTTGTCAAATAAAATTAAGTTCACTTAGCTGTTTCGTGCAGTTCTGGAGCACTGATGTAACTGCAGGATTCCCTTAACTGATTTGGGAAGAGTGATCTGTCAACTGAATGTGTTTGTATTTTAATGAGGCTAAGGTGAAATTGCTGTTAATGTTCCTTGTCAGGATAGTTAATTTTTAAACAGAGCTGAGAAGCTCCCAATTGGGGGGGGGAATTGTGTACGTGTAAAGTGCCTGCTGGCTCAGCTTGGCGTTACAGACGGCTGGAGCTTTCACTGGAGGGTGAGGGGGAGCAGCCTGCAGTCAGTCCGCCCCAGGAGTTTCTCCTTTTGCGTGTTCAGGCCTTCTCCTTGCCCTCACCTCCCGGGGGTTCTGCCCTTGCTTGTGGTGGGTTCTGGACCAGCTGTTTGTGAGGCTTTAACTTAGCACCGTTTACAAGGTTCTCATCCGAAAAGGATTAATTGTGGAAATGGTTACTGGATACTGCTTAATGGGCTTTTTGCATACAGCATCACCAGTATGGTGGCAATCCTGAGTGTTACTTAAACAATCCAGTTCCCTCAGCCTCTCCTTACAGGGCAGGTGCTTCAGCCCCTCCACACTCTTGGTAGCCCTTTGCTGGACTTGCTCCAGTGGATCAGTATTTTGTGTTGGGGGGGTCCAGAAGTCATGCAGTGTCCAGATGTGGTCTAAGGAATGCTGAGTGGCGGGGGGATCACTGCTCTACCTGTGGGCTCCATTCCTGTTGGTGCAGCCCAGGGTGCTGCTGTTAGTGCACTCTGGCAGCAAGGAAGGTTGGCTCATGTTCAGCCTACTGACCACTGGGACCCCTATTTCCTTCTCCACAGGCTACTCCATGGCCTGGACCATTGCAGGGGGTTAGTCTGTCCCAGGTGTGGGATGTAGCGTTTATCCTCCTTGGATTTCATTAGCATTTTATTGGCAGTAAACTTTTTTGTTTGACATAAGCTGTGTTGGGAATCTCAAGAGTTTCAGTCATGTTTCACATTGGCAAAAGTAATTCTGGAGACTGCTAGTGTCAAATAAGAGCAAGAGAGCCGTCTTCTGCTAAAAGCAAGTGGTGGAGAGAACTTGCAGTTTAGAGGAACCCAGCATGGACATTGCAATTATTTGGAAGCGCTCTCACTGCACTTACTGTGTTGTCTGTAGCTGCCTCACATGCAGAAGGGTTCGCTGAAGGATTTGTCAATAAGAAGGTGAGATGATGGTCAGGGAAAGTGGTGATCCCTTTTGAGAGGGAGGAATATGTTTCTGTGTGTCTTACTTTCTTGTTTGAATCAAGAGAAAGAGGATTATCGTGTGCATATTCATTTATTTTAGCACTGTATTGTAGCTTGTCAGGAACAGTAGTTTTCTTTCTTTGGGAGCTGAAATTTGAGATGCGGGTGATTTCTGGGTTCTGTGACAGATAAATGATAATGCAGAGCATGCCGCGTGTAAAGGTAACATCTAGAAGATTTTTTGTTTGTTCGTTTCTCAGTGCTGATCCAGTGGGGAGGAGTTCTATCAAATGCAGTGAAAATGTATCACAAGGAATTGTTTCAAGGGTACATAGATCACTTGTGTGCATGTACGTAAGACTTTACATGTTTTCAGATGTTGGATTTGCGTAGAATTTGGTGCTCTGGAAGAACTATGTTACGCTACTGACAACATCAGTAAAATTTGTCATAGAATCTCTCCTTGTTCACCTAAATGGAAGAGATGTTACTGGCCAAATACACAGTCATATAAACAGTTTGGTCATGAGATGCTAGAAAAATGACACATTTTGAAAGGTTTTAATCCCTGCCTATTCTCTATAGAACACATCTGGTAAGATGGTGGAAAAAACTTGGGCATGCCCCATGCTCCAGATTTTTTTGGCAGTACATTAGTGGCACATGCTAGCAGTAACAGAAGAAATAACTCACTAGCGCTGCTATTCCCATTTGAAAAAAAAGTATTCTATAGGGGGTGGAAAAGAGTAGTTACTAAAGAAATTCAGGAATAGTAAAAAGCCATCGTGCACAGAAAGACTTGCAGAGTTACAGTGGTTACAGCTGAATCCACCAAGATTTGGATACTAAATAGGGGCAAAATACTTAAATGTATTTATATATGCAAAGAAGGACCTTTTCTGAAAAATAACCTATTGTGCAAGTAGAAACATTGCCTTTGACCAGGCATTTGGGTGGTGCTTCTTCCAGCTTCACCACTGGTGTGGGGTGTTGTATGAAAATATTCAGATGAACGCAGATTCCCAAGCACTCATGCAGGTGGTAGGGCAAGGATTAAACTGAGTATACTGGGCAGGTACTTCATCAGTCCTTTTTCCACCTCTGTCTTATTTAATCTTCGTGTTTGCTTGTTATGGTTCCTAAAATAAATAAGATTCTGTGTTTTTCTTTCTCTTGTGTGTGTTTATACTTCAGAGAAATTCTCAACCATGTAATAAATTTCCAACGAATGTGCCTGAACTCTTGGAGTTCAAACCACCTTAAAAGGCCAAGCAACGCTCAGAAGCAATGTTCATAGCAACAGGTATAGAGTTTCTATTTATTTCTCTTTTAAAAGAAGCTCCTATTTGCCTGCTTCTGTTGTCAACTTCTCTCCCATTTTTCTTGTTCCCTCCTAACTGTTAACAGTGTGTTTAAATAAGGCAGTTTTCAAGGTGGCCAGCCTTAGTATAAAGCACCAACTGCTTTTCAACAGGTACTGTTATGTTACATTACTGTCTAGCAGACTCAAATTAATTGTGCTGAGCCTTTTCTTGGTAGTGGTATTATCCTAAGGTGCCAGGAAAGAGAGAAGCAATAGTCTTGGTTCTCAGTGAACAGTGATAGAGATGGGGATCTGTTGCTTTTCAGATAGACTGGAGTAATGGAGGGTGGTAGTCTTCCTTGAAGAAACTCTCAGTGTTAAAGGGTACATGGTGATAAATTTTTGTTAGAGCTGTACTGCTGATCCGCAAAGGCATGTGTCTTTGTTTCTTTCTGGAGGGATGTGTAGTGGTAAAGAGCTTGGTTGGAACCAGTAGTGCCTGGGTTGGGCTTCTTGGATACTCTTTGTTGCTTCTAGATCACTTCATCATCCTTAGTTTTGATTTTACCCTCCAGGCTGGAAATTGGATGTTCTCAACCAGTTTTTGGAAGCTATGACATTTAATGAGCTCAAATGTCTAAATTACCTTAAATGTAGATAAGCAATTGTCTTTGTTTTTAAGAATCATAACAGATTACAATCAATGGAGTAGCTTTTTTATTGTGAATGGTTAAATTTGATAGCTTTTCCACTATGTTTTTCTTCTCCCAAGTCTCATAGCTCCTAAATTGCAATAGTTCAATATTTAAAAGCTGAGAGGACATGGAAACAGCAATAGAAAAAAGTGTGGGCTTTTAAAATTGTCTGCAGAAAACTAAGGAGGTCTCTGGACTTGCCTGTATGACAGCATATACATAAGATGTAAAGAAATGGGAATGGGAGCCAGGAGAGCTGGGTGAAAAATATTTTTCTAGCCAGTTGGTTAGGAACAAGAATGATTTTTTGTTTGTTTGTTTGTTTTAGATTTTTTTTTTTTTCAGTGTTCCATGATCAAAATCAATCTTGGAGATGATGTAGCCTTCTGGTACCAAACTGGTCACCATTACTATATCATGTATATATACATGTAGATGTGGTGCTTAGGGATTTGGTTTAGTGGTGGACTTGGCAGTGCTAGGTTAACGGTTGGACTTGATCTTAAAGGTCTTTTCCAACCTAAATGATTCTATGATTCTATATTGCTTTGCTGATACTTGTTTTTAATTTGCACATGGACTATGCAATAGTGTCTTTTGATCAGTAGCGTGCACTTGAGTTTCCCAATTTGCAGCCATGGAACGGTTCCAACTACCTCTGTTCTTATTCATGTGTCAGCTTTCTTTTGTTGTACTTCTATTCCCCTTAGGTCCTGGTGTGCTATTCAGTGTAGCTATGAACTTTGATCTGAAGGGACCAGTGAAGTAACTGCAACTCTAGAACACTGTATTCAGATACTTGTAGAGTATGTTTTTATGTTAGGAGGGTTTATTTTGCATCTGCTTTATGTTCATTGATAATATAAAATGCTCACAAACCCCTTACAGTGAACTTGAGACTCAATGCACAAAACCAGAAGTCTCAACTGTTGCTATAAAATAGAGTAAGAATTATCTAGGGCATACCTCTCTGAACATCAGGAAACTTGTCCTGTGGCTTTCTTTACTTTCAAGGTAGGTGAGCTCCACTCCTCGCCCTTAATAGTCTGACTAAAGAACAAAGGAAGCGTTGCAGCCTGGTAGGAGGCAGCACGCAGATTGCAGTTTCTGGTAGACTGAGGCAAGTGAGTTAATCTGGGAGAAACTTTGCAGTTGGTAAAGGAAGTGCTTAAAATCTTGTTTTCTGCTATTAACTTAGGTTTTTCCCACGATAATTTTTGTACTGAAACCAGTAGCGTTCAGAGACACGAGTCTCTTCAGCCTAGTATGTGTCTACTACTGAACAGATTAGGATATTTGTCCATTTTGGTATTTTAACTGGGTGATGGTGAACACTGAGTCGAGAAATTAGTTCTGCTTTTGATGGATGATACAAGCAGAACTTACATGAACAACAGAGGCATGTCCGCATCCTGCTGCTCTAAGCCGAGAAGGCAGTGAGGTTGTGAGATGGATAGTTCCAGCAATGGGACCATCATGCTGTAGTCACACTCTCACTTCTTCCTCTGTTGCATTGATTCAGTAGGAAAGTAGAGTTCCCTCATGATGCAGTGTGTGAATCAGACCAGTCCTACTCTGCATCCTCACAAGAAATGGACAAGGTTCTGTTGGGAAGATGAACACAGCTTACCTCATGAGAAGTTTCTAGTACCAATAGTCACTGTCATTTAGGTAAATAAATTGCCAGGGGATCTCAAGATAAAGAATGACTGGGCAACATAATGGCCAACGTTGCGTTTAATGTGTTAGAACATATAAAGTAATGTGTGTGTGGTGGGGAAAATAAACTGATTATGTGTGCACTGTGACAGGTTGTAAAAATAGCCTTTTCCTTCCTGCATGCACTAATTAAAGTTTATCTGCTTAAAAAGAATGTGATCCCACTTTATACCCAGTGAGTAAAATAAGAAATTTGGTTAATGAGCTGACTAAGCAGCATTTAGCATCAATTCCACCCCCCTCATCAGCTGGGGGAGAGGATTTGTGGCAGCCCCACCTCGAGGGAAAAGTAGGTGCAGAGTCCCTCTGTAACAGCTTGGAGGGGTGTCAGCTGGGGAGATTTATTGTGCAGAACTCCGTAATGTCACAGTCCTGCGTCCGTTGTATGGGCAACAAGAGCAAACAGGCCAGCAGATATGTTGTCCCTCAAACGGGGTTCGTTTACCCAGTGTGCAAGCCAATAACACACAGAGTTGAGATATTTTCAAGTTAATTTCATTGATGTGCATGAATGGGTGCCTGTCTCAAGACAGCACACCCTTGTCTTAAAAATTTCCACATTTATATACTTAAGTAATACATATTCATTATTATTGTCATTAATGATTGGTTCTTTTTTCTTCACGCAGACTCTGTCTTCTTTCATTGTCTTCTTTTGAGTAGGTGGCATCATTTGAGTAGGTGGTCAATGAGTCTGTGGTTGTGATTTCCCCCTGTAGGAATACCTTTTACCTTCTTTCTACTCTGTCTTGGCAGTTCCAAGCTGTTCTTCAAGGTTTGTTGATCAGACCACAATCTATTACCTTTTCTGACATAAACATAAAGCCTTATTGTCTAATAGTTAGTTCCTAAACCTGAAATCATGTCTAGTTATTGTTTCCCTATTTTAAATATTAACAGATGCGGGCTGTACACAGGACTTTAGCAGCTCCCTGGTTATTTCAATCATATTATACATATTAATTGGTAACAGATACAGCTGGGGATTGCAGCCTTCATGGTAGGTCCTTAATGGTATTGAAGGGCTGTCACATTGAAGCTTCTGTTCTCACAGCTAGAATTTGCAATTACTATAGATGAAGCAGACACTTAGGAGGCCTTGAGGTTTGGGGCTATTGTGCTCTGCATTCCACTCGTTTTTAGTCGGGAGGACTTGAGGGTTGTTACCTTGTGCCTGGGCCTGTGCCAAGGTGCCTTCTGAGAAGCTGCTGCTTGTCTCCTCTCTGCTGTTGTTTTCTTCTTGAACTTGCAATTTCTGTTACTTCCATAGCAATTTAAAAAATATAAATTATTACCCTAAATTGAGAATACCATGTGAATATGTTTGAGCTTCATTTATACTTAGGTGGTATCTGCCATTTACTGTGGAAAGAATTCATGTGGTTAAAGTGTCTTGACTATTTTGCACTTTTCCTCCCTGTCACAAACAGAACATTCTACATACCAATATATAGAAAAAAAATAGGAAAATACCGTAAGTGAAAAATCGGGCTGTCGGGGAGCTTGTGATTCTGGAGGAAATGGGTGACTGGTCTGTTGTCTACTGAGTATTATTGCAGTAGACACAGTGCAGGAACTGGGCTGGTGTTCCCTTAAGCAGTCTGATGTACAGTGTATGGCTCTTCTGGAAATGTATGTGTACTTTTACCTGAATCACTCTGCTATCACTAAGTGTATCTGACAGTTCTGTTATGTCTTGTTGAGAGTTGTTGCAGCAGCTCATCTCTTTATCAGTCTGTGTTCCCCTTTGCCTTGTGGTAGGATAAAGAGGATGCAATGAAACATGCAGTTTGTGTGCAGCCATGATGCAGGATCTTTTGCTCCTGAAAGATGTGTTTTTCTCTCTGAGGCTTCAGATGTAGCCAAAAAATAGCTCTTTGTTGTTCTGCTTTTTGGTATTAAGTTCGTAAGATCTTGATGTACCTGTAAGATTATTCTTTTTCTGGAGGAGATCATCACTGGTCTTTCAGAGACGTTTGTGCCCACAGGAAATGTCTTAAGTTATTAGCCAGTACCACAAGTGCCATGAGCAAGTGATTGTTTTGAACAAATGGGAACCAAATTAGTGGGAATACTCGCTGTTCCTTCTGCTAAAATGCCAATGACTTTGATATTATATCTTTTCCAAGTGACAGCTTTGTTCCTATGCCAGGAGAACTGGTTTTGTTTTGCCATCTGAATGGGTCTGTTCCTTTTTATATACTGTGCTTGTTACCTTCTTATGGAGTGCTTACATACATTTTTTTTTCTTTTTTTTTTAATGAAGAACTGAGACGTCCGTTAATAGGTTTTTAATGGTGAACCCTATTTTGACTGAAAATTATGTGACACTTTTGGGATGCCAAAGAATAATACCCTGAGGATAAAAGTTGGTGGATGCTTACCAGAAAGATATAAGCTGCTGAATCACTTTAACCAAAACCAGGTTGATAGGTATACCTTAGAGAAACCTACTGTTACTTAACATGGTAGGAATAATTGACCAGTTGTTTCACAGGAAGGGACTTTAGTGTAAAACATGAGCATGAGGTAGAGAAGTCAGTAGAATAACTAAAACACAGAGAGAGCTAACATTTGTTAGCTATATGTATATCTGAAATCATGATAGGTCCATTCAGTGGCCCAGGAGTTTCTTTCTAGACCTATTCTGATTTTGGGTTTGGGAATCTGCATGGGCAGGTACTGTGCAACTCCTACTAAGTTGAGAATAGTGTTTCTTTATTACTCAGTACCTAGAACAGTATGTGAGATTTGGAAAAGTTTCAGAGATTTTAAAAAGAGAACTTGAGAAACCAAGAGTGACAAACCAGTATAGTAAGAAATGGAAGGAGAAAATAGATGGGTACATTTGACAGTTTAACTGTTGAGAGGTAGGATGGAGATGATGTGAGTGAAGACTGGGGATTATTTAATTTTCTTTGAAAATCTGGTGGTTAGGGAACTCTTTAAGTATCTAACATGTTCATCAGTTTGTACAATTGATGGCATAGCTCTCCCATAGGGAGTGGCTAGAACATTAAGAGGTTTTCATGAATTACTGGTAGGTTTGGGAAGATGTTTTACCCAACTGTGACATTCTGGCATTAAGTGCTTTGGGTTTCTGGGAATGAAGAAATTGGTCACTTTTGTGAGAACAGTTTTTTCAGGAGTATTTTCTATTTTCTCAGGGTACAGAGTCCATTAAGATGGAAAATGGACAAAGCACGGCAGCTAAGCTGGGGCTTCCTCCCCTCACACCAGAACAGCAGGAAGCTCTCCAGAAAGTGAGTAAACTTGATGTGAATTTGCTTCTTAGCACTCTTGTTTGTTTGGGTTTTTTTGGTTTGTTGTTTTTTTTAAATGAGCATCTGTTACTGATGTTATAAAAGGGAACTCGCCTACCAAGAATATGTGTGGGATAATGGCCATGCTTTGTGTGGATTCACACTTTCAAATTTGTGCCCAGGATTATTTGGTTTGATTTAGAGTTTATAGATGCTTTTTGGGGAGCATGATGTGGACTTTGTTGTTGGGGTGGGGAGAGTGTTTTTAATTTAAAAAAAAATAATGATAATCATAAGTAAATAACACCTTAAGATCACATTGTAATTCCAAGACAATATGCAACTGCCACAAAGTTACTGTGAGGAGCAGCCTGTACTCCACAAGGAATAGGTTTCTGATATGCTCCAGCTGGTCTTTTATTCTATGCACACAAGAACACATCACGAAATACCTCTGTTATATCCTTATGCTCTTTCCCGTCTTGTAAAGAGACCCAGTAGCAAGTATTTTCAACCCATTTGAGCCAACGTATTTTAATCTAGATAAAATTTCAGTCCAGCTCTGATTTCTGGTTGTTGGTCCTGTTTTATACAGCTGGTGGGGAGGTTACTGCTGACTTCTTGCCCACTTTCCTGATGGGAGTGAGTGATGCCTGGCTTACTGAGAGGAGAGCAGAGTTGGGAAAAGAGGGGAAAGAAAACAAAACCAGGGAATGTGGGAACTGTGGGCTAGGTGTCTTCTGTACTCTGGTGAGGCAAGTAAAGTTACTGTTCTAGGTAGGCTTCGTGTGAATGTTCCCATAATGTTGAAGCTGCTTCTGTGTGTGTTGTTTGGCTCACAGTGTGAAACGGCCTCGTTTCCTCTGGCTTTTCCGTAGCTGACAGATGTAAATCCCCTTGTCCGTTTCCAGGTTTCCGAAGCACACGTCTCAAATCCACGGTTTAGAGCCTACCGTTCCCTGGCACCTCCCAAACACGTACAGCCATGGAAAGCAGGTGCCTGAGGGGTTGGCTGAATGTGTTTGTACCGTCCCCTGTATAGGCACATATGTGGGTATTAGGTTTCCCTTGACAAAGAGCCTCCATGTCAACACCACTGGGTGTAAAGCTCAGGCTTTGTCAAATTTGTAGAAAAATGAAAGAAAAAGACAAATCAGTCTTGTGTCTGCAGGCTAGGAACCAGAGAAGGAGTGCTGGAGCATTTTAGTGAGCAAGAGCAGTGGGTCCTCCAAACTAGAATAGGCCAGATGTGATAAGAAAAGAGAGGAGGAGTGTCCAGTCAAGAGACTGGACATGGGGATTTGGAGGCCCTTCCCTTTTGTAGAAACTCTTTGTCCAGATGTTCTCTGAGTGGAAAGGACTTGAAGGAGGCTATCTGTCCTGCCCTCATCCCAGCAGGTAAGGTGCTATGGTGGGATCTAAGGGGCAGAGGGCGGAAGAGGGGAAACGCTAAGTGTCTAGTGCATGCTGCTTTCCTAACATTGCGCCTGCCGCAGATTGAGTCCATCCAATCCTCTGCTCAAGCATTATGCTGTATTTCAGGGCTCACGACTCCAAGATGCAGACCAAGATGTTAGTAAGCTGTTGGCCGCTGGCTCATGTACAGTGCCTTAGTGCTTAGGGCTGGAGTGCCGAAAAGTTCCACTGGCAGCCAGTTGTGTGGTTCTGGGCAACTGTGGTGTAAAATCAAACATCGTTCCCTGCTCTGTGGTTTTGTCCTATGACTACAGAGTCTGTATTTCTTTTTAGGCAAAGAAGTATGCGATGGAGCAGAGTATCAAGAGTGTGCTGGTGAAGCAAACCATCGCCCACCAGCAACAGCAGCTCACCAACCTTCAGGTGAGAGACCCTCTGAGATGCTCCTTCTGTGTCTTCCTCTCCCCCACAAGGTGGAGTTCTTTTTGCACTTAGAACCAGAGCACAGCCCTGAGGCCTGCCTGGAGCCAGGTACATGTGCTTGTGTTTCCACAGTGAAATTGAAATATACTGTCTTCAACTCACTAAAGAAACCCCCTTTACTCACCTGCACAAATTGCCCCCAGATTTCACTCATTCAAAGAGTAAATTTTTAAGACTTTCTCTCCTGTTGATTGGCCAAATGCTTCTTGAAATGCCAGAAGCCAAAGAATTTGCTGTGGGTTTCACTTTCGACTTTTATTTAAGGTGGTGTCTAGGGTTACTGGGAACAGTATCCTTTCACCATCTCTTCTGCTTTGAGGGGAGGGTACCTGTCTGTCCTATGTTACTGACCGTGCTACCCCATTTCCCTCCCCTTCACCCAGGTCCTCTCAATTTCAGAGAAGTTCCATTGGCTATTCCTGCTAATGCTGGAATGCCTATGTACTGGGAGAACCCTTAACTGGTATTTAAATCTCCCTTCCGTCAGAGGTTTCTTGAACACATCTCACTGCCTTCTACTCAAAGTTAGGAAGCCCAAAATAATGGCTTTGGGATGTTGGATTTTTTTAATGAAGAATCACTGTGGATGTGCTTGCCACATTAGGCAGCTCTGGCCTTTCAGGGCTGTGCATGTTTCTGAGTGTCTGATCTAGTTGAGGGGGCTCCTTTTTAAATGCTGGGGGTGAATCAACGACAGTGGTTGCAGAGGTTACTATTGCCTTGAGTCCCCCCTGGGAGAAGACCCTGCTTCCTGAGGCAGTGGCAGCAGCACAACTCCACCCTGACCTGGTGGGACTGGAATCTGCAGGGTCCCAGCGCTGGACAGTCCTTGGGACCAGGCAGTGAGGGGCAAGGAAGGAGAGGCCTCTCTCGCAGGTTCCCTGTGCCGCCGCTCTGCTTGAGTTTTTACAAACAGCCGTAGTATGCTCAGCTCCAACAGACTGAACTCTGTCTTTACTGTCTTTCAGATGGCAGCAGTGACAATGGGCTTTGGAGATCCTCTCTCACCTTTACAATCGGTCAATAGACATATTCACTTCTTCTTGGGCACTTTGTCTTAGTCAGGGCCTAGAGTGGGGAAGTATGTAGTGGTAATACAATGCTCTTAATTCAACCCAGCACAACCCTCCCACATACCCACCTGTTATGGACAAGCACAACAAGCAGAGGCAAAGTGTAAACTCCCCAGAGGAAGACCCTAGGCTGGGTGCAGTCTGCTGTGACACTGGCAGTCGGGGTCCTGGAGTCAGTTGGCAAAGAAAGCTTTAGATTTCGAACAGTTCTGAACACACCTGTGAAATTGTGGGAGCTGCATTTCTAGGGATGCTACAGTTCTGAGGTCCTGACCTAAAACTAACTGCCAAGGTAACTCACAAATGGGCAATTTCTTATGAAACAAACTCACAGCACTGGAGACCTGGCAGCTAAGGTGCTGGGGAGGACTGGGGCACTATAGGTTTGCAGAACATGTTGTAGCCCAGATGTAAGACTGCTCTTTACTGTGCATGTTTCCAGACTAGGTGAATATGGCATGTTTCAAGTAAAGTAAAAGCAGGATGGAAGTAACAAAACTGCAGGACTATTCAGAGAATCTGTGCAGTCCTTTAGTGCTGGAATTTCTAATCAGATGCCACAAAGAGCTTAATTACCTGGGACTATCCATCTCCTCCTTTTTCCTAGACATGTTGCACAATGGCCACTGCAGAAAGTGTCCTGTAAGTTCCACTCTGCCCGCAAAGGTTCATTTATAAATTCGTTTGTAAATTTGTAAATATTTTTCCATCTTGCTGGAATATAATATTTCTGCTTGGTGTAGAGTGCAACCGGAGGCTTGTACTCCAAAATGAAAGATGCACTAAAACTAAAATCACTTGTTTTCCCTCCTTTAACACTGCCACAGTAGGTAGTGTGTCAGCAGGGGAGCCAAAAAAATTTCATGGAGGTATGTAAGTTTGGAATGGAATAGAAGCATACATCTCGATGTGAATTTGACATAACTGGTTCCTGAGTGCTTATGCCCAAGAAACTTCTATCAATTAATGTAGGTGCTTACTTGATATCATAACTCCATCAATTTTGCCTAAAAAAATTTTTTGGCTCATTATTCACAGCTGGGCAACAGATGAAAAGTGTGTACTGATAATGTCACAGGAAACGTTTAATTTCTCATTAGCCTTAAGGGCATAGTCAGTATTGTGAATCCTTTTCCTAAGACATTGCTCCCTCTCTAGGGAGTCAGAGACTACTGCTGATGGGACAGAATCTAGAAGCAGGAGTCTGCGCTGACTCATTTGGCTGTGGTGCAGTTCAATGTAGTTAGGATACCCTGTCCTCAGCAAATGCTTTATCCCAAAGCCCATCAGGAATGCCGAAAATGCAAACAGACCTCTGTCCAACACTTTTTCCTGTTGACAAGATTCATCAGTCCCTACATGAAGGAAGTGCAGCCTAAACTTCCTATTGTGGTATCTTAGTGCCTGAGATTAAAGCTTCCTGTCTACTTGATCCTCCAAGTATTACAGCGCAAGATTTCCATGTCACTTCAGCAAGAAGAGCACAATTTCCTGGCGTTCTATTAAAATTGAAGCTAGTGGTGATGTTTTTGCATCACCTCCTTTGTTTAAAGGATCACTCCGAGATGATGTTTTGGCTTGTCCTTAAAATAACCTTCATAAGCACTTAACACCACCATTACATACATACAACTATTAGCTGCTGCCTTTATGAAGGTTGCAGATACTTCAAACTCCATTTTATAGGTGGAGGAAGAGGGCCAGTGGCCAGTAAAATCTACTTAGTTATAGCTGGGGAAAACAATGAGATTTCTAGTCATGAGTTTCTGATGCTGTCATGCACTTAGTTCACAGGTGTACATTGCATCATTCCCCTGACTTGACACTACCAATTCCTGTTAGTGATCCACGTATGCCTGTAGTCATCATGGTCCACCTCAGTTCTGCCTTTTGTAGGTCCCAATTTCTAATATGTTGCTCATGTAACAGAGAGTCCTCCTAACTCCACCCCAGCTATTTTGTTAGGATCTCTGCAGCAGAGTAAGATGGGGATTTCCTCCTGTACAGGTTGCTGCCATGGGAGAGGACAAATGCTGTTTTTCTTGCACCTGTTGCATTGATAACTGAAAACAAGAGCATGTCCTCTTTGTATATATAGACCCTTCAGAAGGTGGAAGATCCCTCTGCCTGGTGCAAGGCTGCAGTGTCTTGTCAAGAAGCACTCCTAGTAAAACCCTAAATTTTTATCACAGTCTGTGGCACCATGGGTGAGGCACTTCACTTAGACACTTGGCGTTAGAATGGTGATGGCTCTGAACCCATAAATGGACACACTACACAGACTGAGGGGCTACTGATCACTGGCTTTCCTGCACCAAAGCTGGGAATGTGTTGGAGAACCTGGGAGACAACACATCAGCTGTCCTGCGTGTACACGTGCCATAGTCCTCCTAGTCACAGCATTGCAGAGTAAATTGAAAAACAGCTTATTTTTAACTGTGAAATACTTAAACCCAGTCAAGAGGCAAGCTTAATATCACTTCAGGAGCAGCAGTATGGGGTGAGAACCATTCCTATTTATAGTATCCCTGCTGTATTGAATAATAGGAGTTGAACCTTTACAGTTTGTTTCCTCCTATGGTCAATGTCAATCATGTACGGGTACTATGAGGGAGAAGGATTTCTTCAGGTACAGTTTGTGTCCGTGCTTCTGTGACTATCACAGATAAAATGCTGTCCCTCCTATTTTGCCATTTGAGTTGCAGCATCCCCAGACACATCAGAGCTCATTGTGCTCATGCTTGTTATGGCATTCTGAAAGTAGGCCTCTTGTAAAGGCCTTGATTAAAGACCCTCTTAAACAGTGGTGGTGGGGAAGAGGTGGTTGTTCAGAGCTCCCTGCTTTGGTGCCAAGCACTGTGGTGCTGGGAAGGGAGAGAGGCATCAAGCTTAATGCTGCATTTGCCTACTCTGCAACAGTCCGTAGCCCTTACTGCTTTACATTTGTTCCATCTGTTCCACACAGAACAAGAATGAAGCCCTGTGCATATCTCCAACGCACTGTAATTCAGTCTTGCTGATCATAGGGAGCTGCCTCTACAGAGACCTAATTTCCGCCTTGGTCCCAAGACGTGCTGCTAGGATATGCTGGCCAAACCTGTGATTTTTTGTAGGCAGCATCTTCCTAGAATAATGTTCATTAGTAGTAGCAATTCTAGAATTGCAATAAGGGTGAAAAATAATTGAAGGATATACTGCTTTTTTGGATACCTGCTGTAAGAAATTTCTGGATTTGTCTTGCAAACAGGTTTTCAGGCATACTTAGGAGAAAATAGCACAGAGACCTTCTCTGCACCGAAACTGATAAGGGCGGAGTCTTTGGGGGCTGCACCACTATCTGAGCCAGTAACAACAGGCAGTGATAAGTACTAGCACCACACACTTAACTCAGAAGTTTCATTTAACCATTTAATTTTTTTTGCTTTGCTTTTGAACTGTGCGGTGGAAGTGGTGCCTAGTACTGGATCTCGTACTGCCTGGGGTGGGGCGGGGGGAGGAGGTGGTGTGTGATGCTTGAGGGAGTGGGGAGGAGGTACCCAATTCCAGATCCTTTGCTGCCTGGGAGGATGGGGCGGGGGGAGGGAGTGACTAGGTGGTGCCCAATATTGGATCTCTTGCTGTCCCTTGCGGGAGGGAATGGGAGGGATTGCTAATAGTGTCTAGAATTGAGACCTTTGCTGCCTGGAGGGGGAAGGTGTCCTAGAATGAAGTTATTTCCTCCTCCTGCAAGTGTTGCTGGAGATGTGATCAGGCTGGGGAGGGTTAGACCTTATCAGTGGGGTTGGAGTTAAGGCTCCTGAGGTGGCAGACCCCATCAAAGATTTGACTGCCCCTGGGAGTGAGCTGTAGTGCTTATCCACTCCAGCAGTCTGTGCATTGAGCAGGAAAATACTTCTTTATTACTACGTGTGCCAGGCTGTGCTGCAGCCCAGTGAGGAGCTACCTGCTGTTGGGTCATAGCTCCTGGGAGGGAAGGAGGAAGGGAAAGAGGTCCTGACATCCATGACCACCCCCTGATCTAACCAGCCAGTTCTTCTTTCCAATACAGATGGCAGCTCAGAGGCAGCGCGCCCTGGCCATCATGTGTCGTGTGTATGTGGGCTCCATATACTATGAACTGGGAGAAGATACCATTCGCCAGGCCTTTGCCCCATTTGGACCTATAAAAAGCATTGATATGTCCTGGGACTCTGTTACAATGAAACACAAGGTTAGTTAACAGCCCTTGAGTGATGTGTTTTTTCTTCTCTCCAAGGCCTTCCTGAATATATCCAGGAGAGGAAGGACTCTTTATCCTTGTAGAGAGCAGACTGCTTTTAGCACTTTAAGATAAATGTTTGTAGCTGCCTGCTCTACTTAGCTTTGCAGGATTCTGTAGTGGGAACCAGATGTGCGTGGGGGTGGTGCACATGAAAGATGCCAAACAGCTAGCAGTCCTGTGTGCAGTGGCATTTTGCTATTAAGCCTCTAAGTATGAGAGTCTCTGGAATCAGGTAGCCTTCTGTCAATACTTCTGCAGGTAGCCTTCTGTCAGTACTTCTGCATGCAATTTTCTGCTTTAATAAAAAGCTTCCTTAAGGAAACATCTTCTCAGGCCATGATAGTAGGAATCTGTTACATGGGAAGTCTTGACTGCATTAGTTTGGCACTAGATTCGGGACAAGATACAGCTGGTATGATTCAACAAGCACATCCTTCTGTCCTAGGGTTTTGCTTTTGTGGAATATGAGGTACCTGAAGCTGCTCAGCTGGCCTTGGAGCAGATGAATTCTGTCATGCTCGGGGGAAGAAATATAAAGGTGAGTAACAGGCATGCTCTGAAAATTCTTAGCTCTCTTTACTGTGAGTAAGGTTTTATGCCTAGAAATGCTTCCCACAGCACTGTAATGTGGAAAATAACCTGAAGTCTGTTCCCTGATAGACCTTGATATTCAACCCATTGAGTACTTAGTGGCTCTGGGTCCCTTTCTCTCTGAGGAGAAATCCGCAGCATGCTAATAAAACCTAGAATCTTGTTCTTGCAAGCTAGCTCAGTTTTTTCCACCCACACATAGAATAGAAGCCTCTTGAGGACAAAACAAAGGTGATTCTTGATATTTTAATGCCTCCATCTTACATTGTACCTGTGTGGATGGTAGATGAGTAGCATCAGACTTTTGTTGTGCCTGTCAATAGTGTGAGGGACTTCAAGTAGAGGTCCACGCTTGCCATACAAAAAGGAGGCATTCAGCACAAACAGAAAGGAGCAAAGGTTTATAGCTGTCTTTTTTCAGGCAGTAAGAGGGGATCTTGCAAAGGTGAAACTTTGGGGATTGAAATTGGGGGGGAAACTAGCATTTTCTGCAGTGTTTTATATCTCTCATTTATATCTCTGATACACTCTGCATATCTGCAGTGTCTGATTTCTAAGGGGGTTTTAGGAGCCTTCAGAAAGATATAGAAGCATTGTGCTTTGCTTTCAGAATTGTTTTCAATTCCTGGAAGTTGGTCTTCGGCAGGTGAGGGAGCATAAATGGGGGAAATATGGTGGAGGAGAGGGCAGAGTCTGTCCAGGCTCTCAGTACTTCTAGAATCCCCTGTAGTGCAGGTTGTATCCCACAGCTGAGTCAACTGTTGCCCTTTGCTAATTATGGCCTTATGAGGTGTTACTTGGTTTGAAAAGGCAGTCAGCTGGCTGAGGGCTTGTCTGCTGTAACTTGGTGAGTCATGCTGCTGCTCTTCAGAATGCTTAATGGACTGTTTGCTGTGTTCTCTGCAGGTTGGGAGACCTAGTAATATAGGTCAGGCGCAACCAATTATAGACCAGCTAGCAGAAGAGGCACGGGCTTTCAACCGCATCTATGTGGCATCTGTTCATCAGGACCTTTCAGATGATGACATCAAGAGTGTGTTTGAGGCCTTTGGGAAGATCAAATCCTGCACACTAGCCAGGGATCCCACGACAGGAAAACACAAAGGCTATGGTTTCATTGGTAAAATGGCTGTCTGGTATTTGATGTGGGGTAGGGAGAGTGGTTGGGAGCATCTTCTTTTTGGTTGTGTGTTTTGTTTGTTTTTTTTAACTCTAGTGGAAGAATTGCATTAAGCAATGGGATAGAAATAAATTTGGAGCAGATCTGTGCCTGAACTTAGAAATATAATTAATAGCCAGATATTTTTACTCACTGTTAATATAGGTTGAGAGATCTTGCTGTGCTGACTCTTCTCAACAATGCTTGTGCGATCAGAGGCGCAAGATGAGTGAGCTAAGCCCTGAGGGTCTTTTCACTGGAACTCTTAGCAGTTGTTTTTTGCAAATACAAGTCACAGCTGTGTGATGAGAGAGTGGCTGAGTTTAGGAGTAAAAAGGATCGTTTGTAAATATTTCTCTTTCTCACTGCAGAATATGAGAAAGCACAGTCCTCTCAAGATGCTGTTTCCTCTATGAACCTCTTTGATCTTGGGGGTCAGTATCTCCGAGTTGGTAAAGCTGTGACTCCTCCAATGCCTCTCCTAACACCTGCTACGCCAGGAGGACTACCTCCAGCAGCAGCTGTCGCTGCAGCAGCTGCTACAGCAAAGATCACAGCACAGGTAAGGCACAAGCTGGCATGACTCAGCCAAGTGGACGATTGTTGTGACCCTGCTAGAAACAAGCATGCAAACTGTTCCAGCCAGCTGTATTCACTAGTTTGAACGAAAGCCCTTGGCCTAGATCATACTCTGCTGCCAGGACTTCACATCTAGAAGCTTGCCCCTGACACTTGTGAGGATCTCATACACCAGCATTTTGGAATGGAGTCTGGCACAGCTGATCAGAACTTTATTTAAAGAAGTGGTGGGGGAAGATTGGAGGGGATTCCATGTCTGGATAGGCAAACTAATGATGAGGGAAATGGTTATAGTAGAGGCTAAAAGAATGCATGAAAGTACATGAAAGGGAGCAGACTAATGAGGGCAGTAATAATCGCATGAGCAACACTTTGTTGTTGAAAAGACTGCCTGTGTAGTAATGTGGAAGATGACTGTAATGGCTTTAGACGGTTCAGAAACAAGGAAATGTAGTGATGGAGCAGAATTGGATGTTGATGCAGGAGTCTAGGGTTTCTCAAATTTAGTTTGCTTGAAGTAACAGAAGCTCCTGGCTATGACCAATAGGCACTGATGGAGGAGGATTGCCTTTCAAAGCAAACCCCCAACTCTGTGTCCATTGTCCTCGCCCTCGGCAGCAGAATCTCCCCCTGCGTCACCATAGCCCATGAAAGAAACAAGTTCTAGCACTGTTGGGTTCATGGATTCTCTCAAGCAAAAAAAATTGCAGAGGTGTGCAGCCTATATGTGCTGCTAATCAGCTGACTGGACTTAATTTTGTAAACAGCTCTTTTTTGAAAATATTTCTCTGAATCACAAGGTAAAGGCAGAAGTGGGAGGAATTGCCACTAATGTGAAACTCTCAGGTCGTTTGCATGTCCCCAGTAAAAAGTTCACAAGTCTGGGAACCTCTGCAGTTGACTAAGGAAGTTGAGGCATGGCTAGAAGAATTAGTTGGATCAAAATCACTTTGAGAGAGAACAATTAACTCTTCTCATAAGTGAAATGGTAGAGATCTGTTACAGGCATGGGTAAATCTTAACTTTTTCTTTCTGCAAAATACTTCAGGATTTGTTACTGTGAGGAAAATGTAAAATTCCATATATAGAAAAAAGGTTCTGAAAGACCTCAGAGATACTTGGCAGTCTTGTTGCCTTTACTTAGACATGGTACGGATGTAGGTAACGTGTCTGATTTGCCATGTGGGTAGTTGTAGATGACTAGGGAAAAGGGTAAGAACAGTTACAGAAGGTAATGTCTCTTATTTTTGCTCCTAGCATAGTTCTTGTATGGAACAGCTTATTTTAAATAAGAGCATATGTAGTCATGGTCTGTAAGAGCTTTTAATTTCACAGGTTTTGGTTTTTTAAATGCAAGCTAATCAGTAAACTCAGCGGAGCTAAAGAAATCATGGACATGAGAGAGAAACTTAAGTCAGAGATATAACTTTGGATCTGCAGTCAGAACTGCAACTTTAGTCTGGAATTAGCATGCCTGCCAAGGAAGGAGGAAGTGTTTCCGCACTCAAATGAAACTATGAAGAGAGAGAGGTGTTGAGTAGCAGAGATTGTTAATATCTTGACAATGACAGTAAAAAAGTCAGTCTTGCAAAAGAAGTTAAGGAATGAAAGCTATTAGGAAAAGTTTCTTTAGCCATTTAAGTAAAAAGCGGGGGCAGCTAATGACCAGTGTAGTCAAAAATTATGATGGTCTTGTTACAGCACTGAATGCTTACATAAGTATTTTTCCCCTTCATTAGAAGCATAAGGCAGACTGGTTAATGATGCACATGGGATTACTGCATCCTAAGTGGGTGCAAAGCTCAGAGTTTGTCATGTGCAGATGTACACTTAGTAGTTTGGAGGGTTTTTTTATAAGTCTGTCATGTCAGGGCTATTGCCGTATGGTTGAAGCATACCAAACATGATACTCTCATTTATGGTAGCATGGAAAACTGGTACCTGCAGACTTTGTTCTCACCCCAGTGGTAGGGAAAGATTGAAAACAAGCTGTCCTGGTTTTGGCTGGCATAGAGTTAATTTTCTTTCTAGTAGCTGGTATAGTGTTATGTCTTGGATTCAGTATGAGAAGAATGTGGATAACACACCGATGTTTTCAGTTGTTGCTGAGTAGTGTTTGTACTAAATCAAGGATTTTTCAGCTTCTCATGCCCAGCCAGCAAGAAGGCTGGAGGGGCACAAGAAGTTGGGAGGGAACACAGCCAGGCCAGCTGACCCAAACTGGCCAAAGGGGTATTCCATACCATGTGATGTCATGCCCAGTATATAAACTGGGGGGAGTTGGCCTGGGGCGGGGGCAGATCGCCACTTGGGAACTAACTGGGTATTGGTCAGCGAGTGGTGAGCAATTGCATTGTGCATCACTTGTTTTGTATATTCCAATCCTTTTATTATTATTGCCGTTTTATTATTGTTATTATTATCATTATTAGTGTTCTTTCTTTCTGTCCTATTAAACTGTTCTTATCTCAAGCCACGAGTTTTACCTTATTCCTTGTGATTCTCTCCCCCATCCCACTGGGTGTGGGGGGAGTGAGTGAGCGGCTGTGTGGTGCTTAGTTGCTGGCTGGGGTTAAACCGTGACACAAGCTTTGAAGGAAGGATAACATTTTCAAAAGAAACAGATAATGCAAAATGTTTGGGTGTTTTAGGGAAATACCCCTGCTAGATGAACAATTCAGGAGTTGATGGAAACCCCTATGAAAAGCTATTAGACCAGACTAACACTATTACAATTAATTTTGAGATGTGTAGGCAAGTGAGAAGAAGAGGTGGAAATGAGCTGTGCTAGAAATTGCTGACCCTTCACTCTGCTGGTGAAATTACTTACAGATAGGTCTCACTTCATCTCCAGTAAAAATACTAGTGGCCTTATTCTAGGCATGAGGAGAAGAGCTCTAATGGAATTAGTTGGCAACACAGAGATGAGATGCATTATTAATGTAGAGTAGAATTGGAATATCGCAGCAGATTGGACTAAGAAATATATGCAGCCTGTAGTAGTAGAGTACAAGATACTGCATTTAAGGAATGAAACCTCAGAATTTTTTGCTCCATGGTGTCAGGGCTTATAGGAGCCCCATGAAAACAAGGAAGAGAAGGATCTGTGTAACTAAATCATGAGAATAATAGGCTGGAAAGCAACAACAACAAAAACCCAGATCCTAGGGTGTATTTTAGGCATGTTATTTTCAGTAGTTTTATGGAAGTGTTTTATCATTTAACTAGGTGTTTATCTCAAATGTTTGAATTCTGGTCATCTAGAGTCAGGATGTTTATTTGGATTATAGAAGGTATAGAGAAGTACTTAAATTATTGGGAGAATTGGAAAACCTGATATGCAGGAAGGAACTAGAACAGTTTGGCTTAGTATAAATAGAAGAATGCTGAAAGGTGCATCAGATTTTTGCTCAAGTACAGTCTATGGAGGCAGGTAGGTAACGGGATGGGAGAAGAGGTGCTGACAACACAAACAAGAGGAAGTGGTTATAAAATGTTTCAGTTATTGAGGCTGGAAGTTTGAAGAAAGTTTCCAGTTATTGAAATCAGTAAAGTTCAGTAGGGTCTTACCAGCAAAAATGATAGTGGCAAAAGTTAGTTATATGATTGTCTCATTGAGAAATTTACTAATGTGGTAATTGTTAGCAGTTGCTATGATCATGAAGGCCAATTTCAGTGCTGTGTTGCTGCCTGCACCTAAAGGATGAAGACTAGAGAGATAAGATTTTTGGTTTAAACTGATCCAGAAGTGTGCAGCTTTTGAAAATAGCAGTTTTGTGCTCTCCCTTGCCCTGTCCCTTGTGCTTGCAGTAGTGTTTTTGACTACAGCATTCCTTGAATCAGACAAGGATTAACCTTCTGCCAGATCCCTTAGGAAAAACTTAAGCTGCAAGAGTTCCCTCACCTGGTTTGTCACGTGGTCTCAGGGTCCTGGTGCTGTCGTCACAGGGGGTGGGATGGGAGCTCCCATTAATCTTTTTAAATGGATCACATTCCTTGGCATCAGTAAAAAGTTTTATTTGTGTAGAAGGTGGAAACAAGTAAAGATTCCTCTTGCTCTGGAATTGCCTGCATCTTTCAAACTGTGTATTGAATCCCTTGGTGTCTTTCATTCAGTAACCAACCTAGCAGCTTGAGAGGGTGGGTGAAATATGAGTTGCAAGAGAACATTTTTCTTCCAAAGCTTGGTGTCTCGTAGTTGCTACATCTCTCTGGTGGGCTGGGTGGCATACTTATTTCTTTTACAGTAGCACTGGAGAGCTGTCATCCTCAGAATCTATACATCTCTTATTTCTTAGGTGTGAAAAAAGCTGAGCCTCAGCTGAATGCAGCCGTAGTGTGACTTCTTGATGCAGAATTAACGCTTGGGGTTTTTTGGTTTGGTTTTTTTTGTCTTGCAGGAAGCTGTGGCAGGAGCTGCGGTTCTTGGCACGTTGGCAACCCCTGGGTTGGTATCTCCAGCGCTGACTCTGGCCCAGCCGTTAGGGGCGTTGCCACAGGCTGTAATGGCAGCACAAGCACCAGGAGTCATTACAGGTATGTTTACTCTTCATTTTGTCACTTGTGTACCTGTTACAAAGCATGGTTACCTATAGCTGGGGTCACAACTAAGGAGAATTTGAAGCTGAAATCTTCTTCCCTACCCTGCTTTGTCAAGAATTTATTTTTTTTTTCATTTGTGCAGCATAGCAGGAATTTATTTTGGTATATAATAGATACGACAGGGACATGAACTTCACAGCAGGAGTGCATGGCACTCTTGAGTGAAAATCTGGATAATTGTTACTTCATGCAAAATCCTGCACTCTCTCTCTTCTGGGCAAGTATATGATGCATGTATTGAGTGCTTATGTCCTGTATGCTGACTAAGCTGCTGCTTATGTCTCCCTGGTCGTTGCTGGTGCAGAGCAAATAAAACCATCTAGATTCTGTGGTCCTCTTTATCACTGGCTGGTGTGTGCCCAAATGTTGCAGAATGTCGGTTCTTTTCTTTATGCTACAGAGTTTGTACTCTTACAGGTGTAACCCCTGCCCGACCTCCCATTCCTGTCACTATTCCGCAAGTGGGAGTTGTGAATCCTATCCTGGCTAGTCCCCCAGCATTGGGCCTGATGGAGGTGAAAAAGGAGAAGGAAGAAGAGGAGGTATTCCAGGAGTCAGAGAGGCCAGAGATGCTGAGTGAACAGGAACACATGAGCATATCTGGCAGCAGCGCCCGTCATATGGTGATGCAGAAATTGCTTCGTAAACAGGAGGTGAGTGCAGTGTGACTGCCCTGAGCTGGTTCCAGTTGTCAGCAAATGAGACTACTATGTGTAGATCTGTCTTAATGTGGTATTGCTATGCAGTTTTGTATGTGGTACAGGCTTCCTGCAGCATGCATTGTAGGTACCCCACAGAGCTCGTGGGGGACTACAAAGTCTACCTGCTTGTGTGCTGCTTGTGATGGTTCTTATTCTGCCTTTAGGATCTTCTCAGAGTTTCTCTGAGGGTTCAGACCCATCACTAGGCCAGAAGAGGCTCGGCTAGGAGGTGTCTTTGATTAAACTGTGTGTTTACTTAGCATCATTAAAGCAAACTATGATGGCCTTTTGGCTTATAATTAAAGAAGTGAGGCTGGCACATAGTCAGGGGCAATCTGTTCCAAACTATTGAGTCCACCTTTTCCCCACAACCTTTTACCATAGGATGAAACTCAGGTGTTTATAAAACAAAATTTCACGAAAGTTACAGTGAGAAGAAGGACAAGAATGAATGATAGAAAAAGTCAGAACATTAAACAGAACAATAGATAGATAGTTTTGGTGGGTTTTTTTTTTGGAGGGGGTCTTGGAAGGGGCTGTATTGATAATTTCATCAGGCTTCTTGTTTGGGCATGACCAGAGCTTTGATTGAGTTTCCTATCTGACACGCAGATTTCCTAAGCTTTGACACTGAATTGACAATTTGTTTGCTAAATAGGGATGATAGTGATGTGCATTTCATAAGGGAGGACACAAATGAGTTAGCTAGTGAGTGTTCTCCTTTACTTTCAAAGGGTATGTAATTTTAAGTACATCTTTGAGCTTCTGACTTAGCAGCCAATTTTCCTCTATCACGAGTACCTTTCCCAAAGAATCCAATTCATTTGGTATGCCTGCTTGAAAAAAGTTTAGCAGTGTTGAAAAAGTCTTAAACTACACCATTCGCAAAGCTGCTTACCATTCTCAACCTGTAAGTACCCTTCTATTTTTGCTGCTCTTTTAATAGGCTCTTAAAGGCAGTTATACAAATGTGAATAAGAACTGGAACAAGTATTTTAAAATTATCCTGAGCCTGAAATGCCAAGTCTGCTACCCTATGATGTTGGGCGGGCCAGAGCTGGGACGAAGGGATGTGGTAGAGCTGGGTGTAATGCACAAAACCAGAGGCTGCCCGGAGAGGTTCTGGAGTGTCTATCCTTGGAGATACTCAGAAGTCATCTGGACATGGTCCTGGGCAACTCTAGGTGGCCCTGCTTGAGCAGGGGAACTTGGACCAGGTGACCTCCAGAGGTCCCTTCCAACCTCAACCATTCTGTGATACAGAGAGGTGCTCAGTCATGAAAGGGCTTGATGGGGGGATACATAGGAGAGGTATGTTGCAGGTGCTCTGACTGGCTCATGTGTCATTATCCCCTGTAATGAAAGTAACTGGTCAACCATCCATTGTCAGAGGTATGAAAGACTTAGTTAATCCTTCTACTTTATTTAGAGATGAGGAAAAATTAAAAAAAAAAAAAAATAAAACCACAACAGTGGTGTTGAAGATAACAAAGCAAAAAATAACTGGATGGCAACAGCACAAGAAAAATTATAGATGTCTCCAGGTGAATTGTGCTTCAAAGATGTGTCTAAGAAAAGCCCAAGAGGTGGCACAGAGCTTTCCTGACTGAGGCCAGCCACAACATAGCTGGCAGTGAATGAGATTTGTTCATGCTTTGGATGCCTGGGAAGAAAATTTACTTATTTATCCCTGAGAACCTGGGACTTTATTGGTTTCATGGAATATGCTTGTAATGGCATAGCACTAGAATATTTGGTTGTGCTCAGGCATGCTGTGTAGTCTGATGTGGCTTTGCAGATTTAATCTCAATGTCTCTTAGGTGTATTAATTCACTTGTCCCTTCTCTCTGCAGTCTACTGTGATGGTGCTTCGCAACATGGTGGATCCAAAGGACATTGATGACGACCTAGAGGGAGAAGTGACAGAAGAATGTGGCAAATTTGGGGCTGTAAACAGGGTCATCATCTACCAGGAGAAGCAAGGAGAAGAGGAGGATGCTGAGATCATTGTCAAGATCTTTGTGGAGTTCTCCATGGCCTCAGAGACTCACAAAGCCATTCAGGCTCTGAATGGGCGCTGGTTTGCAGGAAGAAAGGTGGTAGCAGAGGTGTATGACCAGGAGAGATTTGATAACAGTGACCTGTCAGCATGAACTCTACTTGAAAGACTTCGCCCCTGCCCCCTCTGCCTGTCTGGGTTTTTTTAGCCATGTGTAAAGAACGCTCCAGGGTGGGCACAGATCTCTGTGATGTACTTGTAGTTTGGATAAAAGCGCAAAGAAAGCTAGTGTGCATCTGTGTGTGTGTTAAAGGGGCTGACATCTCGTCAGCTGAGTCTGACATGGGTCTGGCCTCATCCGCCTAGAAGAGTGGGGCCAGAGCCTGAAGAAGGGTTGCTGCTTGTGCTCCTGCCTTACACTGTGGTCACTTCAGGAACACTCAGGTCAAGATCCCACTGCACCTTTAGGGGCTGGAATAGCAGTTTTCTTCAGAGATGGGCCATAAATGGTTGGAATGGAGGAGGGAGTCTCTTCATAAGGTATTTCAGCAGCACCCTTGAGTGCTCCTGTATTAATAAGGAGGATAGCTTGGGTGGTGCTGGGAGGGAGCCTTCCTACTGAGGATCTGCATGTTGAGCTTGGACTCAGGAGCCCAGATGTGAGTCAGAGCCCAGAATTGAACCACCTCGGCCTTTTTAGAGTGTTCACATCGTGTTTGTCCTGATACCGTAGTTTGGACCTCACAATTTTATTGATGGGTCAGAGTTACCCTTACTGATCCTTCCTTAATGTGCCAAAATATGAATAGCAAGTCAGGCTGCAGGCATCACAGCTGGGTTGAGAGTGCGAGTAGTGTTGATCTGTAGGACCTAAAGTGCATTTATGAAATAAACATCTAGCCCTTGTACTGTGGACGGTGATACAGAAACATGCCTTTGCCTGAAAGGAAAGTTTGGGGGGTTTTTTGTTGAGGACTCAAAGCTTTAGTAATATTTACAAAGCTTAAATGCATTTATTTTAGTAATCTTTCTGTCTAGCTAATGAGTAGGAACAGAATTAGCTCATGTTGATTATTTTAAATATTTTAAGTATGTGAGGGGCTACTGTATTGCTTGTTATGCATAACTGGTACACAGCACAGATCTGAAGAAAATAATCATTTTAGTTTAGAAATTCAAATAAAGGAAGAAAGCTCTTAAAGGAACTTCAGTAGGGAATTCTGAGTTAAGCCTGCAGCTGTGAGTTGCTTCTAAGCTTGGAGATGTTCTTAAAATTAAATTTTCGTATTTTTTTCAAACACTCAACCCTTCTATTGTAGCTTAGAAATTTGTATTTACAGTTTAACTTTATTTATGATTAATCTATGTTTCCTTCTTTTTGTACTAATATTGACTGTTAGCTTAAATAACCTTTCTTCTTCCCTGTTTTTACACCCATTCCAAGTTAATAGAAAAGCCTATTGTTTTCAACTTGTGTTTTGATAGCTGAAGTCTTCTGGGATCAGCTTGCTCTTTCCCTGGTCATCTGCCCTAGCAGGGCTTCTTTGCATTTGTTAACTTGAATTTCCTTTTCTTCAAAGTAGTTGATTAGACCTGCTGAATATATTGTATAAGTGGCACTCAGCCTTTCTTATCTGTGCTGGAAATGCATCATCCCATGCCACCTGTGATCCCACTGACCTCTCTCGCAGCCACAGCATACTGGTAGCTCACAGTGGCCCTGGTTTCGCAGTGCAGGACAGCGTCTTTGCTGCTTTTGTTTGTGATGCAGGAGAAAATTCACTGTTTTTAATTGTTCCAGGGTTTTATTATTCCTCCTGAAGAAAACCAAAGTACCTCTTCCATGACTTAGTTGGTCTGTCTAGCTTTCATTTTCTGCTATTTGCTCCTGTTCTGTTTGCTGGATTTAGGAGTATGAAGACTGCACTGTAAGTTTCCTTGTGGTGTTGATGGTTTAGAAAACCAAAGTGGATAAAATTGATGCAAGGGGAGAGCATAGATTAAAGAATGACAGCCTAAGTGTTACTCAACAAGTTTTTTGCAGTCAGTCTTGGCTGACAAGAGGGTATGTTAAAAAAATGACGTCATAAATGTCTTGACAAGTCAAATGTCTGACAAAATATCACCTATCTTGACTTCTGTGTGGCTTTTGACACAGTCCTCCACGACATCCTTGTAACTAAATTGGAGAGATATGGGTTTGATGGATGAACTATTAGATTGCTAAGGAATTGGCTGGATGGCCGCATCCAAAGAGTTGCAGTCAACAGCTCCATGTCAAAATGGAGATCAGTAATGAGTGGTATCCCTCAGGGGTCCATACTGGGACTGATACTGTACAAATATTTTTATTAATGACATAGTGGGATTGAGTGCACCCTCAGCAAGTTTGCGGATCGCACCAAGCTGAGTGGTGCAGCTGATACACTAGAGGGAAGGGATGCCATCCAGAAGGACCTTGATGGGCTTGAAGAGTGGGCCCATGTGAACCTCATGAAGTTCAACAAGGCCAAGTGCAAGGTCCTGCACATGGGTTGGGGCAATCCCTACTATCAGCACAGGCTGTGGGACGAATGGATTGAGAGCAGCCCTGCAGAGAAGGACTTGGTACCAGTGGATGAAAAGCTGGACATGAGCCGGCAATGGGCACTCACAGCCCAGAAAGCCAACGGGATCCTGGGCCACATCAGAAGCAGTGTGGCCAGCAGGTCGAGGGAGGGGATTCTGCCCCTCAGCTCCTCTCTGGTGAGACCCCCCTGGAGCACTGTGTCCAGCTCTGGGGTCCCCAGCAGAAGACAGACACGGACCTGTTGGAGCGGGTCCAGAGGAGGGACACAGAAATGGTCCGAGGGCTGGAACACCTCTGCTGTGAGGAAAGGCTGAGAGAGTTGGGGTTGTTCAGCCTGAAGAAGAGCAGGCTGCGGGGAGACCTTATTGTGGCCTTTCTATACTTAATAGGGGGCTTATAAGAAAGATGGGGACAGACTTTTACCAAGGCCTGTAGTGACAGAACAAGGGGCAATAGTTTTAAACTGAAGGAGGGTGGGTTTAGATTGGACATAAGGAAGAAATTTTTATGATGAAGGTGGTGATACGCACAACCAGGTTGCCCAGAGATGTTGTGGATGCCCCATCCCTGGAAAGTACTCAAGGCCAGGTTGGATGGGGCTTTGAGCAACCTGGCCTAGTGGAAGGTTGGGGGGGAACTAGATGATCTTTCAGGTCCGTTCCAACCCAAACCGTTCTGTGAATCTAAGATCAGGTGTTGTACAACATTGTAATGAAAATGCTATAGCGTGAGCTAAACACAAATTGATTAGGAATAGCGGACAAACTATAATCCTAAATAGAAAAGAAAAAAAAAAACCTGAATGAGGAAGGGCTTTTTTCCCTAGGTTCACAGAATCATAGAATAGTTTGGGTTGGAAGGGACCTTTAAAGGTCATCTAGTCCAACCCCCAAATATTTAAGTAGATCTTAATAGAAAACTGATTTAGGCCAAATGTGCATGTATCTAATGATTGAGGATTTTGAAGCAGGTATAGAAATAAGCATTTAACAGGCTAGCATGGCAGATCAGTAGCATGTTAGGCTTGGCATAAGTGGATATAGTCTGCTTTGTTTTGTGTTTAAAATGGTTTATTCAGCAGTGGGGGATTCTGACTTGGAAAGCTGTAACTCAGAAGAGGATGAGAAGGTTATGGGGATAATCAGTGGGTGTGCTACATGGTGTTGGATGTTGTGGTGTTCTTCTCTTGGGGCAAGTTCGGGGAGCGGGGGGGAATGACACGCATTCACCATCCCTATAGTTAGCCTTCTAGGTGACTGTACAAGCCTGAAGCTATCGGTGACAGGATGACACGTGTGACCAGAGGAGCACAAAGTTGCACCGTGACAGCCTCCCTTTGGAGAAACCGGCAGACTGTTGGTCCCTGAGAACACTGGTTGTGTTGGACCCTTCCCTGAATTTATTGGCGGCCTCTCACTATCCCCTCCCTGTTCCCTCTTACATGATGTCTGCAATCACCAACTTCCATTTAATCATGTATTCTGATTTTCAAATTTCGTGTCATGCTTTCTCAGCAAACTGGAAAAAGTTGTAGATGTCTTCAGGTGCAGCAGGTTCCACCTTCAGGATCTGGTAGGAGTACAGATAAAAGAATGGGTACCTCTGCATTAGCCTGTTAGGCTTCAATCTTTCTTGATATTCTTCCTCTTAAATGGTTGCAGTCTGAACAGTTTTCTGACAAGGTAACAAGGTGTCCAAGTTACTTCACCCTCAGACTTTTCCTATTGGCAGAATACACCATGCTGCAGAGTAACAGTTTTCAGCTAGTTTTATCTGCATAGGGCTTTCTCTATTGATCCTCAGACAGCATCAGTCTTCAGAGTGAATTATTTGAAAAATATGGGCAATTCAGAGTGGGCTTTTTGCAGAAGCAACCTCAACATCTGGAAACCTGGTATAGTGGAAGGTGTCCCTGCCAATGCAGAGGGGTTGGAACTAGATGATCTTTAAGGTCCCTTCCAATCCAACCCATTCTATGATTTTCTGAAACCTTGCCACATAACTCCCCACCAGTGGACTTTCCTAGATTGGCAACCCTAAGTTAGGACAGAGAATTGTGCTGATCTCATTAAGATTCTGGCACAGGTCTGCAGTAATTGCCTGAAAAACTCAAGGAAGTCTAAACCTGTCCGAATTTGTCTTCCTGTAGTTCCTCGAGTCTGTATGTTAAGCTGATAATGATAATCATACTGGTAGCTGTTAGTGTGTCACAGAAGTCCTTATACATCTTGAAGCAGAGTGTGTGTAACTTACCTAGTACCAGAACTGATTGAACAGAAACAGAACTGAGCAGCTGGGATGCCTTGTTGCCTTATTTATGGCAGCAAGCTGTTTGGGTGCAGCTGCACAAACTATGGAATAGCTCTGGTGGCAACTGTTTGAGGAGGGTCTAGGTTTTAATGAAAACATCCCAGAAATGTTTGGGGTAAGGATGAAACCTTTTTGCCTGAGTGCTGGAGCTTATGGACTGGGCCTGATAGTAAAAGGTTCAACTTTTCTAATCCCTAAAGGAAACAGCATTGGTGGAAAGTAGAGGCCAACAGGCTGCTCCAGATGGGCCTTCACGTCTTGATTCTGCATCAGTAGGTTCCTTATCGGCAGAGGGATCAGAAACTTTAGCTCTCATAAGACTGTGGGCCTGCACTGTTCTAAAGAGGATACAGCTTAAGTGGAGGTGAGAAAAATACAGCACCACAGAAGCCTGGTAGCAGCTGTGCAGGATTGCTTCTCAAGTTTTTGAATTGGATCATTTCGGTGTAAGAGGGAAAAGAGAGCTTGTGAGCTCCTGCACCTATGCTCTCTACTGAGAGACCTCTCCTGCCTCTAACAGGATTGCTTCCCTGAAAAACAAGGCTTGAGGTCTCACCCCCAATGGAAACGGGTGTTTAAGTAAGCTCAGTCAGGTATTTCATGGTTCCAGGAGACTTTTATCTGAATTCATCTTAAACTGGTTCCAGTCCATTCCTGTATCTGTTGCTCCTGTTTGTCCCCACCCTACCTACCCCAGCTTTGAAATGCTTTTTCCTGAGTCCCTTGCCTTAGATTTGAATGCTTGGGCATAAAAGGATAACTAATCGCCAGCTTAAATCCTGCATATATACACCTAATTATAGAGCTGCATACCACCGGTGTTTTCTTTGGCCCAGGACCTCACATTGCAGGGCCTTAACCCATGGAACGCTGTTCTTTGTCTGGTTCCTGCTGTTGACTTGTGTACAAGTTTAAATTCTCTAAATCCTGTGGATTGCTGGTGTATTCCTGCACAGTAGATGAGCAGGAAGAGACCAAATAATTTGGCAAGGAGCAGTCTGAAGCAAAATAAATACACAAGGTTTTTCAGTATCTGATTGGTACTTGGACAGACTATCTGTCTGTGCTGTCTTCATTCCAGGTAAATGGTTCAACTTTCAGTATGAATAAGGTAAAATCCTGATTTGTCAGCATTTTCCTGTATGTGCTGCCTCTTGTGTAGATCTTCATTGTTATGGCTATTTATTGGGCTCTCGGAGAGACAGCCAGAATGATGAGACTGTATATGGCTAACACAGGGCCTGAGTGCCCCATCCTTCTAAAAAAGCATGCCTAACAGGAAAAGAGGACTTACTGTAGAAGGCTAGTTAGTTGATATTCATGCTTCTAAGACAATAGTCCTTTAGCTAAACACAAGGGTAGTTGAAATAACCTGAATTTACAGGCAAGGATTTTTGGTTTGTATGAGCTAATGACCAGACTTTTCACTAGCAAGTCTGTGGAGAGTTACTACCAAAGCAGTCTGTCAGTCTTTCCTGACAGTCCACGCCTGGATCTCTGACACACAGATCCTGAAGCAGAGCTTCTTTATCCCTTGTGTTTCCATTGACATTAGGCCTCTCGGCGATGATACTTCTTTCCTGCAAAGACCTGGTGCAGCTGCTGCTGGCAAAGATCTCTCTCGCATGTACATTTTGCACTGGGGATACCCTTATTTCCTCTTGCATCTAACCTGTAATGCCTGGGGACTGGTGCAGAAGAGCTTAAGCCTTGAAGCTGTGGGTCTTCCTATTCTCTTTGACCCAGCTTCTTTCACCTTAGCAGTCTTTTCCCCACTGCTCATAAAACTGCCTTGGCAAGTGGCTAGTTTTCCATAAATGGGACTGTATCACCTGAGGTTTTCGTCTGTTCTTTCAACGCCCAGTCCTTGCTTTCTACAGAATAAACCAAGTGGACTTGCACACAGTGACAGCTCTACTGTTCCAGACAAAGGGCCCATCCTGCCCGAGGCAGTGGCCTGGGCAGGTTCCTACACAAAAGGGTAGAACAGGGCAAGCATGGAATAAATACGCTTCAGACGCCAACAACTTAGAGGTAAGGGTTTTCCTAAATTAGAGGCTGTGTCAATTCATGCACCACTAGCTAAATACTTGTTCTGGGGCATCAATGCAGTACTGGACTTGGTGAATTTCTCATCCTAGAATCCATGCAAGTTCTGCTGAAGTAGCCAAGAGTGGCTGTGGTCAGAGCCCTTTGTACACAGCTCTGCTTCTCCCACTGTCTTTGACCGTCCTCCAGCTGGCCAGGAAGCTTAAGTACTTGGGGCTTCTGGAAAAGAGTTTTTTCCTTTGGGCCTGTTTCAGTGAAGTTTGCGCTGAAGCTTTTCTCGGTGCCTCCATGAGTGACAGATCGAGCGACATTCTAGGGGGGTTCTGAGGCCGAAGGAAGAGAGGACTGGCAAAACCAGCTGATCCAGGGCAGCAGCATGCAACAGAAGGAGCTGTTTGGCTATTTTTCAGGACATGTTCTAGGTCCAAGCTTCCCGATGAACCTGTCGTTTAATGGAACTGCATGGTGAATAGGGTTCAGTTTTCCAGTGAAAACAGAAAACTGAGTGGCTTGAATTTTCAAGCACTGCAGGACAGAGGAATGGTATTCTTGTACACAGTGTCTGCTCTGCAGCAGCTAAGCATTCAAGTATAATGAAGTCTGGTCACAGAAAACTGGTTGTTTCAGAAAAATAGTCCCACAAATTAAAACAGCACCATGCAGAGATGGGAACAAGGCTGTGGTGGGGCTTTTCCAGTAATCTTTGATAAACTTTATCCTCAGTTTGGTTTGCAAGTCAGTGTTAGCACTGATTCAGCATCAGATCCTGCCTGTGGTGGGGTGATAAAAACCTGACAGCAGTTCAGCATGTGGGAGGCAGAGCTGGCTTACTGCTGCACCTCTGACAGCTGGATGGAGCAAGAGAAACTTGAACAGAAAGTAAGTACAGTTTCCTTCTTTACCAATTAGGGAAGACAGGGTTCCAGAGAAAAGCACATCAAATCCCTGATTTCTTGAGAATCAGTCAGGTTCAGTGGCATCTCCCAGTGGTTTGCAAGATGAGCAGTATTAGGCGCCTTCAGAGCTTCTGTAACTATGGACTTATAAACACTATCCTGTTGGGGTAGCTGCTGTTAAAGGGTTTCCATTGCTTAAAGGCATTACAGAATTTTTGTTCTACCTTGAAGATTTGAACTCTTTAGTAAAACCATTTTCTTCCCACTTACAGAGCCCTTGAGAATAGTATCAAAATGAAGTTAGCACTGAGAAGATGTGCAGAGATCACGATTGTAAATGTTGAGATTTACAGATAGATTTTTCCAACTTGCTGAAGTTGGAAACCTAACATTAGCAACCAGTTTCATACCTGCTCTTGTATTAACATCTTCATTTAGCTTCAATGGGTCTTTTTTTGTTTTTAGCCTTATTCATGTACTTTCATAGAATATGATTTCTTGCTATTATTAGTGCTTTAGTAGGCTAGATGAATCAAATTTATAAAATCTCCTTAAGTTTTGAGTTATTCAGGTGGTTCTAGTAGCTAGTCTGAACAGGGACACAATTTGTAAGTGTCATGGTTTAACCCCAGCTGGCAACTAAGCCCCACGGAGCAGCTCGCTCACCTCCCTCACAGTGGGATGGGGGAGAGAATCGGAAGGGTGAAAGTGAGAAAACTTGAGGGCTGAGATAAAGACAGTTTAATAGGTAAAGCAAAAGCCGCGCATGCAAGCAAAGCAAAACCAGGAATTCATTCCCCACTTCCCATCAGCAGGCAGGTGTTCAGCCATCTCCAGGAAAGCAGGGCTCCATCATGTGTAACGGTGACTTGGGAAGACAAATGCCATCACTCTGAACGTCCCCCCCTTCCTTCTTCCCCTAGCTTTACATACTGAGTGACATCATATGGTCTGGAATATCCCTTGGGTCAGTTGGGGTCAGCTGTCCCAGCTGTGTCCCCTCCCAGCTCCCTGTGCCCCCGCAGCCTCCTCGCTGGGAGGCAGAACAGCCCTTGACTGTGCAAGCACTGCTCAGCAGTAAGGAAAACATCTCAGCGTTATCAACACTGTTCTCAGCACAAATCCAAAACAGAGCCCCGTACTAGCTGCTGTGAAGAAAACTAACTCTATCCCAGCCAAAACCAGCACAGTAAGCTCATTTTTTTTCTTGAACTGTAAGTGACCAGAACCTAGGCATTTTGGATGTCTACAAGTACCTATGTGATCAGTTGCTCACCAGTCTACTATATTAATTGGATACATCCAAATACTCCTCGTAGTTTTGGCTCCCTCGCAGGCACCCTTTTTGGCTTGTTTTCTATTTGGGGTGAATTGTTTCTGTTTCTCCTACATCATGTCTAACCCATGAGCATTATGCATAACTGAAATTCTTGTTCTTTGTCTCTGACATAACCTTGCACTTGTGCTGAAATTTAGGCAGACCTATTAATGAAACCATCTTCAAAACAGCACAGTTTTTGCTTTGTTGTGCTGCCCTTCCATTTCCTGGGAAACATAGCTGGGACATTCCTACATTTTGGTACAAATGCTTGGAGCTGCTCTTAAAATTTAAATCTCATCTTTTATTTCCTGATGGCTGATTTCATCATCTATCTTACAGTTTCTGTAGTCACCCCCATTTTTTTCCTAGCTACGTTTGTGATTTCAGGTGGGCTACTACAAATGATGCATTACACGAGTTAGCACTTTTGCCCAGAAAAAAAAAAATTGTGTTAAGTCATAGGTTAATGTGGTATGATTTCTCTATTATAGACTACACTGCAGTGGAGGCAAATGAGATATTAATAAACCCAAATGCTTAAAAATTCCTTCCTTCAGAATTTCACAACCATTGCCTGTTACTAACAGTGAAGCTGAAAGGCCCTGCAGTTGCTTGGATAACTCTCACCACCTTCTGCTTTTCACAAGCACCAGTGCGTCACTCCTTAACATCACTCATTTATTAGTCACTTTTCTATTTGTTGCAGAAATATTTCTGACTTTTTGCAGTATGAGGAAAGCAGATTATATGGAAGGAGCCTGTGTACTGCCTTGGGTTGGTTGGTGTCCGAGGCTGTTCCCAGGTTGCTGGGCTCTGCCCAGCATTGCACAAGTGCACGTGTGATGAGATGTCACATTCAAACAGTGAGGAATGAACAAAGAATGTCCACTCTAAGAACTGGTGTGGAGCTGGAAACCTGTGTGCAAGGTAGAAAATAGCTGGGACCCAGAATCTTGTTTGGAGAGGAGATGAGCGTAATGACTGGGTGACGCAGCTGGGCTGGAGGTGGGAAATGAAGAGGTGGTAAACTTAAATGTGCAAAAATAACTATCTTTCTTGCACAAAGAGTGATAAAGAGACCAGGAAACCATGAAATCAATATGAGATGATAAGAAGGAGGGTGGTGCATTGTCCTGTGGGCAACTTGGAGGTAACGACTCACTTTGGACTTCACGCTTTTGTCACAAAGCAACGTCCTTGGCAGCGTGTCCCAGAACTGAATGGACGTGTAGATTTTAAACCTAGTCTGTCACGATTGTGCCTTGCTGTGCCTTGTGTGGGAGATGGAGATGGTAATTAATTGTTCTCCATTTCTCCTCACGCAGCGCTTGTTTTACAAGCCTCCGCTGTGCCCCCTTGACTCGTGTTCTGCTGCGTGTGGGCATTGTTCAAGCTCTCTTCCTAGTGAAGCTCTTTTGTACTTCCGATTGCCTTCATATACCGTCTTGAGCCTAACCACTCTTTCGAAAGAGAAACGTTGATGCCTCCCGCAACTTTACACAGCGGCACAGGCTTTTTTCGAAGTGTTTTCCTAATGCAGTCTCACACTCCGAACATGATGTGCAGCCGCCGCCAGCTGAGAGAGCGCGTGCACGTAAACGACGACGGAAACCGTCACGGCTCTCGCCTTACAAATAAAGTTGGGGTTGCTTTTCCCTTGGGACGTTACTTCTCCCGGCTGAACCCGAAGCGCTGTCCGGGCGGAGGCTGACCGCACCGACCCGGCCGCAGCTGCGACGCCGCCATCAGCCATAGAACCATAGAACGCCGCCCACGGCTCCCGGAGCCGCCTCCGCTCCGCTCCCCCGGTACCCAGGGCTGCCGGCCGGGGCTGACGGGGCCGCCCCGCTCCGCTCCGCCTCAGCGGCGGGCGGACCCCTCGTCCGCCGTCCCCCTCCCCGGCTCCGCGCTCCGGCCTGAGGGGGGCCCGGGCGGGGCCGGGGCGGGCGCGGGGCAGGGCGGGAGCGGACTCCGTTTCCCAGGGACGCTCGCGGGGGGGCGGCGCGGCCCCAGGAACCGACCGGGCCCGGGCAGTGGAGCGGCGGGGCCCGAGCGGCGGCGGCGGCGGCGGCCAGGCCCGAAGGGTCGGCGCGGAGCCGGGGCGCCAGGCGGGGAGCTGAACCGGGACCGCCGCCCGGCCCGGCCCTGCCGCAGCGCCCGCCCGCCCGCACATCCGGGCCCTCCCTCGGGCCAGGCCCCTTCCCGGCGCGGCGGCGGCGGCTGCCTGTCTGGGTCCGCCCCTGCGCGGCCGCAGCCGATCGCGGCCGATCCCCGGCGCGATGCTGCGGTGCATGCCGCCGCTCTGGCGCTGCAACCGGCACGTGGAGGCGCTGGACCGGCGGCACTGCTCGCTGCAGGCCGTGCCCGAGGAGATCTACCGCTACAGCCGTTCGCTGGAGGAGCTGCTGCTGGACGCCAACCAGCTCCGGGAGCTGCCCAAGGTGAGGCCGCGGCCCGCCGCGGGCCTCGCCCGGCCGCGGGTCCCCGGTAGAGGTCTCGGTCCGCTGCGGCCCGGGGAGCGCGGCCGCCGCCCGGCGCCGCGGGCCCGGCCCGGCCTGGCGGGGCTGGAGGCCGGCGGAGCCCGGCCCGGCCCGGCCCGGCCTGGCGGGAGGCCGCCTCTTTCCGCCGTCCTGCCGGGGCCGTCTGAGGCCGCCGGCGCCTTCTCCCCGAGGCCGCCTCTCGCCGGCCCCTGAGCGGAGCGGGCGGGCGCTGCCCCGGCCTACCCGGCCGGGAGCGGCCTCCTCCCGGCCGCGCCGCTTTCCTTCTCCCCGCCACGGCCCGTGCCCCCGGTGGGGAGTGCGGTTTCGGCCTGTCCGAGCCCCGGCCGGCTTCCCCGTGCTTCTCGCCGAGACCGGGGCCGGGCAGCGGAGCAGCCGGAACCGGCGGGTCTCAAGCGCCTCCGGTGCCGGAGCGGGACTCCCGGGTGGGTTTCGTGCTCCCCATGGAGCCGCAGGCTCGTTGCGGCTTGCCGCGGGAAGGGGAGCTCCTCTGCCCGGTAAAGGTGTCTCCTGCCCGTGGAGGAGACACGCTTTGCCCGAACCAGCGGTCCTGTGCGCCGTGCTTACTGGGGAGCAATGCGCAATGGGAACTTAAAAACTCCGGCTTAATCCGTAAACCACGGAAGGTATCAAATGTGTTTATTAAAAGCGATAGAGGTGCTTTTTGCTTATTGTCTGGGACTTCAGCCTGCGCTTGCAACTTCTTCCGCAGTTCTGCTTAGCCACAGAGCTCCCTGCTCAGGTAACGCTGGTGATAAATCCTTAGCGTGCTGCTACACACCATGCCGACGTGACCTCTCTGTAGAAGCAGAGGGCTGGAGATCTGCTCAGCAGACAGCTGCCAGCTCGACCCAGACGTCTCCGACTCCCAAAGGTTTTGCTTTCGCAAGGCGGGAGTCTTGGGTACGGGACGAGCTCTCGTGTTCAGGCCCTAATGTACCATTCAGCAGGAACTGAAACGATGATGTTCCTATTCTGCTGGGTAATCTGGAGCGTAGGACACTGCAAACGAGAACTGGAATTTGAACCTGCCACTCAGAGAGGAGGAGGCCTTAAGACGTTACTGGGCTATAGGAGGTTCTGGAGGAAGCTTTACTACATAGCCCCTGTGGAAATTGTACCATTTTTTAAAAGTTAGTGAAGTATTACTTGTGCCAGAGAGACAAAGCATTTGACTGTAGCTTGTTTGGATAGGTGCTCGTCAGTGAGTATAGATAAGTCACCTTTTTATTTAAAAATTGAGAAACAGGTCATTATTTTTTTGTTTTAAAGTTTCTTGTTGAATCACCGACATGTTATGAAATTTGCTGTGAAATCTGGAAAGAAAACCAAAAACCAGCATGCAAACCAAAAACTTGTCTTTGATTCAGGCCAAAATAACTTGGTTTGTTTTTGTTAAACTGTACAATTTACGCATCCCTACCTAAACAGATTCTCTTGTATACAAATGGCAGATTCTTGCTCTCTTGATGTCTCTAATATTTTTGCATTCTCTTTGTCTTTCCTGCTTGTCTTCCTCTGAATTACTGTGAGCCAGGCTGCCTGTGGGGTTCAGTTGTGAGGGTGCATTGTTCAGGTATGGAGACACTAGTGTGACACTTTTATCGGCTCTCTTCCATCGTGTAGCTTGGGATCAAATTATACTTTAGGTGGGGATATTTCTCAACCTACTGGAAAATGTGTGTTACAGGCAGGTTAGGACTTATGAATGAGTGGAAGTCTTTTCTGCAGAGGAGGCTAATTGTGACTGATCTGCGGTGAACTTGCCGATCCTTGCGCTGCTCATACTCCTTCATACCCTGCTGAAGAGTCACAGTCCTACCTTGTGTTTACATGGAACCCATTTGGACTGAGATATTACTGGGTTTTGGTTAGCTTTTCAAGAGCATCTTTTGGATTATAAATGCAAATGTTATATGGATGTTTTATTTAGTCTGTGATCAGATAGCTACTATCCTGCCCCTGAAAGCAGGTACTGTGTAGCTGTCCTAAGCACTGCGTCTCCTTCCTGTTGTCGCCCAAAGAGCTTGTGTTTGTGAATGCTGTAGTTTAACTCCAGCTGTTATGTCAGTTTGGCTTGGGAGCATCAGACTTCTTGTCGTGACCTATCCTGGGATCATGGGTTCCTCTCTGGTGTTCGAGTTCCCCCAAATTTTTAGACTCTTCTGGCAAAGAATTATTAGAAAAACAATAGAGAACAGGCAGATGAGATTCTGGTCCTTTAGTCTCAAAAGAGATGTAGTAAAGTCAGAAGAAGTACAGAGAACGGGGAGCAGAAAATGGCGTGATCAGACTCAATATGTGACAGCTTTTGCACAGGGAAGATAAACGTCTACAAGATTTCTTCAGTCCGTCTGAAAATGATAGTGCTGTTCCTCTATAAGATGACAGAGGTATGGAGTATCACAAATGGCCTGGAGGGAATGAACAGGGAGCGACTGATCACTGTTTCTTCCTGCATGAGGACTGGAGGGCATTAAGTGAAACCAAAAAGGTCTCTGTTCAGAGCAAACAAAATAATTTTTCATGCGAAACGTACTTAAGTTGAAGTGTGGAACTACTCACCATATGACGTAATGGATGCTCAAAGTTTACATGAGCTCAGGAAAGAAGTGGACCGGTTCATGGAAGAGAAAATGACCCAAAATGAGAATGTGCAAAGACACCATCTTGGTTGTGCTGCATATCCCAGGAGAGACTTGGAGGAAGTATTGTTTTGGACTTGCTGTGCTCGCGCTCTTCCGTATCAAGTGCTGTCTGTAGCTGCTACAGGCTTTCTCCAGTCGTGACAGGTATCAGCCCATCCCTAGCAAAACCTAAATGCCCTCTCCCTCATGAGCAAGGTAAGCGTCAAATACCTACAGCTGGGGAACAGAAGGAAAAGCAAGCGGAGCACCCCTGAGTGCTAACTGCTCCTGAAAAAAGCCAAGGAGCTGGTGGATGCTGCCTAGAGATGCTGTGCCCTGGAGACACATCAGGAAGAGTGAGCAGAAGTAGGCCCCACGGTCTTCCCCCTTTCCAGCCCCCCACCAAGTTTCCTCCAGCTGGTGCCACAGGTGGCCCGCAGTCAGTTGATGAGGAGGTCTGCATTTTGGTAGAACGAGGGTGCGAGGTTAGGTCCACCTAAGGTTTGACCCAATATGTGTCCTAATGGCTTGTGCTAATACAACTTGAGCAGTGAAGAGGTGCACTTTTTAGTCCCAGGCACACAAATCACATGCAGGAAAGGCATTATTTAAGGATATTTCTGTTGGAGGTCATGTGGGTAGGGACAGATACCTAACATAGGGGTGAGAATCTGCATGTTATCCCAGGTGGATATGGGATGAAAATTGGAAAATAAATTGCCCTTCCACCAGGGAAAGACAGGACAGCAATACTCGATCTGGGCACGTGTTTTCCCTGAGGGAGGGCAATGGGAGAGGTCTTTGGTTCGGGTTGGGGGAACACTTTCCAGTTGAGGAGTGCTTCCTGGAAACATGACTTTTGTGTGAGAGACAGACTGGGAGGAGGATTTGTGCATACCACCAATGAAGATGGGGGGAAAGGGAAGTGTGCTTGTTTCACAGAATAGGATCTGCGTGTGCCCATTCCTTGGGAGAAGAGTTTAAAGGACTACGGAGATGTGCGTGTAGGGGCGGAAGAGGAGAGCAGCAAACGGAGATCAGTTAGAAAAATGTGAGTGAGAGTATATACAGTCTTTGGTAGCAAGTTTGACCACAGCAAGTTTGTTTTCAGGGCTCGAGCAGGATTTTGGGGGAAGGCTTTCATGTAGAGGTGATTTTTGAAGCAAAGGAATGGAGGGGTGGCTGGCTTTTGGAAAGGTCATCTTGTTTTACAGTTAGAAAACAACTTCCTTTGAAAATGTTTGAATTTATCTGACTCCTCTTCTGTGGGTTTTCTTACATGGAGCCCACTACCAGGCCACCTCCATCTGACATGCTTTTTTTCCATCTTTATTCAGCTTATTCCAGAGTCCAGAAACCCTGGCAATCTCTTGTTCTTTCTGTGGCACCATTTTCTTCTGTACCAGAACTTCCCATGTCCCCTTCTTGCTGCTGCTTTGCTCTTGATCTGATTAGATGATCTGCCTGCCTCCTGGCATTTCTGAATGACAGACACCACCACGCTTTCGTGAACTCTCTCTTCCAAGCTGTAGAAGTGAACACTTGTTTCTCTCTGTCCTGCAGTGCCAAATACTCTTCTGTCTGCTCTTGCTTCTTTTTTATTTGGCCCATGTGGAATCTTGCTGGTCTTGAGTCCAGATTTTTCATTATGGTGGCTATACGCTGGTCGTTTGAAGTGATAGATTAAATGTGTGTTAGGAGCATCTGCTGCCTTGTTGCAGGGATTTGCTGCCAGGGTGATACAGTGTGATTTAATGGAAAATGATAAATTCCATTTGATACGTTCCCCGTGCTCTTCACGAGGGTGTCTGAATTCCAGAGGAGGAAACATCTTGCTGTGTGCTGACTTCTGCTCTACCTGGCTTGCATGAAGCGACTTCTGCAGGACTGTGAACATGTAGCACACTACAGCAGCAGGATAAATAGCAGGTCCTTCAGCTAGGGGGATAGGTTTCAAGGATACAGCCTGCTAAATCATTACATTAGAGCTTCAAAAACCACCTGACTAATTTAGTCCACTCTCTGTGAGCACTTCAGAGGTGCAGGTCTCACCAGAAAGGAATGAACAGTCTGGAATTTGGAGGAGGAATTTGGCGGTGGCGGATGTAGCTGGTCACAGCTCAGCAGCAGAGTGTGGTCAACAGGGATCCAGAGGCTCTTGGTGTGCTTTCAGGGGAGTGCTCCGGTTTGGAGTATGGGAAGGCAAAAGGGAGAGGTCGGAAGAAACCTGGGTGGAGCAGGGCCCATAGGACCTGGTGTAGGAGGAAGGGAGGGTGGAGCTGAGTAGGGAATGAAAATTATGAACAAGTCAATGTGGAGGAGGGAGGAGACCTCTGTGTCAGCAGGAGTGTGCAGGGGGGCAGGCTGCTGGAGACCTTCTGCTGGAAGGATACCTGGGCAGGGAAGTGAGGCTGGGGGGGCAGGCAGAGGGATCATGCAGAGAGAGGGGGGGAAAGGAAGAAATTGAAGAGCTAGCTTTGATTCCCAGTTTTTGAATAGTGGTGGTGCTGAAGAGGCAAGCCCTAGGGATGTCTAATGGAAGGTTTGCTGTTTCTCTGCTTTGCTTTTTCCTTACTAAAGCTCCTGTGACAGATTGGGCCCAGTGCAGAAGACTTTCTTTTTTTTTTTTTTTTTTTTTTGCCTACTGCCCAGTGAGCTGTTAGTAGCTTGTACTGAAAATTATGAGAGAGGGACACCTGGCTAGAGCACCAGGGAGAGGAGGCCTTTTGGGTCCAGTGCAGATACCTTCCTGTTCCTGCTTGTTGCTGTTTGCATCTTGGCAGGGCCATTTCTAGGCTGGTAGAAGCAGTCTGGGCTTTAGCAGTTCCTCCTGTTTGGCTGCCCTTGGCCTGGGGCAAGAGCATCGGTGTCCTTTGTCCAGAGCCTGGGATCCTGCTGCATCGAGCAGGGTGAAACCTGAGAGCGGTGTTTGTCACTTTCCCAAGGCAAGGTGGGGCCTTGCAAAGCTAATTAAGAGCAGCTTTTAATTTCCTGGCATCTGGGGCCTGCAAGGAGGATCTTGGGTTTTATTTACTTCCATGGAGGAGTAAAGCTGCTCCTTTTAATCTCTCCATGCTAATAGTCCTTCCCTGAGAAAGTCAGGGAACCACAAATCATCAGTGACTGGACTCCTCAGTGTTTCACCATGCTGTAATGAGGCTGAGCTTTGGTGCCCATTAAGGCTTGAGTGTGTGGTGGGCACCTTCTCTTCTGCATGTGAATTGTTTGCATCACAGGCTTTGTCAAAACTGCAAGCTGCATTTGTTTAACAAAACCAGTCAAGAAACTGGTTTCACTTGATTGTTATGAGACCTGTGCACAGAGTTGGCATGCCTCTCTATTCCTTCCAGGAGTTCAGAAGCTGTATGAGTTAATGTGTACAAATGGATGTGGTCTTGTTTCTCCAAAAGCCAGGTATTCTGGATGTGCTGCTGCCCAGAAGTTGAAATAAGTGCAGGCCATTTCACCCTCATAGTTTTCTCTCTGTGCAGGAACTGTCTGTCTTATAAATCCTGGCGTGGTGACTAGAGGGATTTAGGATTTCTGCTGGAGTGGTAATAGCTGGGTATAGGCTCAATTGTGGAAAAAAGAGCTGGTAGAACTCTTGGACATACAAACAAGGGAACAGGAAGGAGGAGCACGGAAGTGATTTTATGCTTTAAGGTCTGCAAATAAGAATTGACTATTAATATTCACTTCTCTTGTGAGCTCCAAGGTGTGTAGTCAGCTTTGTTGTTGGACAGCGTGTGGGTGTGCTGCCCTGTGTGGATCTCAGAAGGAGCTCAGGTCTTGAAGAAAGTTCAAATGAGTGTAGCAGTGAGGTAAAAAGGCATACTGGGTGGCAAAGAACTTCAGTGAAGCAAAGAGTTAATGAAGACTTAGGTGACTATGGCCTAAATGGTGCTGCCTCTCACCAAATCTGCCTTTGCACTGTTTTTGTACAATGTAGGGATGTCATCAGTGAAAGCACCCACTCAGTCTTTCCCCTGGGTTCAGCTGACCCAGTTATTGTAAACCTCTAGATATGTCTCTTGTCATGTGGTTAATAACATCTTCCATGTCTTTGGGTGCGTTGGCTGCTTGGAACGAGTTTGCACCTTTGGGATTCCTTGTGTTCTCAGTGACAATTACTGGCATAGGTTCACCTTCCCTTGCTCATGTTCCAGGACGCTATCTCTAAAGCATAAACGCGATTATCCCAGTGGCACTACAGAGCATTTGCTCATTACCTGATCTGCTTGGACCTCTTAAGATTTCTCCTTATTCCCTTTGGTTATTGTCTGAGTATCTGCCAGGAATGATTTAGGTGGTGTTTCACTGATGGTTAGAGGTAAAGGCAAGACTAGGTTAACCTCTTTAGGTCTCCTCTGACCTGTTACGTATGTTCCCCTGAATATTCCTGGATTTCCTAACCTTGTCTCATTGTCTCCCTGATAGAAACTTGGATGAGGCAGGGAACAGTGGTGAAAGAGCGTTGTGGATGGCAAGACGTGCAGTGTGCTAAGGCAGAGGGATGTGACGGCCCGCAGAGCTCTTGCATTGCAAGGTTCTCTGTGGTTTCTGACTCCTCCTTTTTTCATTTCTAGTTCAGGGTATTTAATGGTGTATGTCTGAGCTGTTCCCCTGAGAGCTTCTTTGGCACCTTCCTATTCTTTGTACTCTTCCTGTTCAGAGGAGTTGTGTCTTTTGTGTCTGAGAATCTCCTGCTGTCTCCTTCCACACAGGGACACTTAACTCTTCTTTAAGACTTTTCCAGTCCCCCAAATGTGCTTCCATGAACTCCCCAGTGTACAGTCTGCTGTAGTCTGAGTATTCTGCTCTGTACCGATTAATAAACTTGATCTCGTCTGCCTTGTCTTGGTTTCCCAGTTTCAGCATTAGAGCTTATTTGTTGGGGTTTTTTTGTTTGTTTTATGGTGCCTCTTGGTGCTGGAGATGCATCTGTTGTATAAACTTACAGGGTGATATGATTTCTGCCTCAAGAAAATACAGTTCCATTTGAAACAATTGGAACAGGTTATTGTATAACTCTTGGCATTTTTCCCTGTTGCTAATATTTGTGGCATTACAGATAAGTAAATTACTTTTTTGTAATTGCTAGTTGACCCTTCTTTGGTCAGAAGATGGTTTAGAAGAAAACTAGATTGGTAGATGGGGTCCCTTTATTGCACTGGAGACTATTCCTGAGGTGCTGGTATGCCAGGGAGGGGGTTGAGTGGGAAGAGATAAATCATAGAATAGATAAGAAAGGGGGAGAGGTCTTTGGATAGTACTTGGAGTATATTAGGTTTTGCTTCTTCACCCGTAGCCAGAACGCTGTCCCGTGCAATGATCTCAACAGGTCTCTCCAGATGAATGCTTTTGCTGTATTTCAACGGAAAATGCCACTGGATGCTCCGTGCCTGCCGCAGGGAGTGCACATGCGTCGGTGGCACTCATCCTTTGGACTCCTCCCAGCCCACTGTAGAGGAGTGAGGTGGAGGTCCCTTGTGCTCTGGTTTCAGTAGGGGGGCCCTCTGTTTACGCAGTTGTGCACTGCTGCTTTCGTGTTTAAGATGCAGTCTGAGACCATGAATTGGTCCCGTCAGTAAATCCCCCTCCTCTGCCCAGCTCTATGCAAGCGCTAGAGAGGTGTGTTAATTGTGGTGTCGTGATGTGATCTAATTCTGGCTTGGGGATTTCCTTTCCATGGCCCTGAATTGGTTTGTCATTTCATTTGGACCAGAGATTCCACTCTGCTGCGTGCTGTCCTCGGGCAGCAGCGTGCTGTCTGCAGGGGAACAGTTGCTGCGTCCGGCCCCAGAGGGGACTGCATTCCTCAGTCCCTGCTTAAATGCCTGGGAAGAAGCAGCTGGTGAGCCTTTGGCTTGGAGACAGCTTGCTTTGTCTTAGCTGGAATGTGTTCCCGATGCTTAAGTACTTTTATATATTTGAAACACATTCCTCAGGGCCTGATCTGTGGGGTTAAATAGTCGGAAATCCGGCCAGCCTGCGTTGGGGAGAGCTGCGTCCCGCAGCCAGGGAGCAGCCTGTGTGTGTGTAGGGTTGGCCTCCTCGCTGGCTCCGAGCTCCTGTGTGTGGGGGGGAGCATGCGTAGGCGCCGGTGTTCAGCGTGCTCCTGCCCTGCCTTGCCAGGCCCGCCCATGCGTCTCCTCCTTGTCGTGGGTCTGCCTGGGGTGGGCAGGCGAGGAGCATCCCCTTCTCCTGTGCTGGGTGGGGGCCAATGGGGAGGAGAGCCCCCCCCTTTGCCGTCCCTGCCGCAGCACGGGGAAGGTGGCCTGCCCTGGCGGTCTGGCTGCAAACCCGAGCTTGGCTGAAGGCCGCTGTGCCTGCTGTTCGGCCGCTGCAGTTCGGCCGAGTCCTCTTTGGGACTCTGCTGAGTTGCCGCCTTCCAGGTGTTTGTGATTACATGCTTGTGGCCAGAAAAGGCTGAAGCCAGTTTCGTATCCGTGGCAAAAGCTGCGAGGAGTGGAGAATGAAACACCGCTATAGTTGCAGTCAGTTATTTGGGAAGATCCCTTGTTTGGGCTGACAAGCGGTCTGTATCCACTGCCCGCGGTCTTGTCCCATGCCTGCTCAGGTGGGTCAGACTGAGTCTCTGGGTAACTGGCAGGAGGCTCTCTGAGGAACGCCCTGGTGCGAGGGTCTACCTGGACGGAGGTAGTGGCGCCCTCCCTGTGGCACCAGGGCTGCCCGATGGGGTCTGAGGTGCGGCCTCTCCGCTGGAGCTCCGAACTGACGGTCTCATCTCTCAGCAGCGCTGATCACGTTTTTGACCTCTGCTACCATTAACTCCGTTATGCTCCCTAGATTTCAGGTGGAGTGATTCTTCTTCATGAATCTAGCTATCCTGAGAAGATATATTTCTCTCAATATAGGGAAAGGTGTGTCTTGGGTTCACTGCTCTGGTGATGCAACCTGGTGCTAGCTGGAGGCGCTTGGCTCTGCTGGAAGTGGACTGACTCCTGCTCTGTTAAGGGAGCTGGGCAGCCTCTGGGACTGGCGTCTTGCCCAAGCTGCCCAGCTGTGGGATAGAAGTCTTTCTGGTTCTGTGGCCTCACCTGTAAGGTGTTGGTTTTGAGCACAGTGACTTGGAAGGACTGAGTTTAAACTTAGAGAGCTGATCAACTCCCAGGTGTTTTCCTTTGCAGTTTTGGCTTCCAGCTCCACTTGAATCTCTCTCATACAGCTGGCTTTCCCCAAAGGCAATCCCACTGGCACAGTCGTCAAGGGTCAGCTCTTTCTTTCATCACAGATGTAAAAGGAGGGACCTCAGTTCTGTTCACACTTCTCCCTGTAGGTCTCTGAGACTGGAAAGGCAGACACGCGTGCTCCTGCGTTCTGATGCCTTGGCTGCGGAGCATGCAGCAGAGTCTCTGCTTCCTCTGTGGGCAATTGTTAAGATGTCAAGCCCGTGTTAATCAGAAAAATGTGAATGAAACACAAGGCTCAAATATGTGATCTGGTTTTTCTGTGAGCATTTTGAGGAGCTGCCCGAGCTGCTGCATTTCACTGCTGACAGACACCTGCCCATGGTGGCAGAGTCGTGTGCATTCATTCTGGTTGGGGACCAACACACGGAGCTCTGCTGCATGCTGCTGCGAGCCCAGCCCATGGTGGCATGGGAAACCAGGCCCTCTTCTTGCTCATGAATCACCAGGAGAATTGTCATTATTTTCCTGCTACACAGTCTGATCCTGCCTTTAATTAAACATGTGCTGTCCTGCTGAAAGCAGTGGGACTGTACCAGCAGGGTTTGACAGTTGGACTTGAAATTCTCTTAAGAGTAATGAGATGTAAGGAGGACCTCTCCTTATCACTGACACTTCCAGCATGGAAAGGTTAGCAAAACCTCTGCCTTGGATCCCCTTAGCCTGTGTTGGAGGAGAAGTAACGCGGCAAGCACTATTGGTATGCCCGGTCCCTGCAGCAAAATCACCTGGTCCAAACACCTCTGGCCCTGCGCCTTTGTCTCGGAGGCAGCCTGGACTGTCATAGGTTGTTTTTGAGGAAAAGGAGATGTCTGAGACCCGCTGTTTGGCTAGCAGAGCTTGGGAACGCCTTGATAGTTTCGGCTGCAGAAGAAAAAAGGTTTTGTGCAATTCCAGTGTAAAGACCGTGTTTACAGTGTAGACCCGGTTCCTGGTCTCCATATAAATTGTCACCGCCTTATTTCAAAGATGTTGGCCTATGTGTAAGATCATTATGACTCTATCGTTGTGCAAGTTGGGTGTCTGACAACTCTTCCCCTGGCACACGTCCTGCTCCCCTTCAGCAGTGCTGCAGCCATCTCACCTTGAGAAATGCCCCATCTTTATGAGGTGTTTCAGTGAAGCCTGCTTAAAGCATGCTTAGTTGAGGGGAGAAACGTCCCTACAGCCCTATGGCCCTTGACAGCCACTCCCATCCTGCCTGCTGTTTGCAGCAGGGGTCCTGGCACCAAGGCAGCCCCTGCCAGCTGTCTGTGCTGCAGAACGGCATGGCTTCTCCTCTGGAGAAACTGGTAGAGGAGCCCGGGCATCTGTTTGCCCTCCTCTGTCCCTCTTGGCCACCGTGGAGATGGTTCTTGTCCAGGTACAGGTGGGAGCGTGGGGGCTGGCTGTCGGAGGAGAGCAGCAAGGTGATGCTGGGGAGCAAAGACCCCGTGTCCTATCCCCTTCCCCTGGGATTTAGGCACGGTGCCTTTGGCAGGACTGAAGTTTGGGGTGTGGAACGGGACAAATGCGGCTGCCCAGATGCACGGGACTGCTTCACGTGTCTCTTGGTGTTGTGCCTTAGTGCAGGGAGTGCGGAGGGGATCTCCTTGCCGAAGCAGTGGTGGGTGAGGGGAGGGCTGGCGTTCAGCCTTGGGTAGGCCAGAAGCCCTTTTGCTGCTATGGCCTCGAAAAAACAAAGATTCAGAAAAGTCATGAAGCTAACCTGGGCCTGGGGCTGACCTGGAAGGGGGGAGCAGTCTGCATGCAGAAGCAGTCAATGTTTTCCAAGTCCCAGGCTTCAGCACCCAAACAGCTTTCTGTGCTTGCTTGGCTGTGAAGATGCGTCTTTCTGCAGATGGGATGGGAGCTGTAGGACATACAGCCTTGTGCTTCCATCATGTGAATCGTGGATGGGCACAGGGCTCTGGCCTTGTTGCAGGGACGCTGTGGCCGTTGTTGCCACAGGCTGGATGCCGGTGTCGTGGGCACTGGCAGTCTGCGTGGGAAGCTCGGCGGGCCTGGTAGATCTGCATCCCTGACCCTGCCGCGCATCATCAGACTGCTCGGGTCGTTCCAGGACTGAAGCCCTTTCCCTCCCTCCTGCCAGAGCAGCTGGGCCAGCTCCACTGTGCCTCTTCCAAGCAGCCAGCAGGGGCGGCGTGGGGGTGGCTGGGGTTACCCAGTGCTGTCTGCCCCGCTGAGTTGTGCTGGCTCCTTGGTCATTGATCCCATTTGGGGAATGGTTGGCTTTCCAGGCCTGCCCTCAGGATTTTGTTGTTTCTGGAAAACGGCATAGTTGAGTGTTAGCTCAGAGGGTTTGTTCCGATCCTTTTATCCATTGTCCTTTCTCCTTTTTTCGTTTTCCACCTCTTGATCTGAGTAAGTGAGCAGGGGGAGGAGGCAAGGCTCTGCTAAGCATTATTCTGCAGCAGAAAGGAAGCCCTTGGGGATGGTGCCCAAATTCCCAGCATCGCTATCTGAATACTGTGGTTCTCTAGGCTAACCTAATAGCTCCATTAACCTTTTTTTTTCATGTCCTGGGGCTTTGCTGCAGCCTCAGTACTAATGCTGGGAGCTTCATAGATACGAACATCGACAGTCAAAGAGGCAGGATTGAGGTTTGGAGAAAGTACTTCTCGTCAGCAAGCTGAAGAAACACAACTTAGTTGGAGGCATGCTAATTGCAGAGGGGAGGATGGAACCTCCTTCAGATGTTTTCTAGGGCCTCTGAAAGGCAAGAGACTGGGCTTACAAGGGCCTTTTATGACTTTGCTGTGTGTATACTTGCAGTGTGCGGCTTTGCATCTACCAGATTGTTGTGCTGCTGTTCAGAGGGATCTTTACAGTCTGGAAAAGTGGACCAATGTGAGTTTCATGGAGTCCAACAAAGGGAAATGCCAATTTCTGCACCTGGGGAGGAATAACCTCGTGTAGCAGTACACACAGGGGACCGACAACCCAAAAAGCAGCTTTGCAGAAACTCTGCGGGTCCTGGTAGACCACAGGTTGACAAGCAGTTAGGAAGAGTATTGCCAGCTGGTCAAGGGAGGTGATTCTTCCCCTTTGTTCTGCTCTGGAGGACTGTGTCCAGTGCTGGGCTCCACAGTGCAGGGGAGACATGGACATACAGGAGTGTGTCCAGTGAAGGGCCACAAAAATGGTTAAGAGACTGGGGCATCTGTAATATGGGGAGAGGCTGAGAGCATTGGGAGTCTTCAGCCTGGAGAAGAGAAGGCTTAGAGGGATTTTAGCAATGTATATATGATGTCAGGGAGCAAAGGAGATGGAGCCAGACTCTTGTCCCTGCCATTGGACACTACTGACAAGAGGTAATAGGCACAGAGTGAAATAGAGGAAATCCTGTTTAAACATGAGGAAACACTCTTTTTTGTTTGTTTGTTTGTTTTTTTGTTACGCTGGAGGGGTGGTCGAACACTGGAACATGTTGCCTGGTGAGGTTGCAGAATGTTCATCCTTAGAGATATTCAAAACCCTTGTGGACACAGCCCTGGATAACCTGCTGTAGCTGACCCTGCTTTGAGCAGAGGTTGGACTAGCTGATCTTGAGAGGTCCCTTCCAACCTCAACCTTTCTGTGTTTCTGCTGGACCTGCCTCCGTGACGCAAATTGCCTTTTTGAGTGAATGGCTGTATTTGGAAATCTGCATCCCTCACTCACTGTCCTGCTACCTACTCTTTTGCAGTTTTGCAGACATTGGCTTTCTAGAAACTTACCCTGCTCTCTTAGTTTA